>NC_062569.1:110431666-111060166 GCF_022837055.1 Prionailurus viverrinus | reverse complement strand
AGAAATTCACAGTTCAATAGTGAACCAAGGTAAACAGCCAACCATAAGCAAACTAGCTAATGAGAAGGATCATAAGGGTGGGATAAGGGATATACTGATTAAACCTCATTAAATATATAACAGTTGGGGCTTCTGGGTGGCTCAGTCAGTTAAACGTCTGCCTTCGGCTCAGGTCTGATCTCACACATCCACCGGGCTCTCTGCTGTCAGTACAGAGCCTGCTTCAGATCCTCTGTCGCCCTCTCTCCCTGCCCCTCTCTGCCCTGCTTGGCGCGCGCGCGCTCTCTCTCTCTCTCTCTCCCTCTCAAAAATAAACCTTAAAAATATAAAAATATAAAATCAATACACTGTTAGTTATCATAAAACAATATTATAGGTCACAACTGGAGATTATCAGAGCACCAATTTATTACAATGAGAATTTATCCTGCCCTTCCTAAAAATAGTATATTAGGAAAATTTTAAAAATAAAAAAATTCTTTATTGTAGAATTTCAGCTAAAAAAATGCAGAAAGAAAAACTGAATTAGGTTATATCTAGAATGTATCTAGAATGTAAAATTGCCATTTTATAAGCTCCGTATGAAATAATGGAGCTGGGTAATAACCATCAATCAATGTGAGAACTATTATGTGAAAATTTGATGGTGAATTTTATAATGGAGGGATCAGACTGAGACCACCCAGGCACACCAAACAGTCTTAACATCACTAAGCGTGATGCCAGCCATTTATGTACCTCTTTTCGTGAGGTTTAGGAAATACACAGTGCCATCTATAAAGTTTTATTTCCCCAGACAAGCTGAATATAAATTTAATGCAGCTTCCAAATCTGCATATTTTTTCACGGGAAATGTAGGACATAGAGAAACCAGTTAAAAATTACAGAATGGAAGCAACCAGTTAAATGCAGAATGTGGACCAGGATGAAGGAGGCAAGTACTCCAGCAAATCAATAACACTTAAAAAGGGAGTAGAGAAAGGGTGAAAGAGACTTAGGAGACATAATAACCAAATGTAACAAGTATACCTTGTTTGGATCCTCATTCAAAAAGGAAACCACTCTAAGAAGGCATTTTTAAGACCACCAGAGAAATTTAAATATGGACTAGGCAGCAAATGATTTTGTAAAATTATTATTGTAATGTGATAAAGACATGGCATTACTAAAAATATTTCCTATCTGTTAGAGATGCATACTGGAGTGTTCACAGTTTTAAAAATATGGTATCCAGGTATGCTTTAAAATCTAATTTTAAAAAATGGTGTACATGAACAATACATAGAACACGAGAGCAAAACAGTGATATGTATTCAAGTTACATAATGAAACCATGAGGGTCATTATATTTGCCCTCCTTACATGTTTGAACTTCTCATAATAAAAAATTCCAAAGGATGACAACAACAGTAAATAAATAAAAGTATATTTTGTCCTTTTGATTATCCCTCATCACTGAGCGACTGAAAGCTTGGTATATTTATAAGAGAAAATTTTCTTTACTTTTCTGCACATATTTTTCATTAGCAACCTTACTTCTATTTTTTTAAGACTGAAAGTCTTTCACCTCTTATGAAAAGGAAGTTTTCAACTGACCAAATTCTCAATCTACAGAACAAGGGGAAAAACTATCATAAATAAAGCATTACTTCCAATACGTAATAAGTAAAGGGTCAGGAGACCTGCTTCCATTTGTGCCGAGAGTGAGTATACAGCTTCCAGGCACCTTTTGTAGTAAAGAGTGAATGTGGTGAGGGAATATTTGCAAAATTTCAAATTCCTTATGGTTTGTATGATCCAAGGTTAGTGTTGTAACATTTGTCAAAAGTGCGTAATTCTCAATTTTTTTTTTTTTTTGGCAACAAAGTGTAATGTGTTTGCTTTAAAACAATTATCTTAGGTAAAATCTAGTCTAGACATTTCATTAATAATGTTACTCTCCTGTCTGATTGTAAAGTACAACAGACTTCTCTGTAAAGAACGAACAAAAATATTTATGCAACGTTCCTCATGTATATGCATGAATGCCAGATCTGATGTACGATAGTTCAAATACATGGTTAAACATGGGAACTTCATGCAAAAGCTCTTTAGCAATAATCCTAGCAGTGGAGCGAAATACAAATCTCATCTGAGACTTTTCAGAAAGCCTTTGAAGGCATTCATAATAGATAATCCCCTTCCTAAAAATTTTATCTTTAAAAAGGTTTACGTGCAAATAATTTTTCTGAATAAGGCTTAAAGATGCTTACATCCTCAAATTACATTTTAATGGGATTAAAAACATTTTCAAAGAAATGTAACATTTTATAATCCATGTAAAAGCTTTTAATCTTTTTGTCTGAAATATGCTAAAATTTTTAAAAAATGTAATATATTTTCTTTTCCTTTTTAAGGGTAGCTTCTCATGAAGACATGCCCAAAAAGCTCTAGTTTCTATTTTCTACCAGAAGAATGTAAAGATAAAACAGAGAGAAAAATTGATCCAAATAAACAGGCTAAAACGAGGCATTTTAGGTCATTTTTTTTCCTATGCAATTTAAGTTCTATGGTCAGGGATTGTCGGTATAGTGACAATGAAGCTGATTATTTCCACAGTACACGCAAAGTACGCATTCCATATTTTCTCATGTAAAGAACTGTGCTGTATCCATTACAACAATTATGAAGATAACTTGTAATTTCGGCATTTGGTTTGGCTGAGAATGGAAGAAAGGACGCCTGCCTTCAAGATTTCTATTTCGTGTTGTGCCCATTACCTGCGACCTGTCTTCTTCCCTTGCCTGAAACCCACACATCTTACCGACCACGGCCTCCGTGTGTTTCCCTTCTGCTGGAAGAGGGAAGTACTGGTTTGGTGACAAGTTGCTGCCATAACCCAGGAGAAAACCTTCCAGTTTTACATTTGGATTTGGACGTAGGAACTTCAAGAGGATGGAGTCACTCGTGGTATTGATGTGGACTTTCAGGTTTGGCCTTTTACCTAAAGATGGCAACAGAAAAGTACCAGGCTATTATTTCACTGATTTAGCAACCCAGAGCAAATTTGGAGCAAAGGTTAGTTGTTACAGGCATTGTCGCTAGAAAGCACGCGGTCTACGTAGCTAACCAATATTCTGACACACCCACCTAAACGGCTAAAACATGGGTAATTTTGAGATCCCCAAACCCAAACTAAATAACGTATAAAGCAGTCTAGAACACAAAGGAAAATCTTAGGGCTTAATAGTTAGTAGTTTATTATTGAGCGGGTAGATGGTATTTAAGGCTATTTTGGTTATCCGTAATTAGTCAAAAGCTTCATTTTATACATACTGTCGGAATGGGCAAAGGATCTGAAATGTCTAATTAGTAAATTTAGCTACTGCGCTTTGAAAATACCCAGCCTCATCAATGCTGCCCTCCAGCTGTATTCCTGCAAAATTCAGTGATTAACAGAGATGGAAACAAAGGGACAGGAGTGAGGGCTGGGAGACAGCTTAAGGGTACCTGAGATGGGAGGATAGGGAGTTCTGAAAGAAGAGACAGGTGGAGGAGAAAACCTTTAGTTCTATTTGGAACTGGTAGGGTCAGTGAGAGAACTGCATGGAGATGCTCTGCAGGAAGTTGAATATTCAAGTGCGATGCTCAGGAAAAGAACACAGATCCACCTGGATGTTGTCAGTTTCTAAATAATCATTTGATGAACTTTCCCAGAGAGATTGTGCAGACTGAGGAGAAAAATCTTAATTAAATTTTCAAGGCTTTTTTTTTTTTTCTTTTTAACTGTGTAGGCAATAGTGGCAGATCATCACACTAACCAGAGGTCTTGACTAAGCCGTGAGTAAACGACATGGTGTTTTGTCTTTGGGGCCAGAAGGAGCCTCGTTCAAATCCCAGTTCTGCAACTTAGTTATCGATGTATCCTCTGGCCACTCCCTGAAAGTACTTGACCCTGAATTTCCTGATTTGAAAATTATGGATCATGGATAACAATGTCCACTTTGAGGGGTTGTTTACAAAGATTAGTGAAAACGGCATTATCTTTTTTTTTTTTTAATGTTTCATTTATTTATTGAGTGAGAGGATGTACACATGAATAAGGGGCAGAAAGAGAAGGAGAGACAGAGAATCCCAGGCAGGCTCTGCACTGTCAGTGCAAAGTCTGATGAGGGGCTCATCCTATGAACTGTGAGATCACGACTTGAGCCAAAATCAAGAATCATATTCTCAACCAACTGAGCCACCCAGGCGTCCTGCAAATGGCACTATCTTAAAGCTGGCACATAGTAATTGCTCAATAATCTGTTACTTAAATTTTTTTTAATGTTTATTTATTTTTGAGACCGAGAGAGACAGAGCATGAACGGGGGAGGGTCAGAGAGGGAGACACAGAATCTGAAACAGGCTCCAGGCTCTGAGCTGTCAGCACAGAGCTCGACGCGGGGCTCGAACTCACGGACCGCGAGATCACGACCTGAGCCGAAGTCAGACGCTTAACCGACTTAGCCACCCAGGCGCCCCAATAATCTGTTACTTAATGAAGGCCATAGATAACCTTTTAGCCACAGTTCAGAAATCCAAAACACTTTGTAAGGTTTTTTGTAGATTTAGGTTAAACTTATTTGGTAACAAAACCCAATCTGAACCATAATGAGGCCACTGAGTCTTTCTTGAATCTTACTGACTAGTCTGCGTGACTATTCACATGTTTAATTGTAGGAAAGTTAGTATGTTTAATTAAGGGGTGCTGGCCAAGCCCTGCTGAAGAGTTACTTACTAGAGGTAAGTAACTAGTACTACTAGTACATTGTACTAGCAATGTAACCTAGTACATTGCTAAAATCCAAAGATTTTCTGAATTCTAAAACATATCTGGCCCCAAGAGTTTTAAGATAAGAGAGTGTGGACCTCAATTATTTTCTTTCTTTATTCCATAGAGATTTCTTTTTTTTCCCAAAATATTTTGCCCACGGGAAAGATTGCATTTATTAATTTAGTAATCCACATTCTATTTCTCACGAATCAAAGATTTATATTGCATTAACACCAGTCAGCACCTCTGAACAGCATGGGCTTCCCAAAGTCATTACACTAAATTTATACTATCCCAGTCAAAATCAGCCTGGAATGCCTCAATATAGCTACATAAAAGGATTCCAATAGGCCTTTGAAAAAATAAAGACAGCCCCTTCTTGGATACCAGGTTGTGGGAACCACTCTCTGACCTCACCAGCCAGTACCACTATTTTTACATATGTACATAGAACTTTGTACTTTCTAAGAATTTGATAAAATTTCTATAAACTTCTAGAATCTCAAATTGCTATTCCTATAGTTGTGGCAAAATTGAAGTCCGGAGATACTGGGTGGCTTATCTTAAGTCCAAGGAAGACTCATCTAATCTAGCTCATCCTGTGCAATTCTCTCGTAGCACAAACAACTAAATTGAGGGCAGCCACTCCTCTGTCACTCAGCAAGTTAAGTGCAGGGTCAAAACTGGATCTCAGTTCTCACTAAGCTGCACTTCCTGCTCTGTTGCCATTGAGAACTTCATCATTACCCAATAGAGTAAGGGGTGACCCCATCACCCAGACCATGACACTCAAGTTGATGCTAACTGCTGGTGTTTTGTCCTAACTTCATTAGATTTTGATGAGGGGGGTTTATACTTTAGCTATAACATAGATTTTGTCCAAGCCAAATTTTCTCTTTTTAGTTATGTGCCTAGATCCACCCTTCTCAATGGAATGGAACAAATATCAGTCAAAGACATATACCACTACCTTAGAAGGTTATCAGGTCCCACAGTAAATCAAAACCCACTGGCCTATTTCCAACCCCTTGTTGGGAAGCAGAGAAGAAGGAATCTCACTGTACTTAGGCTGCATTCATGTTTGACTAAGGGCCAAGATTCACAGCATCATTACATCAGACCTTTGCTCATACATTTTGGCCTGATAGGCCTCTTCCGTTGGAAAGTGGAAGGGATGGCTGCACCAAGTGAGGAAAAAGAAGGCTGTAAACAGAATTACCAACTGACAAGGTGGAATTATTCTCATTTCCTCTGCACGGGAATTTTCATGACCCCATTCTTTCTCCCTTTTGCAAATATATCAACATCATGTAACTCTTTGAATGAATTGGCATTTAGCTGACCAACTTTTTCCAAAATTCTAATTCACCCTACTCTCTGGAGCTAAATTTTTAAAAGTCCTGAAAAAGAAAGAGAGATGCACACAGACAAATCTGACCTCAAAGCAGCATCACAAACATGGTATTTTGAGACGATCATCTCAGTTCCTTCTTTGGAGCTAAGAATTCAAGTCCCTTATAATTACCCTGACACACATTACTGCTTCCTTTATTACTTTTCAACCTATCTTACTTCTGTTTGGCCAGTATAATCTTCTCACATTCTACAATGCACCTTCACCTATGCTCACATTGTCACGCAGTATGGATTCCCTCTATCCTTGGTTTGTCTTCCTTACATGCCTTCGCTCATTGAGTTATTACACCATTGGTCTTTTCAGTGCTCAGCAAAGAGTTTAACCTTTTTTGCCCTTTAAATCTGATTAATTTTGTCAAGCTTTGCTTCAAATGAATGTTTGGACTAGTATTCAATTTTATACTACTGGACAATATCCCTCAATATTTTAGGGTATATCTCCATGCATCCTATAATAATTTTTAATCTTTGATAAATTATGCTTCATTCTGAGTAACTCTAATTAAATGCTTTGGAACACAGTCCTGTGGTGACAGTTATCTTTCAATGTTTGTATGAAAACCTCTGGTGAATGACATAAGGTAGAGTTAACAGAAAAATAATAGAACATGATATAAGCTTAACTAGAAAAACATTTATAAGTAAAATGGCATATATATTGCCCAGAAAAGTCCAGGAGTACAGAGAAGTAAGAGTCCTGGAAGAACATTTTATTGTATCTTACACGAGAAATAAAGCCTCTGCCAATGAAGAGTGAGACAAAATAAAGAATGTGAACATTCCAGGAAAACAACACCAGTATGGTTGAGAAAAAAGATTGCATATTGGTAAAGTAGAACCTTGGATCTAGAACAGTTGTTTCTAATCCTCTTTTTGCAACACCCTAGAGTATCTCCAAATAGTTCAAAAGGGTGTTGTGAAATACTAAAAGAAAAAAAAAAGTCTTTCAAAATAAAATTAGAATTAATCCTCTTTTAATTTTTAAAAGTAAATACATGCCCTGTGGCATTAAAATCAGTTAGGAGGTACTGAGATAAGAACACCAGACAAAAGGTGGAGCACTGTAAGCTCAGAGAACTCTCTGGATCAACCGGAGGTTGCTTTGCTATAGGCACAGGTACTGAGCAGGCATTTAGTGTTGACCCCAGAGTTCTGAGTGGCTGTGGTCAGTTTCAGCTTTGTCAAGAAACATAGCCCAAACACATGGTACTTAGCTAAACTATTATAAACATCCAGACACAGATCAGTGAGAAAGGAGTTACCATTCCAACCCATTCAACAGGATATATTCTTTTATGTCTAGGCTCTCTTAAGGTTATCCTATACTTTCTAAAATATTTCAGAGTGTGGCCTAAAGTTTGATACATAGTTAGCCAAGTTGATTAAATCACCTTAAGAGAAAATTGATACTAAAGTTCTCTTTTTAAAGTAAAAATTATCTATCAGTGTAGCAGCAAAAAAATATGCTCTCAGTGTTGTAAAACACTAATGACATCAAAAATATTCTAAATTGCAAATTTAGGAAAAAACCAGATCAACATTAATTTCTATAAGATATGAAATAAAAAAAATAGCTATAATACTGATGTCAATAATGACTCAATTGGAGGCAAACCATAAGAGTCTCTTAAATACAGAGAACAAACTGAGGGTTGATGGGGAGGTGGGGCAGAGGGGAAATGGGTGATGGATATTGAGGAGGGCACTTGTTGGGATGAGCACTCGGTGTTGTATGTAAGCAATAAACCACTGGAATCTACCCCAAAAACCAAGAGCACACTGTACACATTGTATGTTAGCCAATTTAGCAATAAATTATATTTAAAAGAATAATGACTCAATTGTTTCAGGACTAAAAGAACAAGCTTGATTATCACCCGTAGTATGTTTCTCTTTTGTTACACACATTCCATTTATACTGCCAACCCCTAAACTTATTTAGTGCCTTTTTTTATACAGAGTCAATTTTCTAAGATATCAAAATAATAAAATTAATTCCCATCAGTTCAGATATGACAGATAAAGCATAGATTTCAAAAACTGACAAATTGAATTGGATCAGATTTTTAAAGTTTTGAACTTTAAAAGAACTAACAAGAAAAATAAAAGCCAAAGTACAAATTGGAAGAAAGTATTTGCAATATGTGTATCTATTTAAAAACTTGAATTCAGAATGTTTAAAAGAATTCTTTCTACTCAATAAGAAGACAAAATATAACTTTTTTTTTAAGGGAAAAGGATTTAAATAGATTCTTCACTAAAGACAATATGTGATAGCCAACAAGCACATGCTGAACACCAGGGTCATCAGATGCTTTTTGTAAGTGGTCAAATGATAAATATTTGAGGTTTTGTAGACCAAGTGCTCTCTGCTAGAACTAGTCAACTCTGCCACTGAGGCACAAAAGCAGCTACAAACACTTTGTAAACCAATGGACGTGTCTGTTTATCATAGTCGACCCTTGAACAACATGGGGGTTAGGGGCACTAACTCACCACACGCATGAAAATCTGCATTAACTTTTGACTCTGCAAAAAGTTAACTACTCATTGCCTGCTGTTGACTGGAAGCCTTACTGGAAACATAAACAGTCAATTAACACATATTTTGTCTATGTATTCTATATTTGTATTCTTACAATAAAGTCAGCCAGAGCAAAGAAAAAGTTACAGAAAATCATAAGGAAGAGAAAATACATTTACAGTACTGTATTTGTCAAAAACATCTGTGTATAAGTGAACTGGTGCAGTTCAAACCCCTACTGCTCACGGGTCAACTGTACTTATAAAAATAGGCAGTTGGCTGGATTTGTCTACCAGGTCATAGTTTACCAACTCCTGGTCAACATAATCAGTCTTCAGGGAAATGCAAGTTAAAATCACAGTAAGATATCACACTCCCAAGAACGGATAAAATTAAAAGACTGTCACTAACAAGTGTTAGACAGATTTGGAACAACTGGAGCCCTCACACATTTTGAATGTGAACGTTTAGTGGTATAACCACTTGCGAAAACTGTTGGGCAGCTGCCAAATAACCTATCAATTTCGTTCCTAGGTATTTTTCCAGAGGAAATGAAAAATAAAGCTGTATGAAGACTCGTATGCAGATAGTCAAAGCAGCACCAAACTGGTAACAAACCAACTGTCAATCAATAGTTAAATGGATAAACACATTATGGCTTATCCATACAATGGGATATGACCCAGAAACAAAACAAAGCAAACTACTTATGTAATTCAATGTGGTTGAATCTCTTGTCTGGCATGATACCATGCCACTAGAGCATGGGCATGGCATGACCTTCCTCATCTCTGAGTAATAAGCCTTTCTCAGAGATGAAAGACTTTCCTCTGATGGAAGGTCATTCAATCATCTTGCCATTACAGCACTGGTGAAAGTACTTTTAATAGTGCCTAATATTCTTATTCACATTATATAAATGGTACATATATAAAATCAGCAAGTCCTTTTTAGGCATTATTATCTTCCCAGAGCTGACAATTCTAAGTTTCAAACGCATTCTATATTCTTCTTACACAGTGAATTGCAGGTGGAAAACAGCCCAATGTCTTTATGGTCACATCTTGAGTTTATGTATTAAGCAGGGCAGTTGCTATCTGACAACACATTCAAAAACTTCCAAAAACCATATTTGGTGGCATTGACTGCATTTAATTGAACTGTAATGCTAAATTATACAAACCATAATTTTAAACATAGGCTCTGGATCTCCAGAATGGAATTCCTTCTCAAAATCCCACATAGCTCTGTCACTCTCTTTGGGAGTGAAGTTCCCAACTCTTTGGGAATGAAGTTTTACCACGGCCCAGTAGAGAATTAATGACAGCTTGCAAAGAGCTAGTGTGCAGTAAACATGTAGCAGCTGTACAACATGTCTTCTGGAAACAGGGACACCACTGACAGTTGTTTGAGTTGTGCACTGCAAAACTCTAAATGGCATCATTCAACTCATCTTTTATTTATGGTCTTATACATTAACCACTCACAAAGACCATGCAGAAATAATTGCTTACTTACAACTTTATAAGGCTAACTTGAAGTTCTCTAAACTCTTCCCATAGGCCTCAAGCTGCTCCCACCCACTCTGCCCTTCTTCCTTCATGCCTTTGATTGCCATCTTCCCTGCCTTCTGATTCTGCTGACACTGGCCATAAGGGATATGGGTGGTGGGATGCCACCTGTAAGGAAGACAGGGGCTCAGCCACATTTTGGACATTGTGCTTTCTAATGTACCAATGAAATTACTTCACTCAATAGATACAATTCAGGTGATGAATCAGGAATCTAAATAAGAAAAACAGATGAAAAGAGATCTGGGGCATTCAGGAAAGGCTGAATTAACAGCACACAGCTTTAGAGGCGAACAGAAGGCATCCCTACTTGTGTTTTGTGAATTCAGATCTGAAAACATAAGGGGAAAAATCTTCATGAAAATAGTTCAGATATATATAAAGCAAGACTTTTATAAATTTTCAGAAAAATGTCATTTTTAAAAAAGTGTAGAGAAAAAGTAGGGTAAAAGTACCATAAGCCACATGGACAGATGCCAGAGTATGGGAATGGGGGCCTTTAAAGAAACTCAGAACTTGACCTTACACATACATGATCAGTGTGAGCAGGATGCTCAACCTACAACGTTCTGTGATCTGTGCTCTAGTGCAAGCAGAACAGCATGTTCTCTCTCCAGCGCCTTGTGGGGAGTTTGCCACTGGAAGACATGTTCCTGCATGTAAACGTGCTTTCAGAGCTCAGGAAATAAAAAGTCCCAGCTCATGTGAAGAGCTCCCTTTATAAAGTCACACCTGAACAATTCCTACTGAGCCATAACTCCCAGGTGTCAACCAGTTAACTTTTTATTAGGATATTATGGTCACCCAATACCTGGAGAATGTTTGCTATTGAATTTAGAAGAAAATGCCATTTTGACAGAAATCTGAGAGGGAAAATGTCTTCTTCCTAACGGAGCACTTTATATCTGTTCGCCCAGCTGTTCTTGTAATTGAGCTCCATTTCAACTAAAACAACCACACAGTTTCCCTTTGGTGGGAATTCCCATTGCCCTGATTCCTCAGGCCAATACTTCGTCGTCTGGTGACTCTGGATAACTGAATGAGACCGACTGAACCTGCCAATGTTGACATGTCATCACCTCTTAGCAGGACTAATTATTTTACTTCATTACCTACCTTGTCACCCAACCAACAGCCAAGCAGGAAAATTACTTTTCATAGACTGCTTAAGTCAACAGCCTTTCATTCTCAAGGAAAAATCTCATCCTGAGACATACACAGTTGTCACTTGTGCACACACCCTCAATCCAATTCTCCTAAAATTCCTCTTTAAACTTTGGAGTGTGTTTGTCTCTCTCTCTCACTCTCTCTCTCTCTCTCTCTCTCAAAAATAGATAAATATTTTTAAAAATTTTTAAAAAGGGGGCACCTGGGTAGCTCAGTTGGTTGAGCATCTGACTTTGGCTCAGGTCATGATCTCACGGTTTGTGAGTTCAAGCCCCAGGTCAGGCTCTGTGCTGACAGCTCAGAGCCTGGAGCCCACTTCCAAGTCTGTGTCTCCCTCTCTACCTACCATCTCCCCCTCATGCTTTGTCTGTCTGTCTGTCTGTCTGTCTGTATCTTTCTCTCTCAAAAATAAGTAAATATTTTTAAAAAGTTAAACTTTGGAACGTGTTGATAGTGTGGGACAACCACCTGCAACCAATAAGCATATATTTCTATAAAGGAAGGGGGCAGTGACATGGTTAACTTCAAACAACAAAATCTAAATAAGTTCTGTATTTGCATTGGGAGATATGTCTTTTCATTCATCTGGTTTTCATTTATATATTCATTCACTACTAGATATGAGGCATTAGTGATACGCATTCAATTATGATCTGTCACATCTAGTAAATCAGGCAGATGGGTAAGTCAACGATTTCACTGCAGCATCATTCGTACAAATGGTACAATGTGGCTATAGCAGAGGGGCTCTAGATCTGATGGGAGAGGGGTAAAGAAAGGATGTACTTAGTTTTGTTAAACTAACACAAAAATGGTTTTTATTACATGGAAATATGCCAAATGCAAGTAGGGAAGTAGATCTCAAAGTCTACTTTGT
The DNA here is from genome assembly GCF_022837055.1 of Prionailurus viverrinus. NCBI lineage: Eukaryota > Metazoa > Chordata > Mammalia > Carnivora > Felidae > Prionailurus > Prionailurus viverrinus. Next base: position 111,047,816 of record NC_062569.1, on the reverse strand, counting down.
AATACTTTGCCTGTGCCACTTTAGACAACCAGTATATTCTTAGTAATTATTATTTTTAATGTACATACAATAAAAATAGGAAATCAAATAGGCGAAGAGACTTAACAAAACTCATTTCTCTTCTTCTTGTTCTTTTTCTGACTTTTCATGAAAATCCTGGAGTTGATTTGCTCACATTCTCTTGCTATTTTAAGTAAGGAGTAATGGCAATAGGTGCTCCTGATGGAAGGGCGGATAGGCCCCATGCCAAGATTCTTAAAGAATGGTCTCCCAGTTAGAGCATCAGCTGCACCTGGGAACTTGTTAGATGTACAAATTCTCGGGTGCCTGAGTGGCTCAGTCAGTTGGGTGTCCAACTTCTGCTCAGGTTATGATCTCACAGTTTATGAGTTTGAGCCCCACATTGGGCTCTGTGCTGACAGCTCAGATCCTGGAGCCTGCTTCGGATTCTGTCTCCCTCTGTCTCTGCCCTTCCCCTGCTCATGGTCTGTCTCTCTCTCTCTCTCAAAAACAAACATTAGAAGAAGAAGAAGAAGAAGAAGAAGAAGAAGAAGAAGAAGGGGAGGAGGAGGAGGAGGAGGAGGAGAGGAAGAAGGAGGAGGAGAAGGAGAAGGAGGAGAAAAAGAAGAAGAAGAAGAAGAAGAAGAAGAAGAAGAAAAAGAGGAAGAAGGAGGAGGAGGAGAAGGAGGAGAAGAAGAAGAAAAAGAGGAAGAAGAAGAAGGATGAGGAGGAGGAGGAGAAGAAAAAGAAAAAGAGGAAGAAGAAGGATGAGGAGGAGAAGGAGAAGGAGGAGAAGAAATTCTCAGACCCTACTCCAGACCTCTAGAATCTGAGACTCTGGGATGGAAGCAGCAACCTGTAGTTTACCAAACTGTTTGGGTGATCCTGATGCACACTCAAGTTTGAGAACTATTATTACTCTTTGGAAATTCAGTGCCTCAAAAATAAAATTCATGGCCCCAATTTCTTTTGAAAGAGATTTTCAGATACACTCTATTGGAGAAAAAAGAACTTCACCCACCATGCTGTTAAGTTTCCTATCATGAGAATTTTACATATATTTTGATCTGTGAATAAACTCTGTGAATTAGAGTTTTCTAGAATTATAATTTCTGGAGACTCCTAAGGTAAAATGTTTAATAATGTTTGGAAAATTTCTCTGACTTCTAGCATTGGTTATATGTCTTTAACCAATCTATTTAAAGACTGGGAAATACAATGAGCTAACATTTTATTATAAAAAATTTCAGAGAAACGTGCAAGAATTGTGCAGGACACATCCATATAAGTCACTATCCAGAGACAATGACTTAAATATTGCTATATCTCTTTCATCCTATTTATCTGTCTCTCTATCCATCCATCAATCCATCTTTTTTCTTAATGGATTTCAAAATAAATTATACTTCAGTACTCTTCACTCCTCAATACTTCAGTATGCATATCATTAACCAGAATTCAATATTTATTTATATTTTTCTGTGGAGATAAAATTTACATATAAGGAAATATGTAAATCTTATCTCTACATGGCTGATTTTTTCCCAAATACCATACACTTATGTAACTCAAACCTAGATAAGATTTAGAATATTACTGTCAACCTAAAAAATCTCCTGTGCCCTTTCTCAGTCTGTTTCCACTCCATCCTTCCAGAAACAACTTTTGTTCTTATTTTTATTAAACCATAGTTTACTTTTACCTGGTGGAGACTTCAGTGAAATTGAGTCATATGATATGCGCTTTTATGTAAGACTTCTTGCACTCAACATAATGTTTTGGAAATTTACCAGCTTTATTGCATGTATCAGTAGTTGTTTTTGTTGTTATTTTCACTGAGTAGTATTCAGATAATTATTAAAATCAACATTTTTACATCTTTCTGTGTCTCAAGACTATCAACCTCTCTTGATTTACAATTTTTTTTTTTAGAGAGAGAGAAAGAGAGAGAAAGAGAGCAGGCAAGCAAGCATGTGGGCAAGCAGGGGAGGGTCAGGGAGAGAGGGAGAGAGAATCTCAAGCAGACTCCAGGCTTAGCATAGAGCTGGACAACACAAGGCTCAATCTTGACCATGAGATTATGACCTGAGCCAAAATCAAAGAGTCCAACACTTAATTGACTGAGCCACCCAGATGCCCCTTTACTATTGTTTTTTATTTGTTAGTTGTTTATTTATCAAGAGAAGCTATTCCATAACCCAATATTCATGTTTCATAGTTCAGGAACACAGGTCCTGGACAAGTGAAGTGACAAACTTCAATGGAACTCAACCTAAAGGAATTCTTTACATCCCCAAATCACTTTGCAGTCAGAAAGATACCAGTCTTCTTCATGCCCTCAAAATCTTTCATGGAATCATAATTTCTTTAGAAATCTGCATATGCCATCTTTCTTGGTTCAGCCACAGCAAACTCATAGAAAGTTGCAACCCCAGGGATGCAGCAAATGCTCCAACAACATGAAATTACCAATGCTTGGCCAGAAGATCTTGCATCTGAGGTTGCATCAAAGCACTGGAAGTCATGGGTTATTCTCCTCAACACCAAGCTCAAACCCAATGTCCTTACTAACCAGTACAGAAAATTACTATATTTTAAAATGTTGATTATATTGTAGTACAGTTTTCTCTGAGAATAAAGGGAAATCATATATATATATATGTACATATATATATATATATACACACACACATATATAATATATATCTATATATACACACACACACATATATAATTTTTCTTTCCAGGTATTTATTTACATTATCCTATTTACCAGGAAAATAAAACTAAACATTTTCTTATTTATAATACACACTTATTTTTAAGACTTAAATAAATGATTAATAGTAAATGCAGACAAAACCATTAATAATTTCATCTTCACCAGAATGCTAAATACTGGTTGCTGATACTCAAGATCTTGGAGATCTTTCCCTTTCACTCCCAGCTAATGGAACAACAGGCAGAAGTAAGCCTCTTTTGACGACAAAGTCTATATCTAAGAATGATTTTCACTGAGACAAAAGTGGATACGTTTAAACATGTGTCATTAATAGAAATTGCTTATCCTAACAATCTCAAAATCTCAATCCTAACAATACCAAAAAACAGAAAAGCTGTCATTCAGATTATTATTACTCTACTGGTCAATTTTCCAAAAGGACCAATACTCTTTTTTTTTCCTGCTGTCGGTAACTCCAATTTCAACATACATTAAATTCCATCAATCAAGTTAAATCAAAGTATTACTTTTTAGGACAAAGCAGAAAATGCATAACTTCTGTCAGCATTGTAAGAAATCCTCCACATACAAGCTTGTATATTTCCATTGTGAATACACTGTCCCAGGGAGAAATTAGAAATACTCTTAATAAAAATGAAAATTTTGCCATCTTGTAAAAAACTGTCAAGCAGTAACAAAACTTTCTTAAATAAATCTGGCTTTGACTTATTTATTTTTCCAATCTCACAAATAAAAACAATAGATGTAGCTAGAACAAATGGTTTCATTTGCCATCACTGTTGAAACACTGGAAATCTTAATTGAGCCGTAATTTGTTTGGTTAATAAATATCCAGTGCTGATGATATACAGCTGTTTAGTCTGAGATTTCATAGCATCAAAAGCCTTCCATGAGCTAAAGGAAAATGGCTAAACTATCATGAGAGTTTGATCAGGTAGATCATCAGGCCACATGAACAAGGTAGAGTGGGCCACGAGACAGGAATCTCTAGGAATTGCCACTTGCTAAGGACCTCATAGTAAGTCATCCTATTTTAATACACTGTAGAGTCAACAGAGGGGTGCTGGCGTCAACTTTGCCTTTCACTGTGTTTGACCTGGGTCACCTGTCCACCCTAAGGGCTCACTTTTCTCCTCTTTATGATTAATTAGAGACTCCCGAATCCATTTTCAACCTCATATTCAATATCTCTAACACTTCGTCCAAACAAAATACTATCTTCCTATTAAAATTTGGGAAAATAAATCAGAAAATGAATTTGTTTATAGAATTTGTTTTCAGACAATATTTATTTTTTACAGAACTCCCAAAATTTACCTCAAATATGAAAAGGAGAACTAATACTTTCATAGACCTATGGAAAGAATGTGTGTGACTGTCACAAATATTTTTTAATGGCTTTTGTGAGGTATATATAATCACACACCATAATTCATCTATTATAAGTAATCTTTAAAAATTCAATAATTTTTGGCAAACTTTTATAATTTACTAAATCCACTACAATCCAGTTTGAGAACATTTCCATCAATCTAGAACATTCCCTTGTATCCATTTGTAGTCAGTGGGTATGCCCTTAGCTCCAAGCAACCATTGGTATGCTTTCTGCTTTTCTGATAATTTAATATAAATGGACTCATACAACATGCAGTCTTTGTGCCCAGCTTTTTTCATTTGTTATAATGTTTATGAGATTCATCCATCCATGGTGTATCATTAGTTCATTCCTTTTGATTGCTTGATAACATTTCATTTTGTGGATTACATTTTGATTATCCATTGCCTCAACTGATGAATATTTGGATTATTTCCAGTTTTTCCTTATTATGAATAAGCTGCTATTATGAATAACGCTACAAGTATTTGTGTGCACATATGTTTTTATTTTTCTTGGATAAATACCTAGGTGTAAAATAGCTGGGTAATAAGGTAACTTTATGTTTAAATTTTAATAAACTGCCAGATTTTCCATTTTTATATTAGTTTTCAAGATTATGAATATTACTCTTGCTTGAGGACAAACACCAAGTTGTGAACATCCAGAAAATGAGCTATATTGTTTTATCACTATCCCTAAACATGTTATATAGTAAAATTAATAATTTTAAACTCTGAGATTTCTACCTTTAGTCATTAATGAAACATTGTACCTTGTTACAATAATTATTTTAACATACAGCAACTCCAATTTATCCCAATGCAAGAAATAAGCTTTTTGCAAAATAGTAAGATGGTCACTGTCATTCTCAACAATGATTATGATACAGGATAAATTACCAAGTTGTCTTCTCAGTCTCTAGTCATTTCCATTTTAAGAATACTTAAGCCTAGGGGCACGTGGGTGGCTCAGTTGATTAAGCAGCTGACTCTTGATTTCGGCTCAGATCTTGATCTCACAGTTTGTGAGTTCCAGCCCTGCAATGAACTCCAGGCTGACAGGGCATAGCCTGCTTGAAATTCTCTCTCTCCCTCTCTTGGCCCCTCCCCCACACTCTCTTTCTCAAAATAAATAAATAAACTTTAAAATAAAAGAATATTTTAGCCTAGGGGCACCTGGGTGGCTCAGTTGGTTGACTGTACAACTTTAATTTCGACTCAGGTCATGATCCCAGGGTCCCAGGGTCCCAGGGATTGAGCCCTACATCAGGCTGTGCACTGAGCATGAGCCTGCTTGGGATTCTAAATCTCTCTCTCTCTGTGCCTCTCTCACCAGCTTGTGCACTCTCTCTCTCTCTCAAATTAAAAAAAAAATTTTTTTAATGTGAAAAACAGAGTATTTTAGCCTATATCAATTATTCAAATATTTGTTCACCAGAGAATTAACCAGTTCTAGAGAGATTAACTTTATTATTATTTTTACCAAAAATTAAAGTGGAATTTTATATAAACTCTGGTCTTGTGAACCAAATGACTTAGCTATTTATCTACATAGTCAGAAGAAACTGACTACCTATAGTGAGTTGGGATTTATTACTATTTTGATAATATTTGTCACTGTTTCTTTTTCAATGAATTAAAATTCAAACAATTAAAACATTATAAATTTCTAAAATGTTTTTCAGTATTAATAAAAATACGCCTTGTTAACTTTTCTGGTAGCTTGTGATTAATGTAGCAATTTTAGGTATGAAAAAGAAAGCCAAAATGGCTTGGGATCATTGCCTTCCAGCCTGACATTATTAAAATATCCCAGCCTGCATGGTGTATGTGACTCAAGTTTAAGTCTAGGTACTTAAAATAGAATCTTATAATATTTATAAAATGTTAACAAAATCTAACTGAATGAACTATTTGGGGGCGGGGAGTCTTCTTGATTTAAAATTGTAGAAATAAAAAGAAAAGCTTCCTCATAACTCTTTTTTATGTGACTTTTTTTCTTTTTCTTGAATTTGGAACTTAAGAGCTGTGATGGATTGCTCCCACTCCATTCCAAATTCTAAACTGGGAAATGAAGAAGTGAGATATCCGTCGGGTATTCCAAATCCTGTGCAATAGAGATTGTACCTTAGACATTGAAAATGGGAATAAGTCAATTCCCACTGGTCACACCATTTCCTAGTGTGGAATGAATCCATTTGGTTCTAAGAGAAGCAGAGGAAAAGAGATCAGAAGACATAATCAAGGACCAAAGCAAGCTGAAGATGAGATAGTAAACTGTTAGGTAAGAGCAGCTCTAAAGCTGACAAAAAAGAAAAAGTACCCAACAAGGCAGATTATTGGTATCAGGAAATAGACAAAAGGATACTAGACTAAAAACTAAATGGTCTAGTGTGCAGGTGACCAGCCCTTCCAAAAATCTACACATCCTATGACCCAACGAAGTGACAAATATAAAGGGTGGGTAGAAATTACTCAGCCAAAGTGTCTGTACATACGGGGTGAGGAGAGAGGGTAGAAACAGTAATTGGTGCATTTAGAGACCCTAAAGAAGGTCAGTGCAGCCAGGGTGTAATGGGGCAAGGGGTGCACAGTGATGTTTTAAAGGAGAGAGGGGTCCCTATAAGCCACATGAAAAGATCTATTGTTTTAAAAGCAAACCTAAAATATTTTCCTCCACTAAGCTACACACACAGACACACACACACACACACACACACACGCACACACACCTTTTGAGAAATGCATAATACAAAATTTAAATCTTAAACAGTTATAAAATATACCCATATGGTAGAAATCTTGTCACACATGCCTTTAGCAACAAGCAACTCAAGTAAAATGCTGGGAGCAAAATTTGGTTTGAGTAGGAAAAAATATGCTATTTTTTTGTGAAAAAAATCAAAGGTATCTTACAAACATTACAATTTAAATGGAATGCAATTAATACAGACCCTCCAGCAAACATCAGATGTGTTATTAAAATCAATTGTTACTGTGATCAATGCAGCCAGATTTATTTGTGAAACAAGGAAATAAAAGCTTACTTCTCTTAAAAAAGCAAACAAAAAAGTCAATTGCTATTAATTCTATTCTTTAGCCAGAAGCTAAATGGAAAAAAACAAATGACTCTAATTGACTCTATTGGTGGCAGCAACCTGAGGTTTATGCTGCTTACAACTTACTGTAATTCTGTGTTTCCCAAATTCTTCCTTTATTGCATCGTCCACCCCAGGCTGGTAGCATGTCTCCTATTCCTCTGCCTAGCGTATTTTAATCTCCTTTCCACCTACTGCAATAATAATCCCTGCATGGACTTTTTAACTTAAAAATAGATAATACACATTTATTTTAATAAAAAATTAAGGAGTTGCAAAACAGAGAAAAATTGTTTTAAAAATTACCTATTATCTAATACAGGGTAAGGTCTTCTGTAAAGATTTTTAATATATCCTTCCAGACATTCCCCCCTCCCCCCTCCGGGTATGATATATGTGATGGTTTATGAAGATAGAATTATATTCTAAGTACTATTTTATAACCTGCACTTTCCTTAACACAAATAAACCTCCATGTACTCATTTTTAATGACTGCACTATCTTTTAATTACTTATAGGAATCTTTAATACTAGGTAAACTGATACATTTACACCTCAGTGAGTCAGTAGAGTTTATTATCTCAATAATTTCACAACTTTATTTTGGCAAAATTTGGTATTTGTTTTAGAGAGGAGGACTTGATCTTATAAAGTTTGTATAATTAGAGACTAGTTTTTTTTTTTAATCACATTTGAGATCTGTCATATTGAATCTGTTAACAATGGGATAAACTCATTGTATTGTTTGTCAGATTATTGCTAACATTTTCTGGCTATGGGGGTGACAATATTTCTATGTCCTTAGGACGCTTTGCCTGGTCCTATCAGGAGTGATGTTTTAGGGAGGGAGAACTACATCGTAGGAAGACACAGGGTTTGGAGCCAGAAAGCCTGTGTTCAAGTCCCAGGTTAAACCAACAATTGCCCTAGACATTTGAATATTTAACTTAACGGCTGAATGTCACATTCTTTCCTATAAAACAGGATTAATCCTACATAGTTGCCCTCTCCGAGTTGCTGGTAAGATTAAGTGAAACAGTTTATGAAAAGCAGTTTCTAAACGGTACAACTCAGTGATAGTTGTTACTGATATGACCTTACTCATGCGTTCCTTTCAGTTTGGCAGTACTTTGAATTTTTAAAGTTCTTTGCATTTCAATGAAATATTCATTCTGTAAATACAGACATAACTTATACGTGATTGTAAACTACACAAGGACACTGTCACTGGCACAGAGAGGATATTTAATAAATATTTTTTGAATGAACAAGTACATAACAATAGTTTTCTTAAACGAGTAATGTTGAACTTGATAGGAATCATTGCCAAAACACAAATGAGTCTCCTAAAAGCAAAAGTATTATATTGGAGGATATAAACTTGTAAGAATTATTACTCAATACTCTCAATAAATTCTACATAGGGGAATAAGCCTCAAGTTGAGCTAATTTGGAGGAACACTAATTAGAAAGGGATGGGTCAGGAATGGCATCATAGAAAAAGTGATGTCTGAGCCAGGTCTTGAATGTCAAGAAGGATTTGTCCAAAAAACAGGAGGAAGAGAATTTCAGACTGAGAAGAAAGTAAAGATGAGTGTTTGTATGTCGATGTCTGTGCTAACCTATTCAACAAGACAGTATAGGGCAAGTGCTACCAAAATCTCTTGTTCAAGACAATCTTTCCATCTACCCTCCAATTTAAAAGTAGTATAAGGTCATAAACATCTGATGCCCTTTCGTATCATTTCCACATAGAAATCATTCTTCTGAGTGGGGAGTTATTTCTAAGCAATCCAAACATCAAAAAATACATTCACTTAATTTCTGTGGTGTCCATCACACCCCAGGCATCTTGTACTACTCATTCAGGGTAACGTGATAGATACCCTGTTTCATGGAGCTGGGACAGCATGGCCAGGGGTCAGGATGCTCATCCGAGCATACTAAATTCCATCCACTGAGGATGAAGAGATGAACCTCACTCCTCTCTAATGAGCAATGGTCCACTATCTCTTAACATTTACCTATGATAACAGCTGTTCATGGAAGAGCAGCTAAAAATCGATTATTTCCCACAGTAGCATTAGAACAATTTCAATGGTTTCAATGATTCTAGAAATGTCTGAGATAAGTCTAGCGCATATTGGAGAATTCCATGTCTCAAACATTTAAGTTTCCTTTCTCCATAATTCCCCTATAACATTTAACACCTTCGACCACCTCACTGCATGTGCCTTCACAATTGCATCTGTGCATACATAACACCCAGCCACCCACACCCACCTCGGTTTTACTCTGTGACACAAAGATATCCTTGATCTGATGTTTCTAAGACACTTTTCCATCTTTCTCCCTTACTTTTCTTCCTCTTCTAGCCCTCATAAGTAGGCAATTTGTGAAGATTTAATCTTTTACCCCTTCAGAAAACTCCTTTACACTCAAGTCTTCAGTAATAACTTAGTCGCTAACTACTACATAACTTAGCTTACTCTGAAATCTGCACCTCTATTTCTGAATACTCACTCAACTCTAGCACTCCAGGTTTCCTGAACTACTGATACTGTCATCAACGACACCAAAACCTAACCATCACAATCTTCCTCAAAAACTAATTTACTTCTCTGTCTTCCCTACTGCCATAGTCTCAGGCACCTGCATCACTTTTTTTATTTTAACTTTTCAAATATAGTTGTCCCAAACCCCCATGTAGGATGGCCTCATGATAATATCCATAAGGTTAGCCTGAAAACACTACCTGATCTTACCCATTTTTGTGATCACCAAACTCATCACCTCTCTAATCTATCCTTCCTAATATTTCCAGGTTGATAATCATACAATCTTGCTTTGTTATGCTACATCTTCTACCTTCTACCACTAGCAACAAAATAGTAGATGACTCCTGAATGCTCACAGCATAAAGGTCAAAATAAGGCTATCATCATAAATGGTAAAGGAGATAGGCTTCCACAAAATAACATCCCAGATTCAAGCCAAATAGTGTGCATGCAAAGATGAATAAGACATTTCTCACCTTGCACTTCAGAAACGAGAGATTCTCAGTAATGAGGGATACTGATCTCTGTTAACTTTAAAACATGACAAAAGCTATGCCCAGAATGTTACACTTGCAAAGGGAGAAAACAATTTTCTGAGGCACGGAGGAAGACACTTTTAGGAACACATCTTAGAGAAAGTACTTTTGCCCTTGAGGAGATTACCAGACAGTTGGAGAAACTATTGCGGTACAAAGCAATGTTTGCTACATATTGAATTTACAGGAACTAGAGATTACTCTCCAGGGAAAGGTACATGGGGAAGGTGGGATTTCAACTGAGCCTCAAAAATACAAGTCAAATGAAAAGCAGAATTTGGAAGAGAATTTCAGGCAGAAAATGATGGAAACAGAAACCCATGTTAAACTCCAAGCCCTACAGAGTTGCAAAAAGCAAATAGGCCAGTTTGGTTGAAAGAGAAGGATGATGTTCACAGCAACTTGGAATCTCAGAGTTGGAAGGGGCTTAAAAGTTCATTCTGTCTCTCTCTGTCTCTCTAATAATGTCACTAGACAGATATAGCAGAGCCAGACTGTGGATTAGTTTAGGATGAATTAAGAGTCTTTCTCCCTTCTAAACACTAGTTTGTCTGACAAAGGCCCAGATACGGTGATCTTAGGCACTGCATTTCTAGTTTTCATCAGAATATTTTCCTCTCAAACACAGTATTAAGATATGAAAGGGATATTTGCCTTTTAGAAATAATTCAGTGATCATTTGAAAGACTTACTGTTATTTTCTATTGTGACATACTTAACCAAACTTTGGAATCAGCAATATAAACAGGAAGTATTAACTTTAGGCCAAAAAGGCAACAACTCTGATTTTTTGGCAAAATTATAAAAAAGCTGAAGAGGTCTGGGAACCATGAAATGTTGGAATTACCCTTTGGATAGAATTTCCCTGGTTCGCTGTTAGTCACGGAATCACTTCTAATCAATTTAAGGATCATTTTCGCTTACATGCTCTTCCTAAATTCCCTCCATTACATTTATTTTTAGAACGGCCATTCCTTGGGAGCCTCTCTTCATTTCTTTTTCCTTTCCTCTGTCCTTCACTGTTATAATTTAAGTATTAATTATACAATGAAATGAATGAAGTAGTAATAAACTGGCTATATGGTAAGGAATTATAGGTACTTTACAATATAAGTTTCAGCTGCTCCCTTCAAAAACATGTGAGACGACTCAAAACAAGATCCACAGTTCCACAGGCCTTTACATTACATGTAGTCTTAGTAAATAATCTGCACTAGGTAACCTTAGCATGAAAATTTTAATCTGCTGAGGAGCAAAAAAATATTAGTTCATCTGCATTAGTGCTCAAGGCATGGCAAACTCTCTTCCCCCACAATTTTGGGTCCCAATTTAAATGCCAGATACATTGTCATAAAAATCCACAAGAGACAAAAGCACACATGGAAATGCCTATCAGCAGCTCTCCGTGTTATCAGAAATGGCACATTTCCACCAAGCCCAGGGCAAAGGTAAAATGTGTTTGTCATTCCTTCCATTTTTTTTAACTTTGGTTTTATTTTTTATAGAATTGTACAGCTTGTCTGGCAAGGGACTGGGCAGGGAAACCAGGACATGTCACCCTTATAAACTCAGTAAAGTTTCTCCATAAGCACACAGAGCAATAAACATGTGTCATCAGGCAGAGAGAGGCAGCAGTTTTGATATGGACAATGCTTGCTGCATGTTTCGAGCTCAAAGAGCTTGCTGTGGGCCCAGGAAAACAACAGGTTCAGCCCAAGAAAGAAACAAGGTTCTAGCCCTGACAAAAGTCCAAGCAGTACACTCAGTGCCTGTCAGACGAGTGTCACAATGGCATCATCTGAGCAGGGTGGGGCACAGAACTGGCCCTAGAGACTCTCCTTCCTTGAAGATGGTGAGTAGACTTTCTAAAAAAATGAAGATAGACTTTACTATCATCAATGACTGTGCTGATCCAGTTTCTCTTTGCAACATGTTCACTGTGTGACCTCACCTCCACCCTTCCTGCAAATAGATTTCTATTATATTTACCAACTTATTGGGAGCCATATTTGATCAGATGTTTGACCTATATATTTATCTTCTTCATAAAATTTTAAATTAAATTGCTTGAATCCTCCATTATTTTCATGATTTTCCAACATTTTCCTTTACACAGATGTTTTCTAATTAGAATTATACAATAATAATAAATAATAATATTGACAATACTATACACATGGAATCTTTTGCATCTATTGACATATCTGTGGGGTGGTAGATTATTTTTCTTAAAATAATTATATAAAATTATTCACTCATTTATTTATTTAACTAATTTATTAAGCATCTAGAACATGCCAAGCTTGGGGTGCATGGGTGGCTCTGATGGTTAAGCGTCCAACTCTTGATTTTGGCTCAGGTCATGATTCCAGTGTTGACGAATCAAGCCCCAAGTTGGGCTCCATGCTGAGTGTGGAGGCTGCTTGAGATTCTGTCTTTCCCTCTCTCTCCCTCTCCCTCTACTCCTCTCCCTGCTCATGCCCTCTCTCTCTTTCTTTAAAAATAAAATAAAATAGAATCTTTTCTATGAGCTGAGAATATGGCCATAAAAAAACAAAACAAAAAGCCCTGTTTTCATTGAGCTTACATTACAGTGACAAGAGATAAACAAATCAAAAATAAGATATATATAGCATGTCAGATGAACAATACTACCATTGTTCTTGGTGATCTGATTCTTTCCTATTCTGGGCACATGAAAGGACTGTATGTTTCCATCTCATTGAAATTAGTCATGATCATGTCATTAATTCTCACCAGGAGTTTGGGGGCAACAAGGAAAATGCCACTTCTAGGCCAACATATTAAACTGTTGGTGCAAGATCCTCTGAGTCTCTTCTTCCCCCACAGCAGAGAAGCAAATAAACAGATGGAGCCTGGGTCCTCAGTGGCTACAAAGGACAGAGTCCACACCATAATTAGTAGATACGTACTTGAGCAAGAGGTATATTTTTGTCATTTTAAAGCCCTCGAGTTTGAGGGATGTTTGTTGTTGAGCCATAATCTAGCCTAACCTGACTAACACAGATGGTGATAAATGCGGTGGAAGATGGTAAAGCAGGGAAGCACGCAGGAAATTTCCGGGTGGGGAAAGGGTACAATCTTGGATAGAGGACAGAGAAGGTTTTGCTTTAGAATAAAGACCTAAAGAAAAAAAGGTGGCAAGTCACCTAGATATCTGGGAGAAGAACGTACCAGTATAAGGAACTCCAAAGGCAAAGGCCCAGAGAAAGGGACATGTGTCGCTCTCATGGCTGGAAGAAGATGAGCAAACTGGAAATGCTGAAGCCATAAGTGGAGCAGATGGATAGACCCTTCCAGGGAGAATTTGGGTGTTTACTCTGAGATGGTAAGCTGGTGGCTGTTTTTGAGCAGGGGAATGACAAGGTTTGATTTCTATTTTAAAAGGATGATTCTGAGTGTTTTATTGACAATGTTTTAAGAAGCGAAAGCAGGGAGATCAGTCAGGGCACTATAGCAACAATCCAAATGGGAGATGATGCTAGTTTAAATCAGAATGACAGAGAAGGTCAGAGAGAAAAACAGAGACATAGGAATTCTGCAAAAATTTTGAAAGTAGAGCTGAAAATATTTGCTGATGAATCAAATGTGAGATTTATGAGGAAAAAAACAGAGGTACAAATGTCTCCAGTTTTTTGACCTGAGTGAAAAGATGGAGTTGTCCTTAACTAGTTGAGAAAAACTTTAGGAGAAGCAAGTTTGAGACAGAAGGCACTCCAGAGCTTAGTTGTGGACAGGCTAAAACCTATGTGTGTATCACAAAGTCAGGCAGATATACTGAGTTGGACTTAAATAAATGGATCTGCAGTTGAGAGGTGTGGTCAGGGCTGGGGAGATACATTTTCAGCCTGTTAGTGTATAGATGGTATTTAAAGACATTAGCCTATGAGATCACCAAGGGAGTGAGAGGAGACAGAAGAGAGAAGTTATCCAAGGGCTCACTCCTGGGACACTCCAATTTAAAAGATTGGTGAGATGAAGAGGAATCAGCCAAGGAGACAGAGGAGCAGCCAGTGAGAAAAGAGGAAAACCAGACACAAGAGAAACTAAACCCAAAAGGTGTTAAGTTACTTGCCAAAGGAGAGTCAAACCTGAACTGTGATCCTGGGCCCACTGTTCACAGCTGAGCTCCTGGTGCAGGGAGACTGTGCTAGACCTGCATAAATGCATATTGTTTTTGTCCATTTGTTTGTTGTGGAGTATCTTACAAAAGTATGAAACATGTGATTGGTGTTACAAACAATAAACTGCCTAAGAAATGAAACAGAACAAAGAAGAGATTACATGAGTGAGAAAGAGACAAAGCAACAGTTGGAATAAGCATTTTCTTTGTGGCCTCACTCCATTAGAGAGAATGTACATTGAGGATATACTTCACCAGAGGGACAGAAACATAGTGTTTTTATTCAGGATAATTCTGCCATGTGACACATATCCCCTAATGTACTATATTGGAAAACTAATGAAAGGAGTATGCATACCTGTAGTTTTAAAACAAAAATATATTTAAAAAGTGTTATGAAATGTCTCTAACATACTGAACTTCTGATTTCCACTTAGGGCAGAAAAGTATAAACAATATCACTCCTGCCCTATAATAACCAAAAAGAACCCCAAACAATCTTCAAATTCTCAAGTTTTCTTAAACTAATCAAAACCTTGAGGTTGCAGGAAAGCCTGAAATATAAGAGAAAAACAAACAAACAAGTACATCCAAAGAGAGATGCCACTTGATGCTGCTGAAACTAGTGAGAAGAATTTATTGAAAATTTTAATGAATTCCTAAGGGGCTAGTGTGGACTATCATGAGAATATAAAACCTCGGGAGCCACAGACATAAGGAAAATTTGCACCTATTTGCTGGCTCTTCCCCAAGAGACTCGTTGTTGCTTACAAGAAAAATTGGAAGCAGCAAGAGAATCCTAAGAAAGCTTCCTTTGTGGAGCAAGCCCCAGGGAAACAGCAGCCACCGTAAGAAAGTCATAAATCACCACCCAGATCCTTCTCTCCTATCTTTCATATGGAACACAAGCCTAACCCCACAGGGGGCATGACCACCTTGATGTCCTAGAGCATAGGCGAAGGAAGAGCCATTACAGCTGGTAGAAGGGAATGGGAAAACATGCTTTATCCTGGAGGTGAGACAAAAATACGTCCTTGGTTCAGACCATCAGAGATTTCCCCTGGGGGGTGAGGCAGAACCACTGAGACCCGTTAAGACCAAAGGAAGGGTGCTTTTCTAAGACTGAGTCTGGATCAGAACAGAGGGAACTCTTTCAAGCCTCCTAGCAACAGGCTAACAAGAAATGAGCAACAAGTAACAGCCATTTAATGCTAAGGAAACATCAAGAACATGGAGAGAAACCTTCCATGAGGTATATGCTCAAAGGAAAGACATTAAGAAATACCGTCTCATAAATCTGTTCTGACTTTACAAGGGTAACTAGAGGAATTTGAAGCCTGTTGTACACTGGCATAACCATGGTAACCAAAAATATACAAACCCAGCTCAACTCATTACATGATTGTTTAACCTAAAAGCCTAATAAAAGAAAATGCATGCTAATTTTCAAGCATAAAAAGTATTTTCCTCATTGCATTGTATGGTAACAGATGGTAGCTATACTTATGTTGAGCATAACATATAAACTCGTTGAATCACTATGTTGTACACCTGAAAGCAGTGTTATATTGTGGGTAAACTATACTTAGATTTAAAAAAAAACACATTTTCCTCAGCCTCTGTTGTTCTACAAAGATGCTAATTTAAAACAAAAAAAAGTTATGAGATATGCAAAGAAACAAGAGAAAACCAACACTGTGAAGATACAAAGTTATCTATAGAACCAAAGGTTGATATCTACAGATGTTGGAATTATCGGACAGAAAATGTATAATAACTATGATAAATATGTTTACGGCTCTAGTGGAAAAGGTAAACAGTATGTGTGATAAGATGAAAATTTCAGGAGAGAGAAGAAAAGTTTAAGAATAAATCATATTGAAATGTCAGAAGTGAAAAACATGGTAATAGAGAATTAAAAATCATTGACATTTTTAAAAGATGTAGCCTCCGGGGTGCCTGGGTGACTCAGTTGTTTAAGTGTCCAACTCTTGATTTTGGTTCGGGTCATGATCTCATTGTTCATGAATTCGGGGCCTGCCTTGGGCTCCACGCTGACAGTGTCGAGCCTGCTTGGGATTCTCTCTCTCTCTCTCTCTCTCTCTGCCCCTCCCCTACCTGTTTGTTCTCTCTCTCTCTCTCTCTCTCTCTCTCAAAATAAAAAACTTAAAAAAAAAAGTGTAGCATCCAAGAGGGATCATATGAACCAGTTCAACATGCATGTGATTAGAAACTCAGAAGAAGAGAGAATTGAATAGGAGAAATATTTAAAGAGGGAAATAGTGAAATTTTTGAAAACCAATGATGGGTACCAACTCACAATTCTGAGAAGCTCAAAATTCACCAAACAGAATAAATACAAATAACAACTAGACATATCTTTTTCAAACTGCTGAAAACAAAAGACAAAAACCAGAAAGCAACCAGGGCAAAAAGACACATCACATACAGAAAAGCAAAGATATGGTAAATGGTAAAGGAAATTTGCAGATATAATTAATGTTATGGACCTTAACGTAGGGACATTCTCATGTATTATCTGGGTGGGTCCAATCCAATCAAATGACTCCTTAAAAGCATCAAAATTTCTCTGTCTGGAAGCAAGATTTATGAGGCAGAAATAGAAGTCAGATGGATTCAGAGCATGCAAAGGACTCAACCAACAGTTGCTGGCTTTGAAGATGAGGGAAGAGGGCCACAGGACAAAGAATATGAGTGGCCTCTAGATGCTGAGGATGACCCTTAGCCAATATCCAGCAAGGAAACAGGAGTCTCAGACCTACATCCACATGGAACTTAATTCCCCCAAAACCTGAATGAGCCTGGAAGTGGATTCTTCCCCAGAACCTCCAGGTAACAGCCCACACTAGACAACATCTTTATGCCTCTTAGACCTGGAGTAGAAAAACCAGTCATGCCCAGCCAAACTTCTGACCTACAGAGCTATAAGATAATAAATTTGTGTTATTTTAAATTGCTGAGGTTGTGGTAATTTTTTATGGCAGCGATAGAAACAAATACAAGTGCCTTTATATCAGTCCACTCGAAAGCAGTTTTCATAAACAGCAAGATCAACAAAGGCAGCCCTAGTGCCTATTCACTTCAAGAAGGAAGCAGAGAAGTAATCGTGGGGGCCCAACTTCAAACACTGAAAGGCCCTACCCAGTGAAACATACCTCGTGCCAGCTCCCCATCATCACACTTGAAATTCCAATTCTGAAACAGAGATTTGATCTTAGAAATAGAAGATACCTGTGTTACTAACAAATAGAAGATAAGGAAGGCATGGTCCTTCCCAGGGCTCAGCTATAAATCACATGTAGTAAGAAGAAATGTTTTACTGTAGGATGGGATGAGTTTGGCAGAAACAAGCACTATTCAAAGGGATAAAGAGAAGAAAATAAATGGTAGCATGAAAGGAATGGTTGGCTAGCACAGTAGGCCTATTTGAGGGAAAAACCAGGGTGAGCATAAAATGTGACATGTGGGAGAAACTTAGCCTAACTCACAATTAGTGTTATAGCAAGTTGTGAACCCAGATCCAGATATTATTGCCCCTAATATAATGCGAAAGGTCAAACTCTCCTTTTGCAAAATTTTTTTTTAAATTTTTTTTTCAACGTTTATTTATTTTTGGGACAGAGAGAGACAGAGCATGAACGGGGGAGGGGCAGAGAGAGAGAGGGAGACACAGAATCAGAAACAGACTCCAGGCTCTGAGCCATCAGGCCAGAGCCCGACGCGGGGCTCGAACTCACGGACCGGGAGATCGTGACCTGGCTGAAGTCGGACGCTTAACCGACTGCAAATTTTTAAGTGTTACAAACTCAGAGCTTTCTATTTACAATATTCTCAAATAAATCATACTTAAAATTACCATCAATAAATTCATTCTACTGCCAGAATCAGTAGTTCAAGAATCCCAGACTCTAACCACAACCACTTCTCCTTGCTTATTAGCTACTTCCACTAGAGCCTTTCTTAGACATCATTGGAAAACTGCCTTCATGGGCTCCTTTACTTTCCTCCAAACTAGTAGCCTCTCCTCTAGTGCATTAGATTCCTATCCTTACAGTAATATTCTTGTCCCACTCCAAAAAGCTTTAGGCCACTTTTCCCACCAACATACCCTTCTGGTGATATCTTGATCCTGGATGAACCCAACAATCTGCTTTTATGGCACTTGTCTCCAAATAGCAAACTCTTCTAGACAACATTGCACAACAGATTAGATGGTATCACTATCAATTCATGGTCACTAGTGTCTAGTGGGTTCTTATTCCTCTGGCCAGTTTGTTTTTCCCTTTTCCCTGATTACTATGTCAAACTTTCAGCCCTCTCCTCCAATCTGTCTCTCACTGAGCACATCATCTCTTCATAGGAAAACTGAAACCATCAGACAGGAACCATCTCAAAGTCTCACTGCTAAACCTACAGACTTGCCTACATCAATACCCATCATCTTTATTTTTCTAAATAATAGGAATTATCTTTCCCCACCTGGATGACTCAGTTGGTTAAGTGACAAGACTCTTGATTTTGGCTCAGGTCATGATCTCATGGTCATGACATCTAGCCCTAAGTCGAGCCTGACTAGGCTTTTCTCTAAGATTTTCTCTCTCTGCTCCTCCCCTGCTCACACACACTTGCATGATCTCTCTCTCAAAAATAAAATAAAATAAAATAAAATAAAATAAAATAAAATAAAATAAAGGTAGTTTTTCCTCTTATACTCTGCATGTTTTCTATTCTCCCTTTTTTCAAGGAAATTGCACAATTCAATCTAATTCTTTCAACTTAATCTTTATCTTTGACAAGTAAAATATACAAACCTTCTCATCTTAAAAACAATAGCAAATTATAGTTTCCTGTTCCCTATGTAAGTAGTTCAGCACTTATTCTAACAAGTAACAATCCTATCAAACTGAAAAATCAACAGCTCTTCTTGGATAAAGAGAGGGGAAGACACAAGGCAAAGAGATGTCCCTCTGACTGGACAGATAGACAAGAGAAGACAGGAACAGGTTTACCTGCGCAGAGTCTCATGATCATGAATTGCTGCAGTAACAAATACTGGAATTGGCAAATTGCTGAAGGCTCAGTGTAGACAATTCTGAGGGTTAAAAATTGCAGAGGGACCCTGTCATAGTCCCTCTAAAAAATTTTGTGAGATTTACTTCCAGAAGCTCAATCAGGTTTTTTATAATAGGAAATGCCAGAGAAAAATTCGCTCTGTCCTTCAGGCAAAAGGATGGGACAAGAAACCATTTTGAAATACACCAGAGCATTCTGTTCTCCTTAACAAGGCCTGCCCATAGGGGAAACTAGTTAGCCAGAGCCTAACATGCCGGGGGTATTAACAGAGCCTAACCATCCTGGAGAAGGGAAATACAAAACTCCAGCCCACACTAGCCATCCTGTCCCTCATACAGAGAGAGAAAAATATTGAGAACCACTTTTGAAGTTCAGAGTATAGAGCCATAGGCTCACCAAAAAGCTATAGTCTTAATCATGGGACCAAAAAATGCTTCTCCTTCCCCCGTACCTCACCACAACATTACTATAGACCTATTTACAGTGGTTTCTTTCACCTGATGTTTCATGTTCTATCAAGAAAAAGAAATATGGAATACTGAAGAGAAAAAAAAAACAACAACACAACTTGAAGAGACACACAAGCATCAGAACCAGACATGGCAGGGATGTTGAAATTATCAGAATGGGAATTTACAACATTACAACAACTATAATTATGTGCCAAGTGATCTAATGCATAGACAGTATGCAATAACAGATGGACAATATAGAGACTTGGAAGTCCTAAGAACCAAAGACAAATACTAGTGATAAAAAATACTAAGAGATTTTTTAAAAAGATAACAGAAATGATCAATGATTCTGACTTATTAGTGGCCTCATTAGTGGCCATAGCTGCAAAAAGAATCTGTGAGCTAGAGAATGTACTAATAGAAACCTCCCAAACTGAAAAGCAAGGAGAATAAAGACTGAAAAAAGTAAAAAAATATAATTGTAGGACAATTACAAAAGGTGTAACATACACATAATGGGAAGAAAGAGAAAAAGAAACAAGAAATATTTGAAACAATAATGATTTAGAATTTCCCTCAAATTAATGTCAGACAGCAAAACATGGATGGAGAAGGCTCAGAGAACCCCAAGCAGGATAAATGTCAATACAAAAACAAAGCTATAGTTAGGCATATAATTTCAAATTGAAGAAAATCAAAGATAAAGAAAAAAAATCTTAAAGCAAAAAAAAAAAAAAGGAAAAAACAGCTTACTTATACAAGAACAAAGAGAATAACTGCATCTGATGTCTCAAAACCATGCCATCAAGAAGAGAGTGGGTAAAATATTTAAAGTGTTGAGAAAAAAAACCCACCAACCTAGAATTCTATAGCCTAAAATTATTCTTCAAAAGTGAGGGGGAAATAAAGACTTTCTAAGAGAAACAAATATTGAGGGAATTTGTTGCCCATAGACCTGACTTGGAAGAAATGTTAAAAGAAGTCCTTCAGAGAAAAGGAAAATGACATAGATCAGAAACTTGGATCTACATAAAGAAAGGAAGAACATTAAAAAAGAAATAAGTGAAGGTGAAAAAAAAATTTGTATGTTTCTTATTCTTAACTGATCTAACATAACTTTGTTCAAAATAATAATAGCAACAATGTATTTATGTATATATCACATATGCTCATGTATATATCACATATATATATATATATATATGTTTATATAAGCGAAGTGAATGGCAGAAATAATACAGGGATGGGAGAGAGGAATTAAGATTATTTGATACTCATAATATCCATGAAGTGATATAGTGTTATTTGAAAGTGGACTTGGGTTAGTTGTCAATTTATATTGCAAACTCTATGGTTTGCAGTAAATTTTTACTAAATATTAGTAAAGTTTACTAAGTTAAAGATATAAATAATACTCTAAGAAAGAAGAGAAATTAGAAGTATATAAAATGCTCAATTAAATGACAAAAGGCAGAGAAAGAGTAGAAGACAAAAGTAGTAACAAAGAACAAGAGCAACAAGTAGAAAAAATATATATGGTAGAAAAATATCCAACTATATCAAGAGGAAAAAAAAAAAGAGTCACTTTGAATGTGAATGGTCTAAATGAGCAAATTAAAAGACAGATTGTCACAGTGGATCAAAAAACCAGACCCAACTATCGGTTATCTACAAGAATGATAAAGACACACATAGATTAAAAGTAAATAGAGAAAGCTATAGCTTTCTCATGCTAACACTAATCAAAAGTAAGCAGAGTAGCTATATTAATTTCAGACTAGAGCAGATATCAAAGAAAGGAAATTTATTGGTAATAAACAAGGGCATTATAATGATAAGCGTGTTCTCCAAGAAGACATAACAATCCTACCATATATGACCCTATGACAGAGGTCCAAACTCTGTGAGGCAAAACTGATAGAATGGCAAGGAGGAACAGGTGAATCTAATATCATAGTTAGAGACATTAACATCCTTCTATCAAAAATGAATAGATCCAGCAGAAGAAAATCAGTAAGGACAATAGATGAACTTAACAACACCATCAATCAACTGAATATAGTTGAGATATATAGTACTCCATCTAATAAAAGCAAAATACACAAGCTTACATTGAACATTCAACAAGATAGACCATATTCTGGATTATAAAAATACCTTCAAAAATTTAAAGGAATAGAAATATGCGATGTCTTCTCTCAGACCACAGTGGAATTAAATTAGAAATCAGGGGCGCCTGGGTGGCGCAGTCGGTTAAGCGTCCGACTTCAGCCAGGTCACGATCTCGCGGTCCGTGAGTTCGAGTCCCGCGTCGGGCTCTGGGCTGATGGCTCAGAGCCTGGAGCCTGTTTCCGATTCTGTGTCTCCCTCTCTCTCTGCCCCTCCCCCGTTCATGCTCTGTCTCTCTCTGTCCCAAAAAAATAAATAAACGTTGAAAAAAAATTTAAAAAAAAAAAAAAAAAAAAAAAAGAAATCAATACCAGAAGGATTAATGGAAAATCCCAAAATACATGGAGATGAAACCATACACTCGTAAATAACATATGAGTCAAAGAAATCTCACGAGAATTTGAAAAATATTTTTAACTAAATGAAAATGAAAACACAACTTATCAAAATGTGTGGTATGCAGCAAATGTGGTGCTTATAAAAATATTATAGCATTGACTACTTATGTTAGAAGAGAAGAAAGACCTAAAATCAATAGTCTAAATCTTCACTTTCATAAACTAGACAGAGAAAGTTAAATACAAAGTAAAAAGAAGTTAATAGTGAAAATTAATAAAACCAAAAGCTAGTTTTTGAAAAGATCAATAAAATTGATAAGCTAATAGTTTAATTAAGAAAAAAAGAGAAGACACATAAGTAATATCAGAAATGAAAGAGGGAACATCTCTACAGATCTTAGGGCCATTAAAATGATAAGAAATACCACGAATAATTTTATACCAACAAATTTCATAATCTAGACAAATCAGATTGATTCTCTGAAAGGCTCAATTTGCCAGAAACCACACAAAAGGAAGTAATCTGAATAGGCCTATATCTATTAAAGACATTAAATCAATAATTAATAATCTTTCAAAACAGAAAGCACCAGGCCCAAACGGGTTCACTGGTGAATTTTACCAAGCATTTAAGGAAGAAATTATACCAATTCTCTGCTATCTCTTTTGGTAAATAGAAGCAGAGAAAATATTTCCTGACTCACTCTATGAGACAAGTATGACCCTAATACCAAAATCAGAAATGGCATAGAAGAAAATTAAGTTTCAGACCACTATCTTTCATGAACAAAGATGCAAGAATCCTCAACAAAGTATTAGAAAATCAAGTTTAACAACATATAAAAAAGTATACACCATGACAAAGTGTGATTTATCCCAAATCAGTTAATATAATTCATCACATCAACAGACTGAAAAATAAAAATTACATAGTCATATACTGAAAAAGTATTTGAAAAAATCCAACACCCATTCATGATTTAAAACAAACAAACAAAAACAAAATCTCTCAATAAAACTAAAACACAGGGAACTTCCTCCCCTCCATAAAGAATATGTATCAAAACCTATAACTCACATCATATTTCATGGTGAGAAACTTGAATCTTTTCCATTAAGACCAGGTATAAGGCAAGAATGCCCCCCCCCCACCACTCCTTTTCAACATCATGCTGGAATTCCTAGGTAATACAATAAGATGAAAAAAAGGAAATAAAAGGTGTACACACAGTTGTATGATTGTCTATGCAGAAAATCCAAAAGAATGAACAAGCAAGGTTGTTGGATACAACTTTAATACACAAAAATCAGTTACTTTCTGGAACAAGAACAGACAGACACTCAGATCAATGGAACAGAATAGAGAACCCAGAAATGGACCCACAAACATATGGCCAACTAATCTTTGACAAAGCAGGAAAGAATATCAAATGGAATAAAGACAGTCTCTTCAGAAAGTGGTGCTGGGAAAACCAGGCAGTGACATGCAGAAGAAAGAACCTGGACTACTTTCTTACACCATACGCAAAAATAAACTCAAAATGGATGAAAGACCTAAATGTAAGACAGGAAGCCATAAAAATCCTCGAGGATAAAGCAGGCAAAAACCTCTTTGATCTTGCCCGCCACAACTTCTTACTCAACACGTCTCCGGAGGCAAGGGAAACAAAAGCAAAAATGAACAACTGGGACCTCATCAAAATAAAAAGCTTCTGCGCAGCAAAGGAAACAATCAGCAAAACTAAAAGGCAACCGACAGAATGGGAGAAGATATTTGCAAATGACATATCAGATAAACAGTTAGTATCCAAAATCTATAAAGAACTTATCAAACTCAACACCCAAAAAACAAACAATCCAGTGAAGAAATGGACAAAAGACATGAATAGACACTTCTCCAAAGAAGACGTCCAGATGGCCGACTGACACATGCAAAAATGCTCAACAACACTCATTATCAGGGAAATACAAATCAAAACCTCAATGAAACACCACCTTACACCTGTCAGAATGGCTAACATTAACAACTCAGGCAACAACAGATGTTGGCGAGGATGCGGAGAAAGAGGATCTCTTTTGTATTGTTGATGGGAATGCAAGCTGGTGCAGCCACTCTGGAAAACAGTATGGAGGTTCCTCAGAAAAACTAAAAATAGAACTACCCTACAACCCAGCAACTGAACTATTAGGCATCTATCCAAGGGATACAGGTGTGCTCTCTCGAAGGAACACATGCACCCCCATGTTTATAGCAGCACTATCAACAATAGCCAAAGTATGGAAAGAGCCCAAATGTCCACTGATGGATGAATGGATAAAGAAGATGTGGTCTATATATACAATGGAGTATTACTCGGCAATCAAAAAGAATGAAATCTTGCCATTTGCAACTATGTGGATGGAACTGGAGGGTATTATGCTAAGTGAAATTAGTCAGTCAGAGAAAGACAAAAATCATATGACTTCATTCATATGAGAACTTTAAGAGACAGAACAGATGAACATAAGGAAAGGGAAACAAAAATAATATAAAAACAGGGAAGGGGACAAAACAGAAGAGACTCATAAATATGCAGAAAAAACTGAGGTTTGCTAGAGGGGTTGTGGGAGCGGAGATGGGCTAAATGGGTAAGGAGCATTAAGGAATCTACTGAAATCATTGTTGCACTATATGCTAACTAATTTGGATGTAAATTTTAAAAAATAAAAAATTAAATTAAAAAAATCAATCACTTTCTTATATACCAACAATAAATAAGTGAAATATGAAGTTAAAAACACAAAACCATTAATATTAGCACCCCACAAAAATGAAATACTTAGGTATAATTTCAACAAAATATGTACAAGATCGATTTGAGGAAAACTATAAAATTCTGATGAACAAAATCAAAGAACTAAATAAATGGAGAGATAATCCACACCCATGCACAAGAACAGTTAATACTGTCATGATGTCAGTTCTTCTCAACTTGATTGATAGATTCAATACAATCCCAATCAAAGTCCCAGAAAGTTATTTTGTGGACATGAACAAATTGGTTGTAAAGTTACATGGAAAAGCTACAGACCCAGAATAGTCAGCAAAAGATTGAACAAGAAGAACAATATTGGAAGGCTGATGCTATCTGACTTTAAGACTTACAATGAAGCTACAGTAATCAAGATAGTGTGGTATTGGCAAAAGAATAGACAAATGGATCAATCTAACAGAATAGATAGAGAACCCCAAAATAGACCCACATACATAATGTCAACTTATCTTTGGCAAAGAGGCAAAAGCAATATGGTGGAACAAAACAGTCTTTTCAGCAAATGTAGACATTATACTCTTCACAAAAATTAACTCAAAATGAATCACAGATCTGAATGTAAAACACAAAACTATAAAACTCCTGGAAGATAACATAGGAGAAAATCCAGACGACCTGGGTAAGGTGATGACTTTTTAGATACAACACCAAAGACACAATCCGTCAAAGGAAGAATTGATAAGCTACACATTGCTAAAATAAGAACCCCTGCCCTGTGAAAGACAATATCAAAGGAAAGAAATCACAAGTCACAGACTAAGAGAAAATATTTGCAATTCAATAAGGAGATACACAGGTGGTAAATAAGCATATGAAAGATGCTCCACATCATAAATTATCAGGAAAACACAAACAAAAACAACGAGATACCACTACACACCTATCAGAATGGCAAAAATCCAGAACACTGATGCCAAATGCTGACAAGAATGTAGAACAACAGGAACTCTCTCATACATTGCTGATGAGAATGCAAATTGGTAGAGCCAGCTTTGAAGAAAGTTTGGTGGTTTCTTAATTAATGATACTCTTATCATTTGATCCAGCAATCTAGCTCCTTGGCATTTACCCAAAGGAATTGAAAACCTATGTCACACAAAAGCCTATACATGGATGTTTATAACAGCTTTATTCATAATTGCCCACTTGGAAATGACTAAGATGTGTTTAAGTAGGTGAATGGATACATTATGATTTATCTAGACAATGGAAAAATACTCAGTGCTAGTAAGAAATGAATTATCAAGCATTGAAAGTTAGTGAAAAACTTGAAATGTGTATTACTAAATGAAAGAAGACAGTCCAAAAAGGCTATGGAAACAACAAAAAGTTCAATGTTTGCTAGAGTTTGGATAGCTCGAAGTGATAACTAGATAGAGCACAGAGGATTGGTGGGGCAGTGAAAATGCTGTGTGTGACACTATAATGATAGATACATGACAGACAAGATACATTTGTCTGAACCCATATTGTGTACAATACAAAGAGTGAACTGTAATGCAAACTATGGAATTAGGGTGATTATGATGTGTCAATGCAGGTTCATCAATTGTAACAAATGTACCACTGTGGTGGGGGATGTTGATAACAGGGGAGGCTATTCATGAGTCGATGCAGGAGATGTATGGGATTCTCTGTATTTTTCCTCTCAGTTTCACTGTGAACTGCTCTAAAAAAAAATCTCGTATTTTAAAAAAATGGCAACAAAACACTGTCTTCAGCTGACCTCTCATTCTTTTTCAGTTCTTACTCCCTCCCCTCTCCTTTATAGCCAAACTTCTCAACTTTGTCTTTACTCACTCTATTTACCTCACCCTTCAGCCCAGTATGATGTAGCTACTGTGTCAGTTACACAGATGAAAATGCTCCCCTCAAGGTCAGCATTGCCTGCATTTTCTAGATCACCAGATTCCACAGACACTTACTCTGCACCTTACTTGAGCTTCTGGCAGCATCAGACACTATTGACCACACTCTTATTCAAACATTCTCCTATCTCTCTGTCTACTCCTTTGTGAGTCTGTAATCTCAGAGTCTTTCACCTGGTCATTAAAAATTAGAGGCTCTCGAGGCCCTTTCTGAAGACTTTTCAAGGTGATTTTGTTTATTTCTATGACCTCAGCTGTCATTTACACACTGTTGACTCCTGAATTATAACTCTAGCCAGACCTTGTCAGTGAATTCTAGTTTTATATGAAACACCCTACTCAACACTGTTTGCCAAGAAGTCTCAAAGGCACCTCAGACTCAGCATGTCTAAGACTGAACTCAGATTCTTTAGCCCTGAAGAATCTGACCTCTTTCTCTCAAAGAATGACCACTACCCTTTAAGTGATATTGATCAGACCCTGTTCAAATATACTAATTTATTTAAACCTCATTACAACTCTATGAAGTGGCTACTGTATTATCTCCATTTCCAAGATGAGAAAGAGTAGGTTAGAGTCGTCTTAAGATCTCATCATTAATGGGACACCTCAGTTGGTAAGTGTAAGCATCTGACTCTTGGTTTTGGCTCAGGTCATGATCTCATGGTTTTGTGAGTTAGAGCCCCACATCAGGATCTGTGCTGATTGCATGGATCCTGCTTGGGATTCTCTCTCTTCCTCTTTCTCTGCCTCTCCCCCACTCAGACTGTCTCTTTCTCAAAAATAAATAAATAAATAAAGTTAAAAAAAAATCTCACCATTAGTAAGTGGCAGAGTTGGGATTTGAACACAGGCTAGAAACCTAGGCGTCATTTTTGATGCTTTCTTCTTTTCCTCCAAAGATCTTTTTATGGAATCTGTATATTTTCATCTTCTCACAAAGTCATTCCTTTTTCTTTTATCACAACTAAATTAACACCTATGTCCAAACTGCTACCATTTCCTACTTCAGCTACTAAAACAGACTCCACATTGGTGACCAAAGACATCTTCCTAAAACATAATTCTGTTTACATCACTTGTGCATAGAACACTTCAAACTTTCCATTGCTCTTGAGATGATGACCAACAATTGTAATGTAGTTGACTCCCCAGTGTGTGATTTAGTCTTGCCTTTCTCTCTTTCTAGCCTCATCTTTCAGCACTCTCCACTTGCATGCTGCACTCCATCACACTGGCCAGCTTTCATTCCTTCCAACTTACATGCTCCATCCGTAGCATTTTTATTGCCTCCAACTACCTTCCCAGAGCTAGTCCCTCTCCTGAGGAGGCTCTGAGCTTCATTCCCCTCCTTACCTGGGTGGACTTGGTTTGAGTTCTTCTTGTGGAATCTTTCCTGACAACACAGCCTAGACTTGATTTCTCTCTTTTGGGGTCTTCTTCATGAAGAACATTCATCTATTTGAAGTAGTCATTTAGTATACTATTATATAATTAACATATTGTTACCCACCAGAATATAAGCTACATGAGAGCATAACTGTCTATTTTTGTTCACTTACGTAGCCTCAGTGCCCAGGTACTGGCTCACAAGAGCACTCAATAACTTAGAAATGTCAATTAACCAGATACCACCCCCTCAAGCTTTCTGAGCAGAGGTTTCTCTATCTCTTCTCTTTTTTCTTTTATTTTCTCTCTTCTCTTCTCTTCTTTTCTCTTCTCTTCTCTCTTTCCTGTTGATTTGTTTTATTTTTAATGAGAAAGAACTTGAGACATTTAAATCATTTTAAAAGAATAACAGTTGGCAGCAAGCCTCCACACTGTTGGTCCTGGGGCAGGGGATGGGGAGAAGAAATTTCTACAGGCAAAAATTTAGCATCCTTTTATCTCCAGTTTCAACACATTTATCCTAACTTCTGGTTTCTGCCAGCCTTTCCACACTCACAGTTTGTGCCAGCCTGCTTTGTCAAAGCTCCGGCTGGTTAACCATCACACTGAAGGAGATCTGAAGAGCTAATTTCTATTTAGGTGAAAAAGAATTGAAGTGTTTCTTATCTCATGGTTAATATTCATGTCAGTAAGGTGAACTTTCAAATTGCATTATCTAAGTTCTAATAGTGTAAGTGAAATAATTAGCAATAATCTGGGGGTGGAGGCTTCTAACTGGTCATTTACAGCTTCTTTCCCACATCTACTTCCTCTTCCATACATAACCAACCTGTTTCAATACAACTAGAAAACCAAACCTCGTATATCTAAAGCAGCAGAATCATGAGTCTAAGGTAAATCCACATAAGGAGCCATGACCCTAACTCATTTTAAGTCCCATCAAACTCTCCTGCTTCAAGGCCTAAGAGTATTCAGAAACCTTAATGGATATTGTGATAAAATTCTGGGTAGTTCAAACCATTAAGTGCTCTAATTTCTTTAAATAGCAGGGTTCATGAAAGAAATACAACTCTACAGTTTTAGAAAATATCCTTCAAAATGGCCCATTATTACTGGACCAGAGAACATTCTAGGCAACTTGCTATAGTAATGGCACGAACATACAGAAAGCCTTTAATCTTTGAATGAAATAAAGCAAAAAAAGCAGAGAAAGTACTCAATTTACCATCAGAACAATGATAAAGTCATTCTCTGAGTTTAAAACTGAGTTTCTATGTTATTAATTTATATATATATTGAGTGATTTCTGTGTGCCAGGCCTTATTCTGGGTGCTGTCCAGAATGGAATCGTGATGTGTTAGTGATGGAAGAGCCTTAGAGATCTAACAGGTGAAGCCAATGGAGGCTAAGATCAGCGACATGACTCTGCCAAAACACCAGAGGTGGGAATAAAACAAAGTCCCTGTCCTCCTCTCCTCAATGTCCTCAATTTTTCATTCTAAATTATCTTTACAAATGGTAAGTGCTACCATTATTGTAGAAGTCTGAAATGCATGAATGTGTGCATCTGTTATGTCATGAAGGGAGGACTTCACCCAAGGCCAGTGATCAGCCAAAAAAAAGTCCATGTACCAAGTCTAGTTTTGTGACTAGCTTAGTTTTCCTTCTAATTTAATCCTAAAAGAGCTACATCAAAAAAGCAGGATCAACTTTATAAGCCTGAGAATGCTTCTGTTCTCCAACCTTAAGT
This sequence comes from Prionailurus viverrinus, assembly GCF_022837055.1. NCBI lineage: Eukaryota > Metazoa > Chordata > Mammalia > Carnivora > Felidae > Prionailurus > Prionailurus viverrinus. Next base: position 111,017,483 of record NC_062569.1, on the reverse strand, counting down.
GATCACATTGGACTCACAACACTAATTTTTTCCATCATGCACAGCTGTTATCACAAATGGAGAACCATGACTTCATGTGTAGACTATGAGTACAAGCAAGAGATCTGTTATCAATAAGCCCAGTCTCTCTAACTTCATCATCTAGAAAACTGGGCAAGATGTCTATCCAACAGCATAGTTTTGCCAACATCTTTCTGGTGAAGTGAAGCAAATAAGGCAACATTGTCTCTTAATTTCATGCTCTAAAGGGCAAACTGTAGCCCATGGACCAAATCCAGTCTGCCACCTGTTTTTATAAAAACAGCAGAGTTTAGTATGAGAGATAATATATAGCTCACAAAGTCTAAAGTGTTTATTATCTGGTCTTTCCCTGAAAAGTTTGCTGACCCGTGTTCTAAAGTGAAATAATTAACAATAACAACAGATTTTTAGGCAGATTCTTCTTTATCACAAGGTTGGATTACAAATAAAAAGTTGGGGGGCACCTGGGTGGCTCAGTCGTTTGAGTGTCCGACTTCAGCTCAGGTCACGATCTCATGGTTCGTGAGTTCGAGCCCCGCGTCAGGCTCTGGGCTGATGGCTCAGAGCCTGGAGCCTGCTTCCGATTCTGTGTCTCCCTCTCTCTCTGCCCCTCCCCCATTCATGCTCTGTCTCTCTCTGTCTCAAAAATAAATAAACATTAAAAAAATTAAAAAAAAAAGTTGGTAACTTGTTAATACAGTTTCTTACTTAGTTAAATGTATGAAACTACAATACAGATTAAGCTATAGGACTTTATGAATGCAAAGACTCAAATATACCTCTCTTAACCCATCACATATAGAAAAGATTGTTCTGAGAATGCTGTTCTTCTTTCAAGATATAAAATATTATTTTAGATGTCAGGCTTGATGGCTTTGTATTCATGATTGCCTCCCTGTAAAACCATATTCTAAGTCTTTGTATCCCCCTCTCCCCACCATCATGAGCACAAGGTTTTGCACTAAGGAACTCAAATGTTGTTGCATGTGCAGTGAATTTTAAAGTTCTAGAATTTGTAAGGATTTTTTTTTCATAATACTAAAGATTACTCAGGTATGGAAAAGTTACTTTAGAAGACCTAGTTTTGTTCTTGACTAGTAGTATTATCATGGTTAAACCTAGGAACTATGTTCCATGTTCCATGAGAAAACCCCGATTTTCTCATCTGTGAAAGGAAGGGCTTGAACTGTATACCCTCTGGGGTTTTGGGTTCTGAATTCTATGACTAATAGAGGCAAATCCCATTTGATTCCCATCAATTTCAAGGGAGAGATTAAGTTATTGTGTTGGAATTTTGTTAAATTAAATATTACTTGAAGTTAATTCTGCCTCAGATATGTTGGGTTTCTTAACCTCTAGGAGCACCAATATGACAAAGGACAATTTATCCTGTGAATATGCAATAAAAATAATCCATTCCAATTATATGGTGATGCACCTATATCTCTATGCAATTTTCCGATTTCAATCATTGCAAAAGCAGTTCAATAAGGTGGAATGGTTACAACTAGCTTGACATTTAAATTTTATTTATATCATCCTAGGAATAAAAATGTCTCAGTGAACATTTAATAAGGTAAAATTTTAATCTGCAGTTAGCCAATAGTTTTCAGTTTAGCCTAGTATTCATAAAAAATACACATTTACACACATGAAAAACACCTGTAGTTATCGAGGCTAGTAGTCATATAACCTTTTGAAATCTACTAAAATGAATGAGATTTGAAAGAAGCTAGGTATCAGATGGTCAGGGCTAGTATTGAATGAGGGTTCAGTTGTAGTGGAGGATATGAGCAAAGACTGCCATGGGTGAGCTCAGCAAGTTCTAACAGGGCAATCTGGCCATACTTGACCTAGATTCTTGATATGATAGAAGATACTTCCAGTCTATTATTCTATTTGTATAATGTGCAGCTTTGAATCACAGATTCCTATTTAAAAAACAAATCCTGAATGGGCTATTTCAGGATCTTAAATTTGCTGCTTTAAAAGAAATATAGATTATCCTTTGTGAGTTTCTCCTGCAGCCATGGGCTTCATGCATAATTCCCTTTGAAATTTGCTGAGCTTTTTAAAACACAGAGGAGGAGTAATCTATTCTCAGTTCACCAGCAGAGTCACTCGTGCCTCATGTTATGCAGATCCAGTGCTTGACACAAAGGGTGGGGAGAGACAGACATAGCCTCAGTGATGCAAATCATGAAGCAAGAAAGTCATAGACCAGAGTGAAAGCCAAGCCGCCCACACATGCAGCCACAATGAGCCACAAAGGCAATTCCCAAAGTTCTCTTGTAGAATGCACCACCCTGAATCTTAGAGATAGAAATGACTCTTAACGTTGAAGAACATACTCTTCATTTTAAAGCTGAGATAACTGAGGCCAAGGTTAGGTGACTAATGTAGGGCTCTAGAGCTAACCAGTGGCACTACCAGAATTGAAACCCTCCTGACTACCCATCAGCCCCATATCATACTCCACATGCTGCCCCATGCAGAGAGAGCAAGATCCAAGTACCAAAGAGACAGGTACACCAAATAAATATGGCTAGCAGCAGGCCCTTGACTCTGGATTTTATTATAAACTTTAAAAAATTCTCCAGCAATCACAATATGGAATAAAGACTGTACTCAAGACATCAGCTTGTCCCAAGAATGTACATTTGAAAAGAAAGGCAGAGAAACTCTAGGATCTTCAAATCTCAAGGCATAGCTCAAAACAGACAAAAAAGCAAATCTATGTCATCAAGAATGAAAAAAAACATGCTTTTTTGAAAAAGAAGAATGGATTTTGCTGGAAGAGAGTCAGGGTGGAGTAGGAAGTGTCCACATATTAGGGTGTTAACTCATTTTTGTAAACCACTTGCCAAAAGTCAAAGGAAATCCCCAATAATGTCAGCAAAGGAAATATTTTTTTAAAAATGTATCTTTTTTTAAGTACTTTTCTCCCTGCTTTTGTAAAGTTAGTCTCAAACAAAAAACTGTAACACAAATAATCTTCAAATTATTCTTAAATGGTCTTTGTTTACAAACTTCATATTACATAAGGAGTTACTGCATTTCTTTCAATAGAGCCCTCCCATGGGGGTATTCTGACAAGTACAGATCTAGCCAAATCATGTCCATTTCTCTAAAGTCTTGCTGCAGCCTGAATTCCCTTACAACCACACGCCTGGATGGCCAACAGCCTCTGTAGCTGTTTAGATCTCTGTTATAAAAAAGGCAAAGGGCACCGTTAGCCATACCTATTCTCCAATAGTGCTTAGGCTATCAAAGGCAATTAATAAATATTTCTTGAATGAATTCTTACTGATTTGAAGCAGAAATTAGGCTTCTTATTCCGTAACAATGCTCAGTGGCAAAATCAGAAACATCAATTTGGCTTTGACGTGTGTTGGTTTTTGCTGGTGTCCAAAGTGGAATGTCTAGTTGGATATCTAGGGAAGTAGTCATACTTCCTTCCAAAGTGAATCCACTAAAAAATATGACCAAGTTCATGAAGCCCAACTCAGGTATCCACTTGCAGAGTAGTATTACATTTAGAGATATGTGGACCCAGATTGTGATTTCAGGTCTTACGATGCCTATCTCAAATGTTTAAAAGAACCTAAGAAATTGGAGTCCAGCAACTTTTATTAAATTTACTTTTTTCCCCTACTCTAGAGAGAGTCCCCAGACTTTCACATGACTAGACCTCTCTCATCTGTGCCATCCAGGTACTGTTACATGGCCCTTATTATTTCCTTCTCCTCAGGGATGAGGGCTCCTGGGCTCCTGGCTTGTTATCTCACCCTCCTGGAGCAGTGTCTTTCAGCTATTTGTGCTGAAAGCTTTCTTCTGTACTTGCAGCATTGTTCTCCCCCTCCACAGCAAGTGGGGGAGGTGACAATACAAGTGGGCAAGGGAGACTTGGAGAGCTGTGAAGCCCCTCCTGTTAGTAAGTAAGTAATTCTCCATCTTGGTACCCAAACAAAATAACTGAGAGATGGCCCATCATGGGTGTTCATGTCACTGCTCCATGCCAAGAATTTTTCTTTTGAATCCTAATTAAAAGTGAATTACTCCAAGGAGATCATCAAGCAGGGAGAACTTAAAGCTTCTTTCTTAATAACTATAAGTGCTTCAAGAAATTTTGGTGGTTGCTGATACAATTTTGTGTGTTAAATATATAGCTTTCTCCCAATATGCCTGCAAAGTTCCCTACAAACACTGTATTACAGTCAGGACTTTCTACAGTCCTGTAGAACACATTATTACTTGGTGCCTTTTCCAGGACTTGTTGAACATGTAAACAGAATAGGTTGCCACTTATCTGACATGATTTGAGAGACATAAGGAGGGCTCCTAAGCTTTAAAAAATTCTTCCCTTGAAATCCAAGTTGGTGGAAATCTTCTCATTAAAGAAGCTTTATTAGAGAAGCATTGAAGCTTTATTCACAGAAGCATCTTTAGATAAAAGGCAAATATTTCACAGAAATAAGACATTTAGCTGCTGCCAACCATCAATATCTTATTATTAATGAGAATATAAGATTATTTTCAAAAAGTAGGCTAGCAGGAATGGGGCAGTGACTAGAGAAATTTTGACAGATGGGAAAGTCTGGAGCTGAAAGCATTGCAAAGAGAAGGCAAGTCTGGAGTGGGGTAGTAGAAGTCTTTAGGTATTGACCTCCAGAGAGAACACCAAGAATGTGGGTGGGCCCCAAAGGCATGTTGATGCTTACCACACGTTCTGAATTTTCCCCCCAGTATCAAAACTGCCTTACACTGGATTGTATCACACAAAAAAAATGGAAATAACTGACAAGTACAGAGCTTGATAAATGGTAGAAGTTTAACAGATGTTGATGGAAATTGAATTTCATTCATCTGCTTATCAAGGTGTTTTTCTTTGTCCCAACAAAACCACAAGTTTTTTTTAATGAATGGATCAAGAATAAGGTCTTTAAAAATAGATTTTTAAAGTGGAAATTAAAACAGAAAAGAGGTGTGAGGGTTCTTGCCAGTCAAATCAACTAGCACTTTGTCAGCAAAGGAATCATAGAAATGTGGGCTGAGAAGGGCGTGCCTTCCAAAAAGGGTAGAAAGGAGGGCAACTGGGAATGGAATTCATCCCCTCAAGCACCAGATTTCCACAAAAACATTTCTGCAATCTGGTAATTTCACCTCAATAGCTTAATGCATCCATGTTTTTAGAGTTTCCTTGATATAACAAAGCTAGCATTGCCATTAAAACATCTGTATTATATTTTAGAAAATGAAACTTACACCATAGAAACTAAAGTAAGTAAAATCAAATTTTTATGTGAAAAAAAATCTATCTGTCCCGAAAGGAATCCACAAACAAACAAACAAAAAAACTGGTCACTGCAAGTATTTATAAAGCACCTTTGAGTTGTGAAAACTACCCTCTGGACCAAGAAGACAAATGATTGATGACCACTTAGTTTAAAAAGGATCCTACAAGGCAGCTGCAAATGTGCACAAAAGCAATCAGGTTCCAACAAGTCTTCACCCACCTTAAAGAAATCAAACAATGGAGTAATTATTTTTGCCAGTCAAGGCTCTTCAACATGATGTTATCTTCATATGTTAATGCATATTTTTAAGTTCCATTAGGCCCTATGGTTTCATAACATGTTTATGGTGCTTGAGGCCCAGTGAGATACTTAAGTATTAAGATTTTCTTTCTTTCCTAATAAACGCTAGATTTCTTAGGCCCTGGCTGGAGAAAACACTCATGCTCAACCATAATGAACAGCACTGCCACGTCCTTTCACTTAAACATATACATGATCCGCCCTATGGAACAGAATCAGAGAATAGAGTCTATCAATCTTTATTAGTAGACTCTGTGATTTTTCCCTACTCACTAAAATTTATTTGTAACCCCAAAATCAATACTTGCAGCATTTTTGTGGTCTTTCGTGGACATGCATAGAGAGTCAAAAAAATTTGAGCTACCTGATGTGCATATTTCCAGCTGAGTTTGAACAGGGCAACACTCTGCCTCCTTATTTCAGCTCTCAGACTGTAAATAAACATCCTTTGCGCAGTCTGTTTAGTGCCTTTTTTGTGCTTTTTGCTGGTGGTTTCACTGTTTAAAATGGCCTCCAAGTGTAGTGAAGCAATGTGGCGGGGTCGTATGTGTAAGAAGGCTGTGTTGTGCCTCACAGAGTAAAATAGAGAAGTTCTGTTCAGGCATGATCGGTGGTGCTGCTGACTTGAGTTCAATGTTAACGAATCAACAACATACATTAAATAAGTTGTTTTTAAGTAGAAACATATGAAAAAGAAGGTTATATATTGATTGGTTAACAAAAATGTGATCAGAGACTCAACAGAAACCTAACCCTGTATTTCCCCTATAAGTAATAGTTCAATATTTGCTAACAAGGTGTTTGCAACAACTTTATAGAACATGACTACTCTGAGCAATGAGAACCACTGTATTGTGTTCCATGGCTTATGGTGAGAAAAATAAGATCCAGGGAGACTAAGTTATTTCCTTTAATGTCACCCATCCAGTTAGAGCAGGGTAAAGACTATAATTGAGGTGTTTTGTTTCCATGTCCAGTGGATTATTTTTCTGCCTAATACCCTCTTTCTCCAATCACACCTTGGTTGTGGATAAAGAGAAGGCTTTCTTTTCCACATTGCATGGGATGCCCAGGTTTACTCAGCATTCTCCTTTCCAGAGCACTCTCTTTCGAAGTGTGTCTTTTAAATTTGAAAAACAGCTGAAATTGAGTCTTAAAGCAGAAAGTGGGAAAAACTACATGACAGTTCAACCTAGGTGGTGTAATTTTAATGTTTGAGTTATGATGATTTATGAATAGAAGATATGGGGAGGGAAGGAGATAAGATCAAACTTCACTGAATGTTCCCTCTTGGCCAGGCAAATGTAGCCAACTCCCATATCTTACCTTATCTAATAAGAAATCTGTGGGTTCAGCAAATTTATTTACCTATTATCTTTTAGAAAAGATGGTGGTTTCTAAGAAAATTGATCTCCTATCTGTTTAAAGAAAGATGCCTAACAAGTGTGAACAAATCTCTAAGGGGTAGAGGTATAATTCAAAACTTATCTGATTCATTCCTATTAGAGCAGCTAAAATTTAAGAAGAAAAAACAAAAACAATGGCAACACCAAGTTATGGGAAGGATATGAAACAACTGAAATCATCATGGTTTGCTGTAAAAAGTGCTATAGCTACTTTGAAAACAGTTTGGCATTTCTAATAAAGCTAAATATATACGGAATATATGACAAAGAAATTCTACCCTTACATATTTAACCAAGAGAAATAAAAGTATATGTTCACACAAAGACGTGTAAGCAAGTTTTTATAGCAGTTTTATTCGTAATTGCCCCAAACTAGAAACGACCCAGAAGTCCATCAGTTGGTAAGTAAACAAACAGCGGTACAGGAGCACCTGGGTGGCTCAGTTGACTAAGCCTCTGACTCTTGATCTTGGCTCAGGTCATGATCTCACAGTGCATGAGTTCAAGCCCCACATTGGGCTCTGTGCTGACAGCATGGAGCCTGCTTAGGATTCTGTCACTCCCTGTCTCTGCTCCTCCCCCCCCTTGAATGCTCTCTCTCTCTCTCTCTCTCTCAAAATACATAAATAAACTTAAAAGAAAACAGTGATGCAGCCATATAGTGGAATCCTCTCAACCAATAAAAGGAACTACTAATACCTGCAACAACATGGATGTATCACAAAAGCACTATGCTAGGTGAAAAAATCCAGACAAAAAGCCTACATAATATATGCTTCTCTTATAGGACATTCTGAAAAGGGCAAAACTATAGACAGAAATCAGATCAGTGTTTTATAAGAGGCTAGGAGTAGGGGGAAGAAATTGACTACAAAGGAGCATGATGGAATTTTCTGGGGTGATGAAAATGCTATATATCTTCACTGAAATTGACAAAATAAAAACGTTTATCAGGTTGGGTGAAACAAGGGTAGACAAAGAGAAAATAGAGACATCTTTCATAGTGTTTAAATTTTGAAGGAAAGATGAAAGTTGCCTACACTCCAGATTAAAAAAAAAAAAATTTTAACGTTTTACTTTTTTTGAGAGAGAGAGAGAGACAGAGTATGAGTGGGGGAGGGGCAGAAAGAGAGGGAGACACAGAATCTGAAGCAAGCTCCAGGCTCAAAGCTGCCAGCACAGAGCTGGTCGTGGGGCTCAAACTTGAAAACCGTGAGATCATGACCTGAACTGAAGTTGGACACTCAACCGACTGAGCCACTCAGGCGCCCCTAGATTTTTTTCTTATTACAGAGAGAGAGCATGCAAGCAGAGGAGAGGGGAAGAGGGAGAGGGAGAAAGAATCCTAAGCAAGCTCCATGTTCAGTGCAGAGTCCAACACAGGGCTCAGTCCCACCACCGTGAGATCATGATCTGAGCCAAAATGAAGAGTTGGATGCCCAACTGACTGAACCACCCAGATGCCCCATCTATCCTCTAGATTAAGCTATAACCACAGATGAATATTTTCTAATTAGCTAAAGTAACATTAAAATGAGTCACATTTAGATTTAGGGTGCAGGATGGAACAAAAGGTATTCCAAGAGAAAGTTACCCTGAAAAATCAGACCTGCCCATGATGGTGTTTGAGATTCTCTCTCTAAGATACAACAGGTGAGTTGTTTGCAGTCTATGTAAACTATTTCTCCTGTTTGATAAGAACTTAGTTACTTTTAATATGTTGATCTGAAGATTATTTAATAATTAGATATATTAATAACAGTGCAGGAAATTTCTTAAAGAATATAGTTATAATCATGTTATTTTAGAAAAAAGAGAAAGATGCTAAGAAAGTCAAAACTTGTACATTTGAATGTAGATAAAAATATTTAATCGCTGAAAGTTGCTTCCCTGTATTGTTATATTGCAATAAAACACTGAAGCAAGATAACAAAATGGAACCTAAAAGCAATATACTCCCACTTTTAATGAATGAGTCCAAGGAGAAAAGTCACTTAGGAGTGAGTACCACTGCTGCCTTGGAGGAGAAGAGCCAGTGAGGATGAAGGAGTCCTTCACTTCCCAGGACAGAGTGGGAAAAGGATTCTAAAACAGCTGATCTCTAGTCACAGTTGTGACTCTTCTAGTGGCATGTTGCCTGTTTGGATGATGGTTTCAGATTTGTCTCAATGTTTTGGCTTTCCCTGACTTTTTTTCTTTGCCATAGCATCCCTCATGAGTAGAGTCCACTTTAAAAGCCTGAATGTTTTGCTTAATAGTTTCCTTCATTGACAATGGATGAAGGAGTGGTAGGAAATGAGCTGCTAAAACAGCTCTTCCTTGGCAACTAGGATAAGACACTCTGGGAAGGTCAAGTCCATGGAGCCTTGAACCTGCATGAAAACAAGAGGCCACAGGGAGCCTTGTAATTCTTTGAATGATGATACATATTGGTGAAAAAAACTTGGGATCTAGACTGGAATTTGGTTTGGGAAGAGGGGCTAAGCAGGAAGACTCCTTATCCCTTGTGACCTATATCATCCAAGAGACACAGATATTGACTAGCCAAGGAACAGGCCAACTGGATAGAAATTGCTTACCCAGTTTTATGTTTTGTTACATGCTTTGTTAATAAGGTCTTAGCAACTGATGATAAGTGTCTGTGATTCTTCTTTGTAATCATTTTATAAACAATGGTATTTTTGAAGGAAGTAAATGAGTTCAGCTTAAGCACTAGGCACAGTCATTAATGAAGCATACTATAAGTCAGATATAGCTTGAGCATTTGTTACATTGTAGTATCGTGTTTAGTTCATCTATTTCTTTTGCTAGGGTATAAACTCCACAGGAACAGTAACCATTATTCTTCTTTATATCTTTATTCCTCCTATTATAGCACTGGGTGCTGATAAATGTTTTTTCTATAAGAGATAAGAAATTTCACAAATGCTTACCCTGGAGTTATAATTACACGAAGAATGCTATGACATAAACTTTAGCATGAGGTCAAAGCTAAGGCCAAAGGCCAAGGAGATAAGACCTTGGCCCTATCCAAGTTTGTCCCAGGAAGCCCATTTGTTCCTCAGGGGAATTCAGGGATGTAGGTCAGCTACAGGGTGGATCTTAATTTGCTTCTCTTTAAGCTGTCTTGGGCACAGGTCGACTCTCCTAAATGACAGCAGGACCAATACAGACTCACCCTTGGCCTTAGGCCAGTCCTGAGATGGCCTCCGGAATGAAAGCCAAGGCCATCTATTAAGGACTCAAAAGACCAGATCTTTAAAATGCTCTAAACTGGGGCGCCTGGGTGGCACAGTCGGTTAAGCGTCCGACTTCAGCCAGGTCACGATCTCGCGGTCCGGGAGTTTGAGCCCCGCGTCAGGCTGTGGGCTGATGGCTCAGAGCCTGGAGCCTGTTTCCGATTCTGTGTCTCCCTCTCTCTCTGCCCCTCCCCCGTTCATGCTCTGTCTCTCTGTGTCCCAAAAATAAATAAAAACGTTGAAAAAAATTTTTTTTAATATTCTAAACTAACAAACATTTTCTATGATTACTTTAGAAGGATATTCGTTCACATATTGTTTCCAATCATTCTTTGGTCAGCATTTATGCCCAGTTGTTTTGTAATGGATCCAAAATTATCCTCCAGAATTTATTTCCAGTTATCTTTTGCCTGTAGACAAAACTACATTTCCAAAGTTATGTGCCAATAAATATAATTATCTGTATTTTTCATTCTATTTTTATTCCACTTAAATCATCCTTTAAATTACAATAAAAAGTCACTCCCTAAGTTAATTATCTATTGTTGTATAATAAATTAATCCAAAGCCTAGAGGCTTAAGCAATAAGCATTTATTATCCACACAGTTGCTATGGATCAAGAAGGAACTTGGAAACAGGTTGGCTAGGTAGTTATAATTCAGAATCTCTCATGAGATGCAGTCAAGATATTGACCAGAGTTTTAATCATCTGAAGGTTTGACTGGGGCTGGAGGATGCATTCCAAGATGGTACATTCATATGGCTAGCAAATTAGTGCTGGCTATGAGGAGGAAGTCTCAGTTCCTTACCGCGTGGACCTCTCCACAAGACTTCTCCAGACTGAGTGATCCCTAAGAAAGAACAAGGTGTGAACTGCAATGTCTTTTATTACCTAGCCTCAGAAGTCACACATCTTTACTTCACTTTTTCTCTGTGCTGATGGAACACAGGCCAGCCATGATTCAGTATGTGAGGGGACTCTACAAAGACATGCATACCAGGAGGTGGGGATTCATGGTGAGGTGAAGTGGTGAGGATCATTGAGGGTTATTTGAATACTATACGTCCATATTTAATTTTTTTGCACCACAACAAAACCAATTGCATAAAATAAACTGTGTTCCTATCTTAGTTGTGAAGTTTGAGATTTTTCATGGACCATCTCAGAGCCCTTTCTTTATATTCTATGCACATAGTAGTAATCCTTCCAGCCACTCATTAGATACATCCTAATTCTAACTCAGTAAAAGGCATCTGTCTAGACATATAGTTCTTAACTTTCACTGGCTTTTAGACTTCTTTGAGGATCTCAATGTCCAAGGATCAATACCCTCCAAAATGTATATACCCATAAGTACACTACTTTACATAAAACTTCAAGAGTTTTATGGACTCCCAGAGCTAAGAAAAGAAACTCAAACCTGAAAGCTACATACACAGTGTTTTTAGCTAGCTGCCAAATATAAATGCCACAGCTAATGTTCAATAATAAGGGCTGGCTAACCATCTATGTAAGTCAAAATAACAAAGCACTTTTATGTGAAGTATCAAATTCATCTTTAGTTTCACAACTGTACTATTCTTGATTGACCTGGTAAACTGTTCATACTTTATGGTGGGATTTCTTAAGTTTGGGTTACACTTAACAGATGCTTCAGGCTAATATTAAGCATTAACTTTAATGTACATATACACAAGAGAATGACTCTCACTAATATGTCATAATGTCACCAAAAACTGTCCAGCCCTGGTTTTAAACATTACTCACTACCAAACAAGGTTACATTAATGGTGAATGCTGCTCAGAACTCCAGCCAGGTATGGGAAAAGGTGGTTTCTAGGTATAAAAGCAGACAGAAGTTCATCACAAGAACTAGAGCCCTTACTATCCCAAACTATAATTTTTTGCAGACATGTATCATATATTGAACAATGCAAACCACAGGTTCTTCAAGTTTATAGAACTGTAGTAAGCTAGCTAAGTTCCTCTTAACCAATTTCTTCAAATTAGTGTCTCAGAGCTTGGTGCTGTTTATATAAAAAGATGAGTATTATTTCTCTCTACACAGTTAATCGCAGCAGAATCAGCAGTGATAGTTGCTAAAAGCAGACCTACTAAATCAGAATCTGGTATGAGTTTAGTAAGGGGTAGGGGGCATGAAGAGTGGCATTGGGGAAGGTAGTCCATGCACACTAACAGATTCACTAAGTCAGTGGTTTGCAAAAATGTGGTCCCAGGGCCAGCAGCACCAGCAGCACCTGGAAACTTGTGAGAAATGCAGATTCTCTGGGCCACTTGGTCTCTGAGTTTCTGATCCACTGAGTCAGGAGCTCAGGGGATGACATCCAGCACTTTGAGTTTTAATAGGCCCTCTAGATGATTCTGATGCTCACTCGACCTTGAACACCACTGCACTTAAGGATTCCTTGCTCCTCAATATAATCTGAGATTTATTATCTCCAGGTTTGCTGAACAGTTATGTCTCAATAAAACAAAATTCACAGGTTTCTTTTTCTATTTCCATCTTCTACAACCAGGGCCTGTGGATGGATGTAGGATGCAAGTCCTCAAAGGAGGAAGGATAGGTGGGAGAGAGACTAGTTTTAATACAGATCAATGGAGGTACATGTTCCTCCCCTTAAAAAAAAGAAAAAAGGAAGAAACAAACACTCCCACAAAATAAGAAAGAGCCTAGAAAGAAATATCCCTAAAAAGATCTTGACTGTGCTAATGCTTATCCTTTAATGTCTTTTAAATTATTTAATAATATAATTTTCAGGAAGTTTGTTTAGTGTTAATGTCTGTGGTCCCTTTGTGGCCTATGAACCTCTGGCTATGAAAAGGAGTGTTTGAAATGGACATTTCTGGGACACCACAAGAACCTTTCAGATGACATGTGAGCATGGGTTATGACGACTTTGGAAAACAGTACAGTCAATACTTGTTGTCTTAATTTTCTGACATAAGTGAAAACAGATGCTTGGAATGAATGGCCGATTAAGAACAAGTGTTATATAATGCAATTCAGCTGACAAGTTTAGGGGATTATAAAACTAAATTGCGTTCTTTGTAAAGAGCTGAGAAAGGCACCTGAAAGTATTTGAAAAAGCATTGACATGTTGATGAAATATTGTGAAAGTGAGATTTCTTGCCAAGAGTATATGGAGAAGGAATTTTGACTAACCAGGACTATGAAGGATTGTTACCTCTTTAAGTGATTCAAGAATATTTTTAATTAGTCTTTCTGGTGATTGAGTTGTAATATCAACATTTAAGCTTTGAGTTACTATTTCTAAAACAAGGTAATAAAAATAATCACTTGTTCCAGTGAAAGACTGTAAAGACTTTTTAACTAGATTGTTCCACATAAGAGCAAAACGCTACACCAGAGTAATACCAGTATGTTGATCAATCAAAAATCAGTGGTGCATCATGCCAAGTTTAACCCATTTCTAGGCCTTTCATCTATTTAATATTTATTGATTTTCAATTTGTAGCTCAAGGAGAACCAGCACAATAATGCAGCATGGCACACGTGTGTAAGCACACACCCTTGAATCTGGAAACCTAATTTTACATACATATTTTTTTCACTAGTCATTATTACTGTAGGTCATCGTTGAAAAAGTCTTAAATCCAGTAGAACATATAAAGTTTCCATGGCAGAGATGGTGGATGTCTTCCAAGCACAAGGGTAAAAACTTGAAAAAGACATGAAAGCAAAAAAGAGGAGGCTGTAAAGAGTGAGAGAAAAATTTGAAAGTCATCTGTTGAGTATAGCAAAGCAAAGGGGGAGCCAGAGAAACAGAGATCAAAGAGGGAGACTGGCACATTGAAATTGTATTAATGGTATTAAATGCCTGCTACTGTGATCCAGTGGCCAATTCAAGGATCACATTTCATAGGGGACACTTAACCCAGGAACTCAGTTTCGTGGAAACATTGGTTACCATGAAATGGAGAGAAACATGGCATTTGAACTTACGATCCAACTCAATGAGCCCCTGAAAAACAGCAAAGTTTTCTGCAAGTTCTTCAAAATATCAAACTCCAGCAACTACAATGGAACAAAAATTCAGAATAAATAGAAAAGTGACCTTACAAAATACCACTGTGCTATCTGGCTTTTATCAGGCTTATGTTGTTGCCATAATTCAAGGGATGTAATAACTTATGCCATGTTCAAAACCATTTAACAATGAACTGTGGTGTTAATATACAGTTATATTTTGTTCAATCTGATATGCACAGAGCTTATCAGATGAATGTAAATTTGTGCTTCTTGCAAACTTGCTGATGCCAAGATAACTAAGTGGGAAACCATGATATTTTCAGTCAAGTGGAACATTTAGCATGACATAGAAATACCCACTGCTGACTTGAAAAAATTATGAAGTGTGCATTTTTTTCCAAAGGGGTGATTCCTGATGTATCTGAACATATAAGGAGTCAGTTGTGAGGTGAAAATGAGGGGCCAAAGTGGCCTGCAGAAGAGACTGAGGGTGGAAGCCAGTAGAATGTTCTGAGGACTCCTCTGGTGTTGACAGAAGGGAGAAAGAGGAAAGGAGGGAAGTAGGAGGAAAAGAGGGGAGAGAAGGAGGATAAAAGGAAAGGAATATCAGGACCAAAAAGAGAGGGCAAGAAAAAAAGTCTCAGCAGGTGGCTGATCAGACCAACACAGTACCTGAGAGTTGGCTAGACAGTCAGTAGCAGACATCCAGGCGGAGTTCAAGTCACATAGAACTGAATCCCAAGGGTATGTAAGAGATACAATTGACCAAGGACCACAACTTGTGCTCCCAAATCTTTCACAATAACTTAAATCTGCTCTAAGCACGACCTTCCAACCTTCTGCAGAGAACTGGACAAAGGAACGGGAGCAGGATGCTGATGGCAAGATTTAAGCTTAAAAATCCACAGTGCTGTAGTTCTTCTACTCAGTCTCTGTGTCACTGTGAGGCCAACCCACTACAAGCCCAGGCTCAGGAAACTGATTTCCAGCAATGGAGCACTCTTGTGGCTCAGCATATTTTCAGGAAGGGTCCAGGAGACTAGAGCATCTAGGAGATCTTCTAGACCTCTAGCTGCCATGGCAGGTAGAGAATTTTCAAAAATGCATCTGGTCTTCACATACCCTCTTATTTAGTTTAAGAAAGTTACTAACAAAAAAATCCGTTAAAGTCACCCTACTATTATTTATTAGTGGAAGCTAAAAAGAGAACTGTTATTTTTATGATTCCCTTTTTTCAGGGAAGCAGATCTGATTTCAGTGAAGTCAGGTCACTTGCTCAGACTCATATTCACTCCTGTACTTTGCCCACTGGCCCCCATTGCTATTTTCCAATATTGACCATTTCAATGCACGATGAAACTACAGACTAAACCTCAAAGGAAGAACATGGCCAGTGCCATTTTCCCTCCAATTCTGGAAAAAATATGAGTAATTAGGTAATTATTCTGTGACAATAGCATCACTGGGGTGTTAGAAGAGGCTGAGCCAGCAGAGGGAAGGAGGGGTTCTTCTTCCAATCATCTGATCCCTTGTCCTACACGTACTAGCTGGAGAGGCTTTAACTCCATCTGGGAAAGTGAAAGAAGAAGCAGCCTCTGTCATGTATCCCCTGCTGGCATATCTGTAACAGGGCTGAATTCCAGAGTTCTCTGCCAGCATGACTTTGGCAGCTGCCCCAAACTCCTCCTTCTGCTGCTCTCAGAAAAGGAAGGCCTGTTAGGTCTTGCACGCCCACACACACGTGCACACAGTGGACTCTCAGCAGGGCCCTTGGAGAACCAGAATGTTTTCTTATCAGTTAACAGAATGGAAAAAATCAACGAATGGAATTTAAGGAAAAAGGAAATCTGAAACTCCATTTGGGCATCTTGTCAGAAGCAAAGTATCCCAAGCTTTGTTACCAAGGGTTTATTCTCCACTCAAAGAGGAGAGACCTTTCCTTTTATTGGAAATTCAGTGATTACATTTTAAAGATGTTTCAGATTATAAGCCATCCTATGGGCTCACAAATTATCCTTAACATAAACAGAAGGATGGTAAGCTGGAATGTATGTGGTAAATGTGCACAATTAAAGGAACCATGTCCAAAGGTGATTTATATAACTTGGACCTTCTGAATAGGGAAATTCACTGAACATTTGCTTAACTCCTATATTTTGCATTAGCTGGGATTATAGGGTACTTTGTTTTTCTTAATATATTACATTAATTTTTTTTCCTTCTTTATGTGTATCACTTAAAGCTAGTGCATGGCAACACAATGGAATAGCTTAACTCCTAAAAATTTTGTATGTTAACTAAGGATAAAGAATTAAGACACCAACAGTTTCATCTAAAAGAAAATTACATTTCTGTGGCCAAATAGTTTTAAATACAACTTTCTCAAATTCCTTGAAGGCAGGAAATGTCCTACTCATCTTTATAATCCTACTATTGCTTTTTTTAATGATAATTAAATGACAGAATAAATAAATTTAAGTTCAGTCCTGAAAAACACAATCAGCCATAGTTTCTCAGATCTAGCTTCTGATATTTTGTGAAAGTAGGATTAGCACTTATGTTCTAACACCAAAAGCAAATGTAAATCTCAATTTTAAACATTTCCTTATTCTATGTAGTCTGATAAGGAAGCCTCAAAAATTTTCCAAATAAGGCTTTAAAATTCTAGAACAAAGCAGAAAAAAAAATCATCTTTGAATTGATTTTGATTTTAAAACTTAAATAGCAAAATAGTTTGTTTCCAACTTTTAAATTTTACTCTGCATACATCTAGAAAGATTTATCAATCACTTACACATATAAATTTTCAAAACTGTAAATCAGTAGTTCTCGACTCTGATCATACTGGAACCACCTGAGAAAATTTTAAAACTCTCCCACCCCAGCCCAATCAAATTATAACTGAGTAGGGAAGCAGAATAGTACTGATACTTTTGAAAACTCTCTAGTTACTCTAATGGGCAGTGAGGGTTACAGCTATCAGAATAGATGTAATAGTATTTGTACTCAGAGCTAAACTTACTTTAAAAGAAAACATTGAATTGTTATATCATCCGTGAAGCTTGAACTGGACCTCAACTTTATGCAAAATTAACTTCTAACCTGACTAGCAGGTGCTTGGAGTAGGTTGAGTTGATCTGGTTTTCTAATGCATAGACTTTAGTAGTACACTCTGTGACTAGAGAACAATAATGAGCCTTCTACGAAGGTATCACATCTTCTACTTCCTTTTCAGGATTCCTCAGGGAGGAACATTAGCTGACTTCATAGCTTGCTATACCAAAAGAGCCTAAAATCCTCAGGCTAGCTTTAAGGCTCCTAAATTTCTATCAAAGTCACTAGGAATACAAGTCAGGATTTTGTTAGATCAGGGAAACTTACAACACACTCTAAAATTCTCACTGTGAAAGGTTCTTGGTAGAGACCCAAACTAACATGAGCAGCAAGCAGAGTAAGCCCTGATTCAGCCTTCCTGTCCACAGGACTTCAGCAAAGTATACTGAGACCAGGAGGTTTACCCTTCTTACCATGGACCTCTTAGGCCTTTAGGACAATCCCAACACAAGAAGAGACTGTGGGATAGAGAAAAAAGCCACACAGGGTATTCTAGTATTAAACATTCTATGAGGTTCTGGATACCATGTTAAGAATATATCCTATGTACAACCTAAATTGTGTGTTTTGATTTCTAGAACATATGGAAGAATTGTTTTATTAACAGCAAAAAGGATCAGAAAAAGCTCCTTTTGTTCATCCAGTTGTCTCCATCACATGCACCAACACAAATACACTTTCTTCCTCCAAACACAAACTTAACTCAACTTTATAAAAATTCCTCCATTCACTGATGTTTCAGAAGCACATTTTATGGGAACTGTGTCATCAACTCAATAGGGGTTACTTTCTTAATATTTGTACATTTTGTTAAAGAAAGTTTTTGCTCTGTCTTATGTTTTCTCTTTTTGGGTGAGAGATGGTGACATCTAAGTCTTAAAATGAAAATCAGGGTTTCTATTTGGGGAGAGTTTACTTTCCATATCCCTCTACATGGGATTGGCCACATTTGATGTGCCACAGAGGAAATCAGCAAAGGAATCTAGGCATTGACTGGATTCTTGCACACATAAAATTGTGCCCTAACTATGTACCTTAAGTCTTTGCACTCTTAACATGTTTATCTCAATTCTCAGGAATTTCCTAGAATTGACCCTAACCATGGAGGGAGACAAATTGGCAGTTTGCCTAATGGGGACCTTCCACTAAAGGCTGAATTCTATGGAAAGTAGATTGGTGTTAATACTCAAACCAGTATATTCTCTGAAGTTAGATCTGCTATATTCATAGTTCCAATATATCATTTACTAGCTGTATGATTCTAGTAGCCATTGACCATTTTGTAGTGGGTAGGCTCTAAGATAACTCCCAATACCCCTATCTCCTGATATTAACTCCCTTGTATAATCACCTTATGTGACAGGGCCTGTGAGTTGTTTCTAACCAATAGAATGTGAAAAAGGTCATAGGCTTTCACTTCCATGATTAGGCTGCATAAAATTAAAATTTTTATCTTTCCTGCAAATTAATCTGGGTTTGGACACTTTGATGAAGCAAGGAGACATAATAGAAACGCTCATGTGGCAAAGAATTGACGTGACCTCTGGTCAATTGCCAGCATTCCTCAAGGAACTGAATTCTACCAACAACCACAAAAACTTGGAAGTGGACCTTTCCCCAGTCAAGCCTTCAGATGAGACCCTATCCCTGCCCAACTCTCTGTTGCAACCTGTGAAAGACAGTGAAGAGAGGCCCCAAATAAGACAGACTCAGTCTTGTAACCCACAGCAATTTTGAAATAATAAATATGTGTTGTTTTAAGCTGATGATTTTGTGGCCATTTGTTGTACATCAATAGTTAACGAAAAAACTAGGGGTGCCTGGGTGGCTCAGTCAGTTGTGTCCAAAGTTCACTCAGGTCATGATCTCATGGTTCATGAGTTCCAGCACTGTGTCTCTCTCTCAAAATAAATAAACATAAAAAAATATTTTAAATAGTTAACTAGCAAAGTCTTCAGGCTTAGTTCCTCATCTGTGAAATATGAAAAATAATAACATATCTTCATAGGTGTGAGGATAAAATGAGATAATTTATGCTAAACACAGCATTAAAATCATGCCTGCTATGGAGTAATATGGTTAATTGTTTTCATATTTTTAAATGTCATTTTAACAGAATGTATGTAGTGAAACCATTCATATTCTATTTATAACATGTTCCTTCTTTAGCTGATACTATTTATTTTTACATTTTTATTTTACTATTATAATATCTGTCACTTTAGATTATTCTATTTATTTTTTAATTTTACATTTATTCTTAGATCACTTTTATAAGTTCATATATTACGTACAACATTCTCTCTTATACCTACTTTTACAATGGCAAGCAAGAAACAAGCAAAAGGAAAATCTTTCTGAAGATAGTGACCCAGATATAACAGTGGGTCTCATCCCCTGAATGATCCTCTCTTTATTAGATACCTCGCTTTTGTCTTAAAGAAACCTTCTGCCAACTCACATTTAACCGACAAAAACATTTTAGCTGTCTTTTCTATGAGACAGTGTAGATAAAGTTTCTTATTCTCAATTGTTTCCCTGTGAAAGAGAGAGGCTGAAATTCCTTACCATTCCATATCTCATAGTCTGATATAGTAGTCTATAAAACTGAAAAAAAGTAGCAAATATATAGTTAACACAGGAGAACTTAATTTTTAAACCTTAGGTTTTATACATGATAGTCTTAGCACCAAAAAATTATATTTAATCAATTCCTAATATAGGGTTATTTTATAACAAGGATTGGATCTCATTTTTACCTAATAGATGTTCAATAAACACAAACAAATCAATAAAACTGCCAAGAAACTTTGGAGCTGACAAAGATACTAAAATAATTCTCCCATAGTTTTCAAACTTTTTTGTTTCCTTTTAGCAGAGAAGCCATATTTTTCCAATATACTCTTATACAGTGACACCAGTACATAAATATAGATCAACTTATTAAAAGCAGAATCCTACCCAGTAGGTTTCTTTTGCACTCCCCATTAATATCCCCCCAACTTCCCTGCCCTAAGATGGAAGAGATCTTCTCCAGCCCCTTGCAAATATTAATCACTTTTAGAGAAATGGACTGGGTCATTGGAGTGACACATGAAATTTTGTCAAAGTAAGATTGGGAGGTATCCAGGGAAAGTGAGAGCCAGACCCCAGGTGAATGTCTGGAAAAGTTTACGAGCAAAACATAGGAGTCCTCCACTCCAAAGACAAGCTTCTATTTCCTCTTTGTAATCAATCTTGGGGAGTCAATGAGTCTTGGGCAAATAGAGACAAGGAAGACACAGTTGCATCCTATGTGGACTTCCCAGTTCCGGCTTCTTCTCTGAGTACTTTAACGCCAGCTGAGCACTGGCACCTGGGGGTTTCCTAGGGTCTGGCCATGCAGCTTCCTCTGTTGCCAAGGCCCCTCAACTCCCAGCCATCCTCTTCCTTGCACCAACTTGTATTTGTCTTCCAGGCCTCTACTTAAGTACTTTATCCTCTCCTAATTCTTGATCCCTTCTGGCTGGGGTGGGTCCTCTGGCTGTTCTCAAAGCTCCATGTGCTTTACCTAAAGTGGAGGATAAACTCACTCTATTGTAATTATCCCTTTATATCCCGGTCTCCTCCTTTACCTGGTCAGCTCCTTAAAGACAGGCGCCATGCTGTGTGTTCCTAGCCTCAGTGCTCTGCACACACATGGAATATAATTTGTTACTTAAATAGATTAGTATATCTTCACATAAAGCAGGGAACTGATATTACACAGAAATTAAGGATATATATATTCTTTTGCCACTTTCTGTCTGTGTGACTTTGAGCAAATCGCTTAAATGCTCTGGGCACAATTTTATGCTCTGTAAAATAGGAATAGTAAAATACCTGCTATATAGGGGAGCTTTGAGGATTGAGATTTTCCACATTAAAAATATTTAGCCTTAAATTACCACAGGCAATATGAGCTCAAAAAATGTTACCTATAAGTTATTAATAACTGTGACAGTTATTGTTATTTTTACCATCTGCCCCTGTTTTATGCCCTTGGAATCAGTGATTTCTATCTACTATGTCAGGTAAGAACCTGAGGCAAAGAGCCAGCTGCCTCTTCCCTCTGCTACATGCCAAGAGTCGCACCCAAGAGCCTTATGCCTTCAGGCTATCTGATTACACTAGTATCTTGGATGTTCCTCTGTGATTTTCCTCACACGTGCCTCAGGACTGATAGAGTTCTCTAGAAATAGTAGGCTTTGCCTCCTGGCAGATTACAATCTTCCATACACAGGAGTTTCTGCAGAGAGCTCCTATTATAAGCTTTCGTTGGCTCCCTTCACAACATATTGTTCTCTGTGGTTTTTATCCTAGCCTGGTATGCAGCAGGGGAAGAAAAGGTCTGTGGTGCCAAGAATAAAGATTCCAAGAGGTAGCTGGAGCACAGGGGCTTTCAGAGGTGTCAAATAATGTGGTGATTCTTCTCAGGGTCTGTATGTTACGGTTTAATTCTCTTCCTGAAAAACAAGCTCAAGGGATCTCTCCAGGAAGCTCTGTAAGGCCTTACCAATCCCCAGAGAAAGCTGATCCTAAGGCAAAGGTGCAGATTTCCATAAAGAACAGCAATGTTTGACCTTGACAATCAAACATCCATTGGGGTTGGCCATGGTCAGCCTAGAGCGCAGGAGAGGTTTTCTCTCATTGTCTGTAGAGCAACACTTAACTCTCTTGCCCCACCTTTCTGCCAAAAACATGCCACCTAAATTTACTGCCCTCCAAGAATTTGTCTGACAGTTTGGGCACAAGATCACAAATTATGGTATACCTATTTTTTAAAATATTGATCCACTTTTCTATGACCATTTAACATGATATCTCGTCTCATTTAATCCTAAAACACTATGAGATAGTTACCATTATTCCCCTTTTACAGATGACAAAACCGGGCTTAGCAAAGGCAAACGATTTGCCAAAACACATACTCATTAAGTTGTAGAGAGAAGAGATCCGTTAATAATAGTCTTTAACTTTAAGCTTTTGAAAAATAAGAAGGACTCTTCCAATATCTTATTTTCTGTAACCAAGTATGTGGTTACATACTTGTATGCATACTAAGTATGCAAATAGGTATAAGACAAGGAACAAATGTATCTTATTTTAAAAATAATTTCTTTTTCCTATAAATTCCCAACTATACATATCTATATGTATCTATATATATATATATATCTATATATAGATATGTATATATAGATATATATATATACATAAATATACATATATACACACACATATATATATCACTTATATATAGAAAGATATATATATATATATACATATATATAATGTGTGTGTGTGTATGTGTATGTACAGAGAATACATTCTTGGGAAAACGTGAATATTAAGATAATGGTTATGATATTTACAGGAAAAAAATTTATTCAAGTGAAGGGTAGCATTCACACACACTGCACAATGTAACTCCTAAGGTTTGGAGCAGAGAAGCCTGCTTACCAGGCAGGAAACAGGGTAGAACATGCCTTTCAAGTCAGAAGTCCAGGATCCAGTCCTGGTCCTGTTATGGATGGGGGAAAGTCACAAACCCTCCCACCTTTGAGTGTTTTCATTTGTAAAGTAAATAATTAAGCTAGGGCAGTGGCTCCCAAATATTGACCTTTGATGAAATTTTCCTTAGTTTATGGTGAAAAGAGAAAAATAAAAACAACACACTTATTTGTATAAATTTCATTTATTTTATAAATCTGTTAAAATGGTTGCTTTTATGAACACTGGGGATTTTGGTTCCTCTTGGAAATCCTCAAGTATGTCTTCTATAATGGAACCTTGATGTTAAAAATATATATGTATTTTTACTGGCCCATAAATTTAAAGGTCTGGGAACCACTCAATTAACCACTAATGTCCTCTCTAGCTTCAAAACTCTATCCTCTTCTTAAATCACAAATGACATATAACTAGCTCTAAAGTAGGAAGGAAGAAAAGAAAACCTTTTTATCCCCACCTTGTTCTTGTTTAGCTCAGCATTTCCCCAAATGTGTCCTGTGTGAGACAAGCCCCTATCAAGATACCATAGCTATTTCACTAGAAAAATGGACTCTTTTTTAGTCAAATGAGTTTGAGAAACGATGGGTTAAAGATGTTGGGCAGGTTCCTTTACCGAGTAATTTTCAGAATGGGTGAAATGCTCACATCTGTTGTGACTCCCCAAAAGAAGCAAAGCGGGAAGGCTCCTTAAGGTATTGGTGGAGAGCAGATGCCTGCCCAACCCCCCTTTTGAGGACAATACACCTATTTCTGAACACAGTTTGAGAAAAGTGACTTCACCTAACCGAAAGTTCCTCAGTGGCTTTTATGATAAGCAAAGAAACAAGGAGACGTGCCAGTTATTTTGTAAGAAAATTATTTTTAACAATTTCTCAACAATTACCAACACTACAGATATTTCTTAAAATTACAAAGGAAACCTGGATAAAAATTCTTCAGATTAAAGTGCAAGGAAGAGACAAAAGTCTTGTGGCCTTTTAGGGCAACATTTCTTTTTTTTTTTTTTTAACTATAACAAATAAAGGAAAACTGTGTCAAGA
This sequence comes from Prionailurus viverrinus, assembly GCF_022837055.1. Classification (NCBI taxonomy): domain Eukaryota; kingdom Metazoa; phylum Chordata; class Mammalia; order Carnivora; family Felidae; genus Prionailurus; species Prionailurus viverrinus. The sequence continues at coordinate 110,993,520 of NC_062569.1, read as the reverse complement.
GATTTGTATCCAGTGATTGCAACATGATAATTAAAGCATTTGGAATTTGCCGAAGTCTGCAGTAACAAAATTATGGCTATCATCCCTACACAGTGAATAGGAGATAAAATAAAACCATCTGTAGGTATTGAGCCTGAGAAAACCCCAGACTTCTCTCAAATGATGTGTCCTTGTTAAATATTTCAGCAGGAAGAACAATTCATTCTAAATGCTTCTGCCTCAAGATTGATGTACTTAAATGTTTTTACAATGATCAAGGAACAACATTCTTGATAGACGCAAAAGATTTAACAGTATGTGTTTTTATTTTTATTTTTATTTTTTTTAGTTTTGCATAATTATCTATCTGTTCAGAGTTAAGAAGGTTTACTCAGCCTTTTTTATTGCTTTTTACATCACCCTGTGAAATATCAACGGCCCAACCCTTCAGCCTTCACATTCTGGATTCAAGTTTCACTTACCACACTGAAGAGAGAACAGTTTTCACTTGGGACAGGATGATTTGGGAACACACTACCCAAAGGGAGGACCTGGGAAGGATCTTTTGGACATTCTGACACTAACACCCTCTCTCTCTGACCCTAGGTTTTGGACAAGACATTACCCCCAATATTTTCCGTCATAACCGTATAGTAAGTTCCAGCCTGTTTTTCATAGTCCTGCTGACTACAACAGTCTGCAGCCATAAAAAGCCTTCCCTGACCTAGAGTTGGCTGAGAAAGCGCCTCTGCAAAGGAACAAAAAAAGTACATGCAACGTCTACATTCAAAGATAGGAGAGAGGCAAGCTCTTCTTTTGGTGCTGATGTGCTCAAAAGATTGTTTTTAGGGTCTAAATTTAGAAATTTCCATTTTCTTTTGATGGCATTTATAAACAAAATACCAACACTAAAATGAGAGCAATTTAGCCAGGAAAAGGGGGAGTGTCCCATCCAGCAGATCAAACCCTCTTCCAAACTCCCCTGGAGAGAAGTGTCTACAAATTAGCACATGACCCTACTTTGGTGTGACCTGCCTGGAGTCCCTCAAACCCCAGATTAGCAAGCAAGTAAGTGTGAGGTTTACACCATTCAAAGTTTCAGAATTAGCTTCTTTTAAACCTAAAGCCAGAACTCATTTAGTCTCTGGGAAGGGGAATGAAAACACCAAACAACTCTTTTTAACAGACTAGAAAACCCATCCACATATGATTCAATATACAAACACCGTAGTTTGAATCCATAGCATTCAAGCTACTGTGAACGTCTGTTAAACCTAATAAGAAGTTGGTCTTCATTTTTTGCATTCAAGAGATCCAGTTGAAAAATAAATAACAGAGGGGAAAAGAAGTAAAAGTTTAAGCAACTCCTTCACGCATATGAACTCTGACTCCACAGAATAACTGTATTCCCCCCGGCCTGGCAAAGTAGATCACATTTAATATCGACATTTAAAAACTAGTATCTCTTAAAAATTATTTTTAAAACACAAAACATCAGAGCTACTTGCCTTTTGGCAATTTCTGTGCATTTCCCAGGGCTAGTGCAATACTTCCACAGAGAAGTAGACACCCCAAGCTGGAGAGCATGTTGCATTTGCCACCTCGCACGGGGAGTAATGCTGGTGGGTGTCCTGCAGCCCTGAAGCTGCATTTAAGCGGACTGTCTCCCAGTGACAGAGGCGGGCGGCCGCACTTAGCTGTGCTGTGGGCTTACTCACAGGGGGTGGAGACAAAATGACATCACACCCTTTCCCACACACACCAAAAAAAAAAAAAAAAAAAGAAGGCACAACAGCAAAAACATAGCATCACATTTCTCTCTGTTAGGTTGTAACTGTCTCTCCTCTCTGTGAGAGAAAAACTTGAAATTTTGGTCAGTCTATATTTGTGAGAGAAATAGTATTTAGGCAATTCTTAACCATTTGATGAACTACTTTTAAAAATCCAGAGAAGGCATGCCCAAAACCACTGGAACAAAAGAAAAACCTTATTAGGAAGGAAACTGTTTTTAATTATCTGGTAAAACAATCCAATTCTTCTTTTAAATGGGAGTAAACTCATAAAAGCACACTTTGAACCATCCTGAAGTTCCAATATTATGAGAAAATATTAAGAGTAAGTCAGTGATTACATAGCAATTCATTATACATAACACATATGTACATATAAATGTATATACACACAGAAACATACACATGCATATATTCTAGAGATATGGATGGAGAAATGGAGAAATCACATTACTAATCGATCCCCAGCTCTGGGCCACACTCTAGATTAGTGTCCTTACCTATATCATTGCATTTTAACCATCACAGTGGTTATACAGGAGAAACACTGTTAATCCCATTTACCAGTAAGAAAAACTAAGGCTTAGTCTCCTGACCGAGCCTGTGTATTCTAATGGTTAATCATTTGGGTAGGCTCTGGAACAGAACTGACTGCAGTCTAAATTTGGATCTATGTGCCTTTGAGCAAATTTCTCCATCTATATCTCATCAACATTGCATAAATTCAAGGGCTTGCTCCTTGCGAGTCATTGACCCGATCAATTCACATATATTAAGACATTTATACCTCAAAACAACCTAGCAAGCAGACATTATCATCCCCCATATTCCAGATGGAGAAACAGGGCATCGAGAGGCTAAGAGAAAGGCCTGAGGTCATAGTGCTTGTCTACATTAGAGCTGGCATTTTATTAATTTTTTTTTTTAACGTTTATTTTTGAGACAGAGAGAGACAGAGCACGAACAGGGGAGGGGCAGAGAGAGAGGGAGACACAGAATCTGAAACAGGCTCCAGGCTCTGAGCTGTCAGCACAGAGCCCGACACGGGGCTCGAACTCACGGACCGTGAGATCATGACCTGAGCCGAAGTCGGCCGCTTAACCGACCAAGCCACCCAGGCGCCCCTAGAGCTGGCATTTTAATGTGGCAATTTAACTCTAGAATTTCCAGTCTTTTGCTTGTTTGTTTTTATTTTAATTTAATTTAATTTTTTTTTTTGAGAGAGAGAGAGAGAGCAGGGGAGAGGGGCAGAGGGAGAGAGAGAGAGAGAGAGAGAGAGAGAGAGAGAATCTCAACTGGTTCCACACTCAGCGCACAGCCTGACACAGACTTGATCCCATGACCCTGGGATCGTGACCCAAGCTGAAATCAAGAGTCAGATGCTCAATCTACTGAGCCACCCACCCACTCTTAATTGCTAAACTTTAAATTCTAAACTAGAAATGATAGTACCAATTTCATAAATTTGCTAGCAGGATGTTTGGACAGGACTAACCATAGCACCTGGCACACAGAAAACATTTAATAAAGGAAAGCCATGGAAAACAACAATAGCGACCATAATAAATCCTCCAATTAAGAAGGACTATGGTTCTAATTGCACTTGTCTACCACTAAAGCCCATGTATGTCCTCTATCCCCTCTACATCTCCTACCCCAAATATACACACAATGTTGGAATGACAGATTTAATAAAGCACTTGAAATGTCAGCCATACATTTATATTGACTCTTTGAAAATAGCTCATTTCATGGGTTTGCTGTAGCTGAACCAAAACACTAAGTGGGAAGTGGAATAATGCTAGTCAAATAGAATTCTAGTCAAAAAAAGCTACCAAAAGAAAAATTGAAGAGACAGCCCCATCTTCCAAAAAAAGCGTGAGAAGGCACATTGTTAAAGTCATTTGGAGCCAGCCAGGTCTAAGCTCTCACCATAGGAATGCTCTGGCACTGGCTACGGAAGGGATTGGGTTATTTAACAGGTCTTTTTCATCTCTAATTTTTTACTTGAATAGGCAGCTCTCTCGAACTCAAATTTGGACATTCATCCAGCTGGCACTGCTGTCTTGGCTTCTATATGCCAGTGCCATCAAGTTAAGCCAGTGAGGCCACTGTGCTAGCAGGAAACGACAGGTTTTCTGAGAGGGGGGAGAAAACACAGCAGAAATATTGAAAAGAAGGCTGGTTCTTCCAACAGTGTGAGGGGCTGGTCCCAGGGTTAGGTAATGGAATTCAAGAATCAGCCTCTGCTTGGCCCGCAGGCTAAGTCTGATCGACATTAGCAAACGGTATTTGCAGTCTGGAACTGACTGGGGGCTAATTAAAGAAAGGACAATCTCCAATTATTTTGTCAGAAAAAAGATGGCTGCATTACCTTAGCTAGTAAGACAATGAGTGTTCAGTGAAGTCGTTAAAGTATTAGAGGTCTCCTCAGACCAGAGAGGAGGAACATCCTAAAGAAACAGACCATGTCAAAGGAGGTAATTCACCTTTGCAAAGAACAAAAAGTTTTCAGTCATGTCAGAGTTCTAACCCAAAGAGGAAGTACACAAATACTCCAGAAGAACTCTAAATACCTTGCTATATGAGATAAAACTTCAGGGATGTGGTCATGTAATCAGAGGAGTGTTAAAGCCCTTTTTAAGGAAGAATTACCCTCTGAAAATAAGTATATTGAAGGTGATGCCTATGGAGTAATTTGCGCATCTCCGTTAGGCTTCTCACTTGTCACAAAAGAATGCTGGTTCAAAAGTGCTGGTTCAAATGGCTCTGCCAGCATTTGTGTTTGTATTTATCTGTAGGTTTAAAAATGTGAAGCTCCATTACTTGTGAGATTGTAGAAGACTGAATTGTCATCAATATTCATGGAAAACCTTTTTGTATACATTTTTTCAAACCCATAAAATAGGGGCACCTCGGTGGCTCAGTTGGTTAAGCGCCCGATTCTTGGTTTTGGCTCAGGTTGTGATGTCACAGTCCATGAGTTCGAGCCCCGCATCAGGCTCTGCACTGACAGTACAAAGCCTGCTTGAGATTCTCTCTCCCTCTCTCTCTGCTCCTCCCTTGTTCGCACTCTCTCTCTCTCTCAAAATAAACAAACACGCAAACATTAAAAAACCATAAAATATACAATACCAAGAATAAACCCTTATGTAAGATATGGTCTCCAGATGATAATGATGTGTCAATGTAAATTCATCAGTTGTGACAAATGTGACAAATGTGTAACAAACTCTGATAAGGGATGTTGGTAGAGGAGAAGGCAAAGCATATATAGTATATCTCTATTTGTGAGGGCATAGTGGGTTGGTATATGAGAAATCTGTGTGCATTCTACTCAATTTTGCTGTGATCCTAAAACTGTTCTAAAAAATAAAATCTACACTGGGTGTTGTATGGAAACCAATTTGACAATAAATTTCATATATTAAAAAAAAAAATAAAAATAAATAAAAAATAAAATCTATTACAAAAAAAACCTTGTTGAGAGGACATTTAGGAATAACTTCTTGAAAAGCACATAAAATATATTTATATTTTCTCTCTGTTCTGTGAAAGGATGAACCATGCCTGTCTATTTATCACTGTAGCTAGCGCCTAGAATACAATAAGAATGCAGTATGATGAGTAAGTGTCAAATGAAACAGAATCCATCAATTCCTCCAGACAGTGTAAATGGATCAAGCTAGAGAAAGCTTGACTATGATCTGGAATGCACAATTGTTGGGGGACAATTCTCCAAGGGACCCTCGTGTTTCTGTGTATAGTATAAGCAAAATACTGATTTCCTGGGCTCTAGTCTATCTCTTCAAAGGTGTTTGTATACCAAACAGCTTTGGAAGATAGAAGTTTGTTTACTGCCCCATGTAATAAAAGGTAATGTCTCCCTCTGGGGCAAAGGAAACACATGCTCATATCCTATTATCAAAGATTCAGGTTCCCTAAGCTGACGATTTCTGCGGCATATATACGCATCACCTGTATCTCTGCACTGCTCTGTGGATAATCTGAGCTCCTAGAATGTTTGGCTAATGCTACTTCTGTGAGTAAATAAACCGTCCTTTGTCTTTGACCCTGGAGTCTTGAGTCTCCTGCAAGGGTTTGTGAACTATGCATGTTAGCTTACACATAGGGTAAAATCTCAACCCTTCACAATTCTTGATAATAAGATCAACCCACTCCATAATATTTTTTTAGATCATCTTCAGTATAATGGCATCACCAACATTCAAGACCTCTAGAAGAATCAGCTATGAGATTCTCTGTTGTGCATAGTAAGAGTATTGTTAGACATTGTTTATTAAATCATATGGTATGCTCTTGATAAAAACCCTGGAGAAAAACCTCTTTTCTTTATGTACCAAAAAAAAAAAAAAGACTGTAATTTTTTCTGAGCAACTGTATTTGTTTTGTGACACCGTAACCAGGTTTCTCATTCTGTGGTGACTGATAGAAAACCGGAGCCAATGCATCACCCACCCATACTAAGTGTGTAGGTTTTTGTGGTGTGCAGGTTCTGGCATCATTCCTGGCTTTGTTTTTAATCCCCACCCTTATTTATTGCTTATTTTACTTGGAGTCTTAATTTACGTGGTTTCATAAGTTGCTTTCATGTTTTCTTTCTTTCTTTCTTTCTTTTTTGGAACAAAGTCAGGGATACATAAACTTGACACACAGGAGTTGTGTCAAAATATGTAAAGTGAGAATCTGGGAAACTGTTTTCTGCTTTCCTTCTCTACACAGCAGTAAGTCCTGATGGAATCCTGGTACAATGATCATATAACATTTGCAGAAGTAGACAAAAGACAGGAGGATATCCAGAACACTACTGTAAACATACATCATATGTTTCATTCATTTCACATTTGGCCTTTGAAGCATTCAGTATTAATTTCATTATTTCAAATGGGACTTCCACTAAAACTCATAAATCTTTTTACCTATCATTTCACAATTTTAATGTCTCGTACATAAGGTCCTACACCGGGATATTTTAAAAGGCTTATATATCTACAATGAATGATATGTAAAGAGATGTTGTGGTTTTCTACGGGATGCTAATAAAAATAATTTTTTATTATGACTCATATTTGAAAGAGGTATGCCAGTGTTCCATATTTTTAGCCCAAATGTTGTTGCTGTGATTACTGTACTGAAGGAGACTCATGATTCAATTGTACAAGTATCCTGCTCCAGTGGGGGTACACGTGACCAAAGCATAAAGTTCTCTTCCACATGCTCTTTACACAGGGAAGTAGTGCCCCTTAAATGCTTAAGTTTATAGGTCATTTTTCAGTCTGTCTATAGGCATTTGGACCTCTAGAGTTTTGGCTTCACAACCTTGAGGTAATAAGCAACTTGTATTTATAAAAGAATATAAAGAATCCTTTCTATTCAGATGGAAATGAGTTTAAGACCTAAGTTACACATTTCTGAGCTGTACAGTTTGCCTTCCTTGTTTTGTCTAAATTCTACCTTTTCTTCATTACTGAAGTGTAGTCGACGTATGTTAGTTTCATGTACACAGCATAATGATTTGACAGTTCTATACATTATTCAAGGCTCACCACGATAAGTGTAGTCACCATATGTCACCATACAATGTAATCACAGTATTATTGACTAAATTCCCCCTGCTATGCTTTTCATCTCCATGACTTATTTTATAACTGGAAGTTTGTTCCTCTTAATCCCCTTCACTCATCCCTCTACCTACCTCCCCTCTGGCAACCATTACTTTCTTCTCTCTATTTAAAAGTCTGGCTTTTGTTTCTTTATTTTGTTTTTTAGATTCCACATAATTCTTTCTAATTAGTGTGATTTTTTTTTATTGGTATGTGGGGGGGGGGGATAAATACCCAGTAGTAGAATTACTGTATCATATGGAATTTATATTTTTAATTTTTTGAGAAACCTCTAGACTGTTTTCCACATTAGTAGCATCGATTTACATTCCCACCAATAGGACACAAGGGTTCTCTTTTCTCCACATCCTACCAATATTTGTTGATTTCTTGTCTTTTTGATGATGGCCAAATTTGATAATGGCCAAAACCAGAGAAGGAATTTTAATCTGGAGAATGTGTCAGAAGTGGGTCCTGAAAGTTAGAGTACAGCATCAGGGAGTCTGAGGAAGCATGGTGAAAGTAGGAGACAGCAGCAAATGGGGCAAGGCAGAGGATGGTGATCCTATGAACACACCCTAGGCAGGAACTTTTGCCAGAAGGCTGACTTTTACACACTGTTGACTGTGGTATATGGAAGACCTGACGTATTTTATTTATTGTTTGAAAATGTTTATTTATTTATTTTGAGAGAGAGAGCAGAGAGAGAAGGAGAGAGAGAATCCCAAGCAGGTACCATGCTGTCAGCGCAGAGCCTGACGCAGGGCTCAAACTCACAAACCATGAGATCATGACCTGAGCTGAAATCAAGAGTTAGACACTTAATGGACTGAGCCAACCAGTCACCCCAAAACTGGATGTATTTTAAAGGCTTGGATGGAATAGTCATGATCATAGTCTCTGAAACAAGAGATCCCAGATCCTTTTAGTTTATTATTTAATGGAAGTAACCCTTGCCTAGACACCTCCCAGATTTGTTTGCATTGTTTTGAGACAGCCAATGCTTCATTATATTGTAAGATTGAAGTTGAGAGTTATATTGTATAATAATGTCTCTAATGAGAGAATAAACAGAAATAAGGAAATACAAAGGACTTCTTTGAAGCAAATTTGAAGGCACTTCTCCCTCATAGGATAGGCACTGTGGGCTCTTGGCTATAGCTATCCACTGAAATAAAGTACAGAACAAGAATCTGAAGGAAAGGTCACATTTCAAATCTAATTAGAAAAATAAATCCCAATAAAAAAGGAATGAGGTAGTAATGAGATTAGACTGAGAATAATAATTGTTCTTAGAAAGTTACAGCATAGGAGCACAGGGTGGCTGTCAGTTAAGCGTCTGACTTCAGCTCAGGTCATGATCTCACAGCTTGTGAGTTCAAGCCCTGCATTGGGCTCTGTGCTGACAGCTCGGAGCCTGGAGCCTGCTTCAGATTCTGTGTCTCCTTCTCTCTCTCTGCCCCTCCCCCTGCTCACACTCTCTCTCCTCTCTCTCTCTCTCTCTCTCTCAAAAAATAAATAAACATTAAAAAAAATTATACATAAAAAAAGGAAGTTACAACATATAATAGTTGAATAATTTGGGTATTTAAAGTACCAATCACTGACAGTGACAAAAGTGCACAAAATTTCAATTTGTGATGTTCTGTGTTTGGGCTTTGTGACACTCTAATTTTCTCATCTCTATCTCTATCCCAGCTTAAAAATAATTGTGTTCGAAGTTAAGGAAAAATAATAATAATTTAATGTGATAATTAACTACTTTAAGAATATTTAAAATTTGAGGTTGAGAATTACATCATGTAATAATGCCTCTAATGGGAAAATAAACAGAAACAAGAAAGTGAAAACAAAGTATTTCCTTGATCTATACTTGCACTGTTCAGTATGGTGGCCATTAGCTACAGGTGGCTATTTAAATTTAAATTAATTAAAGCTAAAAATTCAGTTCCTCAATCATTCTAGCCACATTTCAAGTGTTCAATCACATGTAGCTAGTGCTCACTGTATCGGATAGCCCAGATGTGAAAGATTTCCATCATTGCTGTTCTGTAATGTAGCTTTGATCTTGACGGTTTCAGCAAGCATTAAACTCTACTCATGGACAATAAGCAACATTGATATTTTGAATTGTCATTTAATTAATGAATGAAAGATTGAATGAATGAATCACTCTCTTTCAGGTCTTTGTCTCTCTTTTCAAAATAAATATAACATGCTTTTATTATTCTTTGTTATTAAACTTGAACTAATATAGGAAATTCTTCTCAAACAGAGAAAGTAACAAAGGACAAAGGAATTTCATCTACAAATTTCCAGCTCCTAAAGTGTCAGGGACCCATCACTGAGAATGTAATCTTGCATTTCTGGCAGGATATATCAAAGTAGTCCAGTCATTGTTGGTTGCCAACCCAATTACTATTCTCTGTCCTTCTTTCTCTGATAGCACATGCCTCCCATCATAGAAGATACCTTGGGAGGCCCATGTGAATAAGTTCTAGCCCATAAATGTAAGGGGATTTTCCAAAGTGCTTGTAGCAAAGATTTATTTTTCTGATGAAAGAAACATACAAGAAGATGGCTCCTTCCCACCCCTTTTTTCCTGCTTTATTAATATTAATTATTAATTATTATTAAATGAGAAAAGAATTCTTAGACATATGGCAGCCAACTTGTGGCCATAAGAGAAGGACCTAGAGAAGTCTAAAAAACCTCACCTAGGCCCTTATGCTATTGACCTTAGGGCCAATCCTGGAAAGCTCTATCTATGCACTTGGTGTAGAGAATTTATACAGTAAATAAACAACAATGTACTTGTTTAAGTCACTTCTAGTCATATAATTTATATTTGCACCTCTTTGTGCCTAAATTTATTCTATAAACAGGCAGAGCATTCTCTACCTGATAGGGTTATTATGAGGAATAAATAGCTTACTATATGTAAAATGCTTAGAATAGTGCCTGGCCCAGGACAGGCACTCAGTTACTATTGGCTATTGGTGTCTTGGTTGTTGTTGTTGTTGTTGTTGTTGTTGTTGTAATTACTACAGCTGAAAGTATATGGACACAAGAGTTAATGAAGAGTACTCCACAATGTAGGCCTGATCTTCAGCAAAGACATCAATTCAGAAGATGTGAAGTGTATAGAAAAGATTCAACCAACTTTTCTCAGAGTTCCTTTGCCAAGCACTTAATTTGCTACTAAAGACTGGAGCATTAAATTAAACTATTATTTAAATACTCACATTTTCAAAAAAAGAAAGGAAACTTCCACAAATATGAAAGAATGCACGTATAATATTTACAATATTTTTTGTAATAGTAAGATAGCAGAAACCATCCACCCAATCACTAATAAATTATACTGGTATAGGTACATGATGGAATACTATGCAGTCACAATAAAAAATATGAAATATTTCTCTAAATAAATACTCACATTTTCAAAAGTTGTATTTTCAACAGAATCTTATGTGTTAGTCCCCCCAAAAGCTTATTTCACGCCCCTAAATCTAGTACCTTAAAAATATTTAAATAGTTCAAAGTAGCATGTCAGTGTCTAAAATACCCTTAAAAAGAATGTGGGTATACTATTCCTCAAACCAGTTTCTTCCCTACTATATTTTATTATATTTTTATAATCTTTCCAACAGCTTTAGTAAGGTATAACTGACATGAAATAAACTGCACAAAATTATACAATTTGATGAATTTTGACATATTTTCACCTAGGAAACCCTCACTGCAATCAAGATGACAAACATACCAATCACCTCCAGAAGAATTCTTACGGCTCTTTTTAATCTCACCCTCTTTCCTCCACACCTCCTACCCCATCCCTCGCACCCACAGATTGGCTTTCTATTATAATACTCTGGATGCAGTTTTGAGAGTTTTACATAAATTGAATCGCACAGCATGCACTCTATTTTTCAGTGGATTCTTTTATTCAGGATAATTATAATGCAAGTCATGTTGTCACATGGATCATGAGCCCATTCCTTTTTATTGCTGAGTAGTATTCTATTGCATAGATAGACCACAATTTTAATCCATTTACCAGTTGATGGACATTGGGCTGTTTCCAATTTTAGCTATTTCAAATAAGGTTGCTATGAACATTGCATACATGTCTTTGTAAAGATGCATGATTTCATTTCTCGGATAAATATTCAGGAGTGGAACAGCTGGATAACATGGTCGGTTTTCATTTAAATTTTTTAAGAAACTGCCAAACTCTTCCAAAGTGGATGTACAACTTTACACAAACAGTTCCAGTTTTCCATATTTTTGCTGACACATGCATGTCAGACTTTTTAATTTTAGCCATTCTAATAGGAATATAGTAGTATCTTACTTTGCTTTTTGTTTATATTTCCCAAATGATAAATGATGCTGTATATATTTTCAAGTGCTTATTTGCCATCTGTTTGTCTTTGTGTGTGTGTGTGTGTGTGTGTGTGTGTGTGTGTCTGTCTGTCTGTTTGAAATCTCTTGCTGAGTTTTTGCAGTGGTGGGAATTGTTTATTTTCTTATTATAGAGTTTTGAGAGTTCTTATAAAGAAAAATCCTTTATCAGATATATACTTTGCAAATATTTTCTCCCTATCCATAGCTTGTTGTTTCATTCTCTTAATGGTGTTTTTTGAAGTGCAGAAGTTTTTATTTGTACAATATTCTATTAAAGATTGTATTATGGGTGTCATAGCTAAAAATCCTTTGCCAAACTGCAGGTCACAAAGATTTCATAGCTTTAGGTTTTACATTTAAATCTGTGATCCATTTTGAGTTGATTTTTTGCATATGATGAAAGGTATGGATTTGGTTCATTTTTTTGAACACAGACATCCAATTGTTCTAGTGTCATTTGTTGAAAAGACAATTTTTTTACTGAATTGATCTTATACTTTCATCAAAAAGCATTTGTCCATATATACACAGATTGATTCTGATTTCTCTCTTCTGTTCCATTGCTCTATCTGTCCCATTTTAATGCCAATCAAACAGTGTATTGAATATTTCAGCTTATAATAAGTCTTAAAATCAATAGCATTAATTTGCCTGTGAAGCCATCTGAACCTGGAGTTTTCTCTATAGGAAGGTTTTGGGTTTGGAGGGTATTTTTTGTTTCCTTTCTTTACTAAAAATTAAATTCCTTTAATAGATACAGAAATATTCATATTATCTACTTCTTCTTGAGTGAAGTTTTTTAGTTTGAATCTTTCAGGGAATTTGAACTTTTACATAGGTGGTGAAGTGTATTATCATAAGGTTATTTATAATATTCCCATATTATCCTTTTAATATCTATAAAATCTGCCATGATGTTGTTTCTTCCATTCCAGATACTGATTTGTGTCTTCTCTTTTCTACTCAAACAAAGTTTAAATACGTTGCATTTTTATTTTCATTCAGTTGAAAATATCTCTATTTTACTTTCGTTTCTTCTTTGCTCATGGGTTATTTAGAAGTATGTTATTTTGTTTCCAATATTTGGGGGATTTTTCCAGGAATCTTTTTGCTTTTAATTTTAACTTAATTCCATTGTAGTTGAGAAATATACTTTAAATGATTTGAATCCTCTTGTATTTATTGAGAATGGTTTTAGGGCCCAGAATATGGTCTATCTTTGTGCTCTTGAAAAGAACATACATTCTTATATTGTTCAGTGGAATACTCTGTAACTAGGATTTCTGTTGTAATTCAAGTAGGAAACTAACAGGAAAGTGTTGACCAGAATCAGACTATCAAAGCAGAATTTAGCATCTGTTCAATTAGAATGATGACAAAGATGATTGTAATGATAGTGATGGGGATTGTGATGAATAGCCATTGTTTATTGAATGTTCAACACTTTTTTTTTCCTGAAACTTATCCTCCCACTTTATTTCTAGAAGAGGGAGTCTTCCCTTATCACCACTGGCAAAACTCATTCACAAATTAACCAACAAAAAAACCTAAAATCAAAAACCCGAAATGATCTACTTATTCCTCTAGCAGTCCCCTGGGAGTGCTGAATTTTTAAATTATTTCCCCATCCATACATTTTTTTATACTGTCTCATCCTCACTAACAACTCTGTGAAAACTTGAGGTGGAGAAAGCATAACTCAAACAATTTAAGAGACTTGCCCAAGAAACAGAGTGAGTCAATGGGGTTCACAAACTTTAGTGTGTATCATAATCAGAAGGTTTAAAATATAAAATTTCTTTCCTAATTCACTATCCTATATCTGAAATTATGTTATAGAGACTTATTTTGACTGATGGAAAAAATGTAACAATCCCTTAGAGGGAAATAGTATATTACCAGTCATTGCCCAGAACTTATGAAGACATTAGGACAGACTGGAGGATAGAGAAAGAGAAGACTAGGCTCTTGAGAGGATCTGGAAGAAGTTGGAAAGGTATGCAGGAAGCTAAAACCAGAAACATCTTAAGGATTTGAGTGGAATCCAGGCCTACATGAATCCAAAGGACATCAAAATATGATGAGGACTTTGCTTTCCCACCCTCTTCTCTTTTTAATCCATCCATTCATCCAACTATCCATATCTTCTAGCTTATCTTCATTCAGTTCCATATTCTTCTTCTAGCCTCAACCAGGGGAACTTAAGGAATGAGGGAATAGGAACAAGTAACCACCTAAGCATCCCTAAGTTATCTGCAATTCAAGAACACCTGTGGATGAAGATAAACTTTCTGAAATTCAGCTTTTCATGGTCCCACCTGACATAGTGAAATCAGTTGTCCTTAGGCCACAGACTATTATTGTTCATCACCAAGCAGAATCTCACATCTAGTGAAAGAAGAGAATAAAAGCATTCAAAGAATTTCTTCTGAATTACTACCCCAGGCCAATGCTGAGGACATCTTCTACCCTGACTTTTTGCTGAAGTGACAAAAAAAAAAAAAAAAAAGAAAAAACCTTCCTTGAAATTATATGATTCACTGCAAACATCTGACATTAATTCCAGGAACAAGGGCTTGAAATACAAAGACACAGAGAAAGCAACAGGGAGGGTCTGATAGTCAATGGGATGAGATGTGGCAAGATGTATCATCAACTGTCACTGCCGGAACATAAAATTGGTGCCCTTTGACTTGTAAAATGCCTCATTCCTAGCACCAGTGCTCAGGCAGAACACTAAATTGTGTCAAAGAATGCCAATCACATGAGATGATGCTGACAGGACTCTGAATTATTCCCAGAAGACCAGAATTTCCTATTCCAAATGACCCAACCCATTCGCCAGCACAGGATGTGCTGTATTGACCAAACTCCTCAAATCAATCCGGTCACCAGGGCACCATTACCAGATTCCACACTATTTAGAGTCTTGCTCTGTTATCCAGATGGTCATTTCTAGTCATGTAATAAGGTTGTAGGACACAAGGTTAAAATATAAAGTCAATCACTTTCCTGTATACCAACAATGAACAAGTGAAATTTGAATTTAAAAACACGATACCACTTACATTAGCAGCCCCCAAAAATGAAAAAATGTAATATCTATATAAGGAAAGCTACAAAAGTCCAATGAACAAAATCAAAGTATTAAAAAATGGAGAAATATTCCATGTTCATGATAGAGTATTCAATACTGTCAAGATGTCCATTTTTCTCAACTTGATCTATAGATTCAGTGCAATTCTAATCAAAATTCCACCAAGTTATTTTGTGTATATCAACAAAATGATTCTAAATTTATGTGAAGAAGTAAAAAACCCAGAATTGTCAACACAATATTAAAAGAGAAGAACAAAGTTGGAAGACTGACACTACTAGACTTTAAGACTTACTACAAAGCTACAGTAATCAAAATGCTACAGTAATGGTGAAAGAATAGACAAACATATCAAGGACTCAAAAATATACCCATATAAATATGGTCAATTGATCTTGGACAAAAAAAAACAAAGACAATACAATGGAGCAAAAATTTTCTTTCCAAAACTGGACATCAACATGTGAGGAAAAAAAAGGAAATAAAAGAAAAAAAGAAAGAAATCTAGACATTTATACCCTTCACAAAAATTAACTCAAAATGAACTGCAGATCTAAATGTAAAATGAAAAACTTTAAAACCCATAGCAGATAACATAGGAGAAAACCTAGATGACCTTGGGTAAGGTTATGACTTCATAGATAGAACACCAAAGGCACATCCATGAAAGGAAGAATTGATAAGCTGGACTTCATTAAAATGAAAACCTTTTCCTCTGTGAAAGACTATTTCAAGAGAATAAGAATAAGAATATAAGAATAAGTCTCCCACAGACTGGGGGAAAATATTTACAAAAGATACATCTGAAAAAGGATGGTTATCCAAAATATAAAAGATCTTAAAATATATATACATTAAAACTCAACAAACAACCTGATTTTATTTTATTTATTTATTTATTTTAATCTTTATTCACTTTTCGAGAGACAGAGAGAGACAGAGCATGAGCAGGGGAGGGGCACAGAGAGAGGGGAGACACAGAATCCAAAGAGAGCTCCAGGCTCTGAGCTATCCGCACACAGCCCAACGCGGGGCTTGAATCCACAAACCGTGAAATCATGACCTGAGCCAAACTCGGACGCTCAACCGACTAAGCCACCCAGGCGCCCAAACAACCTGATTTTTAAAATGGGCCAAGACTTTAACAAACACTTGACCAAAGAAGACCTACAAATGGAAAATAAGCATATGAAAAGATGTTCAATATCATAAGTCATCAAGGAAATGCAAATTAAAACAACCTTGATATACCACTACATGTTTTCCAGAATGGCAAAAATCCAGAATGCTGACAACACTAAATGCTGGCAAGCATATGGAAGAATAAGAAACCTCATTCACTGATGGTGAGAATGCAAAATGATACAACCACTTTGGAAGATAGTTTAATGGTTTCTTAGAGATCTGAACATATCCTTTCCATGTGACTGAACAATCAGGATCCTTGGTATTTACCCAAAGGAGCTGAAAACTTATGTCCACACAAAAAATCTGTACATGGTTGTTTACAGCATATTTATTCATAATTGCCAAAATGTGGAATTAACTAAGATGTGAGAGGCCTGAGAAAATTGAAACTTAAAAGCTTAAGTTATGGGAAACTGAAACCTAACCAAGCTTAACCAGCTTGTTCCGCTTCTGTACAATTGCTTGGCATGCCCATGTATTCCTGATCAATCATTATTGCCTGGCACATCCGTATATTCTTGATCAACCATTGTTACTTGGCACATCCGTGTACTCCTGATCAATCATTGTTGCTTGGCACATCCGTGTATTCCTGATCAATCATTGTCATACCCGTACCCCCGGTTGTGGTCTGACCTAAAGGCAGGAACCAATCGAATACTGTTAAGTGTCCAACTTTAAACACCAACCAATCGCAGCTCTGTAACTGTGGAAAATTCCTGATTTCCCCATGACTTGTTTGTACCTGTATATAAAAGGGGTGTAAAAACCTCTCTCAGGGCCTCTTGGCGTCACCGGCAACGGGGGCGCAGAGGTCCAGGTTCGAACCTGCAATAAATGACCCTTGCTGCTTAGCTTTGACTCTGGACTCTGGTGGTTCGTTTTTGGGGGTCTCTTAGACTCTGGGCGTTTCAGATGTACTTCAGTGGATGAATGGATAAACTGTGGTACATCTAGACAAGAAAATATTTATTATTCAGTGCTAAAAAAGAAATGAGCTATAAGCCATGAAAAGACATGAACAAAACTTAAATTCATATTACTATGTGAAAGAAACCAATCTGAAAAGGCTACACACTGCATATATTAAATTATTAGTAATTGTATGACATTCTAGAAAAAGCAAAACTATGGGGACAGTAAAAAAAAAATCAATGGTTGACAGGTTTGGTGGGTGGGAACAGAGGGATAAATATGCAGAGACAGAGGATTTGGGGGGCAGTGAACCACTTTGTATGATACTTTAATGATGGATACATATCACCAAACCCACAGAATGTACAATGCCAAGAGTAAATTGATGATGTGTCAATGTAAGTTGATCTATTATAACAAATGTACTACTCTGGTGAGGGATGTTGATAATGGTGGACACTACGCATGTGTAGGGGCAGGAGGTGTATGGAAAACATCTGTACTTGCCCCTCAATTTTGCTTGCTGTAAACCTAAAATTGCTCTGAAAAAAAAAAGAATCTTAATTTTAAAAGTATTTCAGCTAAAATTACAAAAAGAATATAGATCCTTTGGGGAAAAAAAAGAAAAAAATCAGAATTCTCCTTTGCAATAGATTGTGTAGACTGATATATTTCATTTATTTGACCAGCATTTATGAGGAGCCCAAGGTATGCCAAACACTGCAAAGTATTGGGGCCACAGAGAAGATACCATTCCTTGCCCTCCAAGAAAGCTCTCCAATGGTTACTAAATAGTGTTCTTAGTCTTACAGTAGTGGAAAACACAAGACCATACGGAAACCCTAGAAAGTCCTTTATCCCTACCTAGCCTGGTGTATGCAAGAAAGGTTTCCCAGAGGTGATGGTTTCTGATCAGTCTTAAGTGGCAAATGGAAGTTACAAAACCACAGATATTTTTTACTACCTTCATAGTTTTGCCTTTCACAAAATGTCATATAATTCAAATCATATAGTATCTAGCCTCTTCATCTTGTTTTCTTTCACTCAGCAATATGCATTTAGGGTTCATCCATGTCTTTTCATGGTTTGATAGAGCTATCTTTCTATTTTTAGCACTAATATTATTTCCCTGCCAACATGTACCATAGTTTATTTATCCATTCACCTACTGAAAACATCTTGGCAAGCAAGGCAAGCACAATGTCTTACCATCTAAGAAAGAATTTTTACTTCTTCATAATGGCAGTTTGATTCATCAATAAATAAACATTTGATAAGTCAATAAAATGAAAATGATGTAAAATGGAAAAGGCAGTGACCAAGGAACACAGTTTATTTAGAAACAAAAACTAAGTGTTTGTTTCTATGGCTACTATAAAAAATTACCACAAACATAGTGGCTTAAAACAATACAAATTTAATATCTTACATTTCTGCATTTCAGAGATCTGACACGGGTTTCACTGAACTAAAATCAAGGTGTTCACAGGGTGGTGTCCCTTTCCAGAAGTCCTTGGAGAGAATCTGTATCCTCACCTTTTCCAGCTTCCAGAGCCTGCATTGTTTGGCTCAAGGCCTCCTTCCTCCATCTTAAAAGTTAGCAACATATTATTTCTCTAACCTTGCTTCCATCATCCTCTCTCTTTCTCTGAATTTTCTTTGACCTTCCTCTTCCATTTTTAAGGATCTTTGTGATTACATTGGCCCACCTGGATAATTAAGGGTAATCTCCCTATTTTAAGAAAAATTGATTAGCAAACAATTCTATGTGCAAACTTAATACCTCTTTGCCATGTAACCTAACATATCCACAGATTGTGAAAATTAGGATGTGAACATCTTTGAAATTTCCCCAAAGATGTGAAATTTCTCCAAAATCACTGTAACAAGATGATTCAAAGGACGTAAGGAATATGTGGATATTAAATATAAATACTTCAGCGCTCCTGGGTGGCTCAGTCAGTTAAGCATCCAACTATTGATTTGAGCTCCGATCATGATCTCATGCGCACGAGATGAAGTCCTGCATCAGGCTTGGTACTAGGCATGGAATCTGCTTAAGGTTTTCTTTCTCTCTCTTCCTCTCCCTCTGCCCCTCTCCCCCACTCACACAGATGCGCTCTCTCTCTCTCTCTCTCTCTCTCTCTCTCTCTCTCTCTCCCTCAAATACATACATACATACATACATACATACATACTTTAACCTAGGAAGGTTAAAAGAGTGAAAAAGACAAAGCCACAAAGATAAACATGGAGATTTAGTTGAAATATTTTCAAACCTATTATTTGCTGATTATATACCTTCCTATATACCTAAGGAAGCCTAGCATGTATACATTGTTGTATACAAGGAGCATATTAAGACAGGTCTGCTGGATTAATCTTACCATCTTGAATGCATGGCTCCTACCATGGCCCTGTCACTGGGTTTCACCTAAACCAGTGAAACAGCTTCTTCGTACTAAGAAATAGGCCTTTATGTTTCTCTAGCAATAGCTATCAGAGCCTAAAACATGTTCACACCCTTTGACTTAATAATCTACATTGAAAAATATATGCCAAGATAAAGATCCAAAATATCAAGATCATTTAAGCATCTTTATGAAAATTAAAAAATAGACAACAGCATGAATAACATGAAACATAAAAGAAGGGGTTGGTTATATAAATTGAGGCACAATCTAATGAGCCAATGTAATTTGGTCACTAAAACGCACATAATAATGGCTACATGAGAAATCCTAAAATGCAAAGGGTAAAAGAAAAATGCAGTTTATAAAATGTTAAACAGGGTATAGACATACTATTTTTAAAATATGTATAAAGTTAAAAGGCTAGAAGGATATAAATCCAAAGCAGTTGTCCCTATGTGATGGAACTATAGAGATACTTTTTCTTATATTTTTTGTAATTACAAATGTTTATTTATGATAAGCAAGTATCTCTTGTGCAATGACTGCTGTGCTCAGAGTATATCTGCCCAAATTCAAATGTTGAAATCCTAACTCCCAAAGATGATGGTATTAGGAGTTGGGACCTTTGGGAAGTGCCTAGGTCCAAGGATAGAGCCCTCGTGAATGGGATTAGTGCCTTAAAAAAAAAGAAGTTCCAGAGACATCCCTAACTTCTTCCACCATGTGAGGACACAGCAAGAAGTCTGTGACCCAGAAGAGAAACCTCACCCAACCATGCTGGCACCTTGAGCTTAAACTTCCAGCTTCCAGGACTATGAGAAATAAATTCCTGTTATTTACAAGCTACACAATCTTAGGTATTTTTTACAGCAGGCTGAATGTACTAACATAATGACAAAATGTTCTAGAAATAATTTTTATTTCTAATCATCCCAATAGTCAGTAGCAGTAGGTAGCAGGGTTTAGTTAGCAGGAGGGGTTACACATGAACCCAGTAGATAATGAGGTCCCCAACTATTCTTGCCCAAGTGTGTTATGCACAACACATAGGCCACATTAATACATATAGTGGTAGGGGTGCCTGGGTGGCTCAGTCGGTTGAGCGTCCGACTTCGGCTCAGGTCATGATCTCACAGTCGGTGAGTTCGAGCCCCACGTCAGGCTCTGTGCTGACAGCTCAGAACCTGGAGCTGCTTCAGATTCTGTGTCTCCCTCTCTCTCTGACCCTCCCCCGTTCATGCTCTGTCTCTCTCTGTCTCAAAAATAAATAAACATTAAAAAAAAATTTAAAAAAAATACATATAGTGGTAGCTCACACACCCAATACAACAGGATAAAAGAAATCACCAACCAATCATCAGGTCCACATCAATCACAGAGACTAAGGCACAACTGCTAAAATGTCCTGGGTTTGGGTGAGAATGATTGGCTTCAGACACTACACAGAGGGGTGGTGCTGAAGTAGGCCTCATTCAGAGCAGAGGGGTTGAAGGTGGCCATTCTAGGAAAGCCCAGCACCAAGTCCTCTGCAGACATTCAATAATCATCTGTTGCACAAGAGGCTACCATCCGTTCCTCTTTGTTATGTTGCATCGCCCACAATATAATTACTGAGATATGGGATTGAGTGGTCCCTAACTTCCAAGTGTCATGTGGAAAAGGAGCAAAGAGAAAGCAGAGTCAGGGTCCTCCATTATAGTCACCTCTGTGTGTGTGTGGGCGTCAGTGAGCATGTATGATGTATGTGTGTAGCCTCCCCTCATTCTTGCACCACTGTTGCTGCTTTCTTTTTTTTAATTTTTTTTTCAATGATTTTTTAATTTATTTTTGGGACAGAGAGAGACAGAGCATGAGCGGGGGAGGGGCAGAGAGAGAGGGAGACACAGAATCGGAAACAGGCTCCAGGCTCCGAGCCATCAGCCCAGAGCCTGACGCGGGGCTCGAACTCACGGACCGCGAGATCGTGACCTGGCTGAAGTCGGACGCTTAACCGACTGCGCCACCCAGGCGCCCCCTGTTGCTGCTTTCTAAATTGTTGCCAGTTTTCTGCCTCTGTCACCTCAAATCCAGTAAGAATTCCCTAAATCCCATAGCCCTAGTCTGCTATTTCCTTCCCCTGATCTGGTCTTGCTGTCTGTTCCACTCACTAGCACTTAGTGCCTGATATTTATTTTCAGTTTATCTTTCCAGTTTAAGTATTTATTTGTATTTCCATATTCATTTGCATAAATGGATATGTGATATACTTAAGAAACAAATTATGACTTTCGGAGTAATAAAGAATAACTTTTGGGGAGCCTGGGTGGCTCAGTCAGCTTCAGCTCAGGTCACCGTCTCACGAGTTTGTAGGTTCAAGCCCCACCCTGGGTTCTGTGCTGATAGCTCAGAGCCTAGAGCCTGCTTTGGAGTCTGTATCTCTCTGCCCTCCCCTGCTCATTTCTCTCTGTCTCTCTCTGCCTCTCTCTCTCTCTCCCTTTCTCTCTCTCTCTCTCTCTCTCAGAAATAAATAAACATTTAAAAATTTTTTTTAAAAAGAATAACTTTCTTCAGCTTATTTTTGTCCCATTCTGCTTCATGCATGAAATAAACAATGGGTCAAAAAAGAAAAATATCTTTAATGTGGAATCAGCCCAGCGATGACCATAAAACATCTAATTAGGATCAGAGTTAGACCACTGCCTGGTAGAAAGTCCCAGCCTTCATCTCAACTTACTGGAAAACATACTCATTTAGTTTAGGCTTTGTTTAAATGTGAATTTACTTGGGAGGAGAAATTGTTAGACTATTTTTACTTGGTGTGAGTGGAGTAGTAATATTTTATTCACAACCCATTTGAATAGGAAGGAAAAACAACAAAATATAAGGATGACATCTTGGAAGGCCCAGGGAGGTCAGCATCAAGGTAAGAAATGGCACAGGAAAAGGAAGCAGGCAGAGGCAATGAAAGCGCACTTAAAAAAAACCACACTCTTTTGCTTGTAGTTGATCTTAAACATGCTTATAAACACAGTAACATGTCATTTACCAAATCAAGACTTATGCATTTTAATCCAGCATCCCAACTTGGTGATCACAATCTAGCTGGAAAAGAGAGAGAGAGAGAGAGAGAGAGAGAGAGAGAGAGATTGAGAATTTCAAAATATATATCCCATGCACTGGAAATGTCAGGAGAAAATGTACTTTCCTTCTCTATCCCCAAAGCATGAAACCTGAGGCATCTTAAACTAAGAATGATTACAGAGCACATGACTCTTTGCTCATAAAACATCTTGGAAGAAACTGGGGCTATACTTTTGGCTCTAAGTTGTAGATGAAGCAGGAAATGTTAAAATATTCTGGACTCCCTCACAAAGGTTCTCAGTCTAACACTGAATAAGAAACTCTTTTGGAAAAGATGGGGGATTAACAGGTGTGGGTTTTAAGTGTGTGCATTCTCCTTAGCTGACTTTTGGAAATGTCCCACGGCTCTGTCTTTGAGCGACAGAAGGAGATGAAGCCTTAGGCAGGCTGATACACAGATACAAAGATACTTATGTTGTCAGGAGCAAAAAGGAAACCGTGAGTCACATAGAAAAGAAGGATTAAGTGTTTTAACGACTTTTTTGCTTTTCCTGGAATTCTTACTAGGAAAAAAAGAACAGCTTTTCTTTTCTTAATGCAACAAATATTATTTTTTTCAATTTAGAGATGAAGAACATGTTTATATGTACAAAGCTAAGTGATTTTTTTTTCCAATTTACACTTTTCTTTCTGTTTCGTTTAGATCAAACAACATGCTTCCTAGGAGATGAATTGGTACATCTTCAGACTTAACAAACCTAGAGCACTTAAGCTTACACAACTAAACTCTACAACATTTTTGTGCCTTATGTTAAACATGAGTTATAATGGTTCTGCACTCCTAAAAAATAGAGCAGTTTAAAAGAAAAATCCTCACCTTGTTTTCCCTTAAGTTTACCAAATTTACTGAATTTTATCCAAAGTGTTACAC
The DNA here is from genome assembly GCF_022837055.1 of Prionailurus viverrinus. Lineage (NCBI taxonomy): Eukaryota > Metazoa > Chordata > Mammalia > Carnivora > Felidae > Prionailurus > Prionailurus viverrinus. The sequence goes on along the minus strand of NC_062569.1, from coordinate 110,970,112 downwards.
TATTAGCAAATTATGTGGCAGATGGTGAGCGAAAAGCAGGGAAAAAATCTCCCACCAGTTCTTATCCGTCTTCCAGCTTAAAGTACTTCACTTACTGTTTTTATTGGAAGATACGCAGTGGTGCTTAAACAAATGTTCATTAATGCGTACCTCAAGGAACTTGTTTCTATTACTTCATTGGATTTTCAAAATATGGGTGATGAGGTTAATGGACATGACGTCAAGCCCACACAAAAGGGATTAAACTATTATATATGAAACTGAGGCTATTGTCTAACCTTCAAGCTCATCTCCTAATTAGCTAGAGAGTACTGTATTCTGAAATCATTCAGTCCTGAGGTTTCCTCCACTTAGGGGTCTTCTTAGTTTTACTTATTTATTTTTATCTTTTATTTTAGAGAGAGAGAGAGAGCACACATATGACAGGAGAGAGGGGCAGAGGGGGAGAGAGAGAGAAAGAGAGGGAGAATCTTAAGCAGGCTCCACACTTAGAGTGGAGCCCAATGTGGGGCTCGATCTCATGACCCTGGATCATGACCTAAACTGAAATCAAGAGTTGGATGCTCAATTGACTGAGCCATGCAGGTGCCCCTTTAAAGTTTTAAGTGATCAGGAAAATGGTGTCTCTCTGGGGTGGCTGATGGTTGGAGTGGTCACCTCTTCTGTATGAACACCTTGAGCACCTCTGTGACTTGTACATTTTGTCAGATTTGGAGTCTGGCCAATAAGAGATAAACTTGCCCAAACAGAATAGCTATTAAGGAAGTGGAGTTGGAATCACATCTTCCTGAAAATAAAGTTGAAACTTCAAGTTTGGGCAGGGGGAAAGGGAAGGTTTCATTTTACAGAGTGACTGAGTGGTTTTCACATTCTTCCCTCAATCATGATGAAGAAGATATCACATTATATGAATTATATCAACTGTACTTATTATTTTAATGACTGAACCCCATCCTCTATCTCCCATGGACCTGTAAGGTCTTTGTTGAGCAAAAACTGCCTTCTCATCTTTGTATCCCCACTACCTAGCATGGTGCTTGGAGACTGGAGACCTTTGATAACCACAAATAGATATCACAATTGTGAGAATAACTGGAATTAAGGACAGACTGTAACAAGGGAGAGCTTGAGGTGAGCATTTGTTTGTGTTCCCAGACTGTCTGGGGAAGAGGACACTCATCAATGCAACCATTCCAGGTCTTTGGAAAGAAACACTAAATATCCAATATCTTGTAGAAGTTTAAAAAGAAACAAAGAGCTTTCTAATCATTACAGACTACAAAATATCATGAGCTTCCTGGGAGCCATATCACCATCAGAGTTGTTTAACAGAGGTGTCATAGCCAATTACAGATGATGTAAATGTATTCAGTGAACATTGGACTTTTGATTTTGTTCCAAATCAAGAGTTAATTCTTGATCCCTAAAGTAGATTGATCCCTAAACTAGAGTTAGCCTATTCATATGGCCACAATAACTTATTAAGTACATCCCATGATGATGGTCAGTATCCTTGCTCTGGCTCTATAGTCACAGCTGAGAAGGCTTTAGGTGGTTTTGTTTTCTAAGACAATTTTTCCAGGAGAAGAAAACAAGGGTTCTAAGACAACTTAGCTTGATTGTAAGATCAGGTACATCTTTGATAAATTATAGGTTAACTTTATAGCACTAATTTGTCTTTTGTAGGTTTGATTAGGATTACAAGAGTTTTATGAGAATTTAATAATGCCCAACAACCAGACTAACACTGTTCAAGATGTATCAGTCAAAATGTTGGGAACTGAGTCTACTTTTGACCTCCCTGCCTCCAGTCTTGTTTTGCGTGACCCATTTTCTTCTCTTATGGAAAAATTACCATTCTCAAATATAAAACTAAACATTAAACAACACCCCTTTCCATAAGGTCCTTTAATGGCATCTAATCGCCTTCAAAAGGAAATCTAAATGGCCCTGAATGATCTTCCCTTTGACTACCTCTTGGCCTCTATGTTAAGGCAGGTTAACAATTTACAGCCTCCAATTGTGACACATCACTCCCATCACTTCAGATCAGCGATTCTCCACAGGGAATAATTTTATCCTTGGGGGACATTTAACACTGCCTAGAGACATTTTTGGTTATCACAACTCATGAGATGCTGCTGGCATCTAGTGGGTAGAGGCCGGAGATGCTGCTAAACATCCTACAATGAAAGAACAATTCCTCATATCAAAGAATTAACCAGCCCAAAATGTCAATAGTGCTTTACTGAGAAACTCTGCTTTAGATAAATGAGTGATAGTAAATTATAGGCAACAAACCTTGAGAGAAGTCCCTTTAAAATAGTGTCTCTAAAAGAAGGTTGGCAGACTATGGCCCATGGTTCAAATCTGGCCCGCTGCCTGTTTTTGTAAGTAAATTGTATCGGCACGCAGCAATGCGCATTTGTTTATGTATTGCCATCTTGTCTCTAACACTTTTGCCGCAGAGATGAGTAGTTGTGACAGAGACCATATGGCCTACAAACTAAAATATTTTCTATCTGGCTCTTTACAGAAAAATATGTCAACTCCAGCTCTAAAACAACTCTACAGTTCCACTCCTAAGATGGCAGAAAATGTAGTATACAATTAAGATTTCTATGTAGGAAAGAAAATACTTTTTCCCCCCAACAGGCACAATATTTCTGTTTTAGAACAGAAACTACAGGCATAGGGTAACAACTGGATGTCCAACTACTCTTCTGGGAAGAGTACTCTGGGAAAAGCATTTCCTGTGAACTAAGAATGAGCTTTGCTGGCAAGATATCATCAAAAAGAGAAGTTTAGGGCTTGGAAGGGGTAGGTTGGGGTGGGAGAGGTGAAGTGGGGTAAGAAAAGCTTAGTCATCAGATATTGCTATTTCCTCCCTAGGAATCTTTCCACTCGGTATCATCTGAACACAGCCTAATGTGTCTTTTAAGGCAGACAGATCCCATCACTTCTCAGCTTCAGGCACTTGCTAAAATTTGCAAGGAAAAATGGGTAGGGGCAGAGAAGCATACGGCTATTATGAGGAAAACAGCTAATCAAACAAGCCTTTGGCAGCCTCACTCTGGCTCCATCAAAGCAAGAATTTGCTTAGTGGTTGGATCTTCCTTTAACTTTAGCAGATTGCTAATGAAACGAGGAGCAAGCCAAAGACACAAAAGACATGTGACCCTTGAAATGTTTGCTAGGATTTCCCCACATGGTTAGTGTTGGCACTTGTAACAGTTGAAAACACAGGTATCTTTCAGACACACAAAATGCCAACTTAATGCATAAACTCTTTATATATATATATATAATAACATTAATTTATTGTGTTAATAGAGAAGGAAACTGATTCCTTATAACTACTATGTACCCACATGCACATACATGCCACACACTACTTTTTATTTCATGAGGTATTTAGAATTAGGGCAGCTTCCCAGGAGCCAGAGGAGAGGGAGATGAGCTTTCATGGTTCCTCAAGTGGGGCATATTTTCTCTGGGGGCAGATGGGATGGGGGAGGGGAGGAAGATACTCCTGTAATGGGGACACGTATATCAGGCAAACCAAAATCAGAATTTCCCCAGGTATCTCTGAAAAAAAATAACATGTGCAAACAGCTAGAGAGTTAAGGTTTACAAAATAAAATAGAGGTTGTCCTCAGGGCAAATGCCTACTTCAGCAATATGATATACAAGGACAATGTAAAACCAAATAGTACCTTTGTGAAAATTATTCTAAAAAGTGCTTTCTGGTGGCAGGTGTAGTTCTGAAAACATGAGATGAAGTCTTGGAGCAGCAACAACATTGGGAAACTGAACCTGAGATTCTTACATCAAGCCCGAGATCCTAAAAGGGAGCTTTTCCTAGGGAAAAAAGAAAACTTAAGGGGCACCTGGGTGGCTCAGTCGGTTAAGTGTCCAACTTCAGCTCAGGTCGTCATCTCACTATTTGTGATTTCGAGCTCTGCTGACAGCTCAGAGCCTGGAGCCTGCTTTGGATTCTGTGTCTCCCTCTCTCTGCCCCTCCCCTGCTCACACTCTGTCTCTGTCTCTCTCAAAAATAAATATTAAAAAAATTTTTTTAATAAAAAAATTAGAAAAAACTTAAAACTGCATCAAGTAATTATAAAAGCCTAAATATACTGGGACCATGGAAGAAATTCAATTATTAGTTGAAAATCTTCCCCAGTTAAAAAAAAAAAAAAGACAAATAGGATTATTTAAGGTGAATTCTATGAAACTTCCAAAGAACAAATCATCTCAGGCTCTTCTAGAGAAGAGAAAAAGAGGAACATTCCCAATGTATTCTGAGGCAAACATAACTTTAATGCCAAAACTAGTAAAGGATAGCTTGTAAAAGGAAAGTTACAGGCAAATTTCAAAACACAGATGCACAGATTATAAACAAAATCTTAACAATCCAAGCACAGTAGTTGAAAAAAATAAATAAAGCATCATGGCTGAGTTGAGATTTTCATAGGAATTCAAGGGTGGTTTAAAAGACAATCTATAGATGTCCTTTACCACATTATCATTATTGGAGAAAAACAAGGTGATCTCAGCTTTGCAGGAAACAAAACAAAACAAAACAAAACAAAACAAAAAACACTTGATAAAATTCAATACAAATTCCTAACAAAAGATTTTGTGTATTTGCTGTTAAGCATGTTTTTTCCAAAAGGAATGAAGAGTCCCAAAGCAGACAGACATGAACATAGAAATTTGAAATGTTATTTTTAAGATCAATGGGGAAAGTAGAAAAGTACGTAATAAACAGTGTTGAGTGAAATGATTCTCCTTCAGGAAAAGAAAATTAACTAAACCTCTTACATCATACCATGCACAAAACCAATCCTAGATGAATTAAGAACATCAAATAAGTGGCAACATCTTAAGACGTTTAGAAGAAAATTTGAGAGAATATAACCTCAGGGTAGAGAAGGTCATCTTAAGACATAAAAAGCACTAGCCATGAAAAAATGTTAACAAATTCACCCATGTTAAAATTAGAACTTCTATTCATCAAAAGATAGCATGAGCAAAGTGAAAAGACAAGTCACATACTAGAAGGTTTTTAACTGCAATACATTCAAACGACAAAGGCCAAGTAACTAAAATATATAAAAGCTCTTACATATCAGTAAAAGACAAACAACCCATTAGATAAAGGGACACCAGTCTTGAACAGTTACTTCACAAAGAGAAGGGAGAAATGGCCACTATACATATCACGTATGCCTAACCTCTTTGGCATCTCAATTTGCATTGTCTTGGTTACTAATAAAATGCCAATTTATACCCATTAGATTAGCAAAAGTCTCAAATCCTGGAAACAAGTACTGGCAAGGATGTGGATCAAAAGGAATTTACATATGCGCTATTATGTGGAAATTGCACAGTCACCTGGGAAAATAATTGGCATTATCTACCTTCTATGTTGAATATTAGCATACAGTGTGACCTAGCAATTCCATATCCACCCCCAAAGGCAAGTATAAGAATGTTCATAGTAGCAAAACTAATTTTTTTTAAAAAGAAACAATCTAAAAATTCATCAACAGGAAAGGGATACATTTCCATATACCCTCACGAAGGCCTATTATACAATATAAGTAAATTATAATTATGTGTAACAACACCAAGGAATTGCAAAGTTGGATGACAAAAGCAAGTTGAAAAATATTATATTGAGAATGGGAGAATTTGAATAAAGCTTAAGGAACAAAATTTAACAAAATATTCTTAGGGATTACATACATATAAAAATTCCCCCCAAAAAAATGAAGGATGCAATTGATAAAAATAAACTTCATGATAGTAGTTACCATGTAATGGAGGCAAGAGAAAACAATGTTATAATGTTTCAGTTCTCAATTTCACTGTAAGTTCATGAATGTTCATTATTTTTCTTTAGAATTTATATATATCACCTATTGTTTTGTATGTATAAAAGTAATATGATAAGTATTTTAATGCAAACACACTGATGTAGACAAAGTTCAAAAAGAGAAGTCTGAAAACAGATCTAGCAGGAAACACATGGGTTAATTCAAGGTAAACCAATTAAAGATGAGATTGTTTCCACCAATAATAATAGCAAGTCTCTTTGCCCAATGTACTCATCAGGGAACACCTGGTCTGGAGACTATGAGCCAGGAAGATTAGGTTGTTTCCTTCGTATTTACACAAATCACTAAGATAATGTGTCTGAAACAAGTTGAGATCTTATTACAAAACTGTGTAGAAATGAAAAAAAAACAAGTCATAGAAAGCAAATATTTTTTTAGTCTCTCACAGTCAAAATAGGAATGAATGAGATGTGGACAACTACCTTGGGCCCACATTCCTGCCCTGACAGGGAAATGGAGATTCAGTCCTTTGTAGGGAGGGGATCTCCAGATTGGGGAAAGAGTGTCACCAAGTCACATTAGTGCAAAGATGTAAAACTTCACCCAGATCCCCTGTTTATCAAGAATCATTCTGACTGATAAGTGATAGAATTATGAAGCTAGTTCAGTTTTTTCTTTTTTTGTTCCTTCTTTAAAAAAAATATTTATTTATTATTTTTGAGAGAGAGTGACCATGTTGCAAGTGAGGGAGGGGCAGAGAGAGAAAGAGAGAGGATCCGAAGCAGGCTCTGCTGACAGCAGTGAGCCCAGTATGGGGCTCCAACTCAGGAACTGTGAAATCTTGACCTGAGTCAAAGTTAGAGGCTCAGTCAACTCAGACACCAGGCACTCAGGTGCCCCTCAGTCTTTTTCTTTATATATGTGTACCTGTATGTGTGCTTAAACCACACACACACACACACACACACACACACACACACACACACACTTGCTGGTAGCAATAGCCAGTCCTGTGTGAGTCAGGGCATCATGAGTCACCAATCTTTGGAGATCAACACCCCTGCTCCAAGCTGAGGAAACCATACCAAAAACATTGCAACAACACCTTCTACGTAGCAACTAAAGGACTGCAGACAATCCAGGACAATGTCTGTCTAAATGTTCCCTGAAATTGTGTACAAATAGGAAGTCAGTTTGGGGCATCAAATACCTATTTGACCAAGGGGAAAAGGTTCTAAGCACTTACAACCTACACAAGCATGCTCTCTAGCGGATATGGAGGCTGCTTTCAAATGAACACTTGGACTAAGTAACTTCCCTCTGCTTTCTCATGGAAACAGATTTGTCGTGGTAGAATCTGGAGACAGGGAGTAGCTTCAGCTATAAGATTATCCCTAAATGTTACCAAGTTCTATGTGCTGTAGCCATGTGTTGTGGCCTTTCTTAGTACACTCACTCTACTGGCACAGCATCAATGTCCTTTATGGACACAATCACCAAACCTGTGGATCTCAAAGATGATATCCTGGTATGGCCAACCTATTCATTTCAGAAAGTTAGTCTTCATTCCAGAAAGTCGGTCATCGGTAACAGACAACACTGCTGAAAAAAGCATTATAAAAGGGAAATGAAACAGTGCAATTTAAAACGCTGATATTTGCTTTTATTAATTGTTCAACATCATGGTTACCAACAGTTGATTTTAGAACACAGAGAGTTTTGAAAGTACACTCGAAGAAATTATCTTAGAAGCAGCTAAATAGGGCAGCTTGCCCACTTGGATAATTGAGGGAATGACTTTTATACTGCCCTGAAAATTGATATTCGTATTTTTCATTCCCAATGAAATGCATGTAACCGTTTATAAAGGAGGAGAGAAAAGGAAAGAAGAAGCAAGTTCAAATGAGCAAACAGATGCAAATAAAAACAATAAATCCTTCAGCTAGAATTTGGGATTATAGTATCCCTCATTCGGATGACAGGTCATTGAACCTGAGAGAACCTGGTAAAGCTTTCCTCACGCTTCACTGAAGAAACCTAAGGTGCAGAATAATGAACTGGAAGCCAGGACTTAACCAGAAGCACCCTACTACACACTCAGGATTTTCTAGTCTTTTATTTTACCTTAAAAATCTGAGTGTTTTTTTTTTCCTATTTGGTCTTTAATATAGCCACAGGAAAGCAGAAAGGCACGATTCACTGGTTTTGCCTCTATGTGTAGCTTACAAAACTTTCAGGAATGAAAAAATTCAACATCACACCACCTCCCCCATATCTTAGAATACAATTGAAGCATTAGGAATATGTGGCATGCTCATTGAGGGTTTTGTGTACTCCCAGGCAGAGGGTAGGAGCTTACTCAATTAGCACAATAGACAAGTACGAAAAGAGAAATAAAATGTAACTAGATTTAACAGGGAAGAAAATCACTCAAATCTTAACTTGTAGATTGCTTTATGCAACTAATTGAAGTCTTCCTACAGATGCTGCCAGATTAAGGAGAGAAACAAGAGCATCACATTACAGGGGCGCCTGGGTGGCGCAGTCGGTTGAGTGTCCGACTTCAGCTCAGGTCACGATCTTGCGGTCCGTGAGTTCGAGCCCCGCGTCAGGCTCTGGGCTGATGGCTCAGAGCCTGGAGCCTGTTTCCGATTCTGTGCCTCCCTCTCTCTCTGCCCCTCCCCCGTTCATGCTCTGTCTCTCTCTGTCCCAAAAATAAATAAACATTGAAAAAAAAAAAGAGCATCACATTACTTCGTAGAAAAATAGCTCAGCCTCTTTAACTATCAGAAACCCAGCATTCAGCTTTTAAAGAAGAATATATTCTTCCCAAATCCTTGGGGATCAATGTCTCAGAAACCAAAGACAGAAGTCCTCAGAGCAATGACACAGAATGAAATAAAAGAAATATTCCATTTTAGAAGACACCAGGGTGAGAAATTCACAGTTATGAAAAACTTTTACCTTTAACAAAATAAGAAACATCAGGCATTAGTCATCAGGTATAGAACTGAGTGGGTCCCTGGGCGCCTGAGTGGCTCAGCTGGTTAAGCATACAACTTCGGCTCAGGTCATGATCTCACAGTTCATAAGTTCAAGCCCCGTGTAGAGCTCTGTGCTGACAGCTCAGAACCTGGAGCCTGCTTCAGATTCTGTCTCCCTTTCTCTGCTTCCCTCTCTCTCTCCCTCTCTCTCTCTCTCTCTCTCTCTCTCTCAAAAACAAACATTTTTAAAAAATGACAAACTTGCACCAAAAGGTTGGACTGTCCCATTCTACTTGATTATACAGACACACACACACACACACACACACACACACACACACACACCACGAGAATGTGATTGTAGTTTGTGTGAGCACTGGCCATTGCTGACCTGGAGGTGTAATTACTTTGAAGTAACCAGAGATCTTGGCCCCATTGAGGAGCTGTTCATAAACTTCCACCTAGATTTACAAAGTATTTGAATGAAACAAACAAATCAATCTCAGTTTCTCAGGGGCTAACTACTCATATCAACTTTCTTTCTTTCCACAATAGTCTACTTTGGGCCTTTTCCTACCCTTTAGAACCTCCTTTGATATTCTAAAATAGGTGGCTGAAATTCCAATCAAGCCATTTTGCCTTCACCAGCCAGTTTGGCAAGGCAAGGAAATTGAAACAGTACAAACTAATTTTTACAATAGTTATATGTAAATGAATTTCAATTATCCACATACTCATCACTACGTCACTCATGACACCACTGTTTATTTTTTCCAACCATTATACTTAAAATCCACGATGTCTATACTATTCTATCCCCAGAGGAAAGCAAGGACTATTAGGGGCATTCTTCAATGCCTAGACCAGGAAACTTAGCCAGCTCCAGTTTCCTTGTCGGGGTAAAGCCATGGGATTTAGAGCAGCCTAGTGAAGGCTTGATCTCCATCAAGTGAAGGCTTGATGATCTCCAGCCTATCTAGAGTAAAGGATGATTTGCTCCAAGTCAGCGCATAGCTGGGACTACCATGTTCCCTCCAGCATAGTACAGCAAGAAAAGTACTGCCCTAGGAGTCAGAGACCCAGATTCTGGTCCTGTCTCTGCTACTCTCACATTTCCACAGAAGTTGTACAACCTCACCGAGTCTCATGTCTCTCTGAGTTTTGATTTGGACTCTAGCTAACATCCCTTCCAGCTACAAGCTTCTTTGAGTCCTTCCCTCCTCTAGCTCTATGCTTTCACTGACTAAAACTTGGAAAAGTTCAAGATTCATTGTTTGGAGACTTAATGGCTATTGCAACCCCTGCCAAGTTGGGAATCACCTCCAGCTGTTACCCCAGTCTTGGCCCTCTAGGGAGACAGTTGGAATGTTTTTTAATAAACAGGGCTAGCCCTTGGCTAAGTAGCAAATAGGTGCAATCTTTGTTTTACATGCCTTCCAACTTCCCTTACAGAATACCCTTCATGCCAGACAAGTCTCTTGTATCCCATGGAACCCAGTGCTCAGCAGTCAATTAAGCCACAGGCAGATGATGGCTGATAGGCACTAAGATAGGATTCCAGAAACTGTGTTGGAACAGAAGATGCTTAGACAACAAAAAAGATTTTAAAACATCCCCGCATCTGTCCCTCTCTTAGTCATCCCCACCTCTTCCACCCTTCCAGTTACTCAGGCCCAAGTTTTAAGTGCCGTCCTTGGTTCCTCTTTCTTTTTTATACCTTTCATCTAACCCATCAGCAAATCCTATCATCTCTACCTTGACTTATATCTAAAATCCAACTATTCTTCACCACTCTTTTTATTATTACTCTCATTTAAATATTTGAGGGATAGTATACAGAGGGAAAGAAAAGAATAAACAAAGAGACACAGGCTGGGTTTAATGCAGCAGTCAGTGGAGAGTAGAAAGAACATTTTTGTGTGAAGGAATGCCATATGGAGGTATATTTTATTAATATAACTTTGCAGCTAGTACTGAGGGGAACATACTTCTCATCTAGCTTTGGTTACAGCATCTTAACCAGTCTCCCTGCTTCTGCACATGCCCCCCAACAGCCCATTCCCAACAGGATTAACAGTAATCCTATTAAAGGGTAAAAAAGATCATGCTCAAAACTCCCCCATGGCTTCCCAGCTCTCTAGGATTCAAAGATAAAATCTCAGTATGATATTACTGGACTCTACCACCTCTCTGACCTTTCTCCCACTCTTCCTCACTTGCCCTGGCCCCAGCTCCTGTGCCATTTTTAGATACACCAGGCAGTCTGCTTAGGACCTTCATTCTTGTTGTCAGCTTGCTTGGAAATCCATCCCCTCAGTGCCCCCACAAGCCCTTCTCCCTCTCTGTCTTCAAATCTGTTCAAATCTGACGTGTAGAGGCTTTCACAGACCATCTTGTATAAAAACGTGCACACACACACCCTCTCTGTATCCCCTTGTCCTTTTTAATGTTATTCCATTTACCACCACCTGACATCATATATATTTGCTTGTTATATTTTACTCTCCCTCGTCCCTTCCCTACACCAGAGCAGAGCTGTGTCTTGTTTACTGTTGGACTTCTGCTGCTGGCATACTGCCTGCCATATCCTAAGGACTCAGATATTTGTGAGATAAATGGGCTGAGACAAGGATGAATCACTCTCCAGCGCAGAAAGATATATGTTAGTCCTTCTGGCTACTCTTCACAGCACACCTACTCCTATATTCTAGGAAGGTCACATCTAAATGATATCCAACCCTGCTGGGACAGACTTTGATTCATTGTCTTCTTACAATAAAGTACTATATTGCTAAAAATCTTCTACACATGAGATTTCCTCTTTTTTCCTTGTTTCATTATCTGTTCATCCAAATGCACAAAATTATCTTGACTGATACGTCACTCTGATCATACAATCTTTCACTCACTCTGTTTATCAAAATAGTTTCCTAGAATAAGCTTTAGGAAGGGGAGATTTTCAAGTGTCCACACTCTGATTTCCATTATCTGAGACACTGGATGCCAATTCAAAGACAAATGAATGAGTTTGTGTAGACTGAGAGAAGAGTGAAGGGAACCAGAATTCATTGAGTGTCTACCAGGAGGAAGCACTGTGCTATGAGCTTGATAAATGTTATCTCAACAAAGCTATGGTATTTACATAAGTGTTCACATGAAGGTGACAGAGAGTCAATTACATAAATGAAGAAACTGAAACTGGGAGTAGTTAAAATTTTTAGCCAAAGTTAGGGGCGCCTGGGTGGTTCAGTCGGTTAAGCATCTAACTTCAACTCAGGTCATGATCTCGCGGTTTGTGAGTTCAAGCCCTGCGTTGGGCTCTGTGCTGACAGCTCAGAGCCTGGAGCCTGCTTTGGATTCTGTATCTCCTCCTCTCTCTGCCCCTCCCATGCTCATACTCTGTCTCTCTCTGCTCTTACTAATAAATAAATGCTTTCAAAAAAAATTTTTTTAGCCAAAGTTCAAATTAAAGAATTGAGATTCTAACTCAGATATGAATCCAAAATCCATCCTCTTTCAATACCAAAGACAAGACATTCACACCATTAATCTTTCTTTCTTCTTCTCCTCACTCACCAGATCACAACTAATACTCTTTGGCTAAGGATTATTTGAGGGTTCACCCTAGAGAGTATTCTAATGAGTCATTCCCACGCACAAACACTATAGCCTCTGAAACCAAGCCTATCTAACATGCAAAAAAATGATTTATCACTTTTTTCAAGGAAATTCCCTTCAGTTTAAGAAAACATTCACATACAGATGAAGACATAGCTACATATTTAATTCCATATACGTTTAAAACATTTAAAACTATTGTTCCAGACTAGTTACCTGAAATAATAAAAAGAACTGATTTCCAAATATTGTGTAGTCCCTTTCAGTTCCTTTTCTCCATAGACATTTGAGAAGTCCAGTCTTTCACTCAGGCGCTACTTGGGGTACACTGGGCTATAAACTGGAGACACAACCGTGAACAGCAAGCACCATACTGTTCCTGTGAAACTTACTATCTAGTGTGGCAGGTAGACAAATATGCAATTGAATGTTTGATTACTTTTCATCTAAATGCTATTAACAAGCCAGAGTTGGGTGATTATAGAATGAATAATCGTTTCTTTGGTGGTCACAGAAGACTCCCCTGGGAAAGTCACATTTGAGCTAAGAGCTAAAGAATGAAGTGGCATCTCTGAGATGGAGGAATTGGGAAGTAGTCTCTTGGGTCAGTTTTACAGCAAAAGGGGCAGAATGGGACAAAGCTGTGAACTGAGGAGGAGCTTGACCACTTGAGGAATTAAAAGAGAGGTAGTATGACTGGAAGCTGGATCTGCGAAGAGTGAGAACAGAAGACTCCAAAGGGATGAGCTTCAAACATGGGAGAGACCAGGTCCAGTAGAGCCTGTGAAGGATTCTGTAATGGACCCCCAAAACAATGGGAAACTGCTTCAGGTAGGGGTGATACATTCAGATTTACATTTTGAAGAGATCACTCTGGACATAGTGTAGACAATGTCTTAGTGGGATGGAGATTCATCAGATATGGGAGGGAGGCTGCTGATACACATAACAGGGCAAGTGAGGATGTAAAGACCAGGAGAAACTGTAAGTAGTAAAGAATTTGCAGAAAAGTTAATGTACTTGAGGTATGTTTGTAAGGTAGGATCAATAGAACTTTGTGATGGGTTGTATATAAAGGATAAGAGAGAGGCAGATGTAAAAAAAAAATGACTCCCAGTTTTCTGGTAGGTGCAGTTGGGTAGATGGTAATACTGCATTTGGGGAAGGAAACATAGCAGGAATATGTCTGGGGGAGGTACATGAAGAGAATGAATTCAATATTGGACTTAGATCTGAGTTGTCCATAAGACTCCCAATGGGATGTTGAGTGAGTAGTTGGCTATTTGAGGTCTAGAGCTTAAATGAGCTATCTGAACTTGACATTTAAATGTAGAAATAGATGCAATCACTTAGAGAAAGAACACAGGGTGTTAAGGGGATGGAGTCATGACAAACTAAAACATTTAAAGGTCAGGTAGACAAGGAATGGACTAGCAAGGAAACATAACAGGATTCCTATCACATGATGCCTTCATATTACAACTCCCCTTGAAAATGCCAGTGAAGTTGTTTACATGGCACCACTAAAGTAGGGCATATTCAGGAAGTCAGAGTAGGCAATGTTTTCAACACTTCTCTGATAGAGAGATTCAAGACAAGTCTTTGTGAATTGGCCAAAATAAAAGTTGTTTATGTACCCATCTACAGTTACATAAGGCATTGAGTTTGTTTTGATCTTTATCCCTTCCAAAACAACATTTTTACTTTTTAATATTTCAACCTCAATTTTATTATCTTTTTCTAATCTTCTTTACACTAATAGAGATCTGGCTAATTGGTATAAATTAGCAAAGTCATTAACCTTCTTAACTGTAGTTTGTTTTAAACAAAACAGTACTGATACTTTCCATAATCTCATTGCCTTCCTTTTCTTCCCAGAGGGAACACCTATTCAGAATTTTTTCTCTTCTCCTAATTGACATTCACGTTGTTTCCATGTTTTTACTATTGCACATAGCTGCAATAATTACTTCCAGACATTTCTTCTTGTGTACATGTGCCATGGTTTCTCTCGAGTATGAACCCATAAGTGTCAGTTACTGGTCAAAGGATACATACATCTTTGAGTTTACTAGTTATTGCTAAGTCACCCTCCAAAAGGCCACTAGCAATGTTTGAATTCACATGTCTTCATTTTATCACCAACACTTGATATGTCACATTTTTCATTTTTTCCCCTCTGATGGCCATAAAACAGTTTCATTGCAAACCTGAACATCATTTCATCTTTACTTAGTTTTTCCTATGTGGCCAGGTTTTTTTAAACTCTGTATCTTTCCAATTAGTTTATATAATTTTTAATCATTTGCATACATCCCCCAAAGGTTCTTATATGCCCTAAGAAGAAGTGGGGCACATTCTATGAGAACATGGGTATTTGAACTTTTAATCAAGTTCTTCAGCTGACTCCAATATGTTCCCCTCTCCCTCCCCTTTGATTTAGAATAACATATGGCCAGACTTTGTTCTTTTTGATCACTGAATAATATTTCATTGTATATATATACCATATTTTCTTTTTCCACTCATCAGTCGATGGACTTTGCAACAACATAGATGGAAATAGTGTATTATGATGAGCAAAATGTCAGTCAGAGAAAAATAAGTATCATATGATTTCACTCGTGTGGAATTTAAGAAACAAAACAGGTGAACATAGGGTAAGGGAAGGAAAAATAAGATAAAAACAGATAGGGAGGCAAACCATGAGAACTCTTCAAGACAGAGAACAAACTGAGGGTTGCTGGAGGGGAGGTGGGTGGGGGAATGGGCTAAGTGGGTGATGGGCATTAAGGAGGGCACTTGTTGCGATGAGCACTGGGTGGTGATGTAAGTGATGAATCACTGGGTTCTACTACTAAAATCAATACTACCTACATGTTAACTAACTTGAATCTAAATAAATAAATTTTAAGAAATAAAATAACAGAAACATTTTCTCTTTTTTGTTTAATTGTGAGCACTTGGTGCCTACCATTGAGTCCACTAGGATTGGTATACAGAGAGAAGCCACAAACCCTGCTGTCAGTGAGAGCCCTGTCTAAAGGTGAAGAAAAAGGATCCAACAAATAGGCCACAGGATTTTAGTAGAATAAAATACTGAAGTGGGATGCGCATAGGATGTTAAAGATGCACTGCAGAAGAGCACCACACAAACTAGGGATGGAGGAGGACTTTGGAGTGAGATTATATCTGAGCCAGGATTTGAAGGATGAACAGAAATGCACCAGAGTGGTGAGACAAGCATCCCCAATTTTGTAAAAAGGCAAATAGAAAGCATGGCAAGTTCAAGGAATGGAAGGTATTTGAAATGCCAAGAGACAAAGTAAGGATGGAGTGGCAAAAAAATAAAAAATAAAATACAAACAAATCTCAAAAGAACAAAACCTAAAAGAAAGTCTGGATACACAAAGGGCTTTATGCTATGCTAAGGATTTTGAATTTGACCTTGTAGGTGATGGGAAGCCTTCGGAGACTATTTTGCAGGAAAATTATAGGATTAGTTTTTTCCCCTCAGTAAAATCCCCTTGGGTTTTAGTGATTAGGGGTGGGCAAGAATGATGGCAAGGAGGTCAATGAGTTTTTTGTTGGTTGGTTCATGAACCAGGTAGAAAAGGATGGTCCTTCTATCCTTCTACCTAATAGCAGTAGGGATAGTAAGGAAAGGTATTCAAGAAGTTAAAGAAAAAATGTTCAACAGAATTTGAGAGTAAATCAAAGATAAATCTTGGCTTTCTGGTCTGAGGAGTCTACACATCATGGTACCAAGCAAAATGGGGAATAGAAGAGAAAGAGATTTGGAGAGACAGTGTCATGGTGGGAAAAATGATGATAACTTTGATTTTGTGTTTATTGAGTTTAAGGCTTACATGGAACAGCCAAATGAAAACATTCAGGAGGCTTATGGAATAAGAGCCTGGAATCTAGGAGACAGACCTTAGCTTGAGATGTGTGTTTAGGAATTAACACATTTACATAACACATAACACATTTATGTTTGTAACACAAGTCACGAACATAAAGGAAAGTCATGGCAGTAGATAAGATTGCTCAGAAAGATTATGAGGATTGTAAGAACAGAAAGGATGGACAGAACCCCAGGAAGCAGGATGTAGAGATTAACTAAGTAAGAGGAACTGAAAAAAGACCTAAGAGTGATCAGAAAAAAGAAGAAAATTCAGGAGGATGTAATGCCACCAAAGGAGTCAAAAGTTTTAAATAGGAAAGAGTGACCAGTGTCAAACGGACTTGAGATCATTTAGACAAGATCAGTGAAAAATGTTAGGTGGATTTAGACACAATGTGATCATTGGTGATCTTAGAAAGATCTCTGAAATTCCCAGTGTATGGATTACCCCCGAAATAAAATATGGATATTCCTATAAAATATGGATACTTTAAGAGTATCTTTGCCACCAGAAAAAAAAGTCTAATTATGCTCTTTAACTAAAGCTTATCAGTTTAGCCCATAGGCTCCACTTTGTCAAGTAGAAAGAGACATGGGTTAATTTGATGACAAGTCAGGTCCCCTCCAGCTCTCACAGGCTATTAAATAATTGCCTCAAAAATCATGTAGTTAAAGTCACACTCTGCATCATTGAGACTAACTGTGAAATACGTATTGGGGACCTCCTTTGACTTCAGTAACATCCTTCTCTTTCCTTCCCAAGTCTCCTCCCTGGATATCCACTGACTCTAAACTATCTTGTGCTTCACCCTTACTCACTCTTCCTGGAAGCAGCCCACACTAACTCTAATCCTTCCTCTCCATGCCTTTAACTTCCACTTTGTGAGACTGTGGGTCAGAGGCCACCTTATACAGGGACTATCTTTCCGAGATGTGCACACATCTTTTGATGTTAGTCCCTCCCTATCAATAATGAGAACACAAATGAACACCACTGAACATTGTACACATCAGTGAACAGGCAGAACTGTGCACTGAGGGCAGGAACTATGCACTTATAACTTTGGGAAGCCAGGATTCTTGAGGGCAGGAATTATATATGGACTAATCTTAGTAAGCCAGGTCTTAGATGAAACCCAGCAAACAATAATCACTCGAAACACTTATTTTGGGTAAATGGAGGAACTGTGACTTCATGATACTACAAGGGACCTCAGCAACGATAGATTAACACTTGAAACACAGCAAAAGATTACAATGCTGCCAGCACCCTGCCAGTAGTCTCACCCCCAATACCTGGCACCACAGTTTCACCTAAAGATAATAAGCACCAAAAGGCTTGATTTAACACCCTCAGCTACTGCCTGGTTTCAAAGTCCACCGTGTCAAGGTAGGTGATGGACTCTACTCAAGTAATGATGGACTCTAGAACTTTCTCTTACTCCAACACTACATAGGATTCATTGAATTTGAACCATCTGTTGCTCACCTTCCCCCGTTTTCATTCTGATCCTGCAAGACTGAAATTTTCCTCCCCCTTTCAGAAGATGACAATCAAACTCCCTGGACTCTTCCGAACACTTCTTAGGTTCCTCAACTTGCTCTGCAAACATGTTATGCTAAACATTCACACACAAGAGATCTAACAATGACTGTGATCTGTATTTGTGTGAGCTTTCTTTTACAAAAGCAAAATATTTTAGAAACCTAACTTAATTTTCTGATTCAAATTTAAAAGAACTTCAAAATAAATAAGCTCATGTAATGTCTTTTCACGTTAGTACTAGCTAATGTCAGATTGAATCATGATGGTGAAATGCGATTTCACATTCTTTTATGTATGGAATTTTAAGAACAAGTATCACTTGTATCCATGTGTCTAATTTCCATGTCACTTCTACCAAATTTCTTTTATTCTACATAATTTTTCTTCCTCAAAGTTCAAGTTATTCTCTTAATTTTTCTCTCTCTCTCAAAACAAAATCATCATTAGGCATAATTTTTCTAGCATAGCATAGCTGACACCTTATTTCTTTAGTTTTTTGCCAAGATCTGAAATCAAAAATTCTCCTTGTATACTTTTCCAAATATTTAAAAATACATTTTCGCTGACATTTTCAAGTAATATTTATGCTACTGAATTGAGTTTAAGTAAGCAAACCATTACTGGCATAGTCACTATACTCTAATGTTCTTTAAGGTGTACCACACAGAAGCATTTATATCAGTGACACTCCCCAAAAGAAATGAAATCAAACACTCACTGCCAACATAAACACGTAAAGGTCTTATTTTCTTTATTAGGTCAAGGTCAAACAAGTAAGTGGGCCCCAAAGAGTTAGGCATTGGGGAACATCCGAGGGTGTTCAAATTTTGCATTCCTTGAAAGTTTGTGTTGAATTGAGTTCAAATATCTAAACTGCTTTTGAAAAAAGAAAAATACTGTTTCCTGCTTTTAAGTAAGAAAGGTAACTTAGGATCATAAGGCTTCTTGGATAGGTCAATGCTTTTTCAAAAGAACACTGAAACTCTGAGGAGTGTTTGTTTAGTTAAGTAAGGTTGGCCCAACTCTACTGGAATCCCTGGAGGACTTTTTTTTTTAAGTCTTAACGCATAAACCAACCTTAGACCTCATGGATAATGTTTGTGGCTCTTGTAATAAATCAAGAATACACTTGATCTTAGCCAAAAGGCCGAGAAGCAATATAATAAAGCAAGAATAAAGGAAAGAGATATTTATAGGTGATCAGAGATCATATCAGAGATGGCACATTTGAAGGGAAAGAGGAAAATGAACTTACTGAATTTTTACAATGTATCAAACTTTGTGCGTGGTCTAGTTTAACTCCTAAAACAAGTCTGTGTTTTAATATCACTGCTCCTTTATTACTGAGAATAAAACAAGCTCAAAGAAATTAAGTAACTTGCCCAAGACTGCAGAGTTGGTAAGGGGTAACACCTTCTTGTAACCACACTGTACTTGGTTTAGAACCCAACTTATTCTAATATTCTGCAGAGTAAGGGAACCAGGGAGCCAAGGAAGCCACATCACAGAAGAGCTTCATAAAGACACCTGCCTATTGTACACCCTTGTCAATAGCAGCATATTTACAACAGCCGAAATATGGAAACAACCCAAGTGTCCATAGACAGATGAATGGGTAAACAAAATGTGCTATACATGTACAATTGAATATTATTCAGCCTAAAAAAGAAAGGAAATTCTGACACATGCTACAACATGGATAAAACTTGAGGACATTACATTAAGTGAGATAGATCAGTCACAAAAAGGCAAATGCTGTATGAGTACACTTACGTGAGGTGTCTAGAGTACTGAAACTCATAGAAACAGAAAGCACAATGGTGGTTGCCAGGGGCTGGACTGGGGAGGGGAGAATGGAAAGCGTTTTAATGAGTATTGGGTTTCAGTTTCGCAAGATGAAAGAGTTCTGGAGATTGGCTGTATGACAATGTGAATGTACTGAACACTACTCAGTAGTACACTTAAAATGGTTATGATGGTAAGTTTTATGTTATATATTTTTTACCACAGTTTTAAGACAAACAAAAACATCTGCCTGAGTTGAATTTCCTTCACCTTTACCAAGCCTTTCATTTTCTTTTCTGCTCAGTATTATGCTCTTTTGCAGGACAGGAATTCAGGTCAATGTGATGAAACGCCGACACAGACACTACCTTATAATCTGTTCAAAAGAAAAGCCAAAGATCTTTGATGGAGCAAGGAGGTCAATAAATGAACTGGTAGCAATTTTGATAAGTCGGTTGGACTTACAAATTGTTGGTCATTAAGTTCTTATATTTGAAATACAATGACGATTTTTCATGTCATCAGTCATGGTTAGATACCATGTAGGAATATTGATAATATACATTGTATTTAAGTACTGTTTTTGTGATTAGCTTTGTAAGTTTTTCTTCAATGCCTTCTCCTATTGATAATGGGCTTAGGTTAATTGTAGGTGGTGGTGCTGTTGTGGAATTGTGTTGAATTTTGGGGGGTCTTTTTTAGGTTTGATAATCTTTTTGATTTATTGGGAAAGATGCTTGTGATATTTGGTTATAGAACAGCCATGACTACTGAACAGTATCCTAAGCTTTGGGCATAGAATAAGACTGTCCAAAAAACAAGTCCTCCTTCCTTCAATACACTAAAACACCATTTATTTAAAGGACAAGAATTCTTTAATACCATTTACATAGTCTGTCAGAGACAGGTGCCACATGAATCAACATTTTGAGGTTATATCCAAAGTTTGCATCTAGTTAATCTTCTAGCCAGGGCATGTCAGAGGTTGAGAGGGAGCCCACTGGTATTTCATGAACTATGGCACCCACTGTGTCACACCCAGTTGTAAGCACTTCACGAAAATAAGCCCATTTAGTCCTCTCAACAACCCCAGGGACTGCTATCATTTTGTAGCTGAGTAAATCAGGATTTAGAATGGTCAAGTCACTTATCCAAGGTCACACAGCTAGTAAATGGCAGAGCCAAAATTTAAACAAAAATGGCCTGACTACCGAGCTGATGCTATGGGACTTATCATTTGTATTTTCCATGGCTTCCTAGATATTAAATTCACACCCATCCCCCCCCCCACACACACACACACAGAGTCACATTTTTTTAAAGTTTAAATTTCATTGCCTTCTTCCAAACCTGCAGTGTTGCTCACTGGTGTTACATATAACCTCCTTTGGAGGTGAAAGCAAAAATGTAAATGTGAGCCTCAAGTTAATGGGCTCTCTTGCCCTCTCTGCCTGTACTAGATTCAGCTTCTACCTACATGAGGCTATTTCTCAGTCCTAATTCAAACCTAATCTCTTTATTACCATTTGACTCCTGACTGGGCTTACCCAAAACTGTCCATAGAGTTTTCCTGGCTTCCTTTCTCCCTCTTGGGCACAGCTGTCAGGTTCAGTTTCCCAACAGTTGATCTAAAGGCTTTCTCCATTTCCAATTTGCCTTTTAGGAGCCACATTGTTTCATAGCCTCACTTCCAGAGCCTTTCATTTTCTGCCATTCATCTCTCATTGGCATGTTTCCTGACCCATTATCTTTTCTCAGGCGAACCTTCCATTTCTCTGGCACCAATGTCTGAAGGATATCAATCCACACAGCACAGCAAGGGGCAGCTTACTTCACACCTGCCGTCCATCATTTCATCCCGATGGCCCTAGCGACCTTGGAAACATAGACTGGCTCTATGATTTTTCTTTATGATTTTGAAGAAATAAAAGTACAAGTATTTGGGGCAGGGGGTAGACAGGTGGGTAGTAATATGAGCAATTTTGTCAAAGTGACCATTTCATCAGCTGTGCCCCCTAATTGCCAACAAAGCTCAAACAATACAAGTAACTTTTGATCTTGTAGGAGTTAAAGTAGAGGTAGGCAAGCTTTTTCTGTAAAGGGCTGGGTAGCAAATATTTTAGACCTTGTGGGCCATATGGTCTCTGTCCCAACTACTCAATGCTGCCATCATGAAAGCAGCAATAGATGAACAAATGAATGGGTGGGGCTTATTCCAATAGCACTTTATTTACAAAAACAGGAAGGGGGCTCAATTTGGCCCATGGGCCTTGATTTGCTTCTCCCTCAGTTAAAGCACTAGAATCCTTTGTGATATTTTGCAGCTTTAACATAGGTTTCTGTGAAACCAGAGCCCCTCCTTATTGTTTTTAGACTATATTTCATTAACTCTCCCCTTCACTAAAAGTAAAGTTAAACTAGGAGTGCCTGGATGGCTCAGTAGATTAAGCATCTGACTTTGGCTCAGGTCATGATCTCACTGGTCATGAGTCTGAGCGCTGTGTAGGGCTGTATGCTGACAGCTTGAAGCCTGGAGCCTGCTTCAGATTCCGTGTCTCTCTCTGCCCCTCCCCTGTTTGCTCTCTTTCTCTCTCTCTCTCTCAAAAATAAATAAACATTTTTAAAATTTTATTTAAAAAAAAGTTAAACTAAAATAAAGTAAAATAACAAATGTGATCCCTCACATCATTTGGCATATTGTTTTAGGCATAAGAACTCATCTCAGATGGGACAATTATCCACTGCTAAAAACTGATAAACATCTGCGAGCACATATACTGCCTCAGTCAGATACTTTTTTATATCCACAAAGAACCCTCTCTTACAAATATTCATGAAGGATCTCCAGACCATGTTTTGCCAAGTACAATTTTGAGACAGCAAAACAAAGCTTTGTGTAGACCTGTGAGTAAGTAAGCATGTGAAGAGCATAAAGCACTGAGGCCTCAGGAAGCAAAGATTTGCAAATACTGGTCTCAGAGAAAGCTGTTATGATGGGGGACATTCTTGACTGCTCTACTTTGTCCTGACAAGGCTCTAAGGTGTTCATTTATTATCTTACTTTTCCATTTGCTTAATAAATGTTTTGGAGGGTCTTCTATGGTCAAGACATGGTGCCAGGCACTGGGAATAAATGCAAAGACAAAGACAGAAAGATAACGGGAAGAAAAAAAAGAGAGAAGAAAGAAACAGTGTCTGTCCTTGAAGAATTTACAGTATGGTGTCTGCCGTCCTATAGAACTTCCAGCAGTGATAGAAATGTTCTTTATCCTGCCCTGCACAATATGGTACTTACTAGCTGCCAATGACTCTTGACTACTTGAAATGTAGCTGGTGGGACTAGGAAACAATTTTTAATTTTAATTAATTAGGCTAGTGACTACCGTACTGGACAGTGCAGGTCTAGTGGGAAAGATATTGAATCAAATGAACATACTATTACCATTGTGCTATGTGCTAAGAAACATGAGGTACTGAGTGCTCTGAAAACTAGTAATAGGAGGATTTGACCAATTCAGGAAGGTCAGGAAAATCTTCTTTAAGTGGCAGGAGAGAAGAAATTTGAAAGAGGAGTAGGGGACAACCAGATAGAGTGGGGTATCATAGAAGGCAATCCAGACAATGAGAATAAAAGGGAAATGATATTATGTAATAGTGTGGCAGAAGCAGAGGGTGTTAGGGGCATTAGAAGCCAGGACATTACAGGCCACATAAGAGATTTGGGTGTTTAGCCTAAGGACAGGGTTATAAGCAATCAGAGGTTGAAGGTTTAAGTGTGTGTGAAATGATTGCCTTGGCAACTTTGAAAAGCTCCCTCTGGTTATAGCATACAGAACACATGGAAGGATGCAAGAGAAAGAGCTGAGAAATCAGTAAACTGTCTCCTGCAATGGTCCAGATAGCTAATGAGGGTTTGTGGCTTAACCCATATACCCTGTCTGGCTGAACCCAGACAGATCTGTGGGATATGTAGAAAGTAAAACTGACATATCTTGGAAGAAAACTGGATGCAAGGAATAAGATCTAGGAACAGGATGACAGACAGTTCCTCCTCCTGGCAGATGGAGGTGCCATTGAACAAACAAAAAACGTGGTGGGAGTAGTTCTAGAGAGGGGATGTTGTTGGCTGGGTCTTCAACATGTTAAGTTTGAGGTGCTTAGAGACATCCAAATGGCCTGTTGAATAGGCAAGAAGGAGTTCAGGGGAGAGGTAAGGGTTGAAGATAGAAATTGGTGGGCCATTAGTGAATAGCCCCCCTTCTGTCCCCATGATAATGTCAGGTAGTTTTGGCAAGTTGCAACAGTGTTTGTTAATTAATCCTGAAAAGGAAGTATGCACAAATACAATACATCCAATGCAATGCAATAATTACAACAGTAGTATAAATGGGAGGAAGTAGCCAAATGGTGAAAAAATGCTGGCAATGTTCATTTATTAAAGCTTCATAAGAGGGGCGCCTGGGTGGCGCAGTCGGTTAAGCGTCCGACTTCAGCCAGGTCACGATCTCGCGGTCCGTGAGTTCAAGCCCCGCGTCGGGCTCTGGGCTGATGGCTCGGAGCCTGGAGCCTGTTTCCGATTCTGTGTCTCCCTCTCTCTCTGCCCCTCCCCCGTTCATGCTCTGTCTCTCTCTGTCCCAAAAATAAATAAACTTTAAAAAAAAAATTTTTTTTTAAAAAAAGCTTCATAAGAAAGTAAAACTATCTAAGGAGATGGGGAATAGGGAGTGAGAAATTCACACAGTGATTGCTTTATACAATTACAAAGGAACAGGGGAATAGAAGGATTCAGTTCAAACTGAGCTCTCAGAGAACCCAAATGAACTAAAAGAGAACACTGGTATATAAAGCTTGGGTATAACAGATGGAAACAGATATATGGGGAATGGGGACAAGAGTGAGTGATACATAATTAACAGTCGTGGACATTTTATTTATTTCTTAAAGACTTTTTTAAAGATTTATTTTTTTATTTTTAATTTTTTTCATTGTTTATTTTTGAGAGACAAAGAGTGAACAGGGGAGGGGCAGAGAGAGAGGGAGACACAGAATCTGAAGCAGGGTCCAGGCTCCAAGCTGTCCCCACAGAGCCTGACATGGGACTCGAACTCACAAACTATGAGATCATGACCTGAGCCAAAGTCAGCGCTTAACTGACTGAGCCACCCAGGGGCCCCAAGATTTATTTATTTTTGGGAGACAGAGGCAAGCAGGGAAGGGGCAGAGAGAGAGGGGGACAGAAGATCTGAAGCTAGCTCTGCACTGACAGCAGCAAGCCCAATGCAGGGCTTGAACTCACAAACTATGAAATCATGACCTGAGCCAAAGTCAGATGTTCAACTGACTGAACCACCCAGGTGCCTCTGTGGTGGACATTTTAAAATTAATTTTTTCAGTTTCTGCTTATGGGTGATAATTATATTTGAATACAGGTGAGTTGAATATTTAATCAAAAATAATTTCACAATATAATTGACAATCATACTGGAAAGTTGTTCAGGTCTTTCATGTTCTTCCCATACGCAGTTGCCATCTTAGCAGCATGCCACCTCTTAAATTGGTAAAAAGAAGACATCAATTTTAAACGATCTGCTCTCAGCTAACCATATGGGCAATTGCATTTGTCTTCCATTACCTGAGGTCAATTTCTTCCATTTATAAGTGTTCCTACTGGACTAGTGGAGAAATAAATGTAGAATATGTATGTAAAAATAAATGTAGAAAATGTATGTAATTGTTCCAATCAACAGTTTTATAACTTGCCCTGAAAATCATAACACTAAGAACACAAATCTCCATTTGCCTCCAAATAAATACTGTGTTGACTATAGTTATGATTCCTGGAAATGTGTTCAGATTGTTTCAGTACAGAAAAGGAACTGAGTCTAAATCTAATTAGAATATCAACAAATATCCAGGTATTTCAAGCCAAAGCATTGTACACGTTCATGCTACCAACACCTGGCCAGTCCCATCCCCTACCACCCTTCCTACCTAGAGGCAGATGTGAAGAGGATTGTAGCATATATTCTTTCCAGTCCAAGCTTTTATACTTTCACCATATCTATGAATACAAAAACAATATATAGCATTGCTTTAGGCTTAATTTATGTAAATACTATTCTCTAACATGAATCATTCTGAAACTTGCTTTTTCATCTACCTTTGATACTAAGATTTCTCCATGATATGTATAGTTCTAGTTTGTTTTAATTGCTATTAATTTTCCAATATATAAATAAACTACATCTTATTCACTCCCCTCTTGATTGGTATTAAATATCTTCTAGTCTTTCACTATTACAAAAATATCACAATGAAGATATTTTACAAATCTTCCTATATACATGAGCAAGAGGTTCCAGATCAGCCTAGATCATTCTAAATCTAGGTCAAGGGAGTCATAGACTATCATTTCACTAGACATTGGTAAATGTCTCAAAAAGTGATGGGAACTATTAACACTTAGCAGCAGTGGGTAAGATTCTTTTTTACACACATCTGACTTGATGTTTGTTAAATGGATGTGAAATGGTATCTCATTTTAATCTTTTCTCCTGATTACTATATTACTAGTTAGGTTAAACATACTTTTTATGTCTATTGTCTATTTGGTTTGCCTCTTCTTTGAACTGCTGTTCATATCTTTTGTTCATTTTTACACTCACTTGTCACTTGCTCCAGAGTTCTTTTCATACCATACATGTCTATACCTAAGGTAACCCAAATATAAAGCTATCCCTCCCAGTGTTCCAAATGAGAAGATACAAAACTTCTGTACAACTTTACCAAAAAAATATGTCTGTATAAGGATAAAATGTCTATGTGTCATGTTTGATATCAATGTTATTTCAAATGCATATTTTAAATCATATATTACATAATAAAATATTTTTAAAATATTACTTTCTCCTTCACATTTCTTAAACAACTTTCATCAAATTTGTAATGAGCATGTCCAATGTCATTTGTCATTATTGAGGCACTTTATGCATCATTTATAGTTTTCTAAAGCAGATCGTCACTTCTATTCAGATGAATTTTGAATCTGATTTTAATATACTCACAAGACTTTGTTCTAAGCTACCAAATATCATATACTATTCAGGATCTTCACAATACGATCATGCATTATATTGCTTTTTGTGCCAGTTATCTTCTATTTCTACTTTCCGATCCACTCCCCTTCCTTCTCCACCCTACCTCCTGGAAACCTGATATGTATGAACCATATCCTCACAATCCCTTGGTCTCAGGATTCCTGACCAGGCTCCCAGCTCAGCCTATGGGAAGTCTAATAGGAGATGAGAGGGAGGGCAGACAATGAGGTTGGGGTATTTATTCTCTGGCTCTTTCTCTTAAACATCAGCTCAGTCTGGCTGCATCACTGGATAGAAGGCATCCTACTCCTCATGACTTTCTTCTTCTATGTCTAGAAAACTGTCCTTTCCCTTGATTTACCTCTGCAGACCTAGAAGGGGGCACAGTTCTGAGCCTGGTAGCTCTGGTTCCTGCAATTTTCCTTGTACCTCCCTTATTTCCCACCACACCTTATAATTAGTCTTTTGATTAATAAACCATCCTTGAATTGTCCAAACTTGAATGTGCCATCAATTTCCCATTGAGAAACTGATTTTGATATTCAAAAAATAATCTTTAGAAAGCTCGTTTTCTATAACACCTAATCCTTAGTTTCGGGTCATTTCCCAGGAATCAATCATCTATATTAACCTTCTTTATAACATTTTGTTTGTTTATTTTGTCATTTTAACCAACTTCGATCTGAGTTTTGTCCACATAGGCAGAAATATCACTGACTGGGTGGTTTTAGGCTGCCATACATTTCAGATAAGCTCTCTTTTCTGAGTCATTTTCAAGAAATAAACATTACCTTATGTTTCATCATTTATAGTATTCTGGATCCTAATCTTCTTTGTGTTGCAAAACGCTTCTTCTCATCTATCACTTGAATTTTAATGTTTTTTTTTATTTTTATTTTATTTAAAAAAAATTTTTTTTTCAACGTTTATTTATTTTTGGGACAGAGAGAGACAGAGCATGAACAGGGGAGGGGCAGAGAGAGAGGGAGACACAGAATCGAAAGCAGGCTCCAGGCTCCGAGCCATCAGCCCAGAGCCTGACGCGGGGCTCGAACTCATGGACCGCGAGATCGTGACCTGGCTGAAGTTGGACGCTTAACCGACTGCGCCACCCAGGCGCCCCAATGTTTATTTATTTTTGAAGGAGAGAGAGAGAGAGAGACAGCGTGAGCTGGGGAGGGGCAGAAAAAGAGGGAGACATAGAATCCGAAGTAGGCTCCAGGTTCTGAGCTGTCAGCACAGAGCCCGATGTGGGGCTCAAACCCACGAGCCACGAAATCATGACCTGAGCTGAAGTCAGACGCCTAACCGACTGAACCACCCAGATGCCGGATCACTTGACTTTTAAATTTGTTTGTGTTGTGTTTTGTTGAAAGGGATTTGTCTTAATTTAGATAAATCTTTTATTTTATAACTTTTGGGTTTTATCTGTTCTTTAAGAAATTCTTCCCTACCCCAAGTTCACAGATATTCTTTATGTTTACTTCTGAATGTTTTAGTTTCTTTTTTTATGTTCTGATATGCAATGCAAGATGGAGATCTACTTTCATATTTTTATGTATGGAGAGACAACTGTCATATTCATCTACTCAATAATGATATCCCCCAATGATTTGAATGCCACCTCTATTACAAGGGTTTGGTAGATGCACGGATCGTCTCTCAGCTGTGTCTTCTACTGCATTGTGTATTCCTGCACCAATTCTACACCATGGTTCTACAATGAGTCATGGTATCTAGCAGAACAGATGTACTCATTGTGTCTTTGTTCAAAATTCTTGATTATTTTTGGCCTTTGTACTGCTAAAACAGATTTCTTCTCCAAAGAATAAAATCTGAACAGTATCCCTTGGGTTGAGCATTTATGCTATTTGAATTTTAGAATCTAACCATCTCGTTACATGAAAAATCCTGCTGTGACTGTGTGTGTGAGATTGCATTAACTTTATAAATTAATTTGAGAGAGAAAAAGAATTCTTGCTTTTGCTTCAACTTTTCCATATATTCTATAGCTGAGTGCTGGGGGAGGCACTTTCCTTATCAACTCCAGTTTAGAAGACATCTCTAAGATGACATTTGGAAAAGCATCACTGGTCCAACAGAGTAGAAAATATTGAAGTCATTGGTCATTTATTGATCCCCTTGCTCAGCAAATTTTGTGAATGCCAGGTGTGTTAATATGTTTTATCTTCAGAAATACAAAGATTTTTCTCTTGGTTTAAGATATTCAATAAGAACACGTGAACATTTTAAAAACAAATTATTTCACATTTCCATCAGATTTACAACAGGAAGAAAAAAACAAATAAGAACAAAATTGCTTCAGTAGTTAAATTATATTCTCTCTCCTTCCTGTAAACTGGCTTTGGAAAGAACACCCTAATTCATCTGAAATTGTTCATGTTTCCCATAACTTGAAGAAATGGCGTTTCTCTTTAGTGTGATTCTCTACAGCTGTAATGAGGTAGTCTCTAAATTTGACTACCAGGTAGAAATAACAAAGGAAACTTATTGTACTTAGGTGTTTTTTATCTGATTCCATTAAAAATATACAATATTTAGTAGCTATTTTTAAAATATTGACATCCCTAAAAGTTATACATTTAAAAAGTATTCAAGATTACATATTTAATCAGAGTTCAAAGTATCTCAGGAGAATTATTATTTGCTTTTGAGCTTCATGATCTTTTTCAACTGTATAGAACAAATAAATTAAAACATTTTAAATATATTACATTAAATATATTTTAATACATTAGAGAAATTAAGCACAGACAAAACTACCTTCTTAGGACTTATGTAAACTCACAGTAGGATCTCAAATTACAATGAAGAGCAAGAATTTAGAAATTTAAACCAGAGTAAAAATATTCTTAGCATCTCAGTCTTTAACAATCTCCACACACCCACTGTATACTTTATTAGCATCTCTATGAGAAGTTAGTTGGTTCACCCAATTGTTTATTAATACCAACAGTCATGGAGGGTACACACTGCCATAAATTCTGCTGCCATTCAGAAAATGTAACAGAGTAGCTAATAATTTAAAATCTAGCCTGTGTTGTAGTATGTCTCTCTTTGTTAAATTAAATGGTGGCTTATTGAAGCTAAATTGATTAATATGCCTTTAGCTGAGTTCTCCCCAATTGGAATTATTCTCTGATCCTTAAATGAATTAAGAAAATTGGTATCATTGTTCTCTGTGTTTGTATCCGTGTAGTATGTGTCCAAAAGTTTGTTTGGAAAAATTCTGATCAACTTAAACTCCATGGGGCAGATTTATCCACCATAATATAAGGTATGTTCTAGGCTCATCACACAAGCATCAAATGAATTCAAAGAACAAATGACAAAGAACAAAAGAATTGACCAGCAGTTGCAACTTTAACAAAATTTGAAATCTACAATCCCATCTAAATATTTAGGGCTATGAAGCTATTTGACATATTTAGTCCAGCTTTGATATCAGCTTCTTATAATTTTTCCCATGCCTAGTTTTCATTTAGGAAACTTTTTGTTTGTTTCAAACAACAGATGGGAGTAATCATAGCTGAAACTCTCACCCCTCCTCCTCTGTTGCTGGCCTAGTCCTTCCCAAGGGCACATCTGGGCCTGGGATGGGACCTTTTTATAGTTTTCTCAAGAGCATGTGACTAATACATTTCATGTCTTTAATTAAAAGCTTTTTTGTGTGTACCATGTGCAGTGAGGACCTCATGTGTTTCCAAGATCACATGTGTAAACTATAACACTGTGAACCTTTAATGTCTCACTCTGAAATCAAATTCATTAAATCAGAATGAGTGGATGGCTAGAAATGAATTGTTATAAATTAAGGATGTGCCCTAGAACATTACCATCAGCAGATCTTCTCAAATCAGATCTTCTCAAATCAAATCTCCCCACCTAGAATTGTCATCCTTGAGAACAGGAAAGGCCCCAGACAACACCTAGTCCAGTCTCCTCACTGTACAGATGAAGAAACCAAAGTACAAAGAGATTATATGATACACCCAAGATTGTACAGCTTGTTAATAATTGACCCAGAACTAGAACTCAGGTCTCCTAACTTGCATCTAGGGTCCTTCTCATTATACCTTAAACATGTTACTGAAATTTTAAAGCCAGAGTTAAGAAAAGCAAATTGTGTCCCTACCATTATTAGGCACTGTGCAATACCTGAAATTACAAAGATAAATAACTTAGGAGTCCTGCTCTCACAGGGTTTAGACTCCAGGGGGACAAAGGTAACAGATAAATAACTATCCACTGCAGTAACTACTGAGGTACATTAGCAAAGGGCTGAGAAGCCCCAAGGACAGAGTAACTTCTTACCTGGGAATTAATATTTTCTTAGATCTTGAAGGGTGAGTAGGAACTTGCCAGCAAAGAAAGGCTGTACCAGGCAGAGAAAAAGCAAAGGAGGACAACAGAGCCTTAAAGGATCTGGTGTGTTCCTGGAACTGAACTATACAGAAAGGAATAGTACAGAATGAGTTTGACAAGATTGATTAAGTCAAAGCTAAAAAGTTTCAGTTTGGTAATTTTAGCCACTTGAATTTAATAGATTTTCAAATCACATAGACAGTATTACTGAATAATCCTTTTGAAAACTGGCGTTGATTAAATGCCCAACTATTTTTAAGACAGACTAGAGTGGAAAGAGATTAATCTCAGGGACATGAATTGGGAATTGGTTACTACTCATCCCAAGAAGCAAAAGATGATGACAAAAGAGAAGAGCTGCATTTTATTTTGAAACTAAATGAACTGGTAGATTCAGAAGGGGGTTATAAATAGAATAGAGGAAAGAAAAGACTGGATGAAACACTAAGGTTTCTAACTTGGGAAGCTCAGTGATTTCATCAACCAAGATCAAGAATAAAAAAGATGTTAATTCTAAGAGTAAGAGAATGAGAATTTCATTTAAGAACTGTTCAAGTAGGGCATAAAAATCTAGAAAAAAGCTTACTTAATTCTATGAAGGAAGTTTAGAGATATTCTGGGCAGTGTGAAATATCCAGTCCTATAATTAATAACAGATTACTTCTCTGACTCAGTGATTACAGTTGAGACCCTAGAAATAAAAACATTATTAGTTTAAATAACCATCTACTCACAGTTGACTATACACGAAAACTTAATTATAACTAACAGATCTTGAGAGTAGCTGTTTCCTGTTTGTCTAAGTACAATCTTTTACCAGCGGCATCTAAATAAAAACATTATCATTAATTAAGATACATGAGTTCAGTTTTAAATAGCCTTTACTGAATGTCTACCTGGTACAAAACTTGTACCTCATTGCCAGGAAATGCAAAGAAAAATAAGGCACAGTACAAGTGATTAATAGCTTGGAGTGTGAATAATAGCAAATGTAAGTTTCCAAAATGCAGAATAAAACATCCTCTGGGTAAGGGAAGAACTCTTAGGGAAAAAGATACTTTTGCTGACTCATGTATGAAGCAGGAAGAGTTTAAGAATTAGTGTTGACAATAACAAATGAGAAAACGCATTCAAGGCTGGTCATTCTAGGAGAATAGTACAAAAAAAAATGCATGGACAAGGAAAAGAGTTAAAATATTCAGAGAATATTACAGTTGCCCAGTATAATTGTAACTTATAGTATCTA
This sequence comes from Prionailurus viverrinus, assembly GCF_022837055.1. Classification (NCBI taxonomy): domain Eukaryota; kingdom Metazoa; phylum Chordata; class Mammalia; order Carnivora; family Felidae; genus Prionailurus; species Prionailurus viverrinus. The sequence continues at coordinate 110,937,697 of NC_062569.1, read as the reverse complement.
AAAGTAAATGGTTTGAGTTGTGGCTGGAATGATAAATTGAAGTCAGTTTATGAAGGCCTTCAAAATGTTTCTAGACCTGACAGAGACAACATAACTTTGGAGAATATAGATTAGAATAATAGAGCTTTGCTCAGGCTCTGATGTGGAAGCCCTTGCTTCCTACATGACTGGGCTGCATCATTCTTGTTGCAAAGACTGGTCTAAGACTACACCCCCCACAAGACTGTTTTTATTATTATTATTATTATTATTATTATTATTATTATTGCCACACCCTAGTTTCCACTTGACCGTCACCAAATTAGAAATATTACAAAAACCTTGCTTAATGTACAAAATACATGGACTTCTCAAAGCAGTCTGATATCCAAAATGAAGTTGTAATGATTATTAAAATAATAATAAAATTAGTAACAATAGCTAGTATTTGCAACATTCTCTTTATATGAAGAGTGTGCTGATTGTGTTGTTTGTTGGTTTGTCTCTACAATAATCCCTTTAGGAGGATATATTATCGTATCAGTTTTACTATTGAGAAAGGTTTAAACCTTTCCACTGTTGAGTATCCTGAGAGCGGGGTAACCAGTATGAAAGCCCAGGACTGCTGAACAGAAAAGCTCTGCTCTTTCCCTTATGCCACAGTTAGCAGTCACTTCTCTACAACACAACAACAACTTTTAAGGCATTTTCCTTCCAAAACTCATTTTTTATAACCCTCTTGTAATCCAAGGTAGCTGTGGCTTATAAAGACACATAAATGGAGCTATGTTGAATCTTTTAATGTGAAATCTCTAAAAGGAGGGGGGGAAATAAAGGAAGAAGCAAGGAAACCAGTACATTTGGGATTGTAACTTCTCAAGTACTACCCTGGTAAAAGAACTGCAGTTGTTCTCCAGTAATTCGGGAATAAACTCCCTCTGAGTCAGTGAATTTAGCAGCAAGACAGAAGATCTAGCCATTCTAAACCAATGATTCATTGACCTTGGAAATCTGGCTGGTTAGATATCTGATAAAAACAACCCCCTTCAGTTTAATATATGAGAAATTTACTCCACACCCAAATGAATTGTACAGGGGCCTTAGAAACTTTAAATTGCTTTTTCCAAAGCTGCGCAGATTTCTTCTCTTTCAAGAATGAGTAAAGCAATACTAAATAACATAAAGAAAGGAAATCCCTTAGGGATACAGGGCACACACATAAAATGATTTACTGTAAGAAACTGAAGATATTTTTAGAAATTATCTACTTTGTATTTTTAATAAAATTAAAAGAAAACAGACTTTTTGAAATGTAAGTCAAGAAATAAGTTTAAGGTAAAATAAACCAGAATAAAAGCTAAGCTTTAAATTAAAAAGGAATTGACCACTATAAGAAAAGAATGTAAGAAAAATCTTGTATTCTCATTACCAATTCCCTTGCCAAAAACAATTATAAAAGCTGAATCAAAGACATTTTTTAAAGTTTGAAACCATCGGTGAAGGCATTAGAGAACAACTAAGACAATCAGGAGTTGGGGGCAAAGACCCCACAACAAAGAGGGGCAGATTAAGATGAACCCACTTTGATGACTAGCTTTTCCCTCAGAGGTATTTTGGACCATCATTTTTAAACACAAGTGGTAGACTGTGGCTTAGAGCAGTTTCATCAGGCTGGGGAGACACAGACCAAAGGGGACAAAACATTACAGGAAGAGAACAACAGAAAAACCCAAAACACAGCAGCAATTTGCCCTTGAGGAATTTCCAACTCCCAAGCCTTTCCAATGGAGAGTGAGAGTTGAAAACCCAAGCAAAAAAACCCTAGCTGACATGCCAGAGTATAAAGCCTAGACTCCAGGAGTCTATCAGTCTATCAGTTGGAATTCATGACCTACCCATGGGGAGACCATAGAAAACATCCCAGGATTTCAGTTAAGATATAAAAAGGAAGAAAGTCATAATTTTTAAAATTCCCTAAATAATTACAATATCAATAATAAAAACCAAATACAAAAAAGATGTTAAGCAAAATAAAATTCAGATCCCTATAAGCCAAAACTTCGGGGTTATTACTTTAGATGTTAGAAATACTGACCTTGAAAAATAAGAATAAATGAATAAACATTCCATTATAAAATTAGAACTAGATTAAAAACAAACTTATAAAAACAAGGATAACAGATACAAATAAAGCAATGAAATTATTTTTTAAAAAAGTAGAAGTGACAGATACATCTGGCACACAACTAAAAAATTAGTTCTTTTCACTATTGAGAATGATGTTAGCTATAGGTTTGGTATATATGACTTTATATGTGGAGGTACATTTCTTCTATACATAATTTATAAGAGTTTTTTTTAATCATAAAAGGATGTTGAATTTTGCCAAATGCTTTTTTCTGCATCTATTGAGATGATCATATAATTTTTATTCTTTATTCTGTTAACGTGGTATTTCAGTTATTGATCTGTGTATGTTGAACCAGGAATGTATCTCACTTGATCGTAGTGTATGGTTTTCTTAATATGCTGTTGAATTTGTTTGCTAGTATTTTTGTTGAGAATTTTTGCATCTATGTTCATAGGAATATATATATTGGCCTTAAAGTTTGTTTTCTTGTAGTGTCCTTGCCTGGCTTTGATATGAGGGTATTGCTGGCCTCATAAAATAAGTTTGGAGGTAGTCCCTCTTCTTCACTTTTTGGAAAAGTTTGGAAATTAGCATTAATTCTTTAAATGTTTGTAAAATTTATCTGTGAAGCCATCTGGTCCTGTGCTTCTTCTTTTGGGAAGTTGTTAACTACTGATTCAATCTCTTTACCCATTGTTGGCCTGTTCAGATTTTCTATTTCTTTAAGATTCAGTTTTGGTAAGTTGTATGTTTCTAGGAATTTATCAATTTCTTCTAGGTTATCCTATTTGTTGGTATATAATTTTTCGTAGTAGTCTCATGATCCTCTGTATTTCCGTGGTATCAGTTATAATGTCTCCTACTTCATTTATAATTTTATCTATTTGAGTCCTCTCTTTTTCTCTTGGTGACTCCACCTAACAGTTTACGAATGTTATCTTTAAAAAAACCAACCCTAAGTTTGGTAGATCTTTCTGGTGTCTGTTTCATCTATTTCTGCTCTAATATTTATTTCCTTCCATCTGCTAACCTTGGGCTTAGTTTTTTTCTTTCTTTCTTTTTTTTTTTTTCTAGTTCCTCATGGTGTAAGTTAGGTGCTTATTTGAGATCTCTTTCTTTTCTTAATATAGGGATTTATGCTATAAGCTTCCCTCTTAGAATTGCTTTTGTGGCATCCCCTAAGTTTTGGTATGTTGTGCCCCCCTTTTTTTTTGTTTTTCCCTATAATACTCTTATAATACTCCCTATAATACTCTTACAGCACTCACAAGAATTAAGTCAAACTAGATTAAAGCCTTAATTGTAATACCTGAAACCATAAAACTTCTGGAAGAAAACATGGGGGGTGTGGGGAAACCTCCTTGACACGGGTCTTGGCAATGATTTTTTGGATATGACAACAAAAGCACAGGAATGGGGCGCCTGGGTGGTGTAGTCGGTTAAGTGTCCGACTTCAGCCAGGTCACGATCTCGCGGTCCCTGAGTTCGAGCCCCATCGGGCTCTGGGCTGATGGCTCAGAGCCTGGAGCCTGTTTCCGATTCTGTGTCTCCCTCTCTCTCTGCCCCTCCCCCATTCATGCTCTGTCTCTCTCTGTCCCAAAAATAAATAAACGTTGAAAAAAAAAATTAAAAAAAAAAAAAAAGCACAGGAAAACACACACACACACACACACACACACACAAAATTTATCAGTAAGACTAAATCAAAATTAAAAGCTTCTGGAGACCAAAGGAAACCATCAATAAAATGAAAAGGCAACCTATAGAGGGGGAGAAAATATTTGCAAACCATATATCTAATAAGATGCTTATCTCCGGGCAAGAGGGCGGCTTAGGAGGACGCTGGGCTCACCGCACGTCCTGCTGATCACTTAGATTCCATCTACACCTGCCTAAATAACCCAGAAAACTGCCAGAGGATTAGCAGAACAGAGTCGCCGGAGCCAAACGCAGACGAGAGGCCCACGGAAGAGGGTAGGAAGGGCGGAGAGGCGGTGCGCGCTCCACGGACTGGCGGGAGGGAGCCGGGGCGGAGGGGCGGCTCGCCGGCCAAGCAGAGCCCCCGAGTCTGGCTTGCAAAAGCGGAGGGGCCGGGCGGACTGTGTTCCGACAGCAAGCGCGACTTAGCGTCTGGGAGGTCATAAATTAACAGCTCTGCTCGGAAAGCGGGAAGGCTGGAGGACAAAGGGAGGGAGAGCTGCTGAGCCCCCTGACAACAGAGCTCAGTTTGGTGGGGAACAAAGGCGCTCGCCAGCGCCATTTCCCCCGCCCATCCCCCAGCCGAAATCCCAAAGGGAACCGGTTCCTGCCAGGGAACTTGCTCGCTCCGCGCAAACACCCAACTCTGCGCTTCGGCGGAGCCAAACCTCCGGCAGCGGATCTGACTCCCTCCCGCTGCCACAGGGCCCCTCCTGAAGTGGATCACCTAAGGAGAAGCGATCTAAGCCTGCCCCTCCTGCCCCCGTGCACCTTGCCTACCCACCCCAGCTAATACGCCAGATCCCCAGCATCACAAGCCTGGCAGGGTGCAAGTAGCCCAGACGAGCCACACCACCCTACAGTGAATCCCGCCCCTAGGAGAAGGGAAGAGAAGGCACACACCAGTCTGACTGTGGCCCCAGTGGTGGGCTGGGGGCAGACATCAGGTCTGACTGCGGCCCCGCCCACCAACTCCAGTTATACACCACAGCACAGGGGAAGTGCCCTGCAGGTCCTCACCACGCCAGGGACTATCCAAAATGACCAAGCGGAAGAATTCCCCTCAGAAGAATCTCCAGGAAATAACAACAGCTAATGAGCTGATCAAAAAGGATTTAAATAATATAACAGAAAGTGAATTTAGAATAATAGTCATAAAATTAATTGCTGGGCTTGAAAACAGTATACAGGACAGCAGAGAATCTCTTGCTACAGAGATCAAGGGACTAAGGAACAGTCACGAGGAGCTGAAAAACGCTTTAAACGAAATGCATAACAAAATGGAAACCACCACAGCTCGGCTTGAAGAGGCAGAGGAGAGAATAGGTGAACTAGAAGATAAAGTTATGGAAAAAGAGGAAGCTGAGAAAAAGAGAGATAAAAAAATCCAGAAGTATGAGGGGAAAATTAGAGAACTAAGTGATACACTAAAAAGAAATAATATACGCATAATTGGTATCCCAGAGGAGGAAGAGAGAGGGAAAGGGGCTGAAGGGGTACTTGAAGAAATCATAGCTGAGAACTTCCCTGAACTGGGGAAGGAAAAAGGCATTGAAATCCAAGAGGCACAGAGAACTCCCTTCAGACGTAACTTGAATCGATCTTCTGCACGACATATCATAGTGAAACTGGCAAAATACAAGGATAAAGAGAAAATTCTGAAAGCAGCAAGGGGTAAACGTGCCCTGACATATAAAGGGAGACCTATAAGACTCGTGACTGATCTCTCTTTTGAAACTTGGCAGGCCAGAAAGAATTGGCAAGAGATTTTCAGGGTGCTAGACAGAAAAAATATGCAGCCAAGAATCCTTTATCCAGCAAGTCTGTCATTTAGAATAGAAGGAGAGATAAAGGTCTTCCCAAACAAACAAAAACTGAAGGAATTTGTCACCACTAAACCAGCCCTACAAGAGATCCTAAGGGGGACCCTGTGAGACAAAGTCCCAGAGACATCACTATAAGCATAAAACATACAGACATCACAATGACTCTAAACCCATATCTTTCTATAATAACACTGAATGTAAATGGATTAAATGCGCCAACCAAAAGACATAGGGTATCAGACTGGATAAAAAAACAAGACCCATCTATTTGCTGTCTACAAGAGACTCATTTTAGACCTGAGGACACCTTTAGATTGAGAGTGAGGGGATGGAGAACTATTTATCATGCGACTGGAAGCCAAAAGAAAGCTGGAGTAGCCATACTTATATCAGACAAACTAGACTTTAAATTAAAGGCTGTAACAAGAGATGAAGAAGGACATTATATAATAGTTACAGGGTCTATCCATCAGGAAGAGCTAACAATTATAAATGTCTATGCACCGAATACCGGAGCCCCCAAATATATAAAACAATTACTCATAAACATAAGCAACCTTATTGATAAGAATGTGATAATTGCAGGGGACTTTAATACACCACTTACAGAAATGGATAGATCATCTAGACACACGGTCAATAAAGAAACAAGGGCCCTGAATGAGACATTGGATCAGATGGACTTGACAGATATATTTAGAACTCTGCATCCCAAAGCAACAGAATATACTTTCTTCTCGAGTGCACATGGAACATTCTCCAAGATAGATCATATACTGGGTCACAAAACAGCCCTTCATAAGTTTACAAGAATTGAAATTATACCATGCTTACTTTCAGACCACAATGCTATGAAGCTTGAAATCAACCACAGAAAAAAGTCTGGAAAACCTCCAAAAGCATGGAGGTTAAAGAACACCCTACTAACGAATGAGTGGGTCAACCAGGCAATTAGAGAAGAAATTAAAAAATATATGGAAACAAACGAAAATGAAAATACAACAATCCAAACGCTTTGGGACGCAGCAAAGGCAGTCCTGAGAGGAAAATACATTGCAATCCAGGCCTATCTCAAGAAACAAGAAAAATCCCAAATACAAAATCTAACAGCACACCTAAAGGAACTAGAAGCAGAACAGCAAAGGCAGCCTAAGCCCAGCAGAAGAAGAGAAATAATAAAGATCAGAGCAGAAATAAACAATATAGAAACTAAAAAAACTGTAGAGCAGATCAACGAAACCAAGAGTTGGTTTTTTGAAAAATTAAACAAAATTGACAAACCTCTAGCCAGGCTTCTCAAAAAGAAAAGGGAGATGACCCAAATAGATAAAATCATGAATGAAAATGGAATTATTACAACCAATCCCTCAGAGATACAAACAATTATCAGGGAATACTATGAAAACTTATATGCCAACAAACTGGACAACCTGGAAGAAATGGACAAATTCCTGAACACCCACACTCTTCCAAAACTCAATCAGGAGGAAATAGAAAGCTTGAACAGACCCATAACCAGCGAAGAATTGAATCAGTTATCAAAAATCTCCCCACAAATAAGAGTCCAGGACCAGATGGCTTCCCAGGGGAGTTCTACCAGATGTTTAAAGCAGAGATAATACCTATCCTTCTCAAGCTATTCCAAGAAATAGAAAGGGAAGGAAAACTGCCAGACTCATTCTATGAAGCCAGTATTACTTTGATTCCTAAACCAGACAGAGACCCAGTAAAAAAAGAGAACTACAGGCCAATATCCCTGATGAATATGGATGCAAAAATTCTCAATAAGATACTAGCAAATCGAATTCAACGGCATATAAAAAGAGTTATTCACCATGATCAAGTGGGATTCATTCCTGGGATGCAGGGCTGGTTCAACATTCGCAAATCAATCAACGTGATACATCACATTAACAAAAAAAGAGAGAAGAACCATATGATCCTGTCAATCGATGCAGAAAAGGCCTTCGACAAAATCCAGCACCCTTTCTTAATAAAAACCCTTGAGAAAGTCGGGATAGAAGGAACATACTTAAAGATCATAAAAGCCATTTATGAAAAGCCCACAGCTAACATCATCCTCAACGGGGAAAAACTGAAAGCTTTTTCCCTGAGATCAGGAACACGACAAGGATGCCCACTCTCACCGCTGCTGTTTAACATAGTGCTGGAAGTGCTAGCATCAGCAATCAGACAACAAAAGGAAATCAAAGGCATCAAAATTGGCAAAGATGAAGTCAAGCTTTCGCTTTTTGCAGATGACATGATATTATACATGGAAAATCCGATAGACTCCACCAAAAGTCTGCTAGAACTGATACATGAATTCAGCAAAGTTGCAGGACACAAAATCAATGTACAGAAATCAGTTGCATTCTGATACACTAACAATGAAGCAACAGAAAGACAAATAAAGAAGCTGATCCCATTCACAATTGCACCAAGAAGCATAAAATACCTAGGAATAAATCTAACCAAAGATGTAAAGGATCTGTATGCTGAAAACTATAGAAAGCTTATGAAGGAAATTGAAGAAGATTTAAAGAAATGGAAAGACATTCCCTGCTCATGGATTGGAAAAATAAATATTGTCAAAATGTCAATACTACCCAAAGCTATCTACACATTCAATGCAATCCCAATCAAAATTGCACCAGCATTCTTCTCGAAACTAGAACAAGCAATCCTAAAATTCATATGGAACCACAAAAGGCCCCGAATAGCCAAAGGAATTTTGAAGAAGACCAAAGCAGGAGGCATCACAATCCCAGACTTTAGCCTCTACTACAAAGCTGTCATCATCAAGACAGCATGGTATTGGCACCAAAACAGACACATAGACCAATGGAATAGAATAGAAACCCCAGAACTAGACCCACAAACGTATGGCCAACTCATCTTTGACAAAGCAGGAAAGAACATCCAATGGAAAAAAGACAGCCTCTTTAACAAATGGTGCTGGGAGAACTGGACAGCAACATGCAGAAGGTTGAAACTAGACCACTTTCTCACACCATTCACAAAAATAAACTCAAAATGGATAAAGGACCTAAATGTGAGACAGGAAACCATCAAAACCTTAGAGGAGAAAGCAGGAAAAGACCTCTCTGACCTCAGCCGTAGCAATCTCTTACTCAACACATCCCCAAAGGCAAGGGAATTAAAAGCAAAAGTGAATTACTGGGACCTTATGAAGATAAAAAGCTTCTGCACAGCAAAGGAAACAACCAACAAAACTAAAAGGCAACCAACGGAATGGGAAAAGATATTCGCAAATGACATATCGGACAAAGGGCTAGTATCTAAAATCTATAAAGAGCTCACCAAACTCCACACCCAAAAAACAAATAACCCAGTGAAGAAATGGGCAGAAAACATGAATAGACACTTCTCTAAAGAAGACATCCGGATGGCCAACAGGCACATGAAAAGATGTTCAGCGTCGCTCCTTATCAGGGAAATACAAATCAAAACCACACTCAGGTATCACCTCACGCCAGTCAGAGTGGCCAAAATGAACAAATCAGGAGACTATAGATGCTGGAGAGGATGTGGAGAAACGGGAACCCTCTTGCACTGTTGGTGGGAATGCAAATTGGTGCAGCCGCTCTGGAAAGCAGTGTGGAGGTTCCTCAGAAAATTAAAAATAGACCTACCCTATGACCCAGCAATAGCACTGCTAGGAATTTATCCAAGGGATACAGGAGCACTGATGCATAGGGCCACTTGTACCCCAATGTTCATAGCAGCACTCTCAACAATGGCCAAATTATGGAAAGAGCCTAAATGTCCATCAACTGATGAATGGATAAAGAAATTGTGATTTATATACACAATGGAATATTACGTGGCAATGAGAAAAAATGAAATATGGCCTTTTGTAGCAACGTGGATGGAACTGGAGAGTGTGATGCTAAGTGAAATAAGCCATACAGAGAAAGACAGATACCATATGGTTTCACTCTTATGTGGATCCTGAGAAACTTAACAGGAACCCATGGGGGAGGGGAAGGAAAAAAAAAAAAAAGAGGTTAGAATGGGAGAGAGCCAAAGCATAAGAGACTGTTAAAAACTGAGAACAAACTGAGGGTTGATGGGGGGTGGGAGGGAGGAGAGGGTGGGTGATGGGTATTGAGGAGGGCACCTTTTGGGATGAGCACTGGGTGTTGTATGGAAACCAATTTGTCAATAAATTTCAGAAAAAAAAATATTTAAAAAAAAATAAAAAAAATAAAAAATAAAAAAAATAAATATGCAACTAGAAAAAAAAAAAGATGCTTATCTCCAAAATATATGGGAACTTCTATAACTCATTAGCATAAAAACAGATACCTGATTATAAAAAGAGCTAACGACTTGAAAAGACATTTCCCCAAAGAAAACATACAAATAACCAACAAGTATATGGAAAGATGCTCAACATCATTAATCATCAGGGAAATGCAAATCAAAACCAGTCAGATATCACATCACATCCATTAAAATAGCTATTATAAAAAAGATAAGAGACAACAAGGGTGGGTGGGATGTGGGGAAAAGGGACCTCTTATCCACTGCTAGTGAGAATGTAAATTTGGTATAGCCATTATGAAAAACAATACAGAGGTTCTTCAAAATATTGAAAATAGAACTACCACTAGATATATATCCAAAGAAAACAAAATCAGTATATCAAAGAGATATTTGTATTCCCATGTTTATTGTAGCATTATTCTCAATAGCCAAAATATAGGAACAACCTAAGGATCCATCGACAGATGAACAGGTAATGGATATGTAGTGTGTTTGAACACACACACACACACACACACGCACACACGCACACAGGAATATTCAGTTATGTAAAAAGAGGAAATCTGCTATTTGTGGCAACGTGCATAAACCTGAAAGACATCATGCTAAGAGTAAGTGAGACAGAAAAAGACAAACACTACATGACCTCATTTATATGTGGATTCTTAAAAAGTTGAACTCAGAACCAGAGAGCAGAATGGTGGTTGTTGGGGGTTGGGGAGGAAGATAGGGGGTTTGGAGATATTGATCAAAGGGTACAAACTTTCAGTTATAAGATGAATAAGTTCTGAGGATCTATTGTATAACATAGTTATTATAGTTAATGATACCGTATTATACACTTGACAGTTGCTGAGAGAGTAGATCTTAAATGTTCTCACCACAAAAGGAAATGGTAACTATCAGATGTGATGGAAGCATCAGCTAACACTCTGATGGTAATTGTATTTCAAAATATAAATGTACCAAATTTATGAAATCAACATGTTGGATACCTTAAACATACACAATGTTATATGTCAATTATATCTCAAAAAAGCTGGGAAAATAGCTTTGGAAATTAGTTTACAGAATGTACTACAACATTTTTAAAATGTATGTTCATGGAAAAGACTAACAAGACATATCCTAAAATGATAAATAGCAGGATATTTATCTGGGTAGCAGGATTACAGGTTACACTATGTTCTTCTTTAGGCTTTGAAATTTTCCATAATAATGATTGAGAAAAATGATTAAAATAAACAAGTATTGATCTTCCTTAAACTGTATAAACACTTAGAAATTTTTTATTAACAAAAGTATGTGAAAGTAAGTGGAAGAAAAATGTGCTTTAAGTCACATAGTATTTATTTGTTTATTCTGTGAGAATTTTCAATAACATCTTTTAATTTGTTTTTTAGTCGTTTTCATCACTTTGCTATTGCCTAAAAAAGACTATTCCCAACTTCTAGGAGTTGGAAAGAATGAATAAGCTACATACTACAAGTGTGTACCTGTCTACCTATGAGGCAGATTTTGTCAGCTACTCAGCAATCAGCTATTTCAAGGAGTTCTGAGAGCTGAAATAAGATTTTCACTTATAGAAACCACAGCAAGTCCTTTTCTGTGTCCCCCACATTCCAGCTACCATTGTTCAGACTGTATACCATTACCATCAGGGCATTTCATCACAGACTACAGCTCTATCACTTGCACAAAGGTATCATTAACGTGAAAGAAATTGCTGCTAACCACAACAACAAAAATTTCAAAACTGATGTTTATCAAAATCATGGTTACTCTACTGGTGAGATGATGCCATTTTTTCCCACCTTGCACTGATATCCACTGGATTTATGATCTATGGGAACTATTTCCATTCAATATTTGTCCTAATTTAAGTGCTAACGGTTTTTAATATTTTTTATATTTTATTTATTTTTGAGACAGAGAGAGACAGAGCACAAGTGGGGGAGAGGCAGAGAGATGAGGGAGACAAAGAATCTTAAGCAGGCTCCAGGCTCTGAGCTGTCAGCACAGAGCCCGACACGGGGCTCGAACTCACAAGCCGTGAGATCATGACCTGAGCCAAAGTTGGATACTTAACTGACAGAGCCACCCAGGCACCTCAAGTGCTAATGGTTTTTAAAGGATTATTACTTTATTAGTAATTGAGTTCTTTAAATTCCTTTCTATTTTACTCTCTCTCTACATCAGTTATTTCATTGGTAAAACTGAGATATGGTCTCCCATACATGGTAATTGTAAAGGTTAAATATATTTTTGCTTCCAGTAATTGGGATCATTTCTCCCACTGGGACCATACACTCCCACTGAAGATATGACAAAATACAAACCATGGAATCATTTGAAATCTAACAAGGTTGATAAAAACTATCAAACCAAGATATAAGAGAAGGGTAAGCCAGATATTTGGGACCTCTTTTCCTTGAAGACTGATTCTGTATGGGATTACCCAGAAATTCAGTTCCTAAGAGAGCACTGGACAGCCTCATAAGGTCAATGGACAAAAACTGGGCTCCAGGGGCTGCCAAAGACAAGAAAAAGTGGTACAACCCTCTGAGTTTTGGGCTGTAACACTGCACAACTACATACAAAATATGTTCTCTGACTACAACTGATGTAAGCCAAATATAAAAACAAGATAGTTTTTAAATCCTCAATTATTTGGAAATTAAGTACACATTTCTAAATAATCCACAGATTAAAAAAATCAAAATGAAAATTAGAAATCAATTGCAATAAATATACTATATATTAAAATGTGTAGAATGCAATGCAATTACAGTCATGGTCAGAGGGAAGCACAGCTTTAATGTTTATTAGAAAAAAGGAATAATTAAAAAGTGAGCTAAGAATCTACCTCAAGAAGTTGCAAAAAATAAAAACCAGAAGGCACCTGGGTGGCTCAGTCAGTTAAGCGTCCTACTTCAGCTCAGGTCTTGACTTTACGGTTCTTGAGTACGAGCGCTGTGTTGGGCTCTGTGCTGACAGCTCAGAGCCTGGAGCCTGCTTCAGATTCCTGGTCTCCATGTCTCTCTGCATCCCCACCCCCTCACGCTCTATCTCAAAAATAAATAAACATTTAAAAAAAATTGGGGGGTGCCTGGGTGGCTCAGTCCGTTAAGCGTCCGACTTCAGCTCAGGTCATGATCTCGCAGTCCGTGAATTCGAGCCCTGCATTGGGCTCTGGGCTGATGGCTCAGAGCCTGGAACCTGCTTCCGATTTTGTGTCTCCCTCTCTCTCTGCCCCTCCCCCATTCATGCTCTGTCTCTCTCTGTCTCAAAAATAAATAAATGTTAAAAAAAAAATTTTTAATAAAATAAAATACAAAAATTTTTAAAAGACCAGAAAATTATACCCAAAATTAGGATTAAGAAAAACAGGATAAAGAAAAACAGGAATTAATGAAACAAGGAGACATTCGATCAGAAGAATAAATTTTGAATCTAATTCTTTAAGAGACTAATAAAATTTTTAAATTGGTGATGAAAGTGATCAAGAAAAAGAGTAATCTTAGAAATCTATTTTTGAGGGGGTGCCTGGGTGGCTCAGGTGGTTAAGCCTCCGACTCTAGATTTTGTCTCAGGTCATGATCTCACAGTTCGTAAATTCAAGCCCTGCATCAGGCTCTGCACTAGCACTGTAGAGCCTGCTTGGGATTCTGTCTCTTTTTCTCTCTCTGACCCTCTCCAGCTCTCGCTCTTGCTCTCTCTCTCAAAGTAAATGAGCAAACTTAAAAAAAAAAAAAAAGCAACAGCAACAAAAATCCATTTTAAGGAATAAAAATGGGACATCACTAAAGATTCTACAGACATTCACATTGTGATAAGAGGATATCATAAGCATTCATGCCATTAATTTAAAAATTTGGATGAAATGACAGATTCCCATAAAACAAAACATAATTTACTGGTATTGACTCAGGAATAGAAGTTCTGAATCAATGACCTCCTTTAATTTGTGTATCTAATTCATTATTTTAAACCTCGCTAATCCTCCAAAAAATATTTCCATACACAGACAGCTTTACTAATGAATTATACCAACAATTTTAAAGAAACAACATCTATTTTACAAAAACTCTCCCAAAGAATAGAAAAAGAAATGCTTCCCCTCTTTCTATGAAGTCAGTATAGCCTTGATATAGGCCAATTTTGCTCAAAATCATAGATGCAAAACCTCTAAACAAAATTTTAGCTAACTGATATGGAAAAAGAATAACATATCATGGCTAAATTGGATGATTCCACAAATACAAGATTGATTAAATATTAAAAAATCAAATCGTCACAATAGTGGAAAAAATGAGAAAACATAATTGATCATCTCAATAGATGCAAAAGAGCATTTGATAAAATTCTATATACAGCTCCTAGCAAACAAGATATATAATTTCTTAGAAGATATCTAGTGGGGAAAAATTGCACTAGATGTCATCCCCAAAATGGTACAGCACCAAAAGTTTTTTGGTTTTCCTGAGATCAGGAACAATACAAGGATATTTACTGTCTCTTTACTATCAAATGTTGTACTGGAAGTTCTTTTTTTTTTTTTTTTTAATTTTTTTTTTCAACGTTTATTTATTTTTGGGACAGAGAGAGACAGAGCATGAGCGGGGGAGGGGCAGAGAGAGAGGGAGACACAGAATCGGAAACAGGCTCCAGGCTCTGAGCCATCAGCCCAGAGCCTGACGCGGGGCTCGAACTCGCGGACCACGAGATCGTGACCTGGCTGAAGTCGGACGCTTAACCGACTGCGCCACCCAGGCGCCCCTGGAAGTTCTAACTAGTGCAATAAGGCAATAAAAAGAAGAGATTTGAAGTCCAGCAAAGTAAGAAATAAAACAGTCATTATTTGTTTATGAGCTGCTTATGGAATATACAAGAGAATCTATAATAAATTATTAGAATAAATGAGTTTAGCAAGATTGTCGAATATAAGATAAATATATCAAAAATCAATTGTATTTCTATACCAACAGCAAACAGAAAATTAAATATTTAGAGATGTCATTTATAATAATATCAAAAATATTAAATCCCTATGAATAAATCCAACAAAAAATGTGAAAAAATTCCATGATGTTTGATAGGAAAAAAAGACCATGTAAGGAGTATGACAATTTTTGGAAAACTCAATAGTGTAAAGAAGTCAGTTCTTCCCAAATGAGCCTATAGAGTAGTCAATAAAATCCTAATCAAAACCCAACAGGGTGGCTTAACCAGTTGGGTATCCAACTCTGCATTTCAGCTCAGGACATAATCTCACAACTCATGACATCAAGCCCTGCATGATCAGGCCCAGACAGTGCAGAGCCTGATTGGGATCCTCTCCCTTCCTCTCTCTCTCTGCCCTTCCCCCCACTCGTGTTCTCTCTCCCTCAAAATAAGTAAATGAACTTAAAAAAAACAAAACAAAACAGAATTTTGTGTGTGTGTATAACCTGACAAGCTTATTCTAAAATCTATATGGAAACACAAAGCACTCTTAAAAATAAAGAAGAGGGGCACCTGGGTGGTTCAGTGGGTTAAACGTCCAATTTAGGCTCAGGTCATGATCTCGCAGTTTGTGAGTTCAAGCCCTGTGCTGACTGCTCAGAGCCTGGAGCCTGTTTTTGATTCTGTGTCTCCCTCTCTCTCTGCCCCTCCCCCATTCATGCTGTCTCTCTCTCTCTCTCTCTCTCTCTCTCTCTCTCTCTCTCAAAAATAAATAAACATTAAAAACAATTTTAAAAAATAAAGTAGAAAAACTTATTCATATTATAAATATTAATAAATCTATATGATTAAAATCATATGGAATCATCACAGAAATATGCAAACAAACAAAATAAAGAGCTCAAAGACAAACCTAATGTGTACATTCCCTAATTATGATATGATAATTTAGGATAAAAATGGTACTACAGAGAAATGAAGAAAGGAATCTTTTCAACAAATTGTTAGAGGCAATTGGATAAGGGAAAAATATTAAATCAAGCCCTTATTTCACACCATACAAACACACAAAATGATTCCAAGCTGGATTGTAGATCTAAATGTAAAAGACAATACAATAAAGTTTGAAGAGTTGCTCTGACTGTCTGGTATAGTAGCTTTAGTAGTATAAGTAGATTTTTAAATTAATTAAAATTAAATAAAACTTAAAATTCAGCTCCTCAGTCACACTAGCCACATTTCAAGTGCTCAACAGCACTTAAAATTACTATTTGACAGTGCAGATACAGAACATTTTCATCACTGTAGAAAGTTCTACAATGTAGAAATTTCTAGAATATAATAAAAAATATCATTATAGTCTCAGTAATGGAAAGATTATTTGAATGGAACCTACACATGTACACACACACACAACACGCACAACCTAATCATAAAGGGAAAAATTGATCAACAGCCTATAAGAAGTTCTATTCATCAAAAGACACCAGTAAGAGAATGAAAAAGCATTCAGATGAGAGCTGTCATTTGTAATACATATCATAAACAAAGGGCTTATATCCAGAATATACAACAAACTCACAAAAACCAATAAAGAGACATCCCAGTAGTAAAACAAATAGACAATCCAATACTATAATGAGCAAGAAATTGAAAGGCGCTTCGAAAAGAAGACATCAACATGACCTACTTTTCAGTAGCTGAGGAAATGAAAATTAAAACCATCCAAAAGGATGGCTAAAATTAAACAGACAGAAATACCAAGTATTGGTGTGAAGAAGGAATACTGGGAAAGGAACACTCATATATCACTGATGAGACTGTAAATTCAAATAATTACTTTGGAAAATTGTTTGGTAGTATCAAATAAAGCTGTATATTTAAACCCACTCATATCCTATAACCAGCACTTCTACTCCTCATTATGAACCCAACAAAAATGCATACACGTGTACATCAAAATAGGTACAAGGATATTTAAAGCAGCAACATTATTCATGGTAGCCCAAACTACAAATATTCTAAATGATCAATCAGAAGTAAAATGGATAAATAAATCATGATATATTAATACAATAGAATAATACATGGTGTGCCTGGGTGGCTCAGCCATTTAAACACCTGACTCTTGATCTTGGCTCAGATCATGATCTCACAGCTCATGAGATTGAGCCTCACATCACTGCACTGACAATGCAGCCTGCTTGGGATTCTCTCTCCCCCTCTCTCTGCCCCTCCCCTGCTCATGCGCTCTCTCTCTCTCTCTCTCTCTCTCTCTCTCTCTCAAAATAGATAAATAAACTTTAAAAAATAGACTAATACACAGTACTTTTCCTTAAGCAGGTAAAACCAGAGGGTTAGAAGTCAAGATAGTGGTTTCTTTGGGGGGTGGGGAGGAGGAAGCATTTGAATGGGGACATGAAAGAGGCTTCTGGGATGCTGGAAACCCTCTACTTGTTGATCTTGGTGTTTATGTGAGTATTTGTTTAGTGTTATGAATACATTACATATGTTTTGAACACTTCTATATATGTGTGGTATACTATATAATTACAAGGTTAAATGTTTGTTTTACTCTTTAAAATAAGCCTCTAGGGACATAATATTTCTTGGAAATGTTCCTGTGAAATATCACATTAGTGACTCAAGCTTTTAAAAATAAAATGAGGAGCCCCAAGGAATAAAAGTTGCTCTAGTTTAAGTAACCATGGACAGAGTTTAGCACAACTGCTTAGTCTCTCTCATTCCCTTCTATATCACTCCCAACCCCCAAACTTGGGGCATAGCTAAAGAGCCCTAATCTCCTTGGAATGCAGTTTAAGAAGCATTGATATATAATTTTCTCTTTTTACAAATATTTGAGATCTTATTGAGACTGGAGGAATAGAAGACAGAACAATGAACAAAGCAAAGCCTTTGCCCTCATGGACCTTATATTCCTACAGGACACTGAAATAAATAGCTTAGCACATTTTCTTAACAGGAAGTTTAGTTTACAGAATTAGAGCTTTGAACTTAAAGAATTCAAGGCAATTTATTCCCATAAAAGAAATTTTGACATGACATTAGCCAGATCTAATGCTTTCTAAAGAGTATTTATAACTCAGATCTTTTTGTAAGCATTTCTCGGGGCATCTGGGTGGCCCAGTTGATTAAGCCTCTGACTTCGGCTCAGGTCATGATCTCATAGCTCATGGGTTCAAGACCCACGTCAGGCTCTGTGCTGACAGCTTGGAGCCTGGAGCCTGCTTCAGATTCTATGTCTCCGTCTCTCTCTGCCTCTCCCCTGCTCACATTCTGTCTCTCTCTCTCAAAAATAAATAAACATTAAAAATGTATAAGAATTTCTCTATTCATTCCATAATATTTGAGAGCCAACCATATGCTTAATACTGAATAGAGCCTTGAGAATACACAACAGATAACAATACAGAGATGTTCCCTGATCTCAGAGAGTTTACAGTCTAGATGGTGTGAGAGACATTAAACAAAGAACACAATCTGTAACTGAATTTAAGGAAAGAACAAGGGTTAAACATTATGCTGCTTCTTACTGACTGATCTGATCTGATTTGATCTGATATTATTTAATTTGACTCTGTGAAACGCCTGGATAAAGTCAATAAATTCTAATATATTTCAGTCTGTCAAACAGTTTTACCTAAGGCAGCTTTCTAAAAACCTTGATGGCTTGGGGACACCCATGACCAAATAAGTCAGCCTGAGGTGTGACCAAAAAAACATCATGATTCTTAAAGCTCCTCATGTGATTCCAATGTGCTGCCAAGGTTGAGAATCTCTGCTCAAGGGATGAATTTAAATGTTTTAAATTTCTTTTATATTAACTTGCAAACCTATTTTCCATCATATTTAATACTTCAGGGCCTTCTAAATCATATAGGTTCTTACTCAAGAAAATATTTATGCTTAATTACCAAGTGCAAAATTTCAGAGTAAGCACCTATCCTAAGCCTAGTAGCTGGAATGTAAAACTGGCCATTTCAGATAATCTCAAGGAAACAGGAAGCAAGTTGTTCATCTATTATTTATTTCAGCTATTATCTAACTCCATGCTTCAAATTTCACCATAATTATATGTGAATCTAAACAAGAGTCACTTTTTAAAAATTTTTTAATGTTTATTTATTTTTGAGAGAGAGACAGACAGAGCACAAGTGGGGCAGGAGCAGAGACGGAGGGAGACACAGAATCCAAAGCAGGCTCCAGGCTCTGAGCTGTCAGCACAGACCCTGATACAGGGTTCAAACTCACAAACTGTGAGATCATGACCTGAGCTGAAGTCAGATGCTTAACCAACTGAGCCACCCAGGTGCCCCAAGAGTCACATGTTTCTGATGCCCTTTTTGCTTTGGAAAAGTGTGGTGACAGTGAAAGTGTCACACTCCCCTATGATGATAGCTTAATGTCACTACCTAAAAGCTAAATATTGAGCTCTGAAAAATATTACACTGATCCTCTATAGTCCTCTTTATATTACAAGACTTATCTAATATGTGTATGGACATGGGACAAATGTTAGGGTTTAGAGAAGCACTCCAAGTACTGTGGAGAGAATATAAGTCTTATTACCAGAGAGGCAAAGAAAAGAAACAAACATAAACAGAGACCAGGGGCGCTCCAAAGTTTTCCTCCATTATTTTCCTCATTAATTATAAGGCTGTTTGAGGCTGTGATGTTTGGAGATCAGCCTGCTGGGCCTCCAAGGCCAAGAGCAAGCTGTGTGGCTCCAAGTACCTTGGGCTCCAATTTTGATGCAATAAGGATTTCTCTTTATGGGATAAAACAAAGTCCTGCCATTTTTCTCACAAGTTTCTAAGATTTATTGAGTTTCAGGACTCTTCCTAAAGCAGCAGTTCTTGGAATGATGAATTTACATTCAGAACTCACAAGTCTCTTCAAAGGCTCCCTTATCCCCATGTAATCACTCAAAAACGAAACCACAAGGAACACGTCTGTAGTAGTGAAGAGTTTTCTACAAAGCAAAAGATACATGAAGGATTCCTTAAGACTCCACAAAAAAATTTTAGTCTGTTTTCTAATTAGGGAGTTATTTCACAGCATTTAGAAAGAAATAAACCAAATATACATCATTCTTTGAAACTAGTTTGGCTACTTACTTCTAAGAGTCAGGGAACTGCAGAACCAGGAAAACGGACTCACATCCTGCAGCAGCTATTCTTTGCCAGGTGCCACGTTAGACCCAGAGGTTACAAGAGAAGAAAGAACCCGAAGTCTAGGGAAAAAAAGAAGACATAAATGACTTTATGAGGAAAGGAGTCAAGCAATCTTATCACCAGATTCCTTTGCTTCATGAGTTTTCATCCAGAACAATGTTCTCCCCTCTGCCTCCCAGGGAGGTACCTGGCCTTGAAAGCTCTGTAGTTTAAAAGCTCAATTTAATTTCCAGCTCTTCAAACACCATCAAGTTTTCTTCTTTAGGGACTAAATGGGAAAATGTTTTGTGATTCCCTTTGCGTATTATAATCAGTTGCAAAGAACAGAAACCAACTCTACCTGATTTAAGCAGAAAAAATAATACTAAAGGATATTGGTATCTCACATTTACTGAGGAGGCTGGAAAATCAGGCTCAGGATAGGTGGGGACAAAGAAAAGCTCTGCAGCCAGAGCCACCAGAGTTGTGGTACAGACCGCCTGGTGCAGCCCCTCCCCCACCACATGCACCCAGCACTGATTCCGGATTCCGGTTCTCCAGACACTCCTGCGGCTGCCCTCAGGGAGCCCCTTTCTATGTGTGCCTCAGCTCTGCCTCAGGGACTCCAGGGTGAACGTTCCCGCCACTACTGCCTACTAACCTAGTTTCAAAGGAGCTAGAGAAACAGTTTCTGAGAATTTTCTGTGTCTATGGTAGTAAGGAATTTTCTGCTTCAGTAGTGCCCAAGTCATCAAGTTTGGGCTCTGTTTCTATCAAGTCATTTGTAGCAGGGAATTTTCAACATATAAGAAAGGAGGTAAAATGCTGGAGAGATGGAAAAAAAAGTGACTAAGAGACACTCTTCCACAAATTTCTCAGGCAATTCTTTCAGGGAATGTGTTGTGGGCGTATTCTCTTCTCCCAGTACTCTAAGGAAAACTGGATTTTGATGGTCGTTTATATGTAAATAACATGTCTAATTTCAAAGGGAAGTCCAAACTTCTGTTACCCAAACGTTACTCTCTGGAAGTCCTTTACAAGACTGAAACGACAGAGTATTTTTGTGGGTGATCTTTCCCATAAAAACTGGTCTCTACTTCAGGCTCAACTGCCTGTATTATTTTGAAATCTAGCTCACAACTCACAGCCTCCTAGCTCGGGGAGAAGTTACACTAGGTTTTACTGCTCTGTTTTACTGCTACCTTGCTTCCTTTGCTGTCCCAAGAGCCATGTCTAATGTACTTTGAGTCCTCCTTTCCTAGTCAAACCTCTGGCCAATTTCCGCTGCTGTAAGAACCCTTCCTGAGTTGCCATGATTTTATATTTGAATAAATTTATCAAATAGAAAAAGGTCACATAAAACAAAGCCCACCACTTTATAAAGTAAGCAGCAATGTCCTTGGCTAAATCTTAATTGAAGTTGAAGTACGTCTGAATGCTCCCAAGTATCCCGTGTCAACTACTTTCCTTCTACATCCAGTAGTACCATTTCTCTTGCTTAATACCTTCCAGCAAGAATCTAGAACTGGATCATATTAACATGTGAAGGAATGATACTAAGAGAAATCTGTCAGGGCTCAAACTTTTGCATCAAACAGCAATATCCTTGAGCTCTGCCAAGGTATTGCAAGGCTTTTTTGAAAAGAATTTTCCATACAACATTGCAAGCTTACTTTAACCAAAAATTCTTGCTTTTCCTTATTCTATTTGGTTTCTACACATATTTAGAATAGAGGGTCCAATACAAGGGTCAAACACTAATGCCAAATATTTTGAGGAAAAATCCATAATTCTATTTTTGGATGCTGAAATTCTGATTTACTTTTTTCCCCACTTAAAATTTTATTAGAGATTCCCCCCCAAAGAGTTACAGTCCTATGATTATGATTTAGATACCAAGTTTCCTTTAGTCAAAAATTTGTAACAAAAATCACTGTGCTTCCTATCTAATTTTATCAGGTCTGTGATGGCTGACAACCTAAACCATGACTTAGTTCAACAGTGCTTTTAAAAAGTACAAGTTCAGGGTGCCTGGGTGGCTCAGTCTAAGTATCTGACTTCAGCTGAGGTCATGAACTCACGGTTCGTGAATTCAAGCCCTGCACTGGGTGCCCTGCTGTCAGCACAGAGCCACCTATGGCTCTTCTGTCTCCCTCTCTCTCTCTGCCCCTCCCCCATGTGCCCTCCACACTCTCTCTCTCAAAAATTAAGAAAAATTTAAAAACTAAAAAGTACCAGTTCATATTCAGGTTAGTACTTATTCTGACAATGATATTAAAGTATGTGATCAAAAGGAATCCCATTAGCATCATTTGGACAAAACTCTAGAGCCATTTATCAGTATCATTTTTCTAAACCAAAATATCAAAGCTAGGTTTCTATGGTAAAAAGACATAATCAGGTTATTAATAAGACACTCCTTGGCATCTTATTTAATAAAGAAACTGTATGATGAGCCCATGAGAACAGGGTGATGGAGTGGTGAGTACAATTCATTAACTAGACATGTTGTACAGATAGAAGGAACCTAGATGTCCTTTACTCCAGAGGTTTCAATCTAACAGTTGTGTTTTCTTTGGTCTGCAATGTTTTGATTTAGTTCATTGCCAATATAAAACAATAGTACACTTCATATAAAGTATTCAGACTTTCATTTCTTCTTAAAAATCTAGAATGTCTGGCCCAATTTCTCACATTTATATGGGGCAAGTGTCTTCTAAAATGCAAAAGTTTCTCCACATCCTCTCCAGCATCTATAGTCTCCTGATTTGTTCATTTTGGCCACTCTGACTGGCGTGAGGTGATACCTGAGTGTGGTTTTGATTTGTATTTCCCTGATAAGGAGTGATGCTGAACATCTTTTCATGTGCCTGTTGGCCATCCGAATGTCTTCTTTAGAGAAGTGTCTATTCATGTTTTCTGCCCATTTCTTCACTGGGTTATTTGTTTTTTGGGTGTGGAGTTTGGTGAGCTCTTTATAGATTTTGGATACTAGCCCTTTGTCCGATATGTCATTTGCAAATATCTTTTCCCATTCTGTTGGTTGCCTTTTAGTTTTCTTGATTGTTTCTTTTGCAGTGCAGAAGCTTTTTATCTTCATGAGGTCCCAATAGTTCATTTTTGCTTTTAATTCCCTTACCTTCGGGGATGTGTCAAGTAAGAAATTGCTGCGGCTTGGATCAGAGTAGTTTTTTTCTGCTTTCTCCTCTAGGGTTTTGATGGTTTCCTGTCTCACATTCAGGTCCTTTATCCATTTTAAGTTTATTTTTGTGAATGGTGTAAGAAAGTGGTCTAGTTTCATTCTTCTGCCACTTTGGAAAACAGTGTGGAGGTTCCTCAAAAAATTAAAAATAGATCTACCCTAGGACCCAGCAATAGCACTACTAGTAATTTACCCAAGGGATACAGGAGTACTGATGCATAGGGGCACCTGTACCCCAATGTTTATAGCAGCACTTTAAACAATAGCCAAATTATGGAAAGAGGCTAAATTTCTATCCACTGATGAATGGATAAAGAAATTGTGGTTTATATACACAATGGAATACTACGTGGAAATGAGAAAGAATGAAATACGGCCTTTTGCAGCAACGTGGATGGAACTGGAGAGTGTTATGCTAAGTGAAATAAGTCATACAGAGAAAGACAGATACCATCTGTTTTCACTCTTATGTGGATCCTGAGAAACTTAACAGAAGACCATGGGGGGAGGGGAAGGAAAAAAATTGGTTAGAGAGGGAGGAAGCCAAAATATAAGAGACTCTTAAAAACTGAGAACAAACTGAGGGTTGATGGGGGCTGGGAGGGTGGGGAGGGTGGGTGATGGGAATTGAGGAGGACACCTGTTGGAATGAGCACTGGGTGTTGTATGGAAACCAATTTGACAATATTTCATATTAAAAATAATAATAAAAAATAAGATGCAAAAGTTATTTACTTAAATTACCTGCACAGCTTTTAATTTTGAGATTATTAACAGACTCTCTGCCATCACAGCTCTATCCTGGTATAGATGAGTATTTAAACATGATATTAAAAAACAAACAAAGAGGAGGAGGGGAAGATGGCGGCGTAGGAGGACGCTGGGCTCACCGCGCGTCCTGCTGATCACTTAGATTCCACCTACACCTGCCTAAATAACCCAGAAAACTGCCAGAGGATTAGCAGAACGGAGTCGCCAGAGCCAAGCGCAGACAAGAGGCCCACGGAAGAGGGTAGGAAGGGCGGAGAGGCGGTGCGCGCTCCACGGACTGGCGGGAGGGAGCCGGAGCGGAGGGGCGGCTCGCCGGCCAAGCAGAGCCCCCGAGTCTGGCTTGCAAAAGCGGAGGGGCCTGACAGACTGTGTTCCTACAACAAGCGCGACTTAGCGTCTGGGAGGTCATAAGGTAATAGCTCTGCTCAGAAAACGGGAAGGCTGGAGGACAAAAGGAGGGAGAGCTGCTGAGCCCCCGGGCGACAGAGCTCAGTTTGGTGGGGAACAAAGGCGCTCGCCAGCGCCATCTCCCCCGCCCATCCCCCAGCCAAAATCCCAAAGGGAACCGGTTCCTGCCGGGGAAATTGCTTGCTCCCCACAAACACCCAACTCTGTGCTTCTGCGGAGCCAAACCTCCGGCAGCGGATCTGACTCCCTCCTGCTGCCACAGGGCCCCTCCTGAAGTGGATCACCTAAGGAGAAGCGAGCTAAGCCCGCCCCGCCTGCCCCCGGGCACCTTGCCTACCCACCCCAGCTAATACGCCAGATCCCCAGCATCACAAGCCTGGCAGGGTGCAAGTAGCCCAGACAGGCCACGCCACCCCACAGTGAATCCTGCCCCTAGGAGAGGGGAAGAGAAGGCACACACCAGTCTGACTGTGGCCCCAGCAGTGGGCTGGGGGCAGACATCAGGTCGGACTGCGGCCCTGCCCACCAACTCCAGTTATACACCACAGTAGAGGGGAAGTCCCCCGCAAGTCCTCACCACACCAGGGACTATCCAAAATGACCAAGCGGAAGAATTCCCCTCAGAAGAATCTCCAGGAAATAACAACAGCTAATGAGCTGATCAAAAAGGATTTAAATAATATAACAGAAAATGAATTTAGAACAATAGTCATAAAATTAATCGCTGGGCTTGAAAACAGTATACAGGACAGCAGAGAATCTCTTGCTACAGAGATCAAGGGACTAAGGAACAGTCACGAGGAGCTGAAAAACGCTTTAAATGAAATGCAAAACAAAATGGAAACCACCACGGCTCGGTTTGAAGAGGCAGAGGAGAGAATAGGTGAACTAGAAGATAAAGTTATAGAAAAAGAAGAAGGTGAGAAAAAGAGAGATAAAAAAATCCAGGAGTATGAGGGGAAAATTGGAGAACTAAGTGACACACTAAAAAGAAATAATATATGCATAATTGGTATCCCAGAGGAGGAAGAGAGAGGGAAAGGTGCTGAAGGGGTACTTGAAGAAATAATAGCTGAGAACTTCCCTGAACTGGGGAAGGAAAAAGGCATTGAAATCCAAGAGGCACAGAGAACTCCCTTCAGACGTAACTTAAATCGATCTTCTGCACGACATATCATAGTGAAACTGGCAAAATACAAGGATAAAGAGAAAATTCTGAAAGCAGCAAGGGGTAAACGTGCCCTGACATATAAAGGGAGACCTATAAGACTCGTGACTGATCTCTCTTTTGAAACTTGGCAGGCCAGAAAGAACTGGCACGAGATTTTCAGGGTGCTAGACAGAAAAAATATGCAGCCGAGGATCCTTTATCCAACAAGTCTGTCATTTAGAATAGAAGGAGAGATAAAGGTCTTCCCAAACAAACAAAAACTGAAGGAATTTGTCACCACTAAACCAGCCCTACAAGAGATCCTAAGGGGGACCCTGTGAGACAAAGTCCCAGAGACATCACTACAAGCATAAAACATATAGACATCACAATGACTCTAAACCCGTATCTTTCTATAATAACATTGAATGTAAATGGATTAAATGCACCAACCAAAAGACATAGGGTATCAGAATGGATAAAAAAACAAGACCCATCTATTTTCTGTCTACAAGAGACTCATTTTAGACCTGAGGACACCTTCAGATTGAGAGTGAGGGGATGGAGAACTATTTATCATGCGACTGGAAGCCAAAAGAAAGCTGGAGTAGCCATACTTATATCAGACAAACTAGACTTTAAATTAAAGGCTGTAACAAGAGATGAAGAAGGACATTATATAATAGTTACAGGGTCTATCCATCAGGAAGAGCTAACAATTATAAATATCTATGCGCCGAATACTGGAGCCCCCAAATATATAAAACAATTACTCATAAACATAAGCAACCTTATCGATAAGAATGTGGTATTGCAGGGGACTTTAACACCCCACTTACAGAAATGGATAGATCATCTAGACACACGGTCAATAAAGAAACAAGGGCCCTGAATGAGACATTGGATCAGATGGACTTGACAGATATATTTAGAACTCTGCATCCCAAAGCAACAGAATATACTTTCTTCTCGAGTGCACATGGAACATTCTCCAAGATAGATCACATACTGGGTCACAAAACAGCCCTTCATAAGTTTACAAGAATTGAAATTATACCATGCTTACTTTCAGACCACAATGCTATGAAGCTTGAAATCAACCACAGAAAAAAGTCTGGAAAACCTCCAAAAGCATGGAGGTTAAAGAACACCCTACTAACGAATGAGTGGGTCAACCAGGCAATTAGAGAAGAAATTAAAAAATATATGGAAACAAACGAAAATGAAAATACAACAATCCAAACGCTTTGGGACGCAGCAAAGGCAGTCCTGAGAGGAAAATACATTGTAATCCAGGCCTATCTCAAGAAACAAGAAAAATCCCAAATACAAAATCTAACAGCACACCTAAAGGAACTAGAAGCAGAACAGCAAAGGCAGCCTAAGCCCAGCAGAAGAAGAGAAATAATAAAGATCAGAGCAGAAATAAACAATACAGAATCTAAAAAAACTGTAGAGCAGATCAATGAAACCAAGAGTTGGTTTTTTGAAAAAATAAACAAAATTGACAAACCTCTAGCCAGGCTTCTCAAAAAGAAAAGGGAGATGACCCAAATAGATAAAATCATGAATGAAAATGGAATTATTACAACCAATCCCTCAGAGATACAAACAATTATCAGGGAATACTATGAAAACTTATATGCCAACAAATTGGACAACCTGGAAGAAATGGACAAATTCCTGAACACCCACACGCTTCCAAAACTCAATCAGGAGGAAATAGAAAGCTTGAACAGACCCATAACCAGCGAAGAAATTGAATCGGTTATCAAAAATCTCCCCACAAATAAGAGTCCAGGACCAGATGGCTTCCCAGGGGAGTTCTACCAGACGTTTAAAGCTGAGATAATACCTATCCTTCTCAAGCTATTCCAAGAAATAGAAAGGGAAGGAAAACTTCCAGACTCATTCTATGAAGCCAGTATTACTTTGATTCCTAAATCAGACAGAGACCCAGTAAAAAAAGAGAACTACAGGCCAATATCCCTGATGAATATGGATGCAAAAATTCTCAATAAGATACTAGCAAATCGAATTCAACGGCATATAAAAAGAATTATTCACCATGATCAAGTGGGATTCATTCCTGGGAGGCAGGGCTGGTTCAACATTCACAAATCAATCAACGTAATACATCACATTAACAAAAAAAAGGAGAAGAACCATATGATCCTGTCAATCGATGCAGAAAAGGCCTTCGACAAAATCCAGCACCCTTTCTTAATAAAAACGCTTGAGAAAGTCGGGATAGAAGGAACATACTTAAACATCATCAAAGCCATTTATGAAAAGCCCACAGCTAACATCATCCTCAACGGGGAAAAACTGAGAGCTTTTTCCCTGAGATCAGGAACACGACAGGGATGCCCACTCTCACCGCTGTTGTTTAACATAGTGCTGGAAGTTCTAGCATCAGCAATCAGACAACAAAAGGAAATCAAAGGCATCAAAATTGGCAAAGATGAAGTCAAGCTTTCACTTTTTGCAGATGACATGATATTATACATGGAAAATCCGATAGACTCCACCAAAAGTCTGCTAGAACTGATACATGAATTCAGCAAAGTTGCAGGACACAAAATCAATGTACAGAAATCAGTTGCATTCTGATACACTAACAATGAAGCAACAGAAAGACAAATAAAGAAGCTGATCCCATTCACAATTGCACCAAGAAGCATAAAATACCTAGGAATAAATCTAACCAAAGATGTAAAGGATCTGTATGCTGAAAACTATAGAAAGCTTATGAAGGAAATTGAAGAAGATTTAAAGAAATGGAAAGACATTCCCTGCTCATGGATTGGAAAAATAAATATTGTCAAAATGTCAATACTACCCAAAGCTATCTACACATTCAATGCAATCCCAATCAAAATTGCACCAGCATTCTTCTCGAAACTAGAACAAGCAATCCTAAAATTCATATGGAACCACAAAAGGCCCCGAATAGCCAAAGGAATTTTGAAGAAGAAGACCAAAGCAGGAGGCATCACAATCCCAGACTTTAGCCTCTACTACAAAGCTGTCATCATCAAGACAGCATGGTATTGGCACCAAAACAGACACATAGACCAATGGAATAGAATAGAAACCCCAGAACTAGACCCACAAACGTATGGCCAACTCATCTTTGACAAAGCAGGAAAGAACATCCAATGGAAAAAAGACAGCCTCTTTAACAAATGGTGCTGGGAGAACTGGACAGCAACATGCAGAAGGTTGAAACTAGACCACTTTCTCACACCATTCACAAAAATAAACTCAAAATGGATAAAGGACCTAAATGTGAGACAGGAAACCATCAAAACCTTAGAGGAGAAAGCAGGAAAAGACCTCTCTGACCTCAGCCGTAGCAATCTCTTACTCAACACATCCCCAAAGGCAAGGGAATTAAAAGCAAAAGTGAATTACTGGGACCTTATGAAGATAAAAAGCTTCTGCACAGCAAAGGAAACAACCAACAAAACTAAAAGGCAACCAACGGAATGGGAAAAGATATTTGCAAATGACATATCGGACAAAGGGCTAGTATCTAAAATCTATAAAGAGCTCACCAAACTCCACACCCAAAAAACAAATAACCCAGTGAAGAAATGGGCAGAAAACATGAATAGACACTTCTCTAAAGAAGACATCCGGATGGCCAACAGGCACATGAAAAGATGTTCAGCGTCGCTCCTTATCAGGGAAATACAAATGAAAACTACACTCAGGTATCACCTCACGCCAGTCAGAGTGGCCAAAATGAACAAATCAGGAGACTATAGATGCTGGAGAGGATGTGGAAAAACGGGAACCCTCTTGCACTGTTGTTGGGAATGCAAATTGGTGCAGCCGCTCTGGAAAGCAGTGTGGAGGTTCCTCAGAAAATTAAAAATAGACCTACCCTATGACCCAGCAATAGCACTGCTAGGAATTTATCCAAGGGATACAGGAGCACTGATGCATAGGGCCACTTGTACCCCAATGTTCATAGCAGCACTCTCAACAATAGCCAAATTATGGAAAGAGCCTAAATGTCCATCAACTGATGAATGGATAAAGAAATTGTGGTTTATATACACAATGGAATATTACGTGGCAATGAGAAAAAATGAAATATGGCCTTTTGTAGCAACGTGGATGGAACTGGAGAGTGTGATGCTAAGTGAAATAAGCCATACAGAGAAAGACAGATACCATATGGTTTCACTCTTATGTGGATCCTGAGAAACTTAACAGGAACCCATGGGGGAGGGGAAGGAAAAAAAAAAAAAAGAGGTTAGAGTGGGAGAGAGCCAAAGCATAAGAGACTGTTAAAAACTGAGAACAAACTGAGGGTTTTTGGGGGGTAGGAGGGAGGGGAGGGTGGGTGATGGGTATTGAGGAGGGCACCTTTTGGGATGAGCACTGGGTGTTGTATGGAAACCAATTGGTCAATAAATTTCATATATATATAAAAATAAATTAAATAAATAAATAAATAAATAAAATAAAAAACAAACAAAACATCTAGCAAACCACTACCAAAAGGAATCATCGTTCTTGATTTCATTAGGGCCTGAAACCTACTTGATAAAACAGAGTATCACTGCTTAATCTAACTGAGACATAAATACTTTACTTCTAGAGCTCAAGGCAAGAATCCCCTTTTGTTTAATATTGCAGGATTACAGGGGCAGACCCAGATAGGTGAGGAGAGTATACTAATAGTTAAATTAGATACAACCCTTGAATTTTCACTATAGACAGAAAAAATAATTTTTACAGTGGCAGGTGCTTAATGTATGTTGTATCAAAGCAAAAGCTATATGTTTTCTTTATCCATGCATCCATCAATGGACACTTAGGTTCTTTCCATACCTTTTTTTTTTTAACATATAATTGGCATACAGTGTTATATTAGTTTCAGGTGTACAATATATTGATTTGGCAATTCTGTATTTACTCAATGCTCACCACAAAAAGTGTAGTCACCATACTTATTTCCATATCTTGGCTATCATTAATAATGCCACAATGAACATGGGGGGTATAGAGAGCTCTTTGAGATACTAATTTTATTTCCTTTAGATAATACCCAGAAGTAGGATTGCTGTTCTGTTTTTAATTTTTTAAGGAACCATCATAGTGTTTTCCATAGTAGCTACACCAATTTAAATTTCCTTCAACAGAGTACACAGACTCCCTTTTCTCCACATCCTCAACCAAATTTGTTATCTTTTTTTTTTCCAATATATTGGTCATCTTAACAGGTGTGAGGTGCTATCTCACTGTGGTTTTGATTTGCATTTTCCTGGTGATTAATGATGTTAAGCAACTTTTCATTTACCTGTTGTCCATTTGTATGTCTTTGGGGAAATGTATATTCAAATCCTTTTAAAATTGATTGAAATTAATTTATTTAAACATTTTTATTTTTTTGTCATTGAGTTTTATGAGTTCCTGACATATTTTAGATATTAACTTCTTATCAGATATATGTCTTGCAAATATTTTCTCCCATTCCATAGGTTGCCTTTTTACTGATTTTTTTTCTTTTGTTAGCACAGAAGCCTTTTACTTTAATGTAGTCCCACTCATTGATTTTTGCTTTTGTTGCTTATATTTTTGGTGTTATATACATAAAAAAAATCATTGCCAAGACCAATGTCAAGTCTTTTTTTCCTATGTTTTCTCCTAGGAGGTTTATGGCTTCAGGTCTTCCATTTAAGGCTTTGACCCATTTTGAGTTGATTTTTGTGAGTGGTGTAAGAAGATATGGGTCCACGTTCATTCTTTTGCATGTGGCTGTCCAGTTTTCCCAACACCATTGACTGAAGAAGCTATCCTTCCTCCATTGTGTATTCCTAACACTCTTGCCAAAGATTACTTGAACATCTATGTGGATTTATATCTGAGTTTTCTATTCCTTTTCACTAACCTTTGTGTCTGTTTTTATGCCAGTACCATTTTGTTTTGATTACTATAGCTTTGTAATATAGTTTGAAATCAGGAAGTGTGATGGCTCCAGCTTTGTCCTTTCTCAAGATTGCTTTGGCTGTTCAAATACTGCAGTTCCATGTGAATTTTAGTACTGTTTTTCATTTCTGTAAAAAGTGCCTTTGGGATTTTGACAGAGATTGCATTGAATCTGCAGAGTACTTGGGGTAGTATGGACATTTTAACAATATTAATTCTTCCAATCCCTGAGCAAGAATATATTTCCATTTATTTGTATCTTAATTACTTTCATCGATTTTTTGTAGTTTTCAGTGTATTGATCTTTAATCCTTGGTTAAATTTATTCATAGGTATTTTACCCTTTTTGATGATACTGTAAATGAATTGTTTCCTTAATTTCTCTTGTAGAAATTAAGGTAGTGTAAATGCAACTGATTTTTGTATATTAATTTTGTATTCTGAAACTTTAGTTTATTGGTGTGGTCTTTGTTATTTTGAGGGGTTGGTTTTTTTGAAGTTTTTTGTGGAGCTTTCAATGGAGGGCTTTCTATGTATAAGATCATGTCATCTGCAAGAAAAGACCATTTCACTTGGATGCCTTTTTTTTCTTGCCTAATTGTTCTAGCTAAGACTTCCAGCACTATGTTGAATAGAAGTGATCAGAGTGGGCATCTCTATCTTGTTCCTGATCTTAGAGGAAAAGCTTTCAGCTTTTCACCACTGAGTATATTAGCTGTGGTCTATTATATATGGCCTTTGTTTTAGTGATTAGGGTACATTATGATATATATATTCTGGCATATTATGGTATATTCCTTCTGTTCTTAATTTGTTGAAAGCTTTTATCATGAAAGGATGTTGAATTTTGCCAAATGCTTTTTCTGCATCTATTAAAATAACCATATGGGTCATTCTGTGAATGTGGTATATTACATTTACCGATTTATGTATGTTGAACAATCCTTGCATCCCAGGGATAAATCCCACTTGATCATATTATATGATCCATTTGATGTGCTGTTGAATTGTGTTTGCTAGTATTTTGTCAAGGATTTTTGCATTTAGTTCACCATAGATATTGGGCTATAATTTTATTTTCTTGTAGTGTCCTTGTCTGGCGTTGGTGTCAGGGTAAAGCCATAAAAAATAAGGAAAACCTGTCATTTATGACAACATGGATAAATCCAGAGGATGTTATTCTAAGTGAAATAAGCCAGACAGAGAAAGACAAATACTATATGCTCTCACATATAATCGAATCTTTCCCTTAAAAAATTCAATTCATAGAAACAAAGTAGAATGGTGGTTGCCTGGAACTGGGGAGTGGGGGAAATGGAGAGATGTTTGTCCAAGTGTACAAACTTTCAGTTATGAAATGAATAACTTCCGGGGATTTAGTTTATAGCCTAATAACTATAGTTAATAATACTCAATTGTCAAGTTGAGATTTGCTGAGAGTAGATGTTAAACATTCTCACCACACAGAAAGAAAAATGGCAACTATATCAAGTGACAGATGTGTTACCTTGATTATGGTAACCATTTTATCTATGTATGTTGTCATGTTGTACAATTTAAATATATACAACTTTATTTGTCAATTATATCTTAATAAATCAGAGCAAGAATTAGCTTGAAAATGAGCATGGGGCTCTAGGAACTAACTCTGTGCATTTACCCTTGTGGTAAATGTGGTAAAGATAAACTTGTGGTTAGAATTGCATTTGTTACTTTATTGTAAGAAAGCCAAAACTATAGAGAATTAGACCAAGTTTTTTGCCATCTTACATAAAAATATCTTTAATTTTTCCACCTACCTGGGATAATAAAGCCATTTTATATTCCTTAATAGCCTGGTCTGATATGTCAAATTTATAATCTTAAGGGATTGTCAGAAAGCAGCATGTTAGAATTCAAAATAATCTAAGAAAAATACTCCTTTAGAATGTTTATCTAAAAGCAAGTAACTTGTATAAAAGTTTACAAAAGCTTAAATAACCTTATTTTTAAAAAGTTCTAAATTCTTCCAAATTAGTACTTGTTTTAGTTTCATGGAGATACGTATCTAAGAATACCACTATATAATTAAAGAATAAAGAAGCAATATTTTCCTTATTATAAAAAAGTCTATAATAAAAATGGGTTGTTAGGCTTAAACAAAACATAGGTTTGCTTTAACAGTAGTTCCCTAACAAAACAATATCTATTCTGGAACATGGAATAATCTAATCCAGTCTTTTACACAACCATAGAGAGTTAAGACAGACTAAAAACAAACATTTAACAACAAAGCCTATAGAAATAAGTCCCAATTAAGGTCAATGCAGCAGCCACCTGTGGGAATATAAAGTTTGTTTCCCCATAAAACATCGTTTTTGAAAGGAAGTGCAATCTATAAAAGCTTAGGTTCTTCTGAAAACTTTCTGGTTAGTCATCTATTATCTATCTCTTCAAGCCAGTGGCCCACAGGCAACCAACTGTACAATGTATCACCCTGAAGAGGTGGTTAAGATAGATTTTGGTATGGTCAAACTTTATGAGTCAGTTGCACCAAATCTATAATCCAGTGACAGGGGTCTCAGAACAGAACCTCAGACAAAAGCTTCAAAAGCTGTAGTGCAATAAAGATTAAAGTCATAGGTGCACTCTGAAAAACAAACAAACAAAACTCTTAATGAAACTCAGTAGAGTTTATTAAGAGATGGCCATGAAAATAGATTCCAAGTAACAGCTAGAACTTACTCATTTATGTGCAGATCTGAAGGCGACAAGTCATGTTGTAATTGTGGCCCCAGAGCTAAATGCTGTTTTGTAGCCAAGGACCTTCCTAATACCATAAAGAGCATCAGTGCTGAGTGGTCTGCATTCCTTAGAATGTAGCAATGATCGGGATTCAACAGCTCCTGGTCATTAGGGAAGGCATCCTCATGCCAGCCAATGATTGCCTTCAATGGAAAAAAGCTACATGGGAAACCCTTGCCCCAAGAAGTCCAGAGGTTCTTGCATTGTGTCTGGAGTAGATGCAACAGGAACTGGATGGTTTTTTTTTTGTTTGTTTTTTGTTTTTTTAATTGGGTGGTCAGGCAATGACTAGCATCACTGAGGCAGTAATATGAAAAGATGACACAGTTTCAACTCTACAGCTGTCCTCTCACCAAACCCTCTGATGCTCATCAAACTAAGAGCAGTTCTTCCTTTCTCGTGGTCATCAGATTACTGTCTAAAAACAGCATGACAGGAAAACCTCTGAAAGCCAAGAAAATTTCACTCAAAGTTGTCAATGGAAAATGTCTTACAAAAGAATAACAGGGACAGCTATTGACAGTTTTTATAGTTAGTTTTCTCATGGTATAAATGCCTAGAACGCTGATACCTAAAGGTCAATCAGTTCTTTTCTTAGACCTTTTGGCTATTTATCTAAGTGACTGCCAAAATCCATCCACATCCTCCACATGACGTTAGGAACTCCATATACTCTCCCTGAGATATCTATGCTCCTCATTCCCAACACTGCCATGTAATCCTATCAATCACTACAGGTTATCTTTCTATGAGGGCAGAATTTGACACATAGTTTGTTCCTGGTGATTATTAACCAATAACGTATATACATGGAAATAAATGAATTTCCATGAAGAAAGTAAAAACAAATTATGATCTTACTGATGGATCTCATGGAAAATGTGTTATAAAGTCTATTTTTTACTTTTTAACTACTTTGTGAAGGAGACTTAGAACTTTAATCATAAAAGGCATAATTATCAATTATCGATATGTCATAATAGCTTTTTGTTTTAAGCTCCTGGTTAATTATGGGCATTATTGTAATTACTGCAGCTTCTTATATTGACTATGGATCTTGTCATCTGCTGTTGCGACAGTCAGAAATAATGACATCCCCCCTAAGATGTCCACATTCTAATCCCCAAAACCTGTGAATATGTCACCTTACATGGCAAAAGGGACTTTAGGGATCTTTAGATGGGAAGGTTACCCTGGATTACCTGGGTGAGCTCAACATAATCGCAAAGAAGACATGACAACAGAAGCAAAGGCCAGCATGATGTAGCAATGAGACAAGGAATGCAGGCCAGCTGTAGAAGCTGGAAAGACCATGGAAATAAATTATCCCCTACAGCCCTGCAGACTTATTTTAGACTCTGAACTATAAAATAATACATTTGTATTCTTTTAGCTATTAGTTTTGTGATAATTTGTTACAGCAGCAATAGAAAATTAAGATAGCTATGTATTGGGCATATGTAAAAAAAAAAAAAGTGATTGGTCATGAAAAATGGTGATAAGAGGAATGAAGCACACCTAGCAAAACCAAGATGGAGACACTAATGAGGGACACTAAAAGACACAATGCTGAGCAAACTGTTACAGGGAAATATCCAAGGTCTCCTGGAGAATCCATGAGCAACTAAAGATAAAGTTCTCTTTGCTTGGTGCCAACTCATCCACATCTTGCCCAATGAAAACAATTCGTTGTTTCTTCTTCTCCTCTTTGCTTCTCTTTCTTATATAAGTCCTGTCTTTTCCTTTAATAGATTATATCAGTCTCTTATTAGGTGTATTATTAATAGAGTACTAAGAATTAGTTATATGCTGTTTAGTTATATTTCAAAGTCTTTGCAAACAGAAGTTGCAAACAGATTTAAAATAATAGGTGATGGGGATTAAGGAGTGCACTTGTCATGATGAGCATGGGGTAACGTATGAAAGTGTTGAATCACTATACTGCACACCTGAAACTAATATAACACTGTATGTTAACTGGAATTAAAATAAAAACTCTAAAAAAATACATAAAACAAAAGCTACATTTTGAAATATTTGTGAAGGAAAACCTATTAACAGGTTTGGTTAAATGCTATTCAGCTAAGGAAAATTGCAAAAAGTAACTTAAAGCAAAAAGAAAAGAAAAGCCAACATGTAACAGTCTGAGTTCTTGGTCCTAAATGAAACCACTATTGGCTAATTAGAACAGAAAGGCAACCACATTATTGATATAAATGCAGGTCATTAAGTAAATTTATTAGATATTTAATAGATACTAAATATATACATACACACCAATTAAAAGATTCCTCAAAGAATTATAAATGCACTCTATTCTATCAACAAAATGCATCATTCTTTACACTCTAAGGACCTTCAATTTATGAATATAATAATTTTTAAAAATAAAGCTTAGTGGGGGTTTTTTGTGGCCATGGAAATTCTTAAGAGCATCACCACCTAACCCAAACTTTTCATTGTTGATGTCTTAATTCCATTTGAGTTTTTATAGAAATATATGGCTTAAAATACATTATGCTCATATCCCGTTTTTGTCTCAGCAAAGACAGTTTCCCCTTTTCTATTCTTTAATAGAAACAGAGGCATGGAGAGATTAAATAGCTTGCTCAACTCATACTACTGATTAATTCCAAATTCAACCTCCTGACTCCTACATAGCCCAAAACTACAAAAAAGAGTACCATGAAAAATGACACACACTACCAAGTTCCACTACCATAAGAATTCAAATTTTGGATGTTTCAGGTTAAAGAGACTCTCAATTCAATCCTCTTCAGCTCTTGTGCATTTAACACTATGATTCAATACATTTTAGAGAAGGAGGGGAGATATGTTCCCAATTTCCACAAAGAACAAATATATTTTTTCTTTGTTTAAAGGTATACACATGTAAATATAGACCCTTGTTAAGATCCTCTTTGGTTTCATTCACCTGTAAAACTAACCCATTTTTAAAACCAGGAGAGATGAGGATAGGATCTCTACGTTAAAGAGACAATAAAGATTTTTAAATAAAGTTTTACCACAATTCACACCAGCAACTGTGTAGTTAACATCTCTTCTTACTTTGGGTATTCAAATGACATTTTCTCCTCTTCCTACTGAAAAATGTCCAAGAACTTATTTCCAGACTGTTTATTTTAAGTTAGATGAATTTAAACAAAGGTTAATCAGTCTCAATTGTTTAAAAGTGGGTCACAGATTTTGTTTCCCCTTAAATTAAAATGCCTCGTGGCTGTTGATGTGAGAATACAGAAAGGTCACCAGCTTCCTTCCCTTGCCTCTGAAAATAAACAATACACTGGGGAAATCTTTTGACCAATTAATTTTTAGAAAATTATTTATTATGTCTAAAATAATAAATACTAAGAATCCTTCCCACATACCATTTTCCCCTAAGTAATTGTATAGTCATAGAAATCCATGTAAAACATTGCCAAGAATAGGTGTAACATCCTCATGGGCTCCAGCTCTGTGTTGTATACAAGGTAGAGACTGCCAGAGCCAATGGCATGAGCCCACTTGGGGATTAATCACCTGCATGTTAGCAAGAGGCTTCATGAGAGGTTATACTATAAAAACTCAATGTCAGCCTAATGTATTGTCTTCAACTTAATAATTACATACCATGGGATCACCTATATCACCCTTAAATCTAGCACGGCATTCCTACTATACTATTGGGGTGCTATACTATTTATAAAATGTTTACAAATTTTGAATTAGCTTGACACTTCAACTATCTAGTTCAATTTTCCGAATTTAAGAACTGATAGATGCATTCCACTTACACTTTTTTCCCTTTCTCACAAAAACAGACCTAACAAAGAAAACTTGCAGATATAAGATTTATAGATTTGGATAAGCTGTGATATTTCATGTACTGCAAGCAATTAGGAAGAAATTTAATATTTTTCCTATGGTCACAGAAGGCTAATACAACAAGGACCATTAAGCATCTGACTCTTGATTTTGGCTCAAGTCATGATCTCATGGTTCATGGGATCAAGCCCCACATCAGGCTCTGTGCTGACAGAGTGGAGCCTACTTGGGATTCTCTCTCTCCCTCTCTGCCCCTTCCCTGCTCACGTGTGCATGCTCGCTCTCTCTCTCTCTCTCTCTCTCTCTCTCCCTCTGAAAATAAATAAACATTAAAAAAAAAAGACACAAGCTTTAAGCACCAGGTCTTCCCAACTAGTACTCAAACTAGTCAGGAACTACCTTATTTTGGGATGCTTTGCCCTTTGAGAATACAGTGGTCACTAGCACTAAACTTCCCTTTCCAGCTCATTCTTCTAATATAAAATTCATCTTTTATACTTATGATTCTTTAATAAGTCATAGCAATCACCAAACTTTATCTTTTATTTTTGTCTGTAAAAGTTACATTTAAGTAATCCTCACCATCATCATTATTAAAGTTATTTTCCATAATTTATTCATAATCCTAATGGGCTGATCAAGTTCCATGTGGTAGAAATTTACTGGCTTTAAGGACACAGAACTAAAACACAGGGATTAAGAAAGAAATTGATACAGGATTTTTCTGAGGTTCAATAATCCAAGGGATCAATCATGGTAGAATACATTTTATGGGAGGAACATGATGCTGTATACGGTTGAGGATATAAAGAAACTACTTAAGCAAAGCCCATTGGCAAGATGGAAAGCATTGAAGGAATAATTAGTAGTTAAGGAACAGAAGGGAAGTCATATTATTATCCTGTGAGATTAATGTCCACTCTACAGGAGTGCAATACGGCTGAGAGTAAGGTACACACTATGCCACATACTTTCACGCACATGCAACCTTGCCCAAAGTAGATGACCAATAAATATTTGTTGAACCCCTGAATATGAAGAGCAGAGAGCGGTAGAAAAGTAAAAGTAGGAAGATGAAGCTTGGTTCTTATTTGAGCACTAGCTGCCTGGGAGGAACTCTACATAAATGGAACCATCTTTTATGGCAGCTAGAATCAATTCTCTTAGTTTTTATGACACATACACTGAAAACCTTCCTGTGTGAATTTCTCACTTTAACACATTCAAGTTTTTCAAGTTATTCAGATCTGGACTTATCTGTGAATTTAATAGTATACATGACCAAAAGCGCTAGAACTTTGTTTTAAAAAAAGCCAAATTTAACACGACTTTTGAAAATAGAATATAGTATAGCAAGACAACACCGTAAGCAACATATGAAAAATCAGCCTTACAACTGCTAAGATCCAAAGTTAACAAAACTTTGGACAAAACTGGCTCTACCATTAATTAACTAGTCACCATTTACATACCAAGCGAGACCTCAGTTAGCAAGCCAGACCTCAGTTTTAACAAATCCAGAGCCAGTGCGTGGAAATTCTGATTGTATTTCAAGCTTATTTAGAAAAAATAGTTCAACTTAATGGATCTATAAATATTTTATGGGTTTTATCATGGCTTACATTGAGCAGAAGCAATATGGCACAGAAAAATACATACTTTTGAACCAGAATAGACTTCAGACTAGTTTCTTAGCGTCAGGGTAATCAGTCTTCTTGATTACTTTTATATATTAACCTCATTAATACCCATTTTAAAAGATTGTTATAAAACTTACAATAAAAGTATTTAAAAATACATCTCACCAGGAACTCTTATCCATTGTTAATGGAAAGCAAAATGGTACAACTACTATGGAAGACAGTTTAACAGTTTCTTATAAAGTAAACATATTCATACCATATGATCCAGCAATTTCTCTCCCTGGTATTTACCCAAAGGAGGTGAAAACATGTCCATGCAAGAACCACACACATCTATGTTTGTAGCAGCCTTATTTATCATTGCCAAAACTTGG
This sequence comes from Prionailurus viverrinus, assembly GCF_022837055.1. Taxonomy (NCBI): domain Eukaryota; kingdom Metazoa; phylum Chordata; class Mammalia; order Carnivora; family Felidae; genus Prionailurus; species Prionailurus viverrinus. The sequence continues at coordinate 110,897,549 of NC_062569.1, read as the reverse complement.
AAACAACCAAGATGTTCTTTAGTAGGTGAGTCAATACATAAACTGCAGTCTATCCAGACAACGGAATATTATTCATTACTAAGAAGATATAACCTATCAGGCCGTGAAACGACATGGAAGAACCTTAAGTGTGTATTACTAATTGAAAGAAGCCAATCTAAAAAGGCATTTTTACCTGTAGCACCAAGACTATTGAGTGTGGGGGATAATTCTGTGTCAATTAGGTTCATCATTTGTAACAAATATACCCATCTGTTGCAGGGTGTTGATAGTGAGGAAGATTGTGCCTATATAGGGCAGGAGATATATGGGAATTCTCTGTACTTTCTGCTCAGTTTTTCTGTGAATCTAAAACTACTCTAAAAAAGATAAAGTTCATTTTTTCAAAAACTACAATGCACAAAAGGGGCTTTCAGAAAATTCTAACTTTGGCTATTTTCAGAGGTAAACAATGACTTATACATATGCATATATTTAATGTTATACATATATTCAACAAAATGGTTTTAGTGATTGCAAAAGGGATATGCTCTGGTTGCTTCAATTTACTCACAAGGGATGAAGGATAGAGAGAAAAAAAGTCTATTTGTACAATTAAGTATTAAAATACATTTATTTTAACATTAACCAAGTCATAATTATGAAATGAGTCATCTAATAAAAATTTTAGGTAGTATATAGTGAAGTGAGAGACAGAATAAAAAGCTATATCTTTAAGCTCTTCCTTTGGTCAGATAACCACAAACATCTTTTCAAAGAAGCATCCACAAGATCCGTCCCACTCAAGCAGCTTCTTTCCAAACAGTGCAGCTGGGCTGTAATCTGGGTTATTGGAAATGCTCACAACTGTGATATTATAGCCTATGAAAAGTAAATTAAAGCATTGGAAAAAGTCCACTGATTTCCAAAAAGAAGAAAAAGTACCTTGCATTTGCCCATAGTGAGTCATATATGTATTTGTTTTTCAAAGATAAAATCTTTCCAGTGTTGTTTCAGAGTCATTAAAAGTTTTTAGGCACCAGTCTGCAGAACTTTCTGTTACTTAAGTAAACAGATCACAAGTCGGAACATTTTCAAATACCTATGTAGGTGTTAGTTAGAACTGCACAGAGAATAGGAGACAGGTGGCGTTATGGAATCCTATCCATCACATAATCATTTCTTTCAAGTCCAAATCCCTAGCCAAGAGCATCTTCAATCTCTCTGGGTCATAAGCATATAACCAGATTATCCCTCGTTCAGCCAGTCACTCCAGCACAAACCAGAAAATATGAGGAGACGGAATATTAATATTCAAAGACCAGCCTCAAAAAGAAATATAGAAAAAGAATTCTAAAACATTTTTAAATTTTAAAACAAATGTCTTGGCTCTGCTCATTTGGAACCAAGCCTTTACTGTGCATCTGCTGTGCGTAAAGAACAATGGCACGTCTACAGAATTTTTGGATAATTACAGTAGAGTCTTCTCTAATTTCACCCCTTCTCTTTTCAAGGACTAAATAGTTATATATTATTTTCTTTAAAATAAACAAACAAACAATCAAAAAACCACTGAGGCCTGTGTTATAAAAGCTCATCTAAGGAAAATGAGTAACTCAGCATCACTGTTTATTTTCCAGCTAGGACTAAAGGTTTAACTAATGAGACTGGTTGAAGGTACGTTAGATTCTCTCTTATATGATATACTCAGAACCAGTAGTTAACTGTTTAAAGTAAAAGTTGGTTAATTTGGACAGTCAAAAATTGATTAGTATTCATATATGTTAACTAAAACATGTAAACATACGTGTATTTGCTCATCGTCAGATATAAGGAAAGTTATCACAATATCATCTTCAAATTTCCAATTAGTCTCAGGGCAGGAAGAAAACACAGGGTCTCCTGTCAAGCAGTTTAAGTGAAAACCCTTTATAGATTAATACAATTCCCGCCTCCAATCTCAATTACTCAGTCACACCTAATTAGGCAGCAAGCACAGTGTCATGTTTTTACCAACACCCAAAGCATTCAGTCTTAGTGTCCACAGAAATAATTCCCATCCCAATATTTATTTCATTGATTTATATAGTATCTAACTTGATTATATAATTATATAATAAATATATATTAAATTGTATAATAAAATACAACTGGAATAGATGGATTTTGGAACAATTTAAATAGTGGTAGCAGAACATGGATGTGCTAGAAAGTAGTCTACAGCTATGTGTTCTGGAAGCAGTCTTTAAGAGGGAACGAAAAATTTCTGCAAACCCAGAAAGCTGGTGAATAAAGATCAGTTGGAAGTGCTTTTATCAAATTAATTAGGGATTTGGATTATGCCCTTGAGAAAAGAGGCTTAATTAACACCCTTCCCAAATATAATTCCAAATCCACATCACTTGGTATCTCCAAAGTGTCGTACTACAGTGTGTGTGTGCACTTAGTGGAGGATGTTGTGGGCTGTATATAAGTGCTCTAAGAATGTTTTTAAACCTTGTATTTTTACTCAACAATTTAAAAAATGTATGTGAATATATTTCACATCATCTAGAAAGCAACCTCAAAGCTGAATGCTGCCGTCCAGGTATTAGGGTCATGGGAACACAACTGATCACTGAAAGTCACAGAATTTAACTGTATGTGTAAATAAGCATGACTAACTCCTCTTTGGTTAGTGCCACCTAAAATTAAGCTAATTGTTCTACACAGTATTTGTACTGAAAACTTTTTACCAGTCATAAGACAGTTTCCCTTTTATCAAAGAATCTGTAGTTGAAAGTCATGTCTTTCATAGGAACAGACTTCAGTTTAAAGTATTAACATTTAAGCAAATTTAATGTAAAAACATAGTACACTAGAGAAATATACTAAATTGATTGTCACAAATTATGAGAAATACCATAAATCTGGACTTCAATATATAAATGTACCCACATCAAGCCAAGGAAAATCACACCCAATTTATTATAAAAGGAGTTTTCAACAGTTCAAAATTTCTAGTTAAAGATCAAGAGAAGGAAAAAGGAAATTTGAGTTAAAGTCATGTCATTTTAAATGGGTGCACAAATTACTTCAAGTATCTATGGAATGATCTCAGCCTGAATCAGACTCAGTGTTTAAACTAAATTACTATTTCGCTTAGGATAATACCCTCCAGTTGCATCCACATTGTTGTAAATGGCAAGATTTCATTCTTTTTCATTGCTGAGTAGTATTCCATTCTGTATATATACCACATCTTCTTTATACATTCATCAGGTGATGGACATTTGGGATCTTTCCACAATTGGCTATTGTTTGTAGTGCTGCTATAAACATTGGGCATTATGCTAAGAGAAATAAGTCAGTCAGACAAAGACAGATGTCATATGACTTCATTCATGTGTGGAATTTGAGAGACTCAACAGGTGAGCACAGGGGAAGGGAAGGAAAAATAAGATAAAAACAGAGAGGAAGGCAAACCATAAGAGACTCTTAAATATAGAGAACAAACTGAGGGTTGCTAGAGGGGAGGTTAAGTGAGGAGTGAGTTAAATGTGTGATGGCCTTAAAGGATGGCACTTTTCAGGATGATCACTGGGCATCATATGTAAGAGATGAATCACTGGGTTCTGCTCCTGAAGCCAAGACTACACTATATGTTAACTAACTTGAATATAAATTTTTTTAAAAAATGAAAAGGAGAAAAATAAAGTAAATTGTTATCTTGTAATGTCTGCAAATATTGAAAACTTTAGATATTTTTCTTCTGCAGCAATTGGACTTAGATGCCACTGTAATGTGGAATTCAATAACAACACAATAATCTTATCTGGAATGAACATGAAAGCTTTACAGTCACAGTAATATGTCATCAAGAATGACTTCTGGGGCACCTGGGTGGTTCAGTCAGTCAGGCATCTGACTTTGGCTCAGGTCATGATCTCATGGTCTGGGAGTTCGAGCCCCGCATTAGGCTCTGTGCTGACAGCTCAGAGCCTGGGGCCTGCTTTGGATTCTGTGTCTCCCTCTCTCTCTGCTCCTCCCCTGCTTGTGCTCTCTGTCTCTCAAAAACAAACATTAAAAATTAAAAAAAAAAAAAAAAGAATGACATCTAAGAGGGGCACCTGGGTGGCTCAATCAGTTAAGCGTCCGACTCTTGATTTCAGTTCAGGGCATGGTCTCACAGGTCGTGAGTTTGAGCCCCACATCACGCTCTACGCTGACAGTGTATAGTCTGCTTAGAATTCTCTCTCTCTGCCCCTCTCCTGCTCACACACACTTTCTCTGTCTATCTCTGGCTCAAAATAAACAAACAAACTTAAAAAAAAAATGGCATTTAGGATTATTCCTTTGTAGATTTTTGGTTATAGGGTAAATCTAATTGTGTGTTTCAACAAATCTTCAGGTGAAAACAGTTCATTTGAATCGTATTTATTTTATTGTTTGTTTATTCGTAAATTTGGCTTACTTATATCCTGGTATAAGAGCCACAGGTACAAGGAGTTTACAAACATGTGCTAATGTAAAATAATATAAAATGTCTAAGTAATAGTTAACATAAAAAATAGTTTAAGTCCAAGTGGGAGGCCCTCCAGACAGCTCTCACACTTTGGGGGTTTCACCTTGACACTGAGCATACATTTTTTGCTTGCTGGCACAAGGTGTTAGAGGCTCACCTGTGCCCTCCTTTCCCACGACTATAATCAGGCATTTCTCCAAAGAAGGAAGGAGAACACAAGTTCCAGGGACTAGGTAAGCTCATTATTACTGTAGTGTTATTGCTTCTATACTCTTCTATTGGGTATAATTAAGAAACATTTTTTTTTTTTTAGTACTGATGTCTCCAATTCAAATCCATTAATACAAGATTCTTCCTCACATTCCCCATTCCCTATTTGCTTGGGACCCTCATTCCCAACATCAGTAATTTTTACTCAAATCCTTTCTCACACAATGCACATAAAACAGTTTCAGAATTAACTCACCAGTAGCACAACCAACCTCAATGACTGTAAGTAAAGTTCAAGAATTCCATACTCCTCTACTCTGACTTCTTCCCAAACGCTTCAGTCCTAAAGCCATTAGATGCGGCAGAGCAGGGCAAGCATCCCTGTGTGATGGGGGAACATGGTAGTTCAGCATAAAGAGCAGAAAGCCACCCAGGGATCCCTGAGACCTGTTCAAGTGCTGTATGGGGTCAAAACTATTTTTTAAATAACACTAAGATATTACTTGCCTCTTGCACTTTTATTATCTAAGTGTTCTGTGGAGTTGTTCAAAAGCTATAGGATTTTATAACTGTATGGGGATGGGTTTTCTTCATATATTTCAACCAAAACAACCTAATACAATAGTTTGAATGCAAAGCAGATACAGAATACAGCTCTCTTCTAGTAGCCCAGACATTAGAGATTTGCAAAAATGTAAAACAATGCTACACTTCTCAGTTTTGCTTTGGAAAATATTTGTTTCTCATAAAACATTTTATTTATGTTAATATGCAGTGGGTTTGCTATTATTTTAAATGAAATTCTTATTTAAAATATTTTCATTAATAAAGATTTTAACTTCTTAGTTTTATTTTATGATATGGTAAATATCAATAGCTATTATTCACATAAATTAAACAAATTAAATTAATAAATAGCTCACATATATTAAAGGTCTTTGGAGTCCTCCATAATTTTTAAAAGTGTAACGAAGTCCTAAGGCAAAAAAAAAAAAAAATTGAGAACCAGTACTCTAACGTATCACTGACAAGGAAAGAAGAGGGAGGGAAGAAGAACCCTAATGGATAGGAAACTTACATAACCAAATGCAATGAATGTGTCATTTTTGAATCCTAATTCTAAAAAGTCAAAAAAGACATTTTTGATATGCCAGGAAAATTAAAGTACATACTATTAGATGAAATTAAGGGGTTTTAATTTTTTTAAGTTTGATAATGGCAGAATGATTATGAAAAAAAAATACATGTGAAATGAAATGATGACTACAATTTGCTTTAAAATACTCCAGAAGAAGGATGCCTGGGTGGCTCAGTTGGTTGGCATCCAACTTTTGATTTCAGCTCAAGTCACAATCTCAGGGCCATTAGACTGAGCCCCACCTCGGGCTCCACACTGGGTGAGGAGCCTGCTTAGGATTCTTTCCCTTCCTCTCCCTCTGCCCTTCCCCCACTCAGGCTCTCTATAAACAAACAAACAAACAAATAATAGTCCAGAAGAAAAATGGTGGCAGAGGATAGATGGAATATAATTGGGAATGGTTGATAATTCTGGATGATGGACATAGAAGTTAATGATAATACTCTACATGTGTGTATTATTGAAATTTTCCAAAATAAAACTTATGAAAAAGAGAAACAACTTAGAATACATTGATTTTAAGATTTTCATGGCTACATATAGTTTAAGAATCAAACTTAATTTTTTAATCAATAAATTTCGATTTCTGCTTTCTCAAATCCCATGTCTAGTTAAAAGGAAATCCAATACATCAGTAAGCTAAGCACAGTTAAAAATAATGGGAATTTCAGTAGATGTTCACACACTTCATCTCCTACTTGACTTCAAAGATTTTCCTAGATATTCCTATAAATATCTATGGTTGGATGGGAAATCTCAGGAAACGGTGAAATTACAAAATAAATGTAGTTATTGGAATGAGAAGTGTCTAAATGGTGGATCTTATGAAGGAAAATAGAGGAAACAGGAAGTGAGCTTTTTTATTATTAACCAACTAAGATCAGTAACATTTTCTAGCAGAAAAAGGATGCTTGCTCAAACAATGAAGTCTTCTGAAAACAGGCTAATCAATGTTATGAAGCAACCATCTTGTGCAAAGCAGGATTTTGTGAGGTAAAGTATGTATATAATAGAGTTCCTACCCTGTAATCAAGTTAGAGCTTTAAGAGAAAGAAAACTTAATTATACAAACAGTAAAGTGTCCAAATGTGCATTAGAGATGATAAAAAGTTTACTATGTGCTTGGGTAGGAGCTATTCCAACCTATAGCACTATTCTTACCCTATCCTCTGATGTTAAAGCAAGGCTGTTCAGGAAAACTACTCACTCCATAGAGTCTTGGTAAGGATTTCAATTCAGGAAAGGCATTCAACTAGAAAATAAAACTATTCATAAAATAATAAAGAAGGCACATGCCAGTTATCTTATACTTTAATCATAAGTATAAATGAATAACCAAGGACTGCCAGGTGTATATGTTTGAAGAGAACCAACATTACAGAAGACAAAGATCTCTTCCTTCCAAAACAAAAAACAAAAAATAACAAAAGACTTTGGTAAAAAACAAAACAAAACAAAAAAAACAAATAGCGAGGTATAGAAGAAAAATTTTTAAGAGACAAAAGAAAATTTATAATTTACTAGAGTTAGAAATTACATCCATAATGCTAAAAGAGAAAGCAATGAAAAAGAAAGAGAATAAGAAAGAGCTTTTAGGAATTTTTTTTAATGTTCATTTATTTTTGAGAGAGAGAAAGAGGGAGAGGCAAAGAGAAAGAAGATCCAAAGCAGGCTCTGCACTGAGAGCAGAGAGCCAGATGTGGGGCTTGAACCCATGAACTGGAAGATGATAACCTGAGCCTTAGTAGGACGCTTAACCAATTGAGCCACCCAGGCACCCCTAGGAATTTCTTTAATAGCCAAATAAAAATAAATGTTTAATAAAATGACTGGAAAATAATTTAGTAATCTCCTAGAATAATAAGACAAAGACATAGACTATATTAAAGATAAGAAAAACGGAAAACTGATCCAGATTCATTTAACAAGAACCTCAAAGAGTAAAAAGAAAATAAATGGCAAGAAAAAAATTATCAAAGGGGATAATTTCAGGGTTTAAGGACAAATCCTCAGACTGAAAGATGGAACAACTATACATTAAAATTATTTCCTAAAAATATATACTCAATTTTTAGGAAAGAAATTTTGAAATTTTAGGCCAAGGATAAAGAATAAATCCTAAACAAAAACAAAAGAATAAGAATTAGATTAGCACCAAACTTCTCATCGGCAACATTACATGCTAAAACACTGTGGTAAATTAGGTATATTAAAGGCCCAAAATAATGATCTTCCTGTAAAGAACCCTTTGTCTTATAAGTTTATTGTCCTCTCTCATCTGACTATGAGTTCAGCCACATGACTTGCTTTGACCAGTGAGTGTTAGTAAAAGAGATCTGAAAAGGAGCTTGTGTACTTCCAGTCTTTCTCTGGGATCTCTGCCACTATCACGAGAACATATTCAGGCTAGCCTGCTGGGAGAATAAGAAAGCAACATGGAAAACAGCTGAGTCATCCCATATGAAGTCATCCTAGACTAGCCTACAGCTAACCAATTTCCAAATATATGTGATTCTCGTTAAAATCAGCAGCCCCTTAACTGCTCTCAGCTGAACACAGACTCATCTGAGACCCAAAGGAGTGCCCAGACAACTCACAGAATTGGAAGCAATAATAAATGGTTGGATTTGTTAAAGCTACCACAATTAAGGTACTTTGCTATGTAACATTATTGTGGTGATAGATAATAGATAGAACACAGAGGATCAATGCCCTCAAAAAACTCTGAGGGAAAGTTTGAAACCTAAAAGTCAACAGTAGGCACCTGGGTGGTTCAGTCAGTTAAGTGTCTGACTCTTGATCTCTGCTCAGGTTATGATCACATGGTCATAGGATCAAACCCCACGTTGGGTTTTCTTGGGATTCTCTCCCTCCTTCTCTCTCTGCCCCTCTCCTGCACACATACTCTCTCTCAAAATAAATTTTAAAAAAGCATTTAAAAATAAGTAAATAAATAAATAAAAGTCAGTACCTAACCAAACCATCAATCAAGAGTGAAAGGCAAACAAACAAAAACTAAAGACTCCACCAAAAAAAATAAAAAACAAAACAAAACAAAACAAAAAAACACAAGAAACTATTAGAACTAATGGAATTCAGTAAAGTTACAAGATACAAAATTAATACACAGAAACTTGTTGTGTTTCTATACACTAATGATTAACCATCAGAGAGTAGTTAAGAAAAGAATTCTACTTACAATTACATCAAAAAGAATAAAATACCTAGGAATAAATTTAACCAAGGAGTTAAAAGATTTGTATTCTGAAAACCATAAGACAGTGATGAAAGAAATTGAAGACACAAATAAATGGAAAGATACTGTGCTTATGGATTGGAAAAATTAATATTGTTAATATGTCCATACTACCCAAAGCAGTCTAAAAATTCAATGCAATCTCTATCAAAATACCAATAGTATGTTTCACAGAACTAATCTTAAAATGTGTATGGAACCACAAAATACCTCAAATAGCCAATGCAATCTTGAGAAAGAAGAACAAAGCTAAAGGTATCAAATCCACATTTTAAGATATACTACAAAACAGTATGGTACTGGCACAAAAACAGACACATAGATCAATAGAACAGGATAGAGAGCCCAGAAATAAACCCACAATTATAGGGTCACATTATAGTGACCTATAATTATAGGTCAATTATAGTATGGTTAATCTATAACAAAGGAGGCAAGAATATACATGAGGAAAAGACAGTCTCTTTAACAAATATGTTGAGAGAACTGGACAGCTACATGCAAAAGAATGAAACTTGACCATTTTCTTACACCATACACAAAAATAAATTCAAAATGGATTAAAGACTTAAATGTGGGATCTGAAACCATAAAACTCCTAGGAGAAAATTTGGCAGTAGCTCTTTGACATTGATTTTAGCAATATGTTTTTGGATCTGTCTCCTCAGGCAAAGACAATAAAAGCAAAAAATACAAATGGGACTACATCCAACTAAAATGCTTTTGCATGGTGAGGGAAACAACACAATGAAAAGACGACCTACTGAATGGGAGAAAATATTTGTAAATCAAGTATCTGATAAGAGGCTAATTCCCAAATATTTAAAGAATGTACACAACTCTATAGTGACAAAAACCCCAAACAATCCAATGAAAAAATGGGCAGACGATCTTAATAGTCATTTTTCCAAAGAAGACATACAGATGGCCAACAGGCACATGAAAAAAAATGCTCAACATCATTAAGTACCAGAGAAATGCAAATCAAAACCACAATAAGGTATCCACCTCACCCATGTTAGAGTGGCTATTATCAAAAAAAAAAAAAAAAAAAAAAAAAAAAAAACCAAGAAATAAATGTTGACAAGGATTTGGAGAAGAGGGAATCTTCATGCACTGTTGGTAGGAATGTAAACTGGTACAGCCACTAAGGAAAACAGCATGAAGTGTCCTCAAAAAGTTAAAAATGGAACTACCATACAATCTAGTAATTCTACTTCTAAGTATCTGTAGAAAATGAAAACCCTAATTCAAAAAGACATATGCATTCCCATGTTCATCACAGAATTACTTATAATAGCCAAGATATGGAAGCTACTTTATTGTCCATCAATAGATGAACACACACACACACACACACACACACACACACACACACACTGAAATGTTACTCAGCCATAGAAAAGAATGAAATCTTGCCATTTGTGATAACATGGAAGGACCTAGAGGGTATTATGCAAAGTAAGTAAGTCAAAGAAAAATACCATGTGATTTCATTTATATGTGGGTTCTAAAAATAAAAATAGACTCATTAATAAGAAAAATAAACTGGTGATTGCCACAGGGGGAGGGAATGGAAGGATGAGTGAAATAGGTAAAGGGGATTAAGAAACATGATCTTCCAGTTATAAAATAAATAAGACACAAGGTAAAGTACAGCATAGGAAATATAATCAATAATATCATAACAATCTGTATGGTGACAGACGGATAAGTAGCCTTATTGTAGGGATCGTTTCATAATGATATAAATAGTGAGTCACTATGATCACTATGTTGTACACCTGAAACTAATACAATATTGTATGTCAATTATTCTTCAATTTTAAAAAAGTAAAGACAAGAACAAGACATTTCACAAATGCAAGAATACATACCTATTCTTTTGTCCCATGTCATTTTCTCAGGAAATTTCCTGAAAATGTTTTTCAGAAAAATGAGGAACAAAGTAAGATAAAACAAGCCACTCTATATAGAAAACAGTGAATCTGACCCAGAAATCTAGGATAAATTCATGCTGTAGACCCAGGGAGAATGTCAAAAAATTGGATAAGGAGCACACAGGCTCTGATCTGGGTGGGGGTGGAGTGACTCAATAAAACAGTTAAATATGACTGAGACATTAGAAAATAGTGAGAATGTGATTTTAAAAAATAATAATAGTGCAAGAGTATTATCAGTGAAAATGGCAAGTAAGATCATTTGAAAAACTCTTCTCCATAAAAGCAATGAGAGCACTGGTAAATCTTGCCAGAACCAACCTTTTGGAACTGTGGAAATTAACCGAAGGCTTACAGTAATCCAGGGAGCATTTGTTCAAGACAGATAACTGGATCTCAGTAAGTACAGTGAGTTTTGCGGTATTTTAAGCTGCCCTACTCTCATCTCCCAGCCTTAGGCTCTGTAGCAGCACCCTATGATCATGGTAAAAACCAGTAGCTTGGAAGCCAAGAATTGCCATTATTTGACCTCTCTGGCCATTCTTTGTAAGACCCCACTCATGTCTTTACTTGACTATCTCAGAGCTCACCCAATGTGACAATTAGAGGCCCTATACAAAAGAATGAAGTTTAATATGTTTCTCACACAATATGCACAAATTAATAAAAATGAATCAAAGGCCTAAAATTAAGTGATAAAACTATAAAACTCTTATACAAAAATAGAGAATTTCTGTGGCCTTGGATTAGACAGTGGTTTCAGAGATATGACACCAAAAGCATAAAAACAATGGAAAAAATGGATAAATTGGACTTCATTAAAATTAGACAATTTTGTTCTTCAAAAACACTATCAAGAAAGTGAAAAGACAACCCACAGATGAAAATATCACATATCTGATAAGAGTTTAATATCCAGAATATATTTTTTAAAACTCTCAAAACTCAACTCATTAAAAAAAATGGACAAAGAATCTGAATAGATACTTCTCCAAAGATATAAAAATGTTCAATAAGCTCATAAAAAAATGTTCACTGTCACTGGTCATTACAGAAATCTTAATCAAAACCACAGTAACATATTACTTTACACCCAGTAGGACGGCTCTAACTGAAAAAAAAAGAGACAATAACAAGTATTGGTGAGATGTGAAGAAATCAGAACCCTCATACTTTGCTGGCAGGAATGTAAAATAATGCAAATGCACTACTCTAGTGGAGGACTTTGATAATAGGGAAGGATACGTATGTGTTGGGGTAGGGAATATATGGAAAATCTTGTTCTTTTCCTTTCAATTTTGCTGTGACTCTAAAGCTGCTCTAAAAAAACAAGCCTTAAAATACAAAAATCTATGTACTATTTTAATTACTTAATAACATTTTCCGTAACAAACAAAAAACAGAGAATTCTGTAACCCTGGAAACAAAGCACGTGGATTTCCAGGGCCTGGAGATAATGACATTGAATCTAGAGAGAAAGAAATGCAGTGAGGGTCAAGCTTTGAATATATATATAAAATAAAGCTATAATAATGTAGGCAATATTTATTGAATATAAACTTTTAGAGATAACCAAACACAGAAGAGTTAGAAGTGGTTGCAGATCAAAGGCAACTGAAGACTATAATAAAGACAGAAGGAAGGGAAAGTTCTCATTTTATAAAGAGGAGATCAAGAAATAATATCAAGAATTGAAGGACAAGAAAGTTATTTACAAAGGTTAAAGAAATACAAGTTAAAAATAACAGAATTAAAGTTACAAATATAAATATCAGCACATCAGAAGAAAAGGAGGAATAAAGAATCAAAAGATTCATCTTTTATATTGGGAGTCAATAGACATGAAGTAGCTAGGTCAATAAATAAATAAATACAAGTATAAGTACATTATCTACAACTTTTGAAGTGACCACTAGGAAGACAAAAAAGTTAGAGTGTGTTTCCTCTGAGAGTGAAAGTGCAGGTAGGGAAGGGAAAAGCAGAAAACACTGTTTTTCAGAAGTTGTTCTCCACTGCTCTGATGCCACGTACTTGAATTGGTTTATTTACAATGAGTTAATTAGGAACTTTACAACTCATTGGATTGGTAGCAAAGGAAAAAGGAATGAAGGCTGACCTTGGTTGAACCCAAATAATTGGGAAAGTGATCTCAGAGAAACAAAAAGCCAAGATAGGAAATTGGTAACTGGCCTGAGGGAAGAAGATAAGGACACTGGGAAATACAGTAAAAATATAACACAGTTACTGGATTATTGGGTAGCTCTATTGTTAACTTCTTGATAAACCTCCATACTGTTTTCCTGAATGGCTACACCAGTTTGCAAAGAGGGTTCCCTTTTCTCCACATCCTTGCCAACATCTGTTGTTGCCCCTGTTGTTAATCTTAGCCATTCTGACAAGTGTGAGGTGGTATCTCATCGTGATTTTCAGTTGTATTTCCTGGTATGACAGATATAGAGCATCTTTTCATGTGTTGATTAGCCATCTGGATGTCTTTTTTTGGAAAAGTGTCTATTCATGTCTTCTACCCATTGCAATTGCACTACTAGGTATTTACCCAAAAGATACAAAAATACTGATTTGAAGGAACACATGCATCCGAACAATTATAACAGCAGTATCAACAATAGCTAAACTATGGAGAGAGCCCAAATGTCCATTGACTGATGAATGGATAAAGAGGATGTGATATAAAGATACACACACACACACACACACACACACACACACGAATATCACTCAGCCATCAAAAAAAATGAAATCTTGCCATTTGCAATGATGCAGATGGAGCTAGAGTGTATTATGACACTCTAATAGTGTCAGAAAGACACTAATAGACACTAGTAGAGAAAGACAAATAGCATATTATTTCACTCATGTGTGGAACTTAAGAAACAAAACTGATGAATTTAAGAGGAATATAGGAAAAAAGAGAGGCAAACAATAAAACAAATTCTTAGCTATAGAGAAAAAACTCAGGGTTGCTAAGGGGGAAGGGGGATATGTATTTAAGGATGATGCATATTAAGGAGGGCACTTGTGATGAGCACGGGGTGTTATATGTAAGTGATAAATCACTAAATTCTACTCCTGAAACCCCTATTATACTATATGTTAACTAACTGGAATAAACTAGAAAGAAAAAAAGGAGGCTCAACCTAAAGAAATCTAGAGCACTCTTCTAAGACATAAACAGACATTGAGAAAGCTGAGGTGTGAGATTATACTGCTTGTCAGATCATGTACAATATGTTTAACAGAGGAATCTGGCTAAGGAAAGATAAATGGGCACTGCAGCCTGATTGTGTTAAACAACACATTCCAAGGTAGCATAAAGGAAAGAAACTTGAACAAATGGAACACCAGCCATGGAATCCTACTGTTGAATTTGTTTCTGGGATATCAGTTGATAAAACTGTTTTGTTATGCATTCTTTAAAGAAATCAGGTATAAAAATATGAGTGTATTACCAATATACTGGGTAGATGAATAGTACTTAGTACCGTTTATCTGTGTGGTCCTTCTAAGTTAACGTATTTTAATGTGACCAATAAAACTATTATGCTGTTAAAAAAAGAATATAATGCAGTTAAGTGAAAGTAATCGGTGGTAAAATACAAACTTGAGAGGCATTTACGTAAATGTGAGAGTTGAACTGATAGCTACAGAAGTTGGAAAAGGAAAACAAAAAAAAGAAAAAAAATTTAGGAGCATCCCAGTTAAACTTAGAGCACCTGTAGAGAAAGTGTAGCAACAGGAAGGAGAAAAATATCAGAGTGTAATGGGGTCCAAGGAATGAGAAAATTCACCACAATTATAAACACAGGCTTCATCAATTAGATTTAAAAGAGAAGAAAGTACAAATGCACCTGTGACATTCAAAGGTGATACTCAAAATAGGCACATGGAAATTGAAAGCTGATCCATAGCTTTCCTCACTATTTTTAACTGCCTCTTTCCTAACATAGTTGGAAAAAATAATGCTATTTATGATTTTTACTGCCTAACGCATGCAAAAAAAAAAAAAAATGTTCTGCCAACTCTATTCTAAATCTCACTCACCCATTGTGACCTGATCCAAAAACATATCATTTGGGAGAAAGAGTACATGCAATCACAAAAAGCTTAAAGCCAATTTTTCATCAAACCCAGCAATGTAACCTTTGGGAATTACATCAGGCAGCATTGCTATGAAACAATTTGGCAACATTCACAGTTTGCTTATTTGTAAATGAAACTCTGTGCAGCTTTCACCTTGGGATCTCCAGAGAGATGGCATGCTATTACAAGTGTCATGGAGTTAGTATTAAAAGAAGGCTTACTATTGGAAAGGTCTCAAGTGACAATCTAAAGTTTGAAGGAAAGGTGCATTTGAAAAGGAAACCCAAGGGCCTTCTGAATAAATTATAAACACATATAGTTTTGTTTCTCAGTAATAGTATCAAAACCTCTATGTTTGTTTCATCCATCTAAGCTTCTTCAGTTTAAAACTCTACCATGCACATCCCCCTCCAGCTTTTCTCTCTATAATGGTCACACATAATTCAGAGATGCTTAAAGCAGTTTCATTTTCTTCCAACTCTTCCGATTTGCTTCCATTCCATCACTCTGTCCAAGCAGCTCTTGCTAATAAAGACTGTGATGTTTCGGAGCTCTTTCTATTTCATGTTAGGCTATATTTGATACCTTGAATTAGTCTTTCATTTTTGAAACACATTTTTTCCCTTGTTTTCAAGATAAAGGTCTCTTTCTGCCCCCACACAGGAACATAATTATCTACCAGGTTCCAATTACCCATCTTTAAGCCCAATACTGTAAAAGCTCACCGATATATACAAATATCTCCTCAACACCTACACTTGAACACCTGGAGGATCTCAACTGATCTCATGATATTTACCTGTGGACCTGATTTTCTTTGGTTCCTACCTCAATGAAGAGACTCACAAAGTATATGAGCCAAAAAAACTTGAAATTTTCTTTGACACCTCCTATATTCAACTCATCATTGATTTTTCTCTCTAAATGTCTCTTGAATGCATACAACTCTTTGTCTCCACTATCACCCACTAGTCCAGGCTGCCTGTTACCTGAACTATGGCACCAGCTTCCTAACAGGACTTTCTACATTCACCTAGAACTCCTTCCAAACTGTTTTCCCTTATTGCAGAGTTATCTTTTATAAACCATAAATCTGACCTTGCACACAACCCTAATTCTATCAACCTCTCTTAAACACCCTCAATGTCTTCTCATTGTTCATAGGCTGCAGATCAAATTTCTTAGCATGATCTACCAGCCCTTGCATGACGGTCTGGCCGCTGCCTACTCCTCAGGCTCACCTCACACAACTCTCCTCTCTCTCACTGACTTAACTCTATCAACTGACATTCGAAGTCTTCAAATAGGTCCTGCTCTCCTCACTCCCACCCGCAGCCCTGTTCACCCAGTCACCTACTGATCCTTCAGCTTTTCTCAACCACTATCTTCACAGAACATCACTTCTTGACTTCCAAGCCTAGGTTAGGTTCTTCTCTTATCTGTTCCTTTCTTTCACAGCATTTATCACAGTTTGTAATTGCACATTCAATCATGTAGTTCTTTTATGAATGCCATTCCTGGCCATTAGTCTGTGAGCTTCATGAAGTCGAGGGCCACATCGTTTCTGCTTATGATCCTATATCCAGATTCTAACTGTATTCTATATTCTTACATATACAGTACTCGGTAAATATTTGCTGAATGAATGAATAAATGAATAAACAGCATATTTTGTTTTAAAAAAAAGTATATGGCTCATAAGTCCATCCCTCATGCTGATTCACACCTGATTTTCCACAATTTTTAGCTTAAATATGTTACTGTTTTCTTATGCATCTATGTTAATAAAGATTGTTCACAAGCCTGAAATGTTACAATCCTCATGAATATATTAAGTTCAGATAAACAGAATAGTAATAATATGAATACTGGATTTGTCATATGAAATAATTTTAGATAATTTCAGATAGATCCTAGACTAAGGGCCTGTTAATGCCCTTAGACAATACCAAAGAGTTGACCAATGTTTGTATGACATTCAGAGACATGTAGGTAATTTTACTGGCTCTTGTTCCGGCTCTCCTTCATAGAATTCAGGCAAGTATTTTAGGCCAGGCCTTTCTAGCCTGGGGCTGAAGGAGGGATAAAAACTTTCCCTTCCTTCTGCATTCTCTCATTTGACCTCTCAGTTGTCATGGTGGTTCTTTGTTGTTCTTATTTTGCTATTTGATGTTATCCTCCCTTGGACAAAAAGATACTTGTTGGGTGTCACTGGTGCCTAGGTCCTGTCTGTGACTGGATGGAACACAAGTGCATAAAACTGACCTTCCCCATGCCCAGGCCCCTACCAGGGGTGAAGGGCAACAGTAATTGCTGAATGGGGTAGGGGAGCAAGTGGCTGAGAACCCCACATGGAGAGGCAGAGAGAGGAAGGGAGGTGGTGGCAAGTGGGATCTCTCATGAGTCAAAGCTCCAAACCCCCCACGTAAGTTTCATTCTGCCATCACACTTTACTCATAAAACACAAATTCAAAGACAAATTATTAAGAATTTTAAGACGGCAATAACAGCATTAAACCCCAAGTGCAGAGTTCCCTTTGGAGTATGGGTGCTATGCAGCTGCACTGGCCACACACACATGAAGCTGACCTTGCCCAGATGAGATGGTCTGTAGCCTAATTCAACATTATAAACTAGGCTGTAACACGAAGGGGAGAGTAATGCTCCCAGATAGTACAGTGGATCTTCACACACTCAAACATTACCATCTGCAACTGCGTGTACACTGTGCCTCCTGTCACAGTGTCAGATTTGTGTCCTTCTTTGGCAAATGTGAATCTCTGCTAAGCAGCCTAACTGTACTAACTTCACTCGGATAAGTGCATCTTGTGTAATTTATCCAAGTGTTGTTAGTACCTGGTACTTCCTCAAGTCCAACAGACATGCAGGCAGGAAGCCATTGTTTTAAGAATTAATCTAGAGCATATGCTTTCTTAGGGCAGGACTGATCATCTTCTTATCTATAGCAACTCACAGTACTTTGGTATGTTGGTGCTCAGTAAATACGTCTTCAGTTGAAATCAGAACCCTGTGCTGCTCTTCATGTTACTCTGTTTCTAAAATAAAAGTCAACTTTTTCAAAGTGGATGTAGCTAGGGGCACATGGGTGGCTCAGTCGGTAGCAAAGTCAGCTCATCTGACTTTGGCTCAGGTCATGATCTTGCAGCTTGTGAGTTTGAGCCCCGTGTTGGAATCTGTGCTGACAGCTCAGAGCCTGGAGCCTGCTTCGTTCGGATTCTGTGTCTCCCTCTCTCTCTGCTCCTCCCTGCTTTCTCGCTCTCTCTCTCAAAAATAAATAAACATTAAAAAAATTTTAAGTGGATATAGCTAGAATTATCAAATCCCTTTAGTGTATGTATGTGTGTGTATATGTAAACACACACACACACACACACACACACACACACACAGAGTCTTAATTCCATACATGTATTCTCACAAGTTCAATGTGGTTATCAAGACTAATTCAACAAATAAATAGATTGAAAATTCACACAAAGTTATTGTCTTAAACAAAAGCTAATCTATTTTAAGGAAGCCCTAGTTAAAATGTAAAAAAAAAAAAAAAAGCCTAAAACAATATTTACAAGGAAAATTTAAATAACATGGAGAAGAGCTTGTGGTATAGTTAAATGAAATATCAAGAGGAAACAATATAATATTGCAAGTCTTCAAAATAAGAACATGTACTTACATAAAATAAAAAGATTGGAAGGAAACATTATCCAGCAATATTAGTGTTTAAATCTTGGTGTATAAGATTATGAGGGACTTGGGGCATTTTCTATTTATTTTGCATATTAAACTCTTTCTCCCACAATGAGCATATGCTGATTTCATAATTAGAAAAAAATGTATAAAAAGTAAATCTTTGGAAAAAATAACTTTCATTATTTAAACAATACTTAAAATTATTTTTTAGTTACAAAAGTTTTTGGTATCAATATTCTGGAACCCCAATATATTTTAAAAAGTTAGTGGAGAGGAGGGCTTGGATGGTTCAGTGAAGCATCTGACTCTTGATCTCAGCTCAGTTCATAATCCCACAGTTTGTGAGTTTGAGCCTGCAACAAGCTTTGCACTGACAACACTGAGCCTGCTTGGGATTCTGTCTCTCCCTTTCTCTGCCCCTCCCCCACCCTCTCTCTATCTCTCAATCTCAAAACAAATAAATAAACTTTATTTAAAAAATTAGTGAAGAAAGGATTCCTTAGGCAGTTTAAATCTTCATCACAGGCAGAAAATTCTTCATCCTTTGGAAGCACTCCTCAAATGCCACTCAGACTCACTAATTTAAATCCAAATCCTATTCAGTGGTTGTAAAATAGGCACGTGGAGTGGCCTTTTATCCCATTTCACTGATTCATATTTCATGCATTTAAGTAATTCTCAGTTATGCCTCAATAACAAATAAATCTGATATCTCAGAAGCTTAACTACAATGGTTTGTTTTTCACTCATGTCAATTCAGTACACATCAGCTGGCCAAGCAGTGACCCAGGGGCCCAAGCTCTTCAATGTTGCAACTCCACCATCTTGGATTTCTTCTCTTCCAGCTACACTGATAAAAGAGAAAAAGAGATGGTGGAGACACTTGGTCCTTAACTGCTCTGGCCCAGAAACCATCTTTTTACCTATATATACACTTATGGGGGGGGGGGGGGCCTAAAATAGTCACACGCCCCAATCTAAATGCAGAGGAGAGTGGGAAATGTCCAAAAGTACGAGAATATTTGGGTATTATTAACAGTGTCTGCCACAATATTTTGTTTTAAAATTTCAAATAACATTAAAGAAGGACATAAGATTTATCACAACAAGACAAAGGTTAAGAGAGGTTGTAAAACACTATATTCGCAGAAACTAATGTTTTTCTGAAGATTAATGTACTTGAAAAAATTCTAAGAGGATACAACCAGACAAATCATTGATATAAAGTAGTGGTGAGGATGAGATTAAATAGAGTTGAAACAATATCCTAAGATGTTCTATAATTCTACTTACCACCCTCTGATTTCTAAAGGTTCTATATTAAGACAGGTAAGTGGAGCTTTTAAAATGTCCCAGCAGAAGTAGAAAGCTGCCATAACTTAGGATAAGATTTGATTTGATTTGCGCTGCTTACAATAAATTTCAAAGAGATACATGCCAGTGGTTCCTAAATGTCATATAAACACAACTTCATGTAAACATCAGTCTGGAACTCTCCCAACCTATTCAGAGCTAGTAGACATTCAACAGAGCATACCAGCAAAAGACTTTATTCCCAAGTCTTCACAACTGAGGATAACATTGCCCATTTTTCTGCTTATTTAGTAGAGTGATTCTTTATTGTTTCCACTTTCAAGCAGCAATATATGTTCTCCACAGTTTTGCACTTCAGTTGTGATTCCTCAAGAACATTATAAACTTAAGGGAAAGACTATTTTCCAATCATGTATAACATACCTAGGATTGTGCTCTGTATACCAGCAGTCATTTCAGAATGTGGTGATTCATTTATAAATACAGGTACTGAAATCAATGGGAGATACACTTGAAAGATGATTCTACTAGCATATGTGCTTGAGATAATTTTTTATTTTTATTTTTTTCTTTTCAAATTTCTATTTAAGTTCTAATTAGTCAATATATAGTATAATATGGGTTTCAGGATTTAGATGGAATTTAGTAATTCATCACCTACTTATAATGCCTAGTGCTCATCATAACAAGTGCCCTCCTTAACATCCATCACTCATTTCGTGCATCCCCTGCCCACCTCCCTCCATCAACCATCAGTTTGTTCTCTATCATTAAGAGTCTCTTAAGGTTTCCTTCATCATATAGTATTTGTCTTTCTCTGCCTGACTTACTTTGCAAACCATAATAACACTCTACTTCCAACCACATCATTGCAAATGGCAAGATTTCATTCTTTTTGATGGAGGAGTAATAGTCCATTGTATTTATATTCCACCTCTTCTTTATTCATTCATCAGTCAATGGACACTTGGGCTTTTTCCATAGTTTGGCTATTACTGATAATGCTGCTATAAACATCCGTGTGCATGCATCCCTTTCAATCTGTGTTTTTGTATGGTTTAGGTAAAATATCTAGTAGTAAAATTGCTGGGTCAAAGGTAGTTCTATCTTCAACTTTTTGAGGAACCTCCATACTATTTTCCAGAGTGGCTGCACCAGTTTACATTCCCACCAACAGTGCAAGAGGGTTCCCCTTTCTCCACATCCTTGCCAACATCTGTTGTTTCCTGTGTTGTTAATTTTAGCCATTCTGACAAGTGTGAGGTGGTATCTCATCCTGGTTTTGATTTATATTTCTCTGATGATGAATGATGTTGAGCATCTTTTCATGTGTCTGTTAGCCATCTGGATGTCTTCTTTGGAAAAGTGCCTGTTCATGTCTTCTGCCCAGTACTTCACTGGATTATTTGTTTTTTGGGTGTTGAGTTTGGTAAGTTCTTTATAGATTTTGTACACTAACCCTTTATCAGATATGTCATTTGCAAATATCTTCTCCCATTCCATTGACTGCCTTTTCATTTTGTTGATTGCTTCCTTCACTATGCAAAAGTTTTTTATCTTGATGAAGTCCTAATAGTTTATTTTTGCTTTTGTTTTCCTCACTTCTGGCTGAGGTCAAAGAGGCTGCTGCCTGTGTTCTCCTCTAGGATTTTAATGGTTTCCTGTCTCACATTTAGGTCTTTCATCTACTTGGAATTTATTTTTGTGTATGACGTAAGAAAGGGCCCAGTAATACAATTCCTATCAAAATACCACCAGCATTTTTCACAGAGCTAGAACAAACAATCCTAAAATTTGTTTGGAACCACAAAAGATCCAGAATAGCCAAAGCAATCCTGAAAAGAAAAGAAAAGCTGGCAGTATCATGATTCTAGACTTCAAGCTATATTACATACAGTCATCAAGACAGTATGGTACTGGCACAAAAACAGATACCTAAATCAATGGAACAGAATACCTAGATCAATGGAAGAGAATAGAAAACCTGGAAACTGACCCATGGCTATATATATGGGCAACTAATCTTTGACAAGGCAGGAGAGAATATCCAATGAAAAAAAGACAGTCTTTTCAGCAAATGGTGTTGGGAAAACTGGAGAGCAACATGCAGAAGCATGAAATAATTTTTTTAAGTGTGGCCTCATTCCTATCACTGAAGTGTATCAGCACCAAAATGTAAGATCACTTCGTTCCATACCATATCTTCCTATAAATGTCTAAGAAAGTTTTAAGTTTAAACTAATGCTCAGAAATTTATAAAGTATAATCCTTGCTCCTCCACTCTAAAAGGAGGGAGGGAGGGAGGGAGGGAGGAAGGAAGAAAGGAAGGAAGGAAGGAAGGAAGGAAGGAAGGAAAGAAGGAAGGAAGGAAGGAAGGAAGGAAGGAAGAAGATATCTGTTTTGAAGTATTTAAAGAACATTTTGTACTCTCTTTAGATCATGGGTATTCAATTTCTTTATTATTCTCAATGGTTTTATACCTTATGGATGGCAAACTACAAAAGTCTTATTGGTTGTTAAATGGATAATATGAAATCAATAGTTTTATTCATTAAGGGAGAGAACCTCTGAGTAAATAATTTTGTTTTATTACCTGACCTGCTTCTTCTCTGAAAAAGAATGAATCAACAATCTAATTCATCAAATCTCCAGGGGCACCTGGGTGGCTCAGTCAGTTAAGCCTCCAACTCTTGATTTCAGCTCAGGTCGTGATCTCAGGGTTCATGAGTTTGAACCCCTCACTGACGATGCAGAGCCTGCTTGGGATCTCTTTCCCCCTTTCTCTCTGCCCCACTGCCCACCCCCTCAAAAATAAATAAATATGTTTTTTTAATCTCTAGAAAAGTTCCCAAGTTTAACTTATTTTTTAAATGTTTATTTATTTATTTTGAGAAAGAGAGAGAGAGAGCAAGCAGGGGCGGGGCAGAAAGAGAGGGAAGGAGAGAATCCCAAGCAGTTTCCAGGCTTCAGCACAGAGCCTGATGCGGGCTTGATCCCACAAAGTGTGAGATCATGACCTGAGCCAAAATTAGGAGTTGGATGCTTAACTGACTGAGCCACCCAGGTGCCTGAAAGTTCACTAGTAAAAAGTTTTAAAAGTTTAAAAAGGTGAAAGAGGTAAGGCCACCTCAGCAAATCTTTCAACAATCTTACCTGGGTTCAGAGACTGTTAAATTATCATATGAACGAATGATTGGATACATCATTTCAACTCTCCTATCTTGGGCCCATTTCTAACACAAACTTCCAATCAGGGAAATGAAATAGGTATGATTTGCTAAGAGCTTTGCTCCAATTGTTTTTGCTGGTAGAACAAGGCACTAAGATTTGTAACTGAAAACAATCTCAGAGACTTCGGACTCTGCCATTTTCCCAGCACCAAGGCTCCTGCAGCCACTATCCTACTCTTCCAGAACAAATGAGGACAGTCTTTACACTGCTGGACTTCTCATACGTGTGTAGCAGAATTAAGAACTTCTGTGACATCCAAAAAGCAGAGGGTGCTTGGGCATTTACATTGTTATTATTTTAATTATCTGCTTACTGGTCTGTCTCCCGTATTAAACTGTGAGCAACATGAGAGAGTTTCTGTTGCATATGATTGTGTTGTTTCCCATATATATCTCAACACTGACAAGTGTTCAATTCAATTTTTTTTTTTTTTTTAAAGATGTGCCTGGGTGGCTCAGTTAGTTAGGCATTTCACTTTTGATTTTGGCTCAGGTCATAATCTCATAGTTAGTGAGTTCAAGTCCCACATCTGGCTCTGTGCTGACAGCATGGAGCCTGCTTGGGATTCAGTCTCTCCCTTTCTGTGCCCCTCCCTGGCTTGTGTTCTTACTCTCTCTCTCTCTCTCTCAAAAATAAATACACTTAAAAAATTTTTTTTAATAAATAAAAATTTTTAAAAAGATGTTCATGGAATACTAAATTTTAATTAAATTAATATATACAGAAGGAATTGGGGCAAATATCAAGTGGATATTCTTCTTTCCAACTTCTTTGTGAATTCTTTCCAAATGCCAATAATCCAACAAAAGGACCTCCTAGTAGCCTTGGCTTTAGCTAATGGGTGAAAAATAGAAAAAGGAGATTGTCTCAAATAAACTATGAATTATAACTACATAAAGAAAGATAAGAGGAACTTAAAAGGCTTAGAAATTTTATGTAAATTATTTTTCTTAACAAAAAAACAGAATATTAGTGAGAAACCTCAGCAGTTCTTTGATGGTAAAATTTCTGCTCATATTTGCAATCCAAATTTAGGTTTTGGATCACAGTTCTCTCCCTCATCTCCCTATTTCCTTTCCTGTCACCAACTTTCTTAGATGGAGCAAGACTTCTATTGTAAAATTTACTATGTAAGGAGCTTGGTCTAGAGAACTGGGAGCATTTAAAAAGCAAAGAAAGAAAGGTAACCAAGAAAATTACACTGACACAGCCTGTCACTCAAAACAGGAAAGAAAAACTAGAAGTGCATTAACCAGTTCTAGATCACTATTCACCTTAAACATGTCCTCCAGGCAAATTTCCACATATTCTTACCTAGTAAGAAACTGTTGGAATAATCTACGTGTGGAGCAATGCCAATCTGGACTAGACTCTAGGCCAGTGGTTATTGAATGCCACCCCAAATCAGAATCATTTGTCAACTGCTTGCCAAACCACAGTTAAAATACAGATTATAATTTAGAAAGTCTGGGATAGGACCTAGAATTTGCATTTCTAACAGACTTCCATGCTGTTGATCCACGGACCACTCACTCTGAGTAGCATTTCTCTAGACCACTGAGCTAAAAACAGCAAAAGCAAAAACTATTTTCACTAAGAGGCACGTGGGTAGCTTAGTCGGTTAAGCATCCCACTCCTGGTTTTGGCTCAGGTCATGATCTCACAGTTCATGGGTTCGAGCCACACATCGAGCCCTGCACTCACTGTGTGGATCTTGCTTGGGATTCTCTCACTGTTTCTGCCTCTCCCTGGCTCATTCTCGCTCTCTCTCTCACTCTCTCTCAAAAGAAATAAATGAACTTTAAAAATTTTTATTAAAAAAATTTTTTTAACCTATTTTCACTAATATTCAAAATGTTATAAGAAAGCCTAGTTGTAAAAAGTAAGATACCAAAATTTCTAACATAATGGTGGGGTCAATGACCTTTATGGAAATTGGAAAAAAAAAACTGGTGGGACAAATGAGAGATAAATTTTGTTTTTATAAATGCTGGGTTGGAGAAGGTATCAGGTTATCTACGGGCACATGATCTATAAAAAAACAGAAAATAGATGGCTGTCCCAGGCATATAGTTAGAATTCACATTTAAAGGTAGAGATATGCAAGTCTAGTTAACAAAGTAACTAAACCCAAAAGACAATAAAGTCTCTGAGTTACAGGGGAAAAAACACAGCCATGCACTGAACCTCAAAGAATTTCTATTTCACAGGTTAGAAGAATGAAAGACAACCAAGAAGAAACAAGGAGGACTGGTTATAATGATTATGATGGAATAAGAGGAACTAATAGGTAAGTGTCATTGGCACATAAAGAAGGGAAGGTTCATGAGGTGCCTGGGTGGCTCAGTTGGTTAAGCATCCAACACTTGATTTTGGCTCAGGTCATGATCTCAGGGTTCGTGAATTCAAGCCCCACATCAGGCTCCTTGCTCAGCCTGCCTAAGATTCTCTCTCTCTCTCTCCTGCTTGAGCTCTCTCTCACACTCAAAAAAAAAAAGAAAAACTCTTAAAAAAAATGAAAGGAAGAAAGAAGGGTTTCATTTATTAATAAGAGATCTATGCTAAACAATTCAAAGAGATGCACCAGGATTTGGCTCCACGGTCACTGATAAACTTGAAAGCATTTATCAGTAGCATGGAGCAGAAGCCAAACTGCAAGAGGTTAAGAATAAAATGGAAAAAGAAAAAGTGAGGCAGTTAGCATGATTAAAATAGGAGAATTACATTAAACTTGAATTAAACTTTGTTTACAGAACTAGGATTCCACGATATCTATTATGTTTATGGCTTCTTTTTCTTTCTTTTTTAAATTTCCAAAGAGCCTTATAAAGGTTGTGGAAGGCTAGATAATGGTCCCTCAAAAGGTGTCCACATCCTAATCCCTAAAACATGCGAATGTTACTGTATATGGGGAAAAAGCAGGGAGGGTCTTTGCAAATATGATTGACTTAAGGATCTTGAGATGGAAAAAATAGCCTGGACTATCCAGGTGTCTCCTAAATGCAATCACAAGTATTCTCTTTTCAAAAAAATTTCTTGAGTATGGTTGACACATGCTGTTAACAATAGTTTCAGGTTTATGACATAATGATTCAACACCTCTGTACCTTATGCTTTGCTCACCACAAGTATAGCTACCTTCTGTCTCCATACAATGCTGTTACAGCATCATTGACTATATTCCCTATGTTGTGCCTTTACTGTCATGACTTATTTATTCTGTAACTGGAAGCCTGTATCTCTCTCTAACCCCTGCTTGAGCTCATCTTGCCCATCCTTTCATCCTCCTTCTCTCTGGCAACCAGCAGTTTGTACTCTGTATTTATGGTCGAATTCTGCTTTTTGTTTGTTTCTTTAGTTTCCACATGAGTGAAATCATATGGTATCTGTCCTTCTCAATCTGACTTATCTCCCTTAGCATAATACCCTCTGAGTCCACCCATGGTGTCGCAAATGGCAAGTACTCACGCTTTTTTATGGCTGTGTAACAGTCCATTGTAGATATACACCATAACTCTTTACTGCTTCGTCTCTCAATGGACACAAGCTGCTTCCATGTTGGCTATTGTAAATTATGCTGCAATAAACATGGGGGTGTGTATATCTTTTCAAATTAGTGTTTTTGTTTTCTTTGGATAAATAGCCAGTGGTGGAATTATTGACTTATATGTTATTTCTATTTTTAATTTTTTGAGGAACATCTACACTGTTTTAAATCTCAGGAATTCTTATGATGGAATCAGAAGGAAATTTCACACATTCAGAATAAGAAAGCATTGCTACACTAGAAACAAGATGTTATGTTTCTGGCTTTGAAGATGGAGGAAGAGGACACACAACAAGGAATCCAAGAAATGCTGCTCTGGGTGCTGGAAAAGGCAAGAAAACAGATTTTCCCCTATAGCCTCCAGAGGGAGTATGGTCCTGATAATGCCTTCATTTCAGTTCAGTGAACCTGATTTCAGGCTTCTGGGTCTCCAGTACTGCAAGAGCATAAATTTGTGCTACTTTAAGCTACCAAGGTTGTCATAACTTGTCATAGCAGCCATAGGAAACTATGGTCAATTCACAATCTGGTCTTGGTGATAAATTTAGTTATTATGTCATCTACTCTTAGATGAAAACAAACAAAAACAATTCTAAGTGATTATGAGATATTTCTCAGTTAAGCATCACAAAATTTTGTTGCTCTTCTCGCATCAAATTTGGTAAGAAACAGATGTGCTGTGTTATAAGACCTTGGAGAACATTATTTAAATAATTTGAAAACTTAGGGAGAAAATATGAATTTTAACTGCTAAAATGTAATCTTTTTAAAATATGGTTTGATCAACTTGCCATAGTGGTTTATCCAGCTAGCAACTAAATTAGAACACATGCCAGAAAGTACAGTCATCAGTATTTCATAACACAGATGCTAAAATGAAAATCCCAATTTCCCAGTAAACATGAAAACCCAAGGAAAAAATTCTAACAGGAAAAAAATGAAATTTGAGCATAGCAAACAAATTCCCAAAAATCAATACTATATGGAAATTGGAAACTTTTTCTAAAAAGATATTTTTTTAATATTACTCTTCAAAATGACATAGAGCAACTCAACGACAACAACAACAACAACAACAACAAAAACCCAAGGCAATTAAAAATCGACAAAGAACTTAGATATCTCTCCCAAGGTATATTAATGGCCAACAAGCACAGAAAATAGATTGACAGTAACAACCAGTAGGGAAATGCAAAGTAAAAACCATAATGAATTATTACTTCATATGCATTGGGATAGATATTTATGAGAGGAGAGAGAGGGAGAGGAAGGGAGGGGTAGGGAGGGGAAGAGTGAGAAGGGGAGGGGAGGGGAAGGGAGGAGAAGAGAGAAGAGGGGAGAGGAGGGGAGGGGAGGGGAGGGGAGGAGAGGAAGAAAGAAAGAAAGAAAGAAAGAAAGAAAGAAAGAAAGAAAGAAAGAAAGAAGAAAGAAAAAGAAAGAAGCAGGAGAGAAGGAGGGAGGGAGGGAGGGAGGCAGGAAGGAAGAAGGGAAGAAAGAAAGAAAAAGAGTTGGCAAGATGTGAGGAAACTGAAACACTTGTGCAATGCTGGTGGAAATATAAAATGGTGCAGTCACTGTGGAAAGCATGGAGGTTCCTCAAAAAATTAAATATAGAACTACCACATGATCTGGCAATTCCACTTCTAAGTATATACTTAAAAGAATTGAAAGCTGGATGTCTTAGCTCAGGTTGCCATAAAATGTTATAGATGGTGTGGCTTAAAGCAAAAGAAATCTATTTTCTCACAGTTCTGGGGGCTGGAAATCCCAGATCAAGGTCCTGTGGGGTTCAGCTTCTGGTGAGAACTCTCTGGTTTGCAAATGGCCACCTTCTTGCTGCTTCAAATGACAGGGTGAGGGCTCTCTTCCTCTTTTTACAAAACCATGACCCTGTAGGATTAGCGCCCCACCTTTATGACCTCATTTACCTTAATTACTCCTAAAGGCCCTATCTCCAAATACAATCACGTTTTGAATTAGGGCTTCAACATATGAATCTGAAGGGACACAATTCAGTCCACAACACAAGAACTAAATCAGTACACCCATGTTCATAGTGCCTTATTCACAAAGCCAAAATGTGAAACAACCCAAATGTCTATGGACAGATGAATGAATAAACAAAATGTGGCACATACATTCAACTGACTATTATTCAGTCTTAAAAATGAATGAAATTGTGATACAGGCCACAATATGGATGAATCTTGATGTCATCATGGTAGGTGAAGTAGGTCAGGTAAGGTAACACCGATCTAGTTCAGATCTTCAAAGCCTATGTTCTAACTGGCCCTTCTCTTCTCTCTAGGCTATTCTTGCTGGAACACCTAATACAAAGTAAAAGGACAAAAATTTTTTTTGGTACAACAGGATGTTAAAATAGTATTCTTATGTCTGTTTTGGCTGAGAGTTCTAGGAGACAGGTAACTATTATTGTCACACCTGAGCAATATTCAGGTTGTGCAAGGCTTCTAAAAGAGGTAAAAAAAAAAAAAGAACCAGTTTTGTAAACCCTTGGCTTACCAAACATCGTCAGACTTCAGAAAAGAATGGGAAGCTAAATGGTGAGAAAACTTCTGTTGGTGGTATACAAACCTGGGGAAGAGGTCCTCAACTCTCCTCAAATTTCATGAGGGAGTCTTCATGAAGACTTGAGATATATATATATCTCCCTTGCATTTGGGAACACACAGTAGAGTCCCTAGATAAATGTCAGACACCAGAGCCCCTGCTCTAAAGACAGAGGAGGCATGATAGCTGCATTTGGGACAGTCTCTGTCTCAGTCAGCTTGTGCTATGATAACAAAATACCATAAACTGGGTGGCTCAAACAACAGACATGAACTTCTCACAGTTCTGGAAGCTGGGAAGTCCAAGATTGAGTTGCCAGAATGCCCCAGTTCTCGTGAGAACACTCTTCCTCACTTGTAGATGGCACCTTTATCCTCACCAGGTGAAGAGAGGAAGAGGAAGCAAGCTTTCTGGTGTTTCTACTTATAAGGGCACTAATCCCATCATGGGGAATCTACTCCTATAACTTCATTTAAACTAATTACCTCCCAAAGGCCCCACCTCCTAATACCATCATACTGAGTAGGTAGGGTTTCAACATACAAATTTTGAAGGGACACAATGTTCAGTCTATAATAGTCTGTAATCCCAGTATTCATGCTTCTCCGGGGCTAAAGATGATCAGGTGTTAGAACCTGCCCAGGAGGGCTGCCTGGAGGAGGGAGGACCTCAGCACAAAAAAAAACTAAAGTTGTACTGCCCAAAGTTTGAAGTCTGAAGGAGGAATTTTAAGTAACTTGCTGGAGAAAATGTATTAATCACTGAACTACATGTAAAGTGTTGCTGGTATTTGGTGGGGACAAGTTTCCTGAAGACCCTCAAAGCACCCTGTGAGCATTAGCTTTAAATATCCACCAAAGCTAGAACAAGTCAAGGTCCTCATAAATTGGGGCCACTCAAGTAAAAATCTTTTTTCCTTTTCTTCTTTCACTGTTTTCCAAACCAAGAGGGATCCAAAGCTGACACTAGGAAGTTAAGACTGGGGAAAAGGAGCTGGTGAAGAGCATAGTGAAGAGAAAAAAATAAAATCCCACCAGATCCCACCCTTCTGACTAAAGGCTGATGTAGTTTTGACTATTTTTGATTCTTGATATTTTATTAACTGAAATGAGACTGATGAGGAGTAAATAGGAGTGAAAGACAATACCTGGGCACAAGATTTCAGCCAGAAAGAGAAAACGATCTTCACAGAATGAGGGACCATACATGAATAAAAGTGCATCTGATTACACCTTCAACGTTTTGCTCCTTCAGCATACAAGTTAAATTTATAACTTGTATTAAGATTAAACAAGAAATTCACTTTTGTTTCTCCCTTTTATTTTAAAGCCAACTAACTGCCTCTGTTTCCTCACTACCCACTTATTCTTATAACCTTAAAACACATTTTCTATAGAAATTGCCAATACCAGTTATTGGCAGGTCCTGTCAAATAATTTTTTAAATTCTTTTATATGGCAAAATGTTTCAGAAAAATGAAACCCAGCCCAATCTTAAAAGAATGATACATGATGACATAGTTTGATTTCTTCCAAAAATGGAAGACTGGTTTCCTATTAGGGCATTATTAATATAATTCATCATATCAGTTGATCAAATGAGAAAAACTATATGATCATTACAAAATTCATAAAATCAGTACAGATTTTAAGAAATCTTAGAAAATTAAAAAAAAATGAATACCTTCTTGTGATAAAGACCTCAGACTTTCCAAGTCAACATCTTATTTAATGAGTTATCATGAAAGACAGTCTTCAAAGTCAGAAACAAAACAGCTTGAGAACCAATGAAAGATCAAGGATATAGAATAGAAATATTGAAAGAAAGATTCATATATAGACAAAAAATATGGCCAGTATCATTTCAAATCAATGGGAAATTGATAGAGATGTCAATGAATGGCATTGGGACATTGGCCAACTTTTCAGGGAAGAAAACAGACTACTTCAAATACTTTCCACATGGATTTAAGATATAGCTATAAAAAATGATGAGAAGTGCCACTAGAAAGTATAGGTCAATATTATCTTGGGGCAGAGGAACCTCAGTTGTAATAAATAGGTAAAAACTATATACCCAGAAAGACATATTTGACTATGGAAATCTATACAACAGAAGTTACCATTAAGCAAACACCCATCTGGAGGCATCTGAGGCTCAAGGACAAATTAAACTAGACTTATTCTCTGTCACCAGGTAATGCAACCATTTCAGAGTCTTTCACTTAGACTCAATATTCATCAGAATTCTGTATGTGGACCTGGCCAGGGGTTTTATTACTTCACTCTACCACCCGCCTATGATAAGAGACTAGTGCCTGGGTCACAGAACCATGAGATGCTGTGATAAAGAGCTGATAATACCCCCAATTATTTCCAAGATGATTAAGTAAACATAATGTCATCTCATGGTGCAGTTGGGGTGGTGAGGTGATTCTTTACCCTAGCTGCACATTAACATCACCTATGGGGGGCACCTGGGTGGCTTAGTCGGTTAAGCATCTGATTCTTGGTTTCAGCTCAGGTCATAATCTCATAGTTTGTGAGTCTGAGCCCCACATTGGGTTCTGTGAAGACAGTGTAGAGCCTGCTCCGGATTCTCTCTCCTCACCCCTCTCTCTCTGCCTCTCTCTCTCTCAAAATAAATTAAATTTTTAAAAATATAAATAATAAATAAAATAAAATAAAATAAAATAAAGTAAAATAAAATCACCTATAGGAAGCATAGGGCCTACCCCAGAGATTCTAATTCAGTTCATCTGAAGTGAGGCCTAAACCCTTTACTTTCTTATTTTGTGTGTTTGTTTGTTTTAAGTTTTCAGTTACATAGTATTTCATCAGAAAACAAAGGGGATGCGACTTACTACTAAGCAGCAAATCTGCAGCATAGGAAGACTTTTAAAAAATAAGAGTGATTTACTCTCTCTTCAAAAATATAGCCTTGGGCACATGGGTGGCTCAGTCAGTTAAGCATCTGACTTTGGCTCAGGTTATGACCTTACAGTTCATGAGTTTGAGCCCCCCATCAGCTCTCTACTGTCAGCACAGAGCCCACTTGTGATTCTCTCTCTCCATCTCTCTCTACCCTTCCCCCCTCCCTCTCTTAAAAATAAATAAACATTTAAAAAAAATTACAGTCTTCTAACCTAAACAATCTTATTCAGTAATTCTGAAAGAAACACATTTCCTCAGAACAGATCTAGTTTCTGGTTAATGCTTCCAAAGCTACGATTTTGAGTCCCCCTGCACTCTAAAAACCTCTTACACTTCATCTTTGTCTCCCCATACTTTATAACTAATTTTTATGATTGTAAATGTGTTCTCTTTAATGAAAGTACAATGCAAATGACTAATCAGTTAAAGAAACTTTATATTTGTATATTTGAAGACAGGAGTAAAAGACAAGATCAGGGGCGCCTGGGTGGCGCAGTCGGTTAAGCGTCCGACTTCAGCCAGGTCACGATCTCGCGGTCCGTGAGTTCGAGCCCCGCGTCAGGCTCTGGGCTGACGGCTCAGAGCCTGGAGCCTGTCTCCGATTCTGTGTCTCCCTCTCTCTCTGCCCCTCCCCCGTTCATGCTCTGTCTCTCTCTGTCCCAAAAATAAATTAAAAAAAAAAAAAAAAAAGAAAAAAGACAAGATCAGACAAGGCACATGGCACACATTCATGCTGGAACAATGAAAGCTCTTGCATTGTTTTTCCAAGACACTATGCTTACCAGGCAAACAAAACAAAACAATACAAAACCCCCAAACCTGTCGGGGGGGCAGGCAGACTTCAGCATGAACCCCTAAATATTCTGTACATAAGCACAAAAATTTCTTCACACTGAGTACATAAACCCTAGTCGAATTCTCTCCCTGGAGAGAAAAGCATCCTTAAATTTTGGTGCTGTCTCTAATGACTTGGAAATGTGATCTTTACTCACCACTGAAAGCTTCACAACAACTACTTGGGATGCTGGGTTTACATCCTAAAATTACTTATTTTTTGCAAAATTATTTGACCTTTTAGTGTATTTATTCTACTTAAACTATATAGTTTGAACTAGCTTCTTAAGGGCCAGGAATGTTCCTTTGTATCTTTATCCATGGTAATTGGTACCAATTAGCACTCACATAACAACTGAATAATAGTTTTTAAAAATCATCTCCTTCACCCTAAAGCAAGAGCTCACATGCATGTGAACCCAGGTACACAATCCTTAGGCAAAAGAAATCTCCCCAAACTCTATTTGTCAGAAAACCTGCCCTGTTAAGATACTCAGTTATAGGAGGAGAGGGGGGCAGGCAGCTGACAGTGGTAGAAAAGGCAGCATATTGGAGTTGGGAACATCAGAGGAAAGCTCCTTGGATCCTCCCTTCTCCAACCTTCGTCATTGCCACGAGGGGTTCCAAAGGGCATCAGAAACAGCAAACACCACCAAGGGAGAAGGAGAATAGGTTGGGGTTATTGTGGCTGTATACTGACTTGTGACCAAATGGCCAGCCCTTTGGGAGAAACCAGAAATATTATAGGGGATGGTCTCTTTGTAAGAGGATGGAAAGTCCTACATAGGCAATTAGAAGCAAAAACAGGAACTTTGGCTTACTGCATCCTTGTGACCCCATTTGCATCCTGAAGCTGCTGAAATTTGGTCATATTGAGTTGTTACCATATGAGAATGCCAGAGATGTGCCAAATGTCCTTTCTCCTGATGCTCCTCCCAAGCCCTAAATCTATTTTTATTATGCCTTCCAGCTGTCCCAAACCCCTTCTCCAACAGCACAGCCCATATATGGGTAAGGGATGGGTTTGCAGAGTCAAGATTCAAACCTTATGGTGTGTAACATATTCAAAACCCATGCATTTCCCCCACACACACACCACACTAACATAGGTCAGACATACAAATAATTGAAACATAAAGTAGTATTTACTATTGTTAAGAAAAAATATCCAAAACAGAAATTTGGCAAAAGGAAGGCTGCATATCCTTTCAATGTCATACTTGAACATGATCTCATAGGTCCACCCAAGGATTATTTATTTCACTGGGAGAATATACCTTTCTTTGACTTGTTATTTAATATTGATTCTATGAGGTTATGTAAAACCTTGTAGATTTTTTTTCCAGCAGAGATGCCAGTGATTTCTATTCAGTGGAAAAAATAACCCCAAACATTATGCTTTTACTGCCCTTTAGGATATTGACCATTTCGTCTCTAACTTAGCCAATTTAGTTAGTTTGCCATCCCCAGCAAACTATAGAATTCTCTGTTCTTCAAAAGGCCTGTGAGTCAATTTATTACCCTGCTAGCTCCTTTATTAACGAGTTAAATAAGTTTTTGACAAGGGCTCACTATGTACTTACATAAGTGTCATGTTAAATTCTTACAAATTATGCCTTGACACTACAACATGTTGTCAAGGTTTGACATAAGATGTGATTTCATGCAGTAGGGGCCAAGACAAAGGAAAGTTTGCCAATGAGGCGAGCCTCAAGGAACGGACGAGATTTCAGCTGCGGCTGTGGGAAGGAAAGCCATTGCAGACACAATTTTAAATATTTATACATTTACATGTAAAGCTAACAAAGAGGTTCTAACGTGGATCACTAAAAAATACTTAATTTAGACCTATTGTATGTGATCTTCTAGATAAAATAGTATCAAATAAGATCCATGAATGCATAAAGAGAACAATACATTATAACCAAAGAGAACTTATTCCAAGAAGTGAAAGGAGATTCAACAACTGAAAGTCTATTGTCATAATAAAGTATATCAAGAAATTACAGGAGAAATACCACGTGATACCAATAAATTCAGAAAAAGATACTCATAATCAGACCATTTCTAATACAGACGGTAAGCAAAATGGAAACAACTTAAATTTATCTAATCTAATCTAATTAGATTATCTAAATCTAATGAAAGCTATTTATTAAATTGCAAGAGCAGATATCATTGTAGACAATGAAAACTGAAATCATTTTCCTTAATACCAATACCAGATAGAGATGATGGCTACCATCAGTATTTTTCACTGTCTTGCAGATGCTAATAAATGCCACACACATTTTAGAAAAATTAAATACCATGTAAAAAATCATTGGAAAATGAGGTTAATCCCTTTGTTGATAAGACCATATTTTAAAAACAGAGAGAGAAATTTTACATGAATTTGTCAGGTATATACATACAAGATAATTTTTTTAAAGCAATAAATTTTCCCTGTGTAGCAATAGTCACTGAGAAATGGAAATGGGGAAGGATTTCTTGTCTCAAGGATGATAACAAGAAAAAATATCTAGGACTAAGTTTAACAAGAATTTTCTATGAAGATCTACATGATGAAAATTTTACACTTTATTGAAAGACACAAAATAGGATATGAAGAAATGGAAAGATGCACATTATGTTCTTGGATTTGAAAAAAATATATTATAGAAATACAAATTTCTCCAAAATTAATATATAAATGTAATTCAATTTCAATTAAAAACCTACCAGAGATAGTGAATTATATAATAAAGTGTTTATAGAATCTTAGTTCCCCTAGGTCCTATCTTGTGTTCTGAAAATTTCACAGCCTCATTGATAGCCTTTTTTTTTCTACCAAATTGCCACCAAAGGGAGGAAACAAAGCTCAGAATTCTTACACTGAGGGAGGAATAAGATGGGGTCTTTCTCCACCAACTCCCATCACTCATTGATTAAAGGTTGCTTCAAGAAATACCTCATATGAAGTTCTACCTGCCCCTGCAAGCCAAGAAAACTCCTGCAGCTAGAAAAATCATTCTGTAAAAAAGGTAAAAAGATGCAGGCATTTGGGGTTTGCTATGGTCTCAAGTTTTCAGCTTTCTACTTCTGTGTGGTTCCTGGCCAACAGAATACTCTATTAAGCACTAAAATAAGCAGAAAGGGGATTATTTTTCTAATCTGATGGATGGAGGAAGGGGGTGACAGAGATGAAGTGGGAGAATGTAGCACCACTCTCTGCTACAACTTACTTTCTCTAAAATATCTGAAGGCAATTTTACTCTTTACTGTGAAGACCACCCTCCTCACTACACGATATGGGTACAAGTCTATTGACATAATCTAGACCTCATTTCTTGAGAACAAATTACTTGCCTAAAAGAGCTTCTGCCCATCCCTGACCTGGGAGCATCTCTATATCATACAGTTTCCCTCCTATTTTTCTTCCCTTTGTCCACTGGTCTGCAGCATAACAAGAATGTGTCAGCACCTCAGTTCATGCAGCCTCAATAAAATCGGTCAAGGAAGAGAATGGATATTTGCAGATGAAGTTGCCTCCAGAGGTACTTAGAAGAGCAAGAAGCTCGGTGAAGTCTGACACTGACTTCATACCCAGCTCTGACACATTTTGCCTACAATTCCCGGAAACTTAGGACCTCCTGGAAACTTTCCAGACACCCTCGATGGCCATATGAACTTTTTTTTGCTTAGCTAAAATACTGTTGTGTTAAACTCTATTTCCTTTCACAAATCCATTTTTCCAAAAGAGGGATAGAAAATATTATTATCTCATTCAAAGTCTTCACTCTGTTAGAACTTCAGTTTAAAGTTTTGTAGAAAGGCAGCTACAATTAATTTATCCTAAGTCTGTCATTTCAACTTCCTAAAACCACAAATAATAGACTCTCCCCAGAAATAATTGTCTTTAAATAGCAGGAGTTTTGTTGTTTGTTGTTTTTATTTTTTAATAAAAGAGCTTTAGCCTCAAGAATCTCTATTGAAAGTCAGTCTCCGGAAAATCAGCTGTCCATACAGAGGAGTTAGAAAGAAGCTGGACAGGCTAGTTTGCCTTTAAACGACTTGAAACGACTTTATATGACTTTAAACCTTCATCCTCAAACTCATAACACTTTCAAACTCATTAAAAGAGGAATTGCTTCTGTCTGTCCTCTATGAAAAACACCAGCTGATACCACAAAAGATAGCAATCTGAGCAAAGCATCTTTTTTGGGAATAAAACCACAGCTGCTGTCCAGGCAACAACACTATTTATTATATTTAATTACTAAAGCAAAACAAATATAAGGTGTTTAAAATGGGCCAACTAATAAACAACCGTTATTTAGCACTTAAGTACCATCAGAAAATATTTTACATCATACATATCAGCTGATGAAGAAGACATTGTTATTGTAGTCAACATAAAGCTGTTTTTCAATCAATAGATACTCAATTCATCCTTCAAATCCCACTCCCTCTTCATCAATAATCATTTATAGGTACTTACTATGTGCCTGCCTCTAATGCTTCCTGAAGGATCCATATTAATTAGTGAGTTTTAACTTTTCATATTCTAAAATATACCTTTCAGGATCGCCTGGGTGGCTCAGTTGGTTAAGCGTCCGCCTTCAGCTCAGGTCATGATCTCACGGTTTGTGAGTTTGAGCCCCAAATCGGGCTCTGTCTCAGAGCTCAGAGCCTGGAGCCTGCTTCTGATTCTGTGTCTCCCTCTCTCTCTGCCCCTCCCCAATTCATGCTCTGTCTCTCAAAAATAAATAAAATGTTAAAAAAAATTTTTAACATACTTTTCACATCTGATAGTTCTAATGAAATGCAACTCCTTGTCATGTTAAGCAGTAGATATATTCTTTAAGTGTCACATTCTAAATCTAATCCCCTGAAGGGAATTCATTTTAGCAAGTATGAATTAGCTCCTACAACACAAACTTTCCACTGCAGTAACTGTCTCTTGAAGGTTTTTTTTATTATTAAAATCAACCCCAAAGCTCAAGGCAAGAAAAAAAACTCCGAAAATCTCTTTGTCATTCCAAAAGCAACTAGGAAGTCCCAATGAGTGAAATGGAATTTGAATAGTTAATTACATCCTATTAAACATGCCAATAGTTTTATCAAAATATATATGTTCGCCAGCACAGGAAAACAGGTTGCTTACCTGTTTCCTGACATTGACTTGCTCTGCCAGCAAGGTTATTGTAAAAGTTAGGACATTTAGAAATGATTCAGATTCCCAGTGCTGGGAACATGTGGGTTCAGAGTGGCTTCCTGCTTCTATATGAAGCATTGTATAAAGCATTAAAGCTGTAGGAAATGACTGGGGTAAGATGAGTGTGGCTGACATGTGATTATCACTCACCCCACCCTATGAGCTGCTCCACTTCTGAGCTGCTTCACCAAATCCCTGAAATGTTTTGAGA
This sequence comes from Prionailurus viverrinus, assembly GCF_022837055.1. Taxonomy (NCBI): domain Eukaryota; kingdom Metazoa; phylum Chordata; class Mammalia; order Carnivora; family Felidae; genus Prionailurus; species Prionailurus viverrinus. Next base: position 110,858,872 of record NC_062569.1, on the reverse strand, counting down.
GCTTGATTCATCTGTTTGAAGACAAACCTTACTCAAGCCAAGTTCTAAATTTCTTGCAGGCACAGGTTTTCAAGTGCTCTGTAGTGTGATAAGAATCACATGGAGTGCCTCATTCTTGCTCTTCCCTCTCAGGATCTTTGTGAAGCTGGGGGCTGGGAATGTGCTTGTTTATATGCTGCCCAGGTGTTTCTGAAAGAATTGATGCTGTTTTAGAAACACTGGTTTAGGACCAAAAAAAAAGAGAGAGAGAGAGAGAGAGAAATCTACTCCCTAATGGACAGGAGGCAGAAATGAGAAATGACTGCTTTACAGTGAAAGAGGTCAGATTGGTGTTTAAAGGCTCCTACACGAAAAAGCTACCAGAGGTAGATAGATGATAGCTGACAGAAGATATAGATAAATGATGAAAGAAAGAAAGAAAGAAAGAAAGAAATAAAGAAAGAAAGAAAGAAAGAAAGAAAGAGGAAGGAAGGAAGGAAGGAAGGAAGAAAAAAGAGTTGAGGTCTGGCTGAGGCTGGCAGCTAGATCACATCTCATTTAAATCTAGACCAGGTTATGCCATTGTTTCTTCAAAAGTGATACCATCCACTCTACTCAGTTAAATCACAGAGATATAAGACAGAGAGAAAGAGATGTCATCGAAATAAGATCGATTCTACAGTACGGAGCTTTTGGTACAGAAAGAGCCTGAACTAAGAACAAGATTATGAAAAGAATAAAATAACCTGTGTTCCCCAGGAGCAGTGAGCTGAAGTACTTAAAAACAGAGACATAGAGCCCCAAATGAGTGGGGCAAAGGCATGACTATCCATAATGCCAGCTGTGTCTTTCAGATCTCAGACCTCAGCAGAAAGTCCCATGCAGCAAGATGCCATACCATCACACCTCTTCTGTCAACCAAGGTGACAAGCTCTCACTCTGTAGCCCACCTTCACCCTTCCCACCTGTCTTCTCCTTGATTAGCTCCCTTTTGGAAAGATCTAGTGTAAGCCCATGCCATTTTGCTGGATGGTAATAACTAGAAACATATTGACGTAGATATAGGCATTAACTTCACTTATCAGAATTCAATTTGAACTCCACACTGGCCTCTAGAAAGCATCTTATTGAAGAAGGAAAGACTATCTCACCCTGTCCAGGAATTCCTTTGGAGGCACACCAATACTGAACCAGGTGTTTGGGGATCTGGCCATGCTTTCCTTCCTCAGCAGAGTTCCAATCCAAAATGGCTTTTGGGGGTTTGTTTGTTTCTTTGTTTGGTGCACTTATTATTAATACCAAACAATTAGCTCATATTATAGAGATTTATTCAGTAAGTTCCATATGTGTGTCTGTTTTCTCCATGCTGAAAATTCCTTCTGGGCAAAGACTATGTGCTTTCTCCTTTCATTCCCCTCTCATTGACACTCAATAAATTACCTTTGTTCTAACCATTATATCTTGAGAATTTCATAGGTATGATTTCAGCTCCTTAAAACTCCACGATCCCAAACCAGTCACAGTGGAGAAATACAGATATCAACTTTTTAAAAACATTAACTTGAAACGAGAAGAGAAAAGTTTTTTTAAGGTGTTATTCCTTATTGCTACCTGCACCTACTTCCTGTGAAGGATTTCCCCTGATATGTCTTAGAATAACATGCCATCAAACTAACAAGGGAAACTGATAATACAGACGTAGAAAGCAGCTCAAACACTGTGCATGGAAGGGAACTTGACTATGGGGAAAAGTGGGTGAGATAAGTGGTAAGCAGTGTTAGTTAGCCCTACTGTACAACCCAGGATATAGTCTACAACATCTGATAATTGTTTGGAGGATATGTAGCCACACATCCCCAAAAGCAACCACTACCTACAACAACAACCAACAACAAACCAAGCAAACAAACAAAACAAGAAGATCCTCTTTTTCTATCTTCCTCAGTTTCATCTTTGGAAAGAAGCAGAGAATCTGGCTCCAGGCCAGTGGTCCAGGGAGCCCGGTCACACTTCTGCCTCTCTCCTCATTTTCCAATCTCCTTCCAAGTCCCTACCGGGAAATGTTTTGCCCACATATTGGGGATTGGACTGTACTGAGAATATGATCATTGAAAGTGAAACTGGGTCCTGACCCCCGGCAAAAACATTGCTATCTATGTGAACCAGTTCTTTGAATCAAGTGTGTATCTGGCCCCAGTATATTTCTACTGGCTGGTATTTCCATGAAATAGAAAAAATAGACAGTTAAAACCAGGTCTCTCTACCTATCTGATGAGGGAGCATAAAGCAAGCTGACGCCCTGCAAACCATTTCCCCCAAGGTGGAATATGTGTGATATTCCTCAGGCACTCCTGGCTGCCCAAGAACAAAGGAAAGGGGAAAACAAGTGGTTAAACTGATAGAGCTTCCATCAATTTACAAATATCTCAATAGCCTAATCTCTAGGAACTCCCTACTGTCTTAATGTTAATACTTTGCTAGAGGGAAAAGCAACCTTAGCTTGACAATAGTTAGGCCTTCAGTAATCTGTAAATCCTCTTTAGCATATGGAAATCCCTTTAAGAAACTTCCTCTTGATTTTACCTCCCTCAGCTCCACACAGTAAATAAGCAACCACTCTTTACAACCCCAGTACAGTTCTTTCTGCCCATTGGTCCTGTCCCCATGCTTTAATAAAATCACCTTTTTGTACCAAAGACGTCTTCAAGAATTCTTTCTTGGCCATCAGCTCCAAACCCCCACCACTACCTCAAAACCTCATCATAACTGTCTCTCTCCCTCCCTCTTTTTCCTCCTACAACTAAAATGCTTACACTACCTTTTTCAATAGTACATTTTATTGAGTAGTAAAAACAGACTGTTAAATTGGCAAGAAAGCACAAGAAATCCTAGGTATCTAATAGCCTAAATTACTCAGACAGGGGATGCAGGTCCCCTACCCTATTGCACCTCTTCAATCTCCTTGGCATCCTGAAAATACTATTTGTTTAAATGTACTAAGCTACTTTCCTAAGTGTAAGTGATAATAGATATGGATTCAAATTGCAGGCTAAGAAATGAGAGCTTTGGAGATTTAAAAATAAAGAAAAGTGATCTCAGATGTATCATTCAGCAAATACTTACTGAATTCCTGCTGTGTGTTAGGCATTGTGATAGGAGCCTGGGGTAAAAGAGAACTAGTCAGACATGATGGGTTGCTCAGGTAGTAAAGGTTTTATCCAGAGAACTCTAAACACAGGATACATTCTCCCACTACCAGTATGGACTTTAGCCAGGTAACCCTTCATCTTCCTGCTGGATGCATGATTCTGAAGTTCCCACATAATCCCATGCCCAGATCTACCATGGCACTGGCGTTTTTTTCTTTTCTTTTTTCTTGTTTTTTGTTTTTGTTTTTGTTTTTGTTTTTGTTTTTGAAAGAGAGAGCTCACATGTGTACAGGGGTTGGGAGAGGGGCGGATGGAGAGGGAGAGATGAATCCCAAGGAGGCGCTGCCCTGCCAGGGCACAACCTGACATGGGGCTCAATCTCACGAATTGTGAGATCATGACCTGAGCCAAAATCAAGTGAGACACTTAACTGACTGAGCCACCATACCATGGCACTGGTTTAAAGAGACTGTGACACTGTAGAGCATCAGTGACTGAGGCCTCTTGCCAAGTTTCCAAGGGTGACATCTTTAGTGTCATCCAGTGGGACATTTGTTACAGGAGTTTTATTCATCAGACTGTAATTTTCTTAACCACTTGCCTCACTGTTAAGATAACATCTGGTTAGCACATTACTATCTTTAGAGGAAAAATACAATATAAATGTCAAACCTCTGGTGTGCTTATTTTCTTATTATCTATATTGTAACTCTAAATTGCCATTCTTAGGCTCTTGATTTGTAAGACACTGCACTCTTACCATTAGTATTTAATCTGTCTGCAGAGCAGTGGATGGGGTCACATTGGCCGTAAGGCAGATCTGAGTGCTCTAAGCTTCAGAATTCTGAGGAGGGGCTGACTGGGAATGGGCAATTACATGCAGCTAAGGCATTCTCTTGTGACACCTAATTGTCCCTCAGGGTGGGTAGCACAGGCCCAGCATAATACCAGTGGGGTTCTGGGGGCCAAACCTTTATCTTGCCAATGGGTACACAAAGTGGAAAAACACAGGGTAGCTCAAATCTCACCCAAGGAGATAGATCAAAACCAGAAAAGCATCACAAAAAGATAATACTGCATGATTCATTTATATGAAGTACCGAAAGGTGCCAAAGTTATAAAGCCAGAAGGTAGACAGGTGATTGCCAAGGGCTGAAGGGAAGAGGGGAATGGGGAGTTATTGTTTAATGGGCACCAAGTTTCAGTTCTGCAAGATGAAAAGAGTTCTGCAGATTGTATTGGTTGCACAACAATGTCAAAGTACTTATCACTGTTGTTGAGCAGTGCAGTTAAAAATGTTTAAGATGGTACATTTTATGTCATATATTTTTTACCACAATTAAAAAGCAAAACAAAACAGGAAAATTAAGTGCTGATAGATCAAACATGTTTTAGTGGGGACAAAAATGGAAAGCAAAGCTCTAAACAGTTGGGTTTGGGCAGACAATGGCTCAGAGCAGAGGCCACAGTGAAGGAAGAGCACCCAGACTGTTTCCGAAATCAGGGTGTTATACTCAAAATATCTTTTTGTTGGAAATTAAATATGCAATACTATCTATCTGTTCTAGTTTAGAGGCCCCCATCACAGTGGTCATATAATGCCTCCCACACTATACTAAAGAGCAGAGGCATATACCTCAGAGATACGTAGTCCTGAACATAGTCCTATACATTCAGCTTAAGAACAGAACAAATCTCAAATTGTATTTAACATATTGTTTGTTTGGATGTTGCCTAGTTGGGCAGGGGCCTAAGAAAGAAAAGTATTCTTTCCTTGGTTAATGGTCTTCAGGAAGCAGAAAGAGGAGACGGAAAGAATTAAAATGGAAAGAGAATAAAAAAAAATATATTGAGTGTTATACTGTATCATAAAAAGTTTACTACTCATTGAGAAGTCTTTGTAATGTTCGCAATTTTGCCACTCCAAAATAATCTGGTCACTCCAAATTTAGACCAGGCAAGACTTTCAGCCTGCAGCCCATTACAACACTCTGTTCAAAGTTCCAGTCAAATGTTCAACTGCCAAAAGGCTATTGCCACATAGATGTGCCCCTGGACTTCAAGCTCAACATTTGCAAAACTGAGAAAACAGACCAGAGTCTTTTCCTTCTCAGTTCCCTTTCCAGTAATGGCACCAGGGTCCCCACAGTCACCCAGGCTTGAACTGTTGGAGTCAAAGAAATTCTCCTTAACCCACACCACTTCCGTTGCCAAACCCTTGAACTAAGTTTCAGTGAGATTTGCCTCACACATCTCCCCGCCCCACCTCTGCCGCTGCAATAATCCAGCTCTTTTTTATTTTTAATGTTTATTTATTTTTCAGAGAGAGAGAGACAGAGCATGAGTGGGGGAGGGGCAGAGACAGAGTGAGACACAGAATTCAAAGCAGGCTCCAGGCTCTGAGCTGTCAGCACAGAGCCTGACTTGGGGCTCAAACTCACAAACCACAAGATCATTACCTGAACAGAAGTCAAGGCTTAATGGACTTGAGCCACCCAGGCACCCCCGCAAATCCAGCTCTTAACATTAATCATTTGCTTGGTGTGTTCCTAGGGCTTCCTAACTGATCCAAGTTTACACTCCTTTTTTTTTAATGTTTATTTATTGTTGAGAGAGAGAGCATGAGTGAAGGAGGGGCAGAGAAAGAAGGGGACAGAGGATCCAACACCGGCCTCACACTGACAGCAGTGAGCCCAATGTGGGGCTCAAACCCACAAGCCAGGATATCATGACCTGAGCTATGTTGGTTGCTCAACCAACTGAGCCACTCAGGTGCCCCAACACTCTTGACTTTAACTCCAACTTGGAAAAAAAAATTTTTTTTTAATTTAATTTAATTTTATTTAAAAAAAAATTTTTTTTAACGTTTATTTATTTTTGAGACAGAGAGAGACAGAGCATGAACGGGGGAGGGTCACAGAGAGAGGGAGACACAGAATCCGAAACAGGCTCCAGGCTCTGAGCTGTCAGCACAGAGCCCGTCACAGGGCTCAAACCCATGGACCGTGAGATCATGACCTGAGCTGAAGTCGGATGCCCAACCGACCGAGCCACCCAGGCGCCCCAAATTTTTTTAATTTTAATTAGAGTAGTTGACATATAGTGCTGTATTAGTTTCAGGTATACAATATAGCAATTAAACAATTCCATATATTGGTTTGCAAGCATAATTCTTTCTGGTAAAATGCTTGTAATCCAAAGCATTTGTATATCAAAGCAAATTTCAAGAACCATTGGCTCAGTTGTGATCCTGTGACATTTGGCATTGTGTACTATTCATATTGCAAGACATAGCTTGCTTATCATGTTAAAATTTATTAGAAATGTTTGCTTATCTTGTAGAACACTCACAGAACAAGTTACTCACAATCCAAGGTTTTACTGCATTTCTCAGTACTAATCAAGATAAGTTACTCTTCTCTCTCTCTCTCCCTCTGCCCCTCCCTGGCGTGTGCTCGCTCTCTCTCGCTCTCTCTCTCTCTCTCTCAATAAACAAACTTAAAAAAAAGAGAAGTGTATTTTAATGTCCTTCACCTATTTCACCCATAGTACCACCTCCCTCTGGTAACCCTCTGTTTACTCTCTGTAGTTAAGAGTCTGTTTTTTGATGTGTCTCTCTTTTTTTTTTATTTGTTGGTTTGTTTCTTAAATCCAGCATATAAGTGAAATCATGTAGTATTTGTCTTTCTCTCTGACTAGCTTATTTCGCTTAACACAATACCTTCTAAGATCCCTCCATGTTGTTACAAATGGCAAGATTTCATCCTTCATTATGGCTGAGTAATATTCAGTGTGTGTGTAGACACTTGGGTTGCTTCCATATCTTGGCTATTGTAAATAATGCTGCAATAAACACAGGGGTGCATATATCTTTTTGAATTAATTTTTTGTTTGTTTTCTTTGGGTAAATATCCAGTAGTAGAATTACTAGATCATATGGTAATTCTATTTTTATTTTAATTTTTTATGCTATAAATGCTTGTATTAAGAAAAAAATTTCAAATAAATAAAATTACACCACAAGGAGCTAGAAAAAGAAACTTACCTGAAATTTAGCAGAGGAAGGAATTAACAAGAGAAAATCAGAAATAAATAAAATAGACACCAGAATAAATAATAACATAACATTGAAAGATTTTCCCAAAAAATAAACAAAATTGGCAATGCTTTAACTACATTAAGAAAAAAAAGAGAGAAGATTCAAAAACCAAAATATGGAAGACAGAACAATACAACAGATACCACAGAAATGAATAGTGTAATAACAGATTACTGTAAATAAATACTAACAACTCAGGTAACTTATGGGAAAAAAAACCATATAGTTCCAAAAAATGCACAAGTTATCAAGATTCAAACATGAATCTTGAATCTGAGTAAGAGGAAATATTTGTAGACCAATAACAAGAATGGAAATTGAATTAGGAATCAAAACTCCCCAGCAAAGAAAAGTCATGTATTCTATTTTTTAAAACCTTACAGTGAGCTATAAAGAAAATATATTCTAGTCTTTACATTATTCTTCCCTATATTTTTTGTTTACATTTTATCTCTCCAGCAGGATTATAAATTTCTTGATGGCAGATATTATATCTCATTAATCTCTTTAACCACCAATGAACAACCTAATAATAGTGGTTTGAATTTAGTTGGTGCTCAATAAAATTCAACTGATTGAATGATAAAATAAATAAATAAATGGGGGCTCCTAGGTGACTCAGTCAGTTAAAGCGTTTGACTCTTGATTTTGGCTCAGGTCACGATCTCATGGTTGGTGAAATCGATCCCCACCTCGCGCTCCACGCTGACAGCGCCTGCTTGGGATTCTCTCTCTCCTCTCTCTCTGCCCCTCCCCCACTCACACACTCTTGTGCTTTCTCTCTCTCTCAAAATAAATAAATAAACTTTAAAAAAATGAGTGAATAAATGGAATAATTCATCTTTGTATGTCAATGTATTATACATTCTAGCCTTTCAAAGCAACAAAATTTCAAATATTTTCATTTGTGAGTTTTATTCCTAACCTGGAACTCAAAGTTATTCACACATTCTTTAAATCCAGTGGATTTGCCAAGCTGAAATCAAGCCACATATGCATCCCAAAATATCATGTACCTTCCTAAAAGGTTCTTTTTATTTATTTATTTTTTAATTGTTTTATTTATTTTTAAGAGAGACAGAGACAGAGCATGAGTGGAAGAGGGGCAGAGAGAGAGGGAGACACAGAATCTGAAGCAGCTCCAAGCTCTGAGCTGTCAGCACAGAGCCCGACACAGGGCTTGAACTCATGAACTACAAAATCATGACCTGAGCTGAACTCGGACTGAGCCACCCAGGTGCCCCATGGTTCTTTTTATTTTTTAACACCACTGCTAGTAGCCTTATTTGCCAGCTATAGAATGTTATATGCATCAATGTGGTATGGACATTTCCAAGAATATGCAGAAAAAAGTTGTTCTCCTCTCTAGTGTTGAATTATATTTTAATTCAGGGTCTATGGAAATGCTGAATGTGCACAAATTAGCCAGAATCTACAGCTAATACATTCTAAATTTTTGAGGTACATAAGTATATAGCTTTGAGGAGAGATAGTGCTAGAGAGAATTCCACAAGATCCATAGAGAATCCTCAATCATTTGTCAACATTTCCTTAAGCAATATTCAAAAGGTAACTGGGAAAGATGCATGAACATCTTTGGTGGGTATGATAGATTACTGTTCAGAAATAGTCTCAAGCTCTCCCTCTCTGTCCCAAATTTGGCCATGGACTTGTGCACATCAATAGAACACTATGGCATATGACATGCCCGAAAGCTTGAAAAGCATTTGCTCAATTACCTTACACCCTTGCATGTCTGTTATCTCCACGAGAAAAGTATCCATGGGTGACATTGATGGTCCCAGGAGGAAGGGACACATGGAACAAGCTGCTCTGGCCAGCCCACCCCAACCAGGCCCAATCTAGAAAACACACAAACATGGAAGCTAAATAAATGCTATTTCTGCATGCCACATTTTGTGTTGTTTACAGTGCAGCAATAATATGGTGAGCTAATAACCCCATATCCTCCGTCTGGCAAACAACCATCTTCATCATCATTTTTAGACTCAGTCCCATACCTGATATCTTGTGATGGACACATTTTATTTGCTCTTCCAGATCTATTCTCTATCTTTCTCTACCCTGCTTTCTCCCCTTGGACTCGGACCTGGAGAGAATGCATCAATAGGCTCCCTTCTCTCAGACCTCCAGTTGGGATCTGCCAGTGGGAAATCACAAAAAGAGATCACTGGAAGGGAGGAGAGTAAGACAGGGCACCTATTTCCCTGACTACCCACCTTATTGTGTCCCTTAACTGAAGGTCATTTCACTCAGAAAGGACTCCTTTACTCGATCTGGGTCCTGGGAACAGTTCCCTCCCTTGTCTATTTGGGCCTAGATAATAGTCCAATTGCCACTAATACCGGGTCATCTCCTGTGGTGCCCTACACCTCAGGACACTTTTACAGATAGTCCCTATGTAAATAAATCTACCTGAAAATGTCCTCATTTGAATGTTCGATCTCTTCCTTGTCAGGGTCTTGACTGATACGTGTCCCCCACAGGGCCTCTTGCACTCTCTGCCAAGCATCACTTTTCTGATGACAGCTGCCCTACTGGGTCCTTCACCAGTTGTCCATCCTTTAGGCCCCTGCTTAATCAATCCACTCAGGCTGATTTAACACCTCTGATCTCACACACGGTCAATGAGCCAGTCACTGAAATGACTTTGAGTGCATCCTGTTACTAGGCAGTGGAGATACAGAAGTCCCTACCTTCATCAACTAGTGGGAAAGATGGACAAATTAAAATCTAATGCGACAAGAATATTGACAGAGATATGCATAGAATGCTAATGAAGCCACAGAAGAAGGAATATTTAACACAGGACATTCCCCCTAAAATAGAAGCTGCAGCAGTCATCATGAGACAGAATATAATAATGTAAGGGAATAGCAGAATCAACTAACAGAATTGCAGGGCTGCATATGTCTAGCTGTGTGTCTTTGACCAGAAGAGTTCAGCTTTTATTTGTTTTACGTTTCATAAAATAATTCTTTTGAACAAGAATTCAAGGCATTTGAAATTTGAGAGCCTCTAAGTCAGGGAATAAGTGAAAACAAATTGGAAAACCGACAGTGGTAACATTTATGAACAAGGAATAATAAAATCAGATAGACAACAGAATGCAACTGGGAATGGTAAATGCTTGTGTTGCTTGGAACTAACAGCATTAACTGAACTAACTGCAGAAACTGAAGAGTAGCTTTTAGCAACACATATCTATGCTGTAGGGCAGAGGCAAAGGCAAAGGCAGAGAGAAGTTCTCATGTGTTTTGTTTTGTTTTGTTATCTAATTGAGGATACACGTGGTTTGATCAAATGTCAGCTTTAACTACATCTGATAAGATGTACTACCAAAAATGCTTTCTTGGTCTGAATTGCTGAATTCAAAAGATTATACTGTGCATACAAGCATAACTAATAAACAGTTTTTTAAAAACCTATTCAAAAGACTAATTAGGAGTTTATTTTCCTGTCATTTGGAAATGACTGGGAAGGGAGTGTATGGAAGCAGTGGAGGGTTTGAGGAAAGGGTCTAAAAATACGTCTGGCCCAGGAAGAGCCAGTCAGTACTCAGGAGGGAGGGGAACAGTCTGCAGAGAGATAAAAAGACTCAATAATTATCAGCTATCACTAACTGAGCACTTGTTCTTTTGGGTTTTATTCTATGCACTGATTCTTATTTTGAATAATAATAACGTAACCGGTATTGATAATAACCATTATTGATAATAAGCTAACCATTTATTGACTCCCAGTAATTATGCTATGAATTTTTATTACAATGATTGATAAAAATAATATAAAACTAATACTTTTCTAATAAAAATTATTATTAATTTTAAAAGAATCATTATTGATCACTTGCTACTTCCAGGTATTGTGCTAAGGATTTTATATACTTATTTCATCCTTACAATAACCATATGGGGTATTCATTCACTCATTCAACAAATATTTTACTTTTTCTCCATTGTTCAAAAGAAACTATAAATTGTATAAACAAAAAAGACACAGATACATACAGGTGTTTTCTATATTCTGGCTCCTGTGCTGAAATTGGAGACACAGCCATGAACAAATAAAGAAGTAAATACAAAGTATTATGTATGGTAATAAATGGTAACATGATTTATTATCATTATAATAAATCATGAAGTGTGGAAAAATGAAAGAGAGTAAGAAAGATGATGAAGATATAGTAATGGAGGGGGCTAGAGAGGCTCATACATACAAGGCCGTAGGAAAGACCACTCTGAAAAACAGACATTTTAGCCGAGACCTGAAAGAGGTGAAAGGGGAGTTATTCCAAACAGATGTCACACCAGTAAATACCATTAGAAGACCCATCTGACAAATTAGAAATCAAGACCAGGATTGCGGCACAGGCAATGAAGTTCACCAGCTATTCCGCTATTCCATTTGTTCCCCTACATTTCCTGATCTCCCTTCAGCCTAGCAGCATCATGACAAGGTTAGTTGGTCACAATGAGATATACATAATTTGAGTCATTTGTGTTATTTACAGAATTATATGCCATTTATTGCATAATCAATTATGGTTTTGAAACCACTCCAACAATATAGAAATAGGTTAAGGAAAAGTGAAAGTCCCCTTAATCCTATGATTCCCTAGAAGGTTACTATAATGAATAAGTGTGTGTCCTTTCAAAAATTTTGTTATACTAGCATATTGTTTTGTAGAAATGAGAGCAATTTCATAACATGTATTAAAACTAAGTGTAGGGGCTCCTGGGTGGCTCAGTTGGTTAAGCATCTGATTCTCAACTTCAGCTCAGGTCGTGACCTCATGGTTGGTGAGCTGGAGCCCCACTCAGGCCCTGCATTGACAGTACAGAGACTGCTTGGGATTCTCTCTCTCCCTCTCTGCCCCTCCCCTACTCACCCTCTTTCTCTCGCTCAAAAATAAATGAAAATAAACTTAAAAAAATAAAAATCGAACAAAGTGTGAATACCACTTGACTAGCCAATACCACTAGTCTGGATGACTAAATGTAAGTAAAATGACATACGTCACTTTCAGGGTAAGGCAGGGAAAAGCCTACGCATGGTTCTCTAGCATTTCTCTCCCCCAGCTACTGCATATGTGGAGCTTCCATGTCCAGATGCAGATAGTGGAGACTTCATCAACCTGACCCACTGTATGGAACAGAGGCCTCCCCTCCTCCCTCCCTGGCTTGCATTATGAATGAACATAAAATTTATTATGCAAGTCTCTGAGTTGTGGACATTACTTGTTATTGCAGCAGAGTCCAGTCAATCCTGACTAATACAGAGAAGGTGAGGATACTGCCCAAGTTTTCCCAGCTACTAAGTGGAAGATCTACTTTCAAACTTTGAGTGCAAAGTCTCCACTCTGTTATATGGCTCTCCATAAAATGTCATATTTGATTTTAATGAACAATCTGGGAAGACATATATTATTAGCCTCATCTTACAGAGGAGGAAACTGAGATTTAGAGATACTGTCATTTGTTGAAGATCACACAGCTGACAAGTAGCAGAGCTAAGATACAAACTACCTATACTGACAGCTCATACTCTCCATTCTTCCACACTGGAAATGAATGCTGCTCCTATTTATAACTCATCCTATTTAAGAACCCACAGCTGATGTTGGTATACTTTTTTTATTTTAGTAACCAATGTAGTTGAGAATTTTTAAGTCTTTTAGACTACCTCCCCATATATCTAATGTGAGGGAGTATTAGGAAAGACTTTCGGTAACATTCTCAACACTGCCAAGAACCGATGTTGAGTAGTACACCTGCATTTCAATGTGTATGTGATTAATTTATACAATTTTGGAATAAGATAGTGAAAATATTATTTCACTTAAAATTTACCTACACACCACTTTCAAAAGTGCGTATGTTAGACCAACTGCCCGAACATGCCCCATCCCCCACATCAATATAGTTCAGGACCACTAGGAGCTGGCCAAGGGGGCGTTATGCAACAACACTCCCAACGTGATCCAACGCAATTTCTCAGCTGGTATCCCCCAATCCAATCTCCACTAGATGCAGAAGCAGTGAAGGCTATTGACTGTAGACTCAAAATGAAAGGTGTCAGTTGTATAGGAAAAGGCAAGAGGGTCACATTTCTTAGGAAAAATATAGTTAGTAAAAGCATTTTCATCAAAATAAAAAGTGAACTTAGCTTGGAACATCAGAAACTAGGACAGAAAATATCCTTTGCAATTATGCCTCTGTGGGAGGAGATGCAGTGGACAGAGACTGTTTGCTAACAGCTCACAATAATAATCTATTATTTTTACCTCAAAGCGCTCATCTATTATCTCTCAATGTTTAGTGGGTTGCTAGAGTCAAAATTCAGCATGCATCAGAATCACTTGAAGAGTTTGTTAAAACACAAATTCCTGGGCCCATCCCCCAAAATTCTGATTCAGCAGGTCTCTGGGATGTCAAGAATTCCCATTTCTAACAAATTCCAAGGGTGCTTGGAGGGACCAATCTTTGAGAACCACATCATAGAGACTCTGCGGAGGATTGAGTAGATGGAAGAGAAACTTGTGCAAAGGAAATCACAGGAAAAAAAAAAACAGGTTTGTTTTTTTTTTTTTTCCTGAGCTGAAAAAACACTTCCCCGTAAAAGAGCACCCTGATAATTAGCAGACATTGTTGAAAGAAAATATAACTAAAATATTTTCTGGTGAGAGTTCTGAAATCAAAAATGAAGAGATGAATCTAATAAATGGAAAGACAAAATAAACATCCTTACAGACAGGAAAAATAAACTGAGAACAGTTATGTATAAACTTAATGCTAGGCAAAAATGGTATAATTTCTATAATATTCATTCACAGATTGTGACCCTGGAATTCAATATAGAAGCAAATTGTTTATTTTAATGTTTATTGATTTTTTTAATTGTTTATTTATTTTTGAGACAGAGCGTGAGCAGGGGAGGGGCAGAAAGAGAGAGAGGGAGACACAGAACCCAAAACAGGCTCCAGGGTCTAAGCTGTCAGCACAGAGCCTGACATGGGGCTTGAAGCCACGAACTGCAAGATCATGACCTGAGCCAAAGTAGGATGCTTAACTGACTGAGCCACCCAGGTACCCAGAAGCAAATTGCTGTTTAAATGTGATGGCAAAGGAGAAACACTTGCAAATGTGCGAGGACTCAAAAAATTTACTTCTCACTCATTCTTCCTGAAAAATATTGCTTAAGGGTGTCACCCAGAAAAATGGCTTAAAATTACCAAAAAATTTAAGAAAGCCAAATGGTATATAGGAAATAGCAATGAGACCAGTGCAGGGTTTCAAAATACTTAATTCTATATAATTGTTGCATATGGTTCTAATTCTAATAAAATTAAGAAAGGATTTCCAAAAAAAACACAAGGCAGGATATTTTTAAAAATCCAAACTGAAATTCCAAATGATTTCCGCCAAAACCTCTAGTGAGGGGTGACAGAGGTGTGGACGCTTCCTGCAGCTCAGGGTCGGCTGCATTCTACAAATCAGATGCACTCACTCTGGACTTTGAATCAAGAGCTGGGGACACACACGGAAATAAGCTCCACCAGGAAAAGCTCAGAAGTGGCAACGGAAATGGGTTGACTCTCTGGGGTCGGAGAAATAGTAGTATTGGATTTCACACCCAGTCCACGCCTCTGGTGCTACGAATCCAGATTCCGTGTCTAGAACTTGGCTTTCGTGATGGTGGAGCAAATATTCTCCCCCGGCCTCTTTCTGGGACAGTATATTTGGGCACTGTTCTTGGCTGTTTAGCCTCCAAGCCTGGTTCTTCAATCCTCATTACAATTCTGGAAGATGCTGAATTTCATTTGTAAATTGGAATGTTAAATGGGAGGCAGAGACTGAAAAGCACCTGAATACAATTGTCAAAACATTCCTAAGTGAGGAACCAAACCAACTGCAGAAATTTCCAAGCAAGTGGCTGAGAAATTACTCCTCCGCTTAAATTAACCAGAGTTACTTTCTACTCTTTGCAGTTGATACCTAACAGATACAATGACCTTAATCCCTAGCCAAAGTTGATTTGTCAAAGGATGGAAACTTCATTCCAGCTTGACTGTATGATTATGCAGTTTTGTGTAACAAAACCTAATGGCCTACAACAATAATTTATCTCTCAATGTTCAGTTGATTGCTGGAATCAGCTGGAAAGTATCACTTTGCATCTCTCATGCACTCACAATTATAACTACAGCTGGGTCTGTAGTCGTCTTATAAAGGGCATTACAGTAAGCAGGAAAGTGGCCCTCCAGGGATGTTTATATTGTCATCTCGGGAACCTGTGACTGTATTACCTTACATGGCAAAGGGGACTTTGCAAATGTGATTAAGAGTATGGACCTTGACATAAGGAAATTATCCTTATTATCCAGGTGTGCTTGATCCCATCATATGAGCACTTCAAAATGGAAAAACTTGCCCTGCTCCAGAGAACCAGAGAGATGGCAGTGTGAGAAGGACTTGGCCCGTCACTGCTAACATGAAGTGACGGAAGGGCTCAGGAGCCTAGAAAAGGCAAAAAAACTGATTCTCTGTTAGAGCTTCCAGCAAGGAATGCAGACCTGATGACACTGATCTTAGCTTGCTGAAACCTATGTTGGACTTATGACCAACGGAACTGCAAGCTAATAAACTGGTATTGTTTAAGCCACAAAATCTGTGGCAATTTGTTACAACAGGTAGTAAGAAACTTTTACAGGCATAACAGGGGGTATGGCTCAGTAGATCTTTGGACACCTGGTACCACACCCGATCTACAAGAGTCCCCTCTTAGGAATTTAGAATCAGAACTCAAAGATCATTCACTCTCTTAGACGAAAGACATTAAACCCAGAAACTGCTAACAGTAGCCCATTTTCTAATGACTGCTCTGTAAAATCAGAGTACACCACTTATAATTTTAAAAATAAATTAATGATGGCAACACTAATTGAAAAGTGAAAATTCTCAGATACTTAATATTTCATATTTCTTGTGTTGGACAGAGGCTTTACTGATTTACTTAAAACATCAGTCTATTTCCTTCAACCATGAAATTACTTAAGCCTAGAAAAGTCATTTTGCCTTAACTCATAAGTTCCTTGGGTAAGAAAGAAATGTATACATATGATTTGGAAGATATGAAATAAATATTCAAATGTACCCGAACTTAAGTAGGAACAAAAATGTGTAAAGCTGAGTATCTTGAGAGGAGCGTTTAAGAAACTAAGAATTAAACATATGAGTTGCCTACCTCATTGGAAGGAACACATCTGTGCCAACAAACTGGAGAAGACTTGTCAGAGAGAGGTTAAATATTTAGGGGTTTCTTGTACACATTGTTTTCTGACTATACATCAAGTTTGGTTATAGGACAATGAGGTGAAAATAAGCTCAATTCTCAATAATGTTCATTTGCTTTGCCTTCTTCAATATTGTTCCTATAAGCAAAAAACTGAAATATAAATTTAGAGTACAAGGTTGTCCTGTTTTCAACTACCTCTTTCTACTCACCAGCACTTCCTTCCCCAGCAAATCTGTAATGAGATGATTGGTCAAGTTTGTGTTAATGGAAAGCTGCATTTTTAACTTCTTTAGAATAAACATAAAGTTGAACATACAGATAAAAAAGAACTGAGATAGAATCTTCCCTAATACCAGAAAAACTTTGGTGGTGAATGAAGGAAAACCCTTGCCTTTAAATGTGCATGTCTCTGTCCTTCCCATCTAGACAGGGGACAGATATGAAAGCACCAAGAAAAAGTCATAGTTGCTTTAATAAAATAGGCCCAAACTATTTTTATGGGCAAGATTAAGTTAATGAAACTTCTGGGTGATCCAAGGAGATAAAGTAGGTCAAATATTATAAGTTCACCCACAGTACTATTTATTATACTTATTACACAATTGAATATGTTGATTATTTTGTCTTTATAAGAAAAACAAATATACCCCAAGCATCCTTCCATCTATTTTGTACCCTACTAATTTTATTATTCTTATAATAAAGGTTTCAAAGATTGCTTTTCTACATGACTCCTTCAAAAAATATTATATAGAGAGCTGAAAATATTTCAAGAAATAATCTCTCCCCCCATGACCCCTATGACCAACCACTGCAAAGAAAAGTTGGGCAGGGGGTGTAGTACAAAATAACTTGGTCCCTGTTCCTTTCTATTTCAATCAGTTGCAGTGGACAATCTCACTCATCAGAACTGGAAGTCTCAGAGGCAGGAAACATGGACCACTCTCCTTCCTTTATCCTCTCAGTCCCCAGCACAGCCAATGGCACACATTCAGCTGACCTCCGTTGATGCCTTCTTTTCTATTCTCATTGTACTTCAGATTTCAGGTCCTTATTATCTGTCTCCCGTGGACTATCTTTAAAGCCTCTCAACTAGTCATTACCCTTGGACTTTACCTTCCACAATAGAACCATCTTTCACACAGAGTTAGACTCCTAAAATCCAGGCTTGAGGGTTGGGTTAGTCAGATTTCTAAAATCCATTCTTTGCTCACCCCCTGCAATGGTGTCTGTTGCCAACAGAATAAAATCCAAACTCTATATAATAATAAAGACCTCTATTATTTAGATTGAAGATCTCCTGTCTCAAACCCCTATGTCATTCCCCTCTTCCTCCTTCTCCTTCTCATCTCTAGCCTCATCCCTACTACTACCTAAACATGCGCTGCAATTTCCACCTTTGCTTACACTGTTTCCTCTACTTAAAATACCTTTCTTCTTCACCTCAATGTTTCCAAATTCTGCCCTCTCCCTAAAGCTTTGGTCCTCCACTCCCAAGTCAGATATAATCTCTCCTGTATATATGTACTATGGTGCTTCATTTTTATGTTTACTATATCCTCCATCATAGGCTGTCTTGTAGTATGGTTACTCATGAAATGAGGACAGGGATTGTGCCTCACACTTCATAACACAAAGCTTTGCTTATATTGAACCATGGTCATTAACTTTTTGCTGAAGTGAACTCAAAAGGGCTAGTCTAGACAAAAAAGGGGATGGGGTTGGGGGAATGATATTCTATTAAAATGAAAGGTTATCATTCTTAATTTGACAAATTCTAAATTCATTTACATCACAAAGAACCCACCCAAGAATACTGCTTGGGCAAAAGAAATGTGAATCTTTAAGCAAAAAGCTTAATGACAAAACCAAATCCATTCCTTTCAAAATTTTTATTTCAAAATCTTTGTTTTATCTCCTGGGACTTTTCCCAGTAAGAGCTGGAGGACTGGCTGGAACTGAGTCATGGATTCCACATGTTTATCGTTAGCAGACTGTCCAAGGCAGTGTGGACCAGAATTATCCATACACATGCCATTAGCCACAAAGAGCCTACCTGTGACTCACCTGCCATAAGCCAATCATCTGAGTGAGGGACAGGAGGATCTGAGATGACCATGTGCCAACGTGGATGATTTTTCATCACCCCTATTCCAAGAATATCATGCAGGAAATTGATTCTATTTATTAGCATCTCCCTGCCAATATCTGCTATGAATCCACAGTATGCCAGCAGACAATACACACAGCAGCCAGGGGTAACAAACACCATGTATTGTGCCCATGAGAATGGCTATATAACATAGTGATGAAGGGAACAGGTTCTGGATTTAAATCCTGACTATACCCCTTACTAGCTGCATAATCTTGGGAAAATTACTAAACCTATCTTTGCCTCAGTGTCTTTACCTCTTCAAAGAGGGCAATAATAGTAACTACCATTTTCCCCCCACTATTGGGAATATCTGAAGTTTGTTACTTAATTTACATATGGAAAATATGATCATTACTGGCCAGAATTAACACACGTGATAAATATTAGTTTTCACTATTAACATTATTATTATTTTAGTTAATGGAAAGATGTCTAAAGGAGAGCATAACTGAAATCAACAATATAAAGAAGAAAATAGATATTATAATTCTTACTTTCATTGGGAACATCTACACACATAATCAATCATAAACCCCAAACAAAATTAATAAAATCCAGATTGGCATTCATCATATTCATCTGGCAAAAGTTCCAAATCTCTTTATTAATAAATGACTTTTCATCTCACACTCCAAGAAGAGCTCTTTAATGTGTAATTTATCTAGTATTTTCATCCTGTTCTCCATCAAACCCTAGATGGGCTAATTAATATAATATCAAGTGTTGTGTTGGCATATTCTCCTCCTTCCACTAACAGTATCTTAGGGGAGAATAAAGAGGTGAGAGGACAATATGGAGGCTCAAAAACAATCAGTGGTAAATATAAACACCCAAATCCAGGCAAAACACCAGATAGACAGTCATCTGACCATCAATTTCTGAATAATTGTGCATTGATTTTAGTAAACAAAATGAAGATATATTTGAAAGTATATGTTTTCAGCAGCACAGGATAAGAAGTGATGATCTGAATTCAGTAGAGTTGAATTTCTACAGCTCTTGAGACTATATCTCTATCCCCAAATGGTAAAATAATCAGCAGATTCCATAAAATAGTATTACAAGAAGTCATTTGATTTCTAACAAAAAAAAAAATCTTGGCTTTCAAAGTGGTATTTGGAAGGCTGTTTTAGAAAAATTTTATTAGCCTCAGAAAGACAGAAATGAGCATCCCAGGTGTTATTCCATGAAATAAAGTAATGTGTTTCTTTCCTGCTTCATTATATATATTTAACAATCAAATGCCAGCTTAGTCCTTCCCAAAATTCAATTTTTAAACTAATTTAACTCTAAGAGCCATACTTAGGGGGAAAGTGGCAGTGTTCCTAAAGGGACAAGATATACTAATATATCTTACTGACTGTCTTTACATGTTTGACTCCCAGACCTACTATTTTTCCACTTCTGGAGTTCCTATCAGAAATGTGTGTATCTTCTTATGAAAACCATTTTGAAAGTACAATCAAGAAAATGCTTAGAGAACACTTGGTTCTCTAAGTGTTTCACATTCATGTTGTGGCCTCTGCAGAGAAATGAACAATAAAGTAAACTCATTGGGACCATACAATTTGACATGGTGGCAATATTCACATGCCAAAGATGAACCTTGAGCTCCAGATGAGCACTTGAGAGCACATAGCCCATATTTGATGCCTTTATAACTTTCCACCCCAGAAAGTCACAGGAACATGGAGAGTCAAGGAAGTTGTGTTCAATAAGTTCACTCTTGCCCCAACAGGTATTAATTATATTTTGTCCTCATCAATATAAGATCAGATGATACCAGCAGTGTCAAGGTGTGGGCTAGGATACAAATTTTCTCCATGCTGCTCATATTTGGGACTGCCTCACACTCTCCACATTGAACCCCACTGTGTTAGAAACAACTGTATTTCCAGGATCTTTGAACATGGTAAAAATTTTAAACAGTTTAAAAACAATACAAACTGAAGTCTCTTTAATTTGTGTTCATCTCTAACGGTATGAAACTGAGCAATTTGTTTATGCTTGTCTGGGTGCCCAACTTTTTCCAGGAGAGAGAAATTAGGAAGGTTGAGAGCTAAAAAAAATCACGATGCTCTCTTGGGAATGTTTAAGAATCATACCTTCTTCTAAACAAAAAATTATAGTCACATCAGGCTGTAGTTGTATATTGCACAACACAATGAAAGTTTCTTGAAATCAGTATCAATTTCATGTCTATAAATATTTTCTTAAAAACAAGAAACCCACACACAACTATAATGGTGGCCAAATGAATGACTGCTATGAATAATCTGGGACCAGAATGTTTATCACAAGTGACCTCATATCCTCTTCTCTATTTCTAAGAACAGGAAAGACTTGTATGTACATGTTCAGGACTGCAATACAGTATTATTAGCACATGAAACAGTCTGAAGTGTCTTAATTTTGCTAAGTGTGGTGATGGCTACAAAAGAAGTGAGTTAGAGAACAATTTTACCATCATCTTCTTGTTAAACATGGAAGCAACTCTGTGAGAACTATTAGTTCTCTCATGAGCTAATGTACTCCTCCTAAGATGTGGCAATTCTTCTGCGAAGCATTCTGTGAAACGCTTTCCAAGGCAAAGTGGTAAAAATGTTTCAGTAACTCAACATCCTCAGGCACTTCTAGTGGGAAAAATAATCCAGAAAGGCAATCCCCAGTATTGCCAGACTTTACACATGGACTTCAACCTTTGTTCTAATATCAGAGTTATTTACTGAAGCTGTGGGATGAAAGTGAAACAAATTTCATATTATATGCAATGAATCATGAATCATGTACACGTACCTAAGGGCGAAAATGGCAACTATTGTGAAATGTAATTTCTCAAAATTTAAAGGCAGTATATTACAAACTACCTTGTTTCCTAGGAATGTTTCCATGTATGATCAGTTCATACAGCAATTCTACATAAAACAGTATTGAGTAGTAATAGAAGTAAACATATATTTTATACAGAAGTAAAATATTTTTTCCTCAATTGCTAGGTTTTTATTTTACTCAAATTTTATTTGTACTGAATTCTAAAACACTTCTGAAATGAAAAAATATTTTTCAGAAAAATAAAAGCTTCTAGCCGTTACTTGTAAATAAATGAGCGAATGAACACAATCTATACATAAAATCTAAAAAATAATAAAATGTAAAATTTCAAAATAAATGCCATCCTTGTATTTATGAAGCTAGTTACAACAGATGTTACAATAACCTATCAATATATTTTATAACTTCTCTCAGTCTTTCTGCAAAGGCTCTGGAGGAAGAGAAATTAGGTTACAATCCAGAAAGGTATTTCAGTTTATAAGCCACTCTAACCTTTATGAAATGGACCAAGTCCCTGAAAACCCACTTTATGGTTACAACTGATATAGATTATAGAGAAATTTAGAAGGCCTTGGAAATAGTATTTCAATTAGATACTGCCAAAATTCCATGAACAGCTACATCATATTTAAAATTCACATTTAGGGCATTCTTTTACTCAATTACAAGAAAAGAAGAGAAGGGACATCTTGTGTATTTTAGATATCTGTGATTCGATTTAAAGGGAATCTTCCTCTGAATTTAAATAGAAATACTCTTCTGGACAAGCATGTTTTTCATTTTAATGTGCTTACAAATCACTCAGACTTTGTTAAAATGCATTTTCTTCTTCCTACAGGTCTGGAGAAGGATCTGAGATTTTTTCCTTTCTAACAAGTCTCCAGGGGGTAGTGATACTGCTGGTCCCGGCCACACTCTGAATAAATAGCAAGATCCTGGGGACTTAACAGTATCTGACAAATCACTGTAGAGTCTCTTAAAATCATCAGTATCTCTAGAAACTTTGACTTTAACTCAAAATCTTAGTTGCTCAAGTGAGGAATCTAAATTTTTATTTCTTTTTTTTAAATTTTTTTTAATGTTTATTTATTATTGAGAGTCAGAGAGAGACGGAGACACAGAATCCAAAGCAGGCTCCAGGCTCTGAGCTGTCAGCACAGAGCCCAACGTGTGCTTGAACTCACAAACCACAAGATCATGACCTGAGCTGAAGTCGTAGGCTTAACCAACTGAGCCACCCAGGCTGCCCTAAATTTTTATTTCTAATACCATTAGATTTATTTTCTAAAACTGGCTACTTCCATAAAGTGCCAGAAAGACCTAAGATCTTCAGCATTTTTTCTATTTAAAAAAAGATAATAAGCAAAAAACATATTACATTCAGCTTCTTCTAATTGATACTATAAAGATTACTGTAGCCCACAGTAAATCATAGAAGAATCTAAATGAATGTTATATATGTGTGTGTTTGATGTAGTAGGGAGTTAGGATTGGATTTATCCCCTGGATGATATCAGTTGCCAGTTGGCTAAGCTTAAGAAATCCTGAACACTAGTCTTGCCAGAATTCTGCCCCCACAACCTGGCTGACAGCTTTATCAACAACCCAGGAGGGAGAACAGGCCCCAGCCTGTCCTCCATCTCTGTAATGCCAACTGTAGTCTGAATGTTTAGGCTTCATCAGTAATAGAAGCAAGCAGGCCTGAAAGATCTAGAGGGAGCATATGTTACTTTTACTAACAACAACAACGAAAAAAAATCTGTGATATTCAGAATATGTATGCACTTTTAAGACAATGATGCCTTAAGCAATCAGCAATGTAAGTTCCTCAGTGATAACTTACCGAATATTATATTCAAAATATAAATAATCACATTGATTAATTAAAATCACTTTTATTAAACACATATACTGTTCAGCCAGCTAGAAGGCAAACCATACCAAAAAGATCAGAACAATGAACAGATCAGAACAGGGAGTCAAGATATGTCAATCCTTCTTCACCTTCAAGGATAGTCAGAGCTGAAGATGACACACTAGAGAAAGAGCCTGTAAAGTTGGTGTGAATTTCTTGTTCCTTTACTATTTCTATCGAATGAAATTATGCTGGTGGTTCAAAATTGCCCTGCAGACTTCTCTATTATTCACTTATCAGTTTTCCAATGTTGGCTGGAGGTGACAAGAGGGGAATGATATCAACAAAGACCTCCAACGAGATAAGCAGCTCAGTCTTGGCAGTCTTGCTTTAGGGATAAGGCTATTCCAGAGGCAAGACTGGCTAGAAAGATGCAACCAGCGGCTCATAGGGACAAGCTAGGAAGCAGTAAATTAATATTAACCTTATTGTTTAATAATAAAACAACTAAAAAGTAGCTAAGATATCCATTAGGATGTCAATCACCAAAAAAGGAAGATAAAAAGAAAGAACGAAAGAAAGAATGAAAGAAAGAACGAAAGAAGGAAAGAAAGAAAGAGGAAGAAAAGAAAGAGAAAGGAAGAAAGGAGGGAGGGAGGGAGGGACGGGAGGAATAGAGGAAGGGAGGGAGGAAGGAAGGAAAGAACAAGTGTTGGCAAGGATGTGAAGATACTGAAATCCTTGTGCATTGCGTTGCTAGTGGAAATGTAAAAATAGTATAGCCATTGTGGAAAACTGTATGATGTTTCCTTAAAAAGTCAAATATACAAGTACCATTTGATCAGGGAATTTCACTTCTGAGTATATACACAGAAGAATTGAAAACAAGAACTCAACAGACACCTGTACACCAATTTTCATTGCACCATTATTTCACAATTGAAAACAACCCAAATGTCCATCAACAGATGAATGAATAAACAAAGTGGTGTGTGTGTGTGTGTGTGTGTGTGTGTGTAATATTATCAACCCTTAAAAAGGAATGAAATTCTAGTACATACTACAACATGGATAAATCTTGCAAACATTATGCTAAGAGAAATAAGTCAGACACAAAGGGATAAATATTGTGTCATTCCACTTAAGTGAGATACCTAGGATAGGCAAATTCATGGAAACAAAAGGAAGAGTAGATGTTACCAGGGGCTAGAGGAAGAGAAACAGGGGGTTATTATTTAATGGGTAGTCTTTCTGTCTGGGATGATGAAAAAGTTCTGAAAATTCAGAAAAAGTTCTGAACCAATGATGGTTCAACAATGGTGTGAATGTACTTAATGCCACTGAATTGCCAGAGTGAATATATTTAATGCCACACTTAAAAATGGTTAAAATGGTAAATTTTGTTTTATATATTTTACTACAATAGAAAAACAGAAAAAAATTCATCGAATATTTAAAGAATCTGATTTCAAACTTTCCTCTTTTATTCTTCCTCATAAATTAAATGTGGACAATTGTCCAAAAAAATTTAAAAGCTAAGAATAGAAAGTCTATTTTTAGAGAAAGACACATGTACTTGGAAGCATTTTCTTTGTTTTCTTTATTTCTCTATTGTTTATTTGATTATTGTCTGAACTAATACAAAGGATCAGATTCACACAAATTATGCTTTTAGCCAGTAAGCTTACAGTATTAAGGTTTTGTACTGATGTAAAAGATTCAAGTAATCCAGGGCTCAGACAAAGCAGAGAGAAGTCTGGGACATTGAGGGAGGCCCCCCAGGTCCTTCCCTCCCACGATGATCACATGCTCTCAGGCCAAGGGTAATAGATGAGGTTTCCAGTGGAGAATTTATGGGTTCCCTCACACAGTAAGGGGAGCATTTCATTTATGAAACATCTGTTTTATTTTTTTAAATATAATTTATTGTCAGATTGACTTACATACGACACCCAGTGCTCATCCCAACAAGTGTCCTCCTCAATGCCCATCACCCACTTTGCCCTCTCCCCCACCCCCATCAACCCTCAGTTTGTTCTCTGTATTTAAGAGTCTCTTAAAGTTTGCCTCTATCCCTCTCTATTTGTTAACTATTTGTTTCCCCTTCCCCCATGGTCTTTGGTTAAGTTTCTTAAGATCCACCTATGAGTAGAAACATATGATACCTGTCTTTCTCTGACTGACTTATTTCACTTAGCATAGCACCCTCCAGTTCCACCCACGTTGCTACAAATGGCATGATTTTATTCTTTCTCATTGCCAAGTAGTGTTCCATTGTATATATAAACCACATCTTCTTTATCCATTCATCAGTTGGTGGACATTTAGGCTCTTTCCATATTTGAGCTATTGTTGAAAGTACTGCTATAAACATTGGGGTATATGTCCCCCTATACATCAGCACTCCTATATCCCTTGGGTAAATTCCTAGCAGTGCTATTGCTGGGTCATAGCATAGTTCCATTTTTAATTTTTTGAGGAACATCCACACAGTTTTCCACAGTGGCTTCACCAGTTTGCATTTCCACCAACAGTGCAAGAGGGTTCCCATTTCTCCACATCCTCATCAGCATCTATAGTTTCTTGATTTATTCATTTTAGCCACTCTTACCGGTGTGAGGTGGTATCTCAGTGTGGCTTTGATTTGTATTTCCCTGATGATGAGTGACGTTGAGCATCATTTTATGTCTGTTGGCCATCTGGATGTGTTCTTTGGAAAAGTGTCTATTCATGTCTTCTGCCCATTTCTTCACTGGATTATTTGTTTTTTGGGTGTGGAGTTTGGTAAATTCTTTATATATTTTGGATACTAGCCCTTTATCCAATACGTCATTTGCAAATATCTTTTCCCACTCCATCAGTTGCTTTTTAGTTTTGTTAATTGTTTCCTTTGCAGTTCAGAAGCTTTTTATTTTGATGAGGTCCCAAATAGTTCATTTTTGCTTTTATTTTGTTAATATAATTTATTGACAAATTCAATCCCAATTAAAATTGCACCAGCATTCTTCTCAAAGCCAGAACATTTTTCCTTTTAATTCCCTTGCCTTTGGAGATATGTCAAGTAAGAAATTGTTGCAGCTGAGGTGAAAGGTTGTTGCCTGCTTTCTCCTCTACATGAATTCAGCAAAGTCACAGGGTACAAAATCAATGTACAGAAATCGATTGCATTTTTATACACCAATAATGAAGCAACAGAAAGAGAAATAAAGAAATTGATCCCATTTAGAGCTGCACCACAAACCATAAAATACCTAGGAATAAACCTAACCAAAGATGTAAAAGATCTGTATGCTAAAAACTATAGAAAGCTTATGAAGGAAATTGAAGAAGACACAAAGAAAAGAAAAAATATTCCATGCTCATGGATTGGAAGAATAAATATTGTTAAAATGTCAATACTACCTGGGGGTAGGAGCCAAGATGGCAGAAGAGCATGAAATTCTTTTGTGTGTCTCACAGCCATGAAACACAGCTAAATCAACACTAACCCATCCTGCACACCTAGAAAACTGATTTGAGGAGTAACACAACAATCTACACAACCAGAACCACAAAACTCAGCAGGTATGCAGCGCAGAAAGGTGAACTGGGGGAGAGAGAAGCTGCGGAGGGCAGGAAACTGTTTTTGCTTTCAGAGAGAGGACAGAGACTGAGGGGGGGGGGGGTGGGGAGGAGAGTACGGGAAGAGCACCCCCCCCCACCCCTGCAAAAGCAGCTGGAGAGAAAGTGGAAAAGTGGAAATAGCCACAGGGACTGAACTAAAAAGGAAGAAAGGAGAAAGGAGAGGGTTTAAATTCCATTAAGACTCTCTAAACAGCAGGAGCACAGAGTCTGAAACTCTGCAGATCGATACCTGGTGGTGCTCTGGTGGGAAGAGCAAATCCCCAGAAGCAGAGTAAAGTCTAGGTGGTCTTCGGGCTACACAGGGAGAGGTGGTTCCCTTGCTGGGAGGACATTTGGTAGAGGCTGTATAGCCTCCCCACAGTGGACCTTTGCCAGTGGCCACATCCACCGGTGTTGGAGTGAGGATGTAATGGGTGAAGCCTGGCACCAGATGTGTGTTGTGATTTGCCACAATCCCTGAAACGCTGCTGCTACACGATTGTGTGAACTTTTTCTGGGGTGAGCTGGCACCCAGCCACAGTCTGTAAGCATCAGCAGCAACACGGTCCTGCAAATGTTCCCGGGTACTGCTGTCACCTGGCCATTGCTCACTGAGACCCGCCCACAGAGGGTCAGAACGGGTCAAAGCCACAGTCCCTCAGAAGTGAGAGGTCAGGAAACACAGCCACATCTGTGATAAAACTCAGGAGGGAGGTGCCGCCTGGCAGCCTGACAGCTTGGTCACAGACAGTGTAAAAGCAGGGAGTAGACAAAAACTGGAGACAAAGGACAGGTGCACAATTGCTGATTGGGGAGAACAGAATTCTGATACTAGAGACTGGGTAGCAGGGTGACGTCATATTCACCCCTCCTGCTCATGTGCATACACACCTAAGAGCGTCACAACAATCCACCCCAGTAAGCTAAGCAGCAGCATCTAGTGGAGAATGGAGCCATTACACTAAGCACAGGCCAACTGGGCCAACCTCGCTCTTCAGGAACCCACAAGTCTCTCCACCTGATTAGTTTATGGACTATAAAGTGCTTCACAGTTCAACTTCCAGGAGAAAATGATGTAATTTTAATTGTATTTCAGTCTATTGACTGGTCCATTTTTCAATTTTCTTTTCTTTTTTTGTTTCTTTTCTTTTTCTTGAATACAGAAAGAGAAAAAATTTATTTTTATTTTCAAGTTTTATTTAAAATATTTTTAATTTTTTTCTACTATATTGTTTGCTTCTTTGTAAATTTTTCAAATTCTATTTTACTTCCATCATTTCATTTTATTCTATTTCATTGTATTCATTTTTTCAAATTTTCAAAAGTTTTCCTGTTTTTTCTTTTTCCCTTTTTTCTCTAATCTATCAAGTGCCTTTCAGCAACCAGACCAAAATATACCTACGATCTAGCATCATTTATTTGATTTGTGTATGTGTGTGTTGCTTTTAATTTTTTAATTTTAATTTTTTTACCTTATTAATTCCTTTTCTTCCTTCAAAATGACAAAACGAAGGAATTCACCCCAAAAGAAAGAGCAGAAAGCGATGACAGCCAGTGACTTAATCAAGACAGATATAAGCAAGATGTCTGAACCAAAATTTAGAATCACAATAATAAAAATACTAGCTAGGGTCAAAAATAGATTTGAATCCCTTTCTGCAGAGATAAAAGAAGTAAACGCTAGTCAGGATGAAATGCGATAACTGAGCTGCAGTCTCAAGTGGCTGCGATGTCGGCAAGCATGGATAAGGCACAACAGCGAATCAGCTATATAGAGGACAAACTTATGAACAATAATGAAACAGAAAAAAGAGGGAGACTAAGGCAAAAGAGCACAATTTAAGAATTAGAGAAATCAGTGACTCATTAAAAAGGAACAACATCAGAATCATAGGGGTCACAGAAGATCAACATAGAGAAAAAGGGGTAGAAGGGTTATGTGAGCAAATCGTAGCTGAAAACTTTCTTAACCTAGGGAAGACACAGACGTCAAAATCCAGGAAGCACACAGGACTCCCATTAGATTCAACAAAAACTGACCATCAACAAGCCATACCATAGTCAAATTCACAAAATACTCAGGCAAGGAAAGAATCATGAAAGCACCAAGGGAAAAAAAAAAGTCCTTAACCTACAAGAGAAGACAGGTCAGGTTTGCAGCAAAACTTGCCACAGAAACTTGGCAGACCAGAAAGGAGTAGCAGGATATATTCAATGTGCTGAATTGGAAAAATATGTAGCCAAAAATTCTTTATCCAGAAAGGCTGTCATTCAAAACACAAGGAGAGATTAAAAGTTTCCCAGACAAACAAAAATTAAAGGATTTCGTGACCACTAAACCAGCCCTGCAAGAAATTTTAAGGGGGGCTCTCTGAGGGGAGAAAAGACTAAAAAAAATCAGCAAAGACTACAAAGAACCAGAGAACACTACCAGAAAGTCCAACTCTACAGGCAACATAATGGCAATAAATACATATCTTTCAGTACTCACTCTAAATGTCAATGGACTAAACAATCCAATCAAAAGACATAGAGTAACAGAATGGATAAGAAAATAAGATCCATCTATATGCTGTTTACAAGAGACCCACTTTAGACCTAAAGACACCTTCAGATTGAAAGTAAAGGGATAGAGAACCATCTATCATTCTAATGGTTGACAAAAGAAAGCCCAAGTAGCCATACTTATATCAGACAATCTACACTTTAAAATAAAGACTGTGATAAGAGATGAAGAAGGGCATTATATCATAATTAAGGGGTCTATCCACCAAGAAGACCTAACAATTATAAATATTTATGCTCCAAATGTGAAAGCACCCAAATATATATGTTAATTAATCACAAACATAAAGAAATTCATTGATATATTACCATAAGAGTAGGGGACTTCAACACCCCACTTACAGCAATGGACAGATCATCTAAACAGAAAATCAGCAATGAAATAATGGTTTTGAATGACACACTGGACCCCATGGACTTAACAGATATATTCAGAACATTTCATCCTAAAGCAGTGGATTATACATTCTTCTCCAGTGCATATGTAATGTTCTTCAGAATAGATCACATACTGGGACACAAATCAGCCCTCAACAAGTACAAAAAGATCGAGAACATACCGTGCATATTTTCAGACCACAACGCTATGAAACTCGAAATCAACCACAAGAAAAATGTGGAAAGGTAACAAATACTTGGAGGCTAAAGAACAACCTACTGAAGAATGGAAGGGTTAACTAAGAAGTTAAAGAGGAAATTAAAAAGTACATGGAAGCCAATGAAAATGATAACACCACAGCCCAAAACCTCTGGGACGCAGCAAAGGCAGTCATAAGAGGAAAGTATGTAGCAATCTGGGCCTTCCTAAAAAAGAAAGAAAGGTCTCAGATACACAACCTAATCTTACACCTTAAAGTGCTGGAAAAAGAATAGCAAATAAAACCCAAAACCAGCAGAAGTTAGGAAATAATAAAGATTAGAGCAGAAATTAATGCAATGAAAACCAAAAAAAAAAAAAAAAACCCACAGTAGAACAGACCAATGAAACCAGAAGCTGGTTCTTTGAACAAATTAACAAAATTGATAAGCCCCTAGCCAATTTGATCAAAAAGAAAAAGGAAAGGACCCAAATAAATAAAATCAATAATGAAATAGGAGAGATCACAACCAACACAGCAGAAATGAAAACAATAATAAGAGAATATTATGAGCAATTATATGCCGATAAAATGGGCAATCTGGAAGAAATGGACACATTCCTAGAAACATATAAACTACCAAAACTGAAACAGGAAGAAATAGGAAATTTGAACAGATCCATCACCAGTAAAGAAATTGAATTAGTAATCAAAAATTTCCCAAAAAACAGAATCCAGGGCCAGATGGCTTTCCAGGGGAATTCTACGAAACATTTAAGGAAGAGTTAACACCTATTCTCTTGAAGCTGTTCCAAAAAATAGAAATGGAAGGAAAACTTCCAAACTCATTCTACAAAGCCAGCATCACCTTGATTCCAAAACCAGACAAAGACCCTACTAAAAAGGAGAATAAAAGACTAATTTCCCTGATGAACATGGATGGAAAAATCTTCAATAAAATATTAGCCAACCAGATCCAACAATACATTAAAAAAAATTATTCACCACGACCAAGTGGGATTTATACCTGGGATGCAGGACTGGTTCAATATCCACAAAACAATCAATGTGATTCATCACATCAATAAAAGAAAGGACAAGAACCACATGATCCTCTCAATAGATGCAGAAAAAAGCATTTGAGAAAATACAGCATCCTTTCTTGATAAAAACCCTCAAGAAAGTAGGAATAGAAATATCATAGCTTGAGATCATAAAAGCCATATATGAAAAACCCACAGCTAATATCATCCTCAATGGGGAAAAACTGAGAGCCTTCCCCCTAAGGTCAGGAACACGACAGAGATGTCCATTCTCGCCACTGTTACTCAAAATAGTATTGCTTAGCCTCAGCAATCAGACAACACAAAGAAACAAAGGGCACCCAAATCAGCCAGGAGGAGCTCAAATTTTCCCTCTTTGCAGATGACATGCTACTTTACATGGAAAACCCAAAAGATTCCACCAAAAAGCTGCTAGAATTGATCCATGAATTCAGCAAAGTTGCAAGATATAAAATCAATGCACAGAAATCGGTTGTATTCCTATACACCAACAATGAAGCCACAGAAAGAGAAATCAAGGAATTGATCCCATTTACAATAGCACCAAAAACGATAAAATACCTAGGAATAAATCTAAACAAAGAGGTGAAAAATCTATACACTGAAAACTATAGAAAGCTTATGAAAGAAATTGAAGAAGGCACAAAAAAATGGAAAAATATTCCCTGTTCCTGGATAGGAAGAACAAATATTGTTAAAATGTCACTACTACCCAAAGCAATCTACATATTCAATGCAATACCTATCAAAATAACACCATGATTCTTTACAGAGCTAAAACAAACAATCCTAAAATTTGTATGGAACCAGAAAAGACCCTGACTAGCCAAAGCAATCTTGAAAAAGAAAACCAAAGCAGGATGCATCACAATCCCAGACTTCAAGCTGTATTACAAAGTTGTAATCATCAAGACAGTATGGTACTGCCATAAAAACAGACACTCGTGTCAATGGAACAGAATAGAACCCAGAATTGGACCCAGAAACATGGGGCCAACTAATCTTTGACAAAGCGGGAAGGAATATCCAATGGAATAAAGACAGTCTCTTCAGCAAATGGTGCTGGGAAAACTGGACAGTGACATGCAAAAAAATGAACCTGGACCACTTTCTTACACCATACACAAAGAGAAACTCAAAATTCATGAGAGACCTAATGTAAGACACGAAGCCATCAAAATCCTCGAGGAATAAGCAGGCAAAAACCTTTCTGATCTTGGCTGCAGCAACTTCTTACTCAACATATCTCTGGAGGCAAGTGAAACAAAAGCAAAAATGAACTACTGGGACCTCATCAAAATAAAAGGTTTCTGCACAGCAAAGGAAACAGTCAGCAAAACCAAAAGGCAACCAATGGAATGGGAGAAGATATTTGCAAATGACATATCAGATAAAGGGTTAGTATCCAAAATCTATAAAGAACTTATCAAACTCAACACCAAAAAACAAATCCAGTGAAGAAATGGACAAAAGACATGAATAGACACTTCTCAAAAGACAACATCCAGATGGCCAACCAACACATGAAAAAATGCTCAACATCACTCATCATCAGGGAAATACAAATCAAAACCACAATGATATACCACCTCACACCTGTCAAAATGGCTAACATTAATAACTCAGGCAACAACAGATGCTGGCGAGGATGCGGAGAAAGAGGATCTCTTTTGTATTGTTGGTGGGAATGCAAACTGGTGCAGCCAGTCTGGAAAACAGTATTCCTCAAAACATTAAAAATAGAACTACCCTACAACCCAGCAATTGCACTACTAGGTATCTATCCAAGGGATACATGTATGCTGTTTTGAAGGGGCACATGCACCCCAAGGTTTATAGTAACACTATCAACAATAGCCAAATTATGGAAAGAGCCCAAGAATCCATCGATGGATGAATGGATAAAGATGTGCATGCATACACACACACACACACACACACACACACACACACTGGAGTATTACTCAGTAATCAAAAAGAATGAAATCTTGCCACTTGCAACTACGTGAATGGAACTACAGAGTATAGTGCTAAGTGAAATTAGTCAGTCAGAGAAAGACAAATATCATATGACTTCACTTAGATGAGGACTTTAAGATACAAAACAAATGAACATAAGGGAAGGGAAGCAAAAATAAGATAAAACCAGGGAGGGGGACAAAACATAAGAGACTCTTAAATATGGAGAATAAACAGAGGGTTACTAGAGGGGTTGTGGGAGGGAGGATGGGCTAAATGGGTAAGGGACATTAAGAAATATATTCCTGAAATTGTTGTTGCATTATATGCTAACTAACATGGATATAAATAAAATAAATAAATTAAATTAAATGGTAAAAACAATGTCAATACTACCCAAAGAAATCTACACATTCAATTCAATCCCAATCAAAATTTACCAGCATTCTTCTCAAAGCTAGAACAAACAATCCTAAAATTTGTATGGAAACACAAAAGACCCCGAATAGCCAAAGTAATACTGAAGAAGAAAATCAAAGTGGGAGGCATCACAATCCCAGACTTTAGCTTCTATTACAAAGCTATAATCATCAAGACAGTATGTTATTAGCACAAAAACAGATACATAGACCAATGGAATAGAATAGAATAGAGAACCCAGAATTGGACTCACATATATATGCCCAACTAATCTTTGACAAAGCAGGAAAGAGTATCCAATGGAAAAAAAAGACAGTCTCTTTAGCAAATGGTGCTGGGAGAACAGGACAGCAACATGTAGAAAAATGAAACTAGGCCACTTTCTTGCACCATACACAAAAAGAAATTCAAAATGGATGAAAGACCAAATGTGAGACAGGAAACATCTGTTTTATACCTGAGCTTTCAGGTCAGTTTTCAAGGACATTCTGTGAAGAGTAGTCCATAGGAAAGATCCTCCTGCAAGTACATATCATTAGTGTATCTACTGGGAGGTCCAGAATCATTTTGTCTAGGAGATTAGACAGACATTTTGTCTAGGAGATTACCTGCCTTCTTCATCCAACCCACGTGGAGCATTCCCTGGTAGTCAGGGGAAAACTGGGTCACTCCTTGAGTTAATTCCTTCCTACTTATTGACCAATTATTCTGACTGCACCCATGAACTAATACACAGGTACTTGTCTTTAGAAATAATCTTTTAATATACAAACATGGTATGATATTTCCATGGAAGTTTTCTACTCCTAAAGCTTGATATCTAGACCTCAGTATTAGGAACACTCCTTAAACAAGTGTATCAAACTATTACCTGGTGATGGTGAGGCAGAAAAGACAACTCCCTTCCCAGGGTCTCTAAGCCCTCATATAGCTTGACAAGTTCAGATGGAAGGATGTATAGGCAAGGAAACCCTAAAGGAAAAGGCAAATTGTTTTTCCATCAGTCACACTCTAGGCTAAAAGGAACTGAAGGATCATTTCATCAGTGCCTCAGAGGGCTTTCCAGGGTCTGCCTCGCTTACTCCATCTTTCCCGTTCTCTGTTGCCAACCTTTGATATGAGAGTTCTTGCTCTCCACCTACCCTCTGGGACTGCAGGATTCAGACATTTCTTCACATCCCAGGTCAACTCTGCCTTTAACATAACACAAATTGCCCCAAATCCTTGGTTAGGCCTTAGCCCATTCCATCCAGGTCCTAACTCTCCAGGACTAGAGCTGGATCAGGAGAAGCTAGATAAAACTCCCAAAGCCTTAGGGGTGCCTGGGTGGCTCAGTTAAGGATCTGACTCCCAATCTCAGCTCAGGTCATAATCTCATGGTTCATGAGTTTGAGCCCTACATTGGGCTTTGTACTGAGAGCAAGGAGCCTGCTTGGGATTCTCTGTCCCTCTTTCTCTCTGCTCCTCCTCTCCTCAGGTGCTCACATGCACTCTCTGCCCTCTCTCTCTGAAAAAAAAAAATCCCCAAGCCTGAGAGCTGGTGGTGGCAGCAGCCTTCACCTCATCCTGACCACCACATAGAAGACTTGGCCCTTTCACAATCACTTGTCCTTGGCACAAGGTTTCCCCCTGCGCTGTTCCTCCTACCAGAGCAACTCCTTGCAAATGTGAACAACAGAGAAAGGGAGATGCATGGACCATGGTGTCTTAAAACCCTCCTCAAAGTTCCCTGATGGTGGTGGTGAGTCTGGACTCTACCACCAGTGACTCAAATTCTGAGATTAACAGTGGCACCAGGGAGCAATGGGAATGGAACCAAAGCTGGCACTTGAGCCATGAGTATATAATGTCCTTAATTAATCCCACCTGGCTTCATACAATTATCTAAGCAGAAGTGCCTTTGGCATTATTTGAATCACAGATTTAGCTCTGCCTTCTGCTGGTAGCTACCAAGCCCTTTCTTCAAAGCATGTAGCAATGAAAGCAAAAGGACTAATTTGCTTCTTATAGATATATGCCCTGGACAAGGGACATCTGCTGGGTGAAATACAACCAGAAACACAATTATAAGAACTACAACAATCCTTTTTGTAAACAGTGCCAAATGCAATTTTAAAATCATGGTAGTTTAAACGTGAATGACACATCATAGCTTACAAAGTGTTTTCGCCAATTTTCCCATTTGAAAGGAAAATAGGGAGTAAATGTCACAACAACTTTAAACTAAAACAACAGAAGAAGACATAAGGCTGGTTGTATAGGCTTTTCAGAAACTCATAATGCTAGATAATTCATTCACAGGAAGAAAATTATTGGGTTTCAGCTACAGAATGTGTTTTCAAGAGCTTCTATGTTATGATCACACCCATCCTTTATAATCTTTATATTTCAGGCTCTGAAGAATGCAAAATATGATTTTCACCTCATTTATATGTGTCAGAGAAGTGCAAGAAAACATTTCCATGAAACCAACTATGGCAGTCTACTTGACTGCAACAGTGTGTTTGATGTAGCTTCCGAACAAAGCAAACCCCCAAGGTTGGAATTGACAATGGATGCTTTTGCCAAAGCCTGCCAGTGGCTGGTGACCATGACCTGCCTGGTCCTGAATGCCTGACTCTTAGTGGTGGTTTCCTGTGCATGTGTGTGCCCCACCATGTTCTCTGGGTGGCCGACCTACAAAATATTTGGAAGTTATGGCCAACTTTGTCCACAGACAATTAGGCTAATATATGAAATGCTGTTGCATGCTGTTTGTTGAGTGGCACCTACTTTATTTTCCCGAGAATCAAATCAAACACTAAGGATGCTATAAGATCATAGTTACTGTTAGAATGACTTCTTCATGAGCAAGAGGAGGAAAGGCCAACACATACAACATATCCTTCAGAGCCAGGGTGAAAAATGAATCATTCTTTGCCACTTCTTCAAAAAACAGAAGAGGAAGGGAGAATCAGAAAACATAGATTATATCCTGTGTGCACCCATAGATAGCCTCTTTTTTCTACTAAGAGTTTCATTCTCTCTCTAGAGTTCTAATGTATGCCAAATCACTTTTCACATGATATCTCAAAATTTTGAATATAAGGATTTCAAAGCAAAACAATCTATTGTTGAAAAAGAAGCCTCTCCTCATTATACAAATGATTATTCAAACACCATACTAAGTTATCATGTCTTCAATTTAGAAAAGTAATATCAAAGTACTTGACATCATACTTAGTATGAATAAAGGATATAACAACTGACTTTAACTGAAGAAGAAGGATTAAGAAGCTAACTCCTACCAAGAAACAACTAACTTAAGACCAAACTTCAATATCAACTTTATATTTGCCATTTTAAGGGGACAAGAGAGAACCCATATGGGTTCAGATATTCCTACTAGTCTTAATTTCATCTTTGAAATGATGGATTCATTCCACATGTATTGAGCATCTAAAAGCATCTACTGTGTACTAGGCACTTTTCTAGATACTGAGAATAGAGCAGAGAACAAAATAAAGTCTCTGACTTCATGGAGATTTTAGTGCATTCTATCTTAATGTAATTACAATAAAAACAATGAGTACATTGATATCCAAATTTATAAAGCAGTGTATGCACCCACAACTCAGTATAAACACATAGTACCCTATTGTGATCCTCACTTTGGTCACCAATCCTTCTTTCCTAGGGATCAAGTCAAGACAACAAAAGTTTCCTCTTTAGCCCCAGAGTCAGACTCGAACCAATTTCTGTGCCTGTTTTGGCTTTTTCCACTCAGTCTTATTCTGTATCAGACTACATGGTCTGTGCACCAATCCCCATAACCCAGCTCTGGAGAGCTACCCTCCTCCACTGAGAAACTGCCTCCAGCAACAGGCCAGTGGCAGAAACCCACCTGCTGCTTCTGGTCCACTCAGTGTCCTCAAAGCCTTCCTCTCTTACCCCCTTTCATCACGTGGCTTCTCTGACCTGCATGTTCTTAAACAACCCTAGCAGCACAGAACTTCTTTCTCAAAGTTCCCAATCTGTCTTGATTGCTGAGTGGAAAACAACAATTCCTACCCTTTGTTAGAATGAGACTATTAACTCCTCAGGCCACCTCTTTGCTATTCAGAGGCAGAAATTAGTTTCTGAAGTGCTGCAGAATGATTCCTCCTACTAAAATAGCTCTTCCTCAACCTATCTCCTGTAAAGCTTTTTGAAAATACAAATGCCACCCTTGGAAAGTTCATTTTAATAGGAGTCAAGTGGAACCCAGACAACTATTTATTTTAACCATGTGGGCCATTCAGACGTGCACCTGTGTTTAGGAGCATTGCCCAGAGAGCTAATTCATTAAAATACAGTTGTTGTGGTGAGCTCTGCACTATGCCACTTGCCCTCACATGTGTCTTTCCCAGTCTTCCTCCAGACACATCACCTTCCATAGTATATTCAACCTTCACATTACATTTCTGACCACACTTGGGTTGCATTGTTCATGGTTTCATTCATCTCCATCCCTTTTATTCTCCTAAGTGATCTTAGCCTCAGTGCAGCCTCTATTTTGTTCTTTCCAAATTTATTCTAATCTACCTGTATTAGACTCCTGTCAAAATATAGGGTAACACCTTTGTCTAGGCCAGGCTTGACTTTAAGGTATTTTAAAACAAGTAGTAACTGATTTATTTCATTTAGCATAATATACTCTTGCTCCATCCACGTCGTTGCAAATGGCAATATATCATTCTTTTTGATAGCTGAGTAATATTCCATTTTATATATATATATATATATATATATATATATATATATATATATACCATATCTTCTTTATCCATTTATCAGTCAATGGACACTTGGGCCCTTTTCATTAAGTCAGGCAGAGAAAGAAAAACATCATATGATCTCACTCATAGGTAGAATTTAAGAACCAAAACAGATGAACATAGAAGAAGGAAGGAAAGGCAAACCACAAGAGATTATTAACCATAGAGAACAATCTGGGGGTTTCTGGAAGGGAGGTAGGCAGGGGGGTGGGTAAAATGAGTGACAGGTATAAAGGAGGGCACTTGTGTGTTATATGTAAGTGATGAATTACTAAATTCTACTCCTGAAAACAATATTACACTATATGTTAACTAGAATTTAAATAAAAATTTGAAAAAACAAAAAATATGTTTTAAAAAAACAAGTAATGATGCAAACAATAACCTGGAAATCAAAGTGCTATCCTGCTTCCCTTATAACTTCCATTCAAAACAATTATACAGAATACTCTGGCTGTGGACCAGCCTGGATCTGACTGGGACATGGGCATCTATGGCCATCTTAGCTTCCTGGGAAAAGGCACTGTGAGCCTAGATTTCTTTATTTGGCATTAAGTAATAGAAAAAGCAACTTGTACCATGAAGTGGCCAACCCACCACAGTATTGCTGAAGACCATCGCTGAATGGAAAGGTCTATGAAGCAAGTGGTCTTTTAACACAGCAGGATTTGAAGGTCATTAACTTTTCTCTGTTTAAACCTCCACTAAGGGGCACCTGGGTGGCTCAGTCCGTTAAGCGGCCGACTTCGGCTCAGGTCATGATCTTGCGGTCCGTGGGTTTGAGCCCGCGTCGGGCTCTGTGCTGACAGCTCAGAGCCTGGAGCCTGTTTCAGATTCTGCGTCTCCCTCTCTCTGACCCTCCCCCGTTCATGCTTTGTCTCTCTCTGTCTCAAAAAATAAATAAATGTTAAAAAAAATTAAAAAATAAAAAATAAAAAAAATAAACCTCCACTAAATGCTCCAGAGAACAGAATACACTGCCAAAATAACATTTGAGCCCTTCAAAACTCCAGACTTGTACATAACCATGCAGCTGTTCTTGCACTGACAACATCCTGAGCATCAACACAAGTAAGAAAATTGGGGTGCCTGGGTGGCTCAGTTGGTTAAGCATCCAACTCTTGACTTTGGCTCAGGTCATGATCTCAGTTTGTGGGTTTGAGCCCTGCATTGGGTTCCACACTGACAGTGCAGAGCCTGCTTGGGATTCTCTTTCCTTTGCTCTCTGTCTCTCCCCTGCTCATACACTTGCGCACTCTCTCTCTCTCTCTCTCTCTCTCTCTCTTTCTCTAAATAAATAAATAAATAAACTTTAAAAAAAGGTAAGAAAATTGATATGGTGTGACTGGTGTGATACCAGATAGTGAAGATGGCATCACTGCTGTCCTTCCTGTGGCTGAAGGACATGTGATCAACAGCTGTGGTAAGCACATTCCAATCTCAGGATGAGCTATAACATATTTCATTCAGCACCTGCTGAGAGGCTGAGAAGCACGAATTCCTCTAAAGCAATCCCTGGAAACAGTTATGGAAGTAAAGAAGTGCTATAGTTAGGTCTGCCCTGATTTAGTAAAAGAATTTAGCAAGTATGACCCAGAAGAGCCAAGTGGATTAAACAGTATACTGGAATCAAGGCAATCTTGAAGAAAGAATTTTCCACTGACATTCGTTATGACAGATCCTTGGGACCTGAAATCTTTTTCATCCAGAATTTGCTAATCTAGACTTCATACAACCTACCTAAGAAGTAGTAGATGAAGTAATTCAGAATTACCGTATTGGTGTCGGGGTTCTCTCTACAGGAACATTGATGTCACTGAACTGCGTGTGCGAGGATGTTGAGTGTCACTTTTCTATTTTGAAAGAAAAAGGTGACCAAGTAAGATACATTTCAAAAAGTAGCCTTGTTTATAACAAGGTGAATGTATTTAATGCCACTGAATTGTACACTTAAAAATAGTTAAAATGGTAAATTTTTATCCTCTGTTTTTATTTCCATAATCAAATAAATTTAAGAAAA
This sequence comes from Prionailurus viverrinus, assembly GCF_022837055.1. Taxonomy (NCBI): domain Eukaryota; kingdom Metazoa; phylum Chordata; class Mammalia; order Carnivora; family Felidae; genus Prionailurus; species Prionailurus viverrinus. Next base: position 110,818,480 of record NC_062569.1, on the reverse strand, counting down.
CACTTTAAAATAGCCCCATAACATTTGCCACTACTAATTTGTAGGGATTTCAGTAGTTAGGACAAGGGATTTCAGCAATTACGAATTGCTATCATTGTCACTAATGCTCCTTTTCACTATATCCTGACATGGTGAAGAAGAGAGGCTCCAGTGTCTCTTCCTTTTCTTATAAGGGCATTAATTCCAACATGGGGGCTCACGACCTTCATGACCTAATCTAAACCAAATTATCTCCTTTCAAAGGCCCTCCCTCTTCATATCATCACATTGGGAGTAAGAGCTTCAGCATATGAATTTGGATGGGAGACAAACTTTCAGCCAATAGCACAACACAATAATATTCCCTTGTACAGATATATTACATTTTATTTATCCATTCATCAGTCAACAGGTATTTGGGTTGTCTCTGCTTTTTGGCTATTATGAACAATAGTGTTATGGACACTTGTGTATAAATTTTGTGTGGACACATGTTTTCAATTCTCTTGAGTATATACTTAGCAGTGGAATTGTTAGTTCATACGGTAACTCTATGTTTAACCACTTGAGGAATTGTAAATCTGATTTCCCAAGTGGCTGCACCATTTTACAATCCTACCAGCAATATATGAAGGTTCCAATTTCTCCAAATCCTCACTAACACTTATTATCTCTTTTTTTTATTATAACCATCCATCCTAGAGGGTGTGAAGTGATATTTCATTATAGTTTTGATTTGCATTTCCCTAATGACTAATAATGTTGAGCATCTTTTCATGTATGTATTGGTCATTTGTATATATTTATATTTCTTTGAAGAAATATCTATTTGAATCCTTTACCCATTTTTAATTGGGTTATTTGTCTTTTTGTTATTGAGTGTAAGAGTAATTTATATATTCTAGATACAAGCCCCTTATCAGATCTGCAAATATTTTATCCCTTACATGATTTGAAAATATTTTATACCATTCTTTGGATTGTTTTTTTACTTTCTTGATAGTGTCCTTAAAAGTACAAAAGTTTTATAGGTGCCTGAGTGGCTCAGTTGGTTAAGCATCTGACTCTTGGTTTCAGCTCAGGTCATGGTCTCACGCTTTGTGGGTTTGAGCCCCACATCGAGCTCTGTACTGACAATGTGGAGCCTGCTTGGGATTCTCTCTCACCCTCTCTCTCTGTCCCACTCCTGCTCATGCTCTCTCTCTCAAAATAAATAATAAACTTTTTTTAATGCACAAACTTTTTAATTTTGATTACAAATTGCTTATTTAAAAATCCTTTGGAGATCTGAATCCAGAATAATGTTTCCCTAATATGTAATGAGTAGTTTCATAAAATTTTGTAGCAAGTAGGAAAGTAATTCAGAGTGTATTACAAGAAGTTGAGAACCTAAATGACAACTAAAAGGGAAAATAGAAAAATATTTTCATGGATAGGAAATTAGTTACACATAGTTAATACATAAGAATAAGGTCTCTAATATATTTTTACTTCTTTTCATATGTGTAAATGCACATAAAGCAGATTGCAAGAAGTTATTTTACAAACACAAGCCAGAGAAAAATCATTGCTTGCCTCAAAATCTAAGTGTTGTTGAAGGGAAAATAGGCTTGATTACTCAGGTAAATGGATTGGTGTCTATAAATGACAAATGGCTATATTAAAGAAATAATTAACCTAATATTCTGAACCATAGCTAATGATAGTTTAATTAATTAAAGTTGCTCTTGAAATAAACCCTTCTGGTTAATTTCTCCTCTCTCTTTGGGATCTTTGGTAGTTAAAAAAAAAACTGAACTAAATTCAATGCACATGTGAAACTTTTCCAAGAGTTCATGCAGAGCATACAAAATTAGCAGCTTATACATTCTCCTTACTTCTAGAAAGAAAATGGGAACAAGAAACTAAGAACCTCTATAGTCACCACTCCTGCTAAAAAACCTCTTCAGTATACTTTGAGCTATTCATCTCCTTTTTTCTTTTTCAGGTGTGATTGACATATGACATTCTATTAGTTTCAGATGTACAACATAATGATTTGATATTTGTATATATTGTGAAATTGTCACCACAATAAGTCTAATTATCATCTGTTACCACACATAATTATAAATTGTTTTCTGGTGATAAGAACATTTAAAATCTACTCTCTTAGCAACTTTCAAATATACAATACAGTTATTAAATACAGTCACCATGCTGAACATTATACCGCCACGATTTATTTATCTTATAACTAGAAGTTTGTACCTTTTGACTACCTGCATCCATTTCACCCAATCCCCATCCCCCACCTCTGGCAACCACTAATCTATTCTTTGTATCTACAAGCTCTGTTTTTTGGGGTTTTTTAGATTCCACATATAATTGAGATCATACAGGTATCCATTTTTCTCTGCCTGACCTGTTTCATTTAGCATAATACTTTCAAGATCCATTCATGTTGTCTCAAATGACAAGATTTCATTCTTTTTTAGAACTGAACAATATTTCTTTTTTTTTTTCAACGTTTATTTATTTTTGGGGGGACAGAGAGAGACAGAGCATGAACGGGGGAGGGGCAGAGAGAGAGGGAGACACAGAATCGGAAACAGGCTCCAGGCTCTGAGCCATCAGCCCAGAGCCCGACGCGGGGCTCGAACTCACGGACCGCGAGATCATGACCTGGCTGAAGTCGGACGCTTAACCGACTGCGCCACCCAGGCGCCTCTGAACAATATTTCATTGTGTATATATACCACACCTTGTTCATCCATTCATCCATCAATGGACATTTAGGTTACTTCTATGTCTTGGCTATTGTAAACAATGCTGCAATGAATATGGACGTGCACATATCTTTTCAAATTAGTGTTTTCTTTTCTTTCAGATAAATACCTAAAAGTGGAATTGCTGGATCATGTTAGTTCTATTTTTAATATTTTGAGGAATCTCCATACTATTTTCCATGGTGGTTCCACCAACTTACATTGTCATCAACAGTGAACAAGGGTTGCCTTTTCTCCACATCCACACCAACACCTGGTATTTCTTACCTTTTTTTTTAATTTTTTTTTCAACGTTTATTTATTTTTGGGACAGAGAGAGACAGAGCATGAACGGGGGAGGGTCAGAGAGAGGGAGACACAGAATCGGAAACAGGCTCCAGGCTCTGAGCCATCAGCCCAGAGCCTGATGCGGGGCTTGAACTCATGGACCGCGAGATCGTGACCTGGCTGAAGTCGGACGCTTAACCGACTGTGCCACCCAGGCAACCCCATCTTATCTTTTTGATCATAGCCATTCTAACAGGCATGAGGTGATATCTCACTGTCTTTTTAATTTGCAATTCCCTGATGATTAATGATACTGAGTACCTTTTTATGTATCTGTTGGTTATCTGTCTTTTTTGAAAAAAATGTCTATTCAGATCCTCTGCCCATTTTTTAATCACATTGGTTTGTTTTGGGTTCTTTGGTTTTTGCTATTTAGTTGTATAAATTCTTCATATATTTTGGATATTAACCCTTATCAGATATATGATTTGCAAATATTTTCTTCCATTTGGTAGGTTGCCTTTTCATTTTGTTTTATGGTTTTCTCTGTTGTGCGGAACCTCTCTGCTCTTTAATGGTAATATTAAACACCAAGATAATAATACTATATCATTTGTATAATAATAAGATATGATTTGTATCATTCCATTCTTGCAATAATATGAAATTTATCTTTCTTGAGAAAGATGCACTCAGATTTTGGTGTGCATTAGTTTTCAAAGCAATTTATTTCCATTTTTTCTCAAGGAAAAAGGATGAGACATTAATTGAATCTAAATACTAAGGGCTTAAGTCTTAGCTCTAATAAACTAGAGTCACATCTCACACAATTTATATACCCTCCATTCTCTAGCTGCTTCTGAAAAGAATGGAAGTGTTTTTGAGTAACACCTTTTACTGAGTGAGTTTTGAGACTCTCGCTGAGTCTCACCTTCCTACCCAGTGTCCTGATCAAGTCAATCATAGTTTATGTGGTCAGTAGTCTATGTCCACAAATTTATGGGGCAATAAAAAGCCCTACAGTGGCATGTTATCCTTTCACCTTAGAACAAAATTTCCATCACCATCATCAATGTATAGAGTTGAGATGTGTTCATGTTTGTTTGTTTGTTTATAGTTCTAAAAAGAATAAGGAGGCTGGTAGATGACATGGCAAATTGGTGATCTGTTTCTGTACATCAAGCAAGCATTTATTAAGTATGTATTGTGTGGCCAGCATATAAAGCTAAAACATGGTTATTGTCCTCAAGGAGACTGCAACACATTTGGGAAGGCAAGATAAACACACAAGTTTTAGTCAGGAAGAAGCAGGCTTCAGGAAGGACATAGGATAGTGTCTCCTGGCTTAACATATTGTGTGGCACACCCATGTCTTGGCCAACCTTGTTTGCTCCTGATATTGGCTACATTGATTCTGGGTCCTTCCTGATCCTAACTCTCAACTAAATGAGAAGAAATCTTTTGTCCTTATTACTTCCAAAGTGCTATATTCCACCACTAGGTGCTCTGAAAATCTGAGAGGTCATCACTCTATCTACCCATGTTATGCTACAATGGAACATAGTGCTACCTTGTGACCTCAGTTTTTTGAAGATTTCACCCTGACTCTGGCTAGTCTTTGGAACTTGTCTCAATCCTACCTATTCCAAGCAATTTTCTCCAAGTGTTCCTACCCACTTACATTCTTAACTGTCCATGTTAATATATATTATATTCTGTCTTCCCCTACCTGTTAAGGTTCTGCATCTTTCCTAAAGAAACTGAAACTTCCATGAGTTCAGATTCTTATGCTATACCCATAAACTTAAACTAGTAAGCACTTGACAAAGACATATTCAATTACTCTATATCAGTGGGTAACCCAAGAGGATGGAATTCACAGCTGTGGTAACACTAATATCAATAACAAAAATCTCAGTGACTGTACTGCAGACTCATTCCCCAGATTTTACACATCACAGGCTGAATCTGCTGTAGACCAATTAAAACCGAATGAATGAGACTCCAGGTCATTTCCCTGAGGTGCTACTCAAGGCTGATATTCCAATCTAACAGCTATTCTGTCACCTTTTCATTGTTTTGTGAAATAAAATGGGACATTTTGGAGGATCCCACAGCAAAACTTTACAATTCCTATAGCATCACAGTAATTAGTGATATTTAAGACTATTAGCACATTTAGGTTTCAGAACACAGAGGCTGTTGAGGCTGGGTATTAAATATGTGGGAAATAAAATGAATGAACCAGACTTTAAGAAAATCTTCAAATCCTCCTTTGTGATCCAAGTATGAATGAAACATTTTCTTTGAGTAGAATGGTCTTGAATAGGTATTTGCAAATTACCTTTACTTTTCTTCCTACTTTGGTTACAAACAATGGCTTTAGACAAACACTATTACCTCCATACCTTCTTGCCTATGAATTTTCAGGCCTCCCAAGTAGGAACCCATGATCTTCCTTATAAAACGCAGGGAACCTGAGGTCTTCAAGTGCAAAGCTAACCTTGCTTCAGGGAAGGACTTAAAATGGAATTATGACCAGTTGTCCAGAGATACCATTAGGACAAGATGCACAGCAGACATTTCTCCTGCTGGCCTCTCCTGTTAATACAAGAGCTGAAATGTGACTAAGTGGGTAGGATTAGGAATCTATCATGGAGGACATATTGCTGATACATAAAATCTTCGTGGGAGTTTCCTTGTCTGAGTCAGCCTCAGACCAGGACATTGCCTGCCTCCTGTGGTATAGTGGAATCCATGTGGTCCATAAAATCTTCCAAGATTCTGCAAGCCAAGCAGTCATTGCCTCCCCTAAATTATCCGAGGATCCAAAAGGGGGTGTTCCTGGTGATACAACTCTTTCACTTACCACCAAAACTAGCTAAGCAAAGATTTCACACCCAGGCTCCACAAGTTCTATAGCAAAGACCCCACAATCCATCCACCCCTCCCACTGGCCTCCTCACCACCTGCCACAGCCACTGGGGCTGCAGAACTGCCACAGTGATCTCAAATGATTAATCCAGACATCAGTGCTTCTGCAAAGTACAAGTGTTCCTTCTCTATTTTATGCTTGGTCAGGATGAGTTCCCAGGAAAATTGAGTCTCAAGAGGCTCCCATGTTCTTTCTCTTTATCCCTCCCTTTTCCTTCCCTTTGTGCTTTTTCTTTATCACATTTTTCTCTATCATATTTTCTCTCATTCTCTCTCTCTCATAAACACACACACACACACACACACACACACTTGAAGAGCCAGGTTTGGCTCATTATTTACTTTTCCATAAGTCACATTACCTCAACAAATTACCAAACATCAAAAAACTTTCCTAAGGTACTGGAAGAAAAGCACTGGCTTCTTTATGTGTAGATGTGTATGACATGCAAGGCCCTCTTGCTAGGTCTGTAGGTATACTACACACATGCACAGAGCTACCAGGATGCCTTACTGGCACAAATGCCACCAACCACCACATTGCTGGGTCTTCCAGGTCTTCATAGAAAATGCTCTCTCAGAGACCTACAACCTTTTTCTGAAATCTGGTCTCTACTGTTACACTTACGGTCTGCAAATAATTTTTGGACATTCCAGAATAGCAGTGCTCAACCTGGGCTGCACATTAGAATCACCTGGGAAATTTTATTAAAAAGGTGATGCTTGCCCACCCTAGAGATTCTGGTTTCATTGGCCAAGGACATACTCTCAAATCAGGGAATTAAAAGTTCCCAGGTGGCTGTGATGTTTGGCACAGGTCAAGAGAACCTGGAGATAAAGGAGCAGGTCAGAGTTCCAGCCTCTTTTTACAAATGGCCCATTTGTAAATTCATATTTGCAAGTAGATTTGAGAGATAAATGATATGCTAATTGTTCTCACCATGAGTATCTTAACCCTGCTTCTGCCCACCCATTACAACTATTTACCTTTCAATTATGACCAAAAGCAAATATAAAAAAAATTTTATAAACAACATTATTTCTCTTTTCATTTACTCTCTCAGTAGGGAGATGTTAACTGTTAGCATTGCCTTAGATAGTATAGAGAAAAAATATACCATTCCAAGGGACAGCAGAATGTGTTCCTCATATAATCTTGTTCCTCATTCATTGATTGTTATTCAAATTCAAATCAGGAAAGAGTCATAGCTCTTTTGTGCAAATATAAGCTATTTTAATTAAAAGCAAGCACAGTTAATTATCTGAAAGGTCTTCTATTGTTAGAAGCAAATAGTTCCTCCTAAAAATGCGAATAAATAACACCCTTACATGACATATGATCATAATCTTGCTCCAAATGAGGATAAGACCAGTTTATCAGATTTTCCTCTGCCTCATAAAGTTCTCCACTCTTTCACAGCCTGCAATTTAATTGCAGAGAGAAACTATAAACAACCCTGCAGAGTGCATAAGAAAGAATTAGTGATTGTCTTTATTTATGAGTATTCTAAACAAAGAAGCTAGGAAATATGAATACAGTCAATGTCTCCCTGGCCACACCAAATGGAGGGTAAAAATAGGTCACCATATGATATAAAAAGGATTTATTGGCTTTGTTTTTCAATAACTCTGCCAAAACTTTGGTCCCCCATTAGATAAATCTCAAAGAATTCTGGGAGCCTTCAGGGGCCCAGGAACTAATGTTTATATTTGCCATGAATAGCTGCCCTTTTCTTCTGTACTGCTCAAGCTCATGAACATGACAGTGACTGTCTCAGAGGATTCCAGGGTTGTGAGCTACACCATCACCTCTCATTAAAGAAGACAGCACAGTTTCAGTGTTATAGCACTTGTTCTAAGAATGCCATGGCCACACGGTGAAGGGGCAGCCTTTATACCTGGAGTGGCTGCTATCACACAGCCAATCACATTGCCCTGGGACTTAAGTATGACTCCATGGAGTCGGGGCCAGAGCATAATATGGATGAAAGGCATTTGCTTTATTTAAAATCATCCCTCTCATCCTCCCCTCTGGCTTTGGTCCATTCTCCTAGAATCAAGTGTGTGTCTTCATTTTCTCTTACCACATTTTTTAGTGGAGATTCTCCAGCGCACCTGTTCACCCCTCCTTACCCCCAGTCCTCTAGATGTATACATTCATTTATTTATTCATTCATTCATTCATTCACAGACTATGCTAGACATCGTTGAGGATACAACAGTAGCCTGGACATATATGGTCCTCTCCTCACAGACCAAGTACCATAGAGGGTTATGTGGTAGGAAGGCTCAGGATGCTGCACACACAGAGGGCAGGCACTTCCTCCTATTTGCACCATGAAGAAAAGGTTCTCAGAGGAAAGAAATGGCCTCAAAACTCAAACTTAACAAAACAGTAGGACCCAGGCAGGCAAGGTAGAGCAGGGCAGAACAAGAGTGCAAAGAGAGAGGTGGGGGGCAGGAAGAGGAAGGGGCACCTCCAGACATAAAGAACCTCATAATCAAAGCCCCAGAGGTTAGCTAGAACATATCAAATTCCAAAGATAATTTCAGAAGACTCACTTCCACCAAAATGTTAACTTTCTGCCCCAACAACTTGTAACCACAGAGCTTGATCTCCTGACTTTTTCTTGAAGAAGGTTTTAAGTAAAGACAGACTCTGAAGTTCAATGAAAATAGAGTTGCCAGGTTAACTCCAGAACACCTAATTAAATTTAAATGTCAGACAAACAACGATAATTTTTTGGTCTCAATATGTCTCAAATATTGCATGGGATACACTTATACTAAAAAATATTTGTTGTTTATCTGGAATCAAATAACTGGGTGTACTGTATTTTTATTTGTTAAGTCTGGCAACTGTAAATCATGAAAATGACCGCATTCGCTGGAAAATCAATTGGAAAAAGGAGAGATAAGATTACAAAAGCAGACATCAATGGTAAAAACATAAAAATGCAACTCACAGAAAAAAAGACTACAACAGGCCAAGCAAATTTCCTTGTCTGAATTCTAAATAACTAAAACCCATGAGAATGCTCTACAATAGCAAGTAGAGGGTTTGTTGCCAGAAGCACTTCATAAGAGCAACACTGCAGAGAAAGGATCCCTAAAACTGAGTCCCCAGCTCCATAGTAACCACCAGCTCGGGCAATGAACATGATACCAACAGGAGACCTGCAGTCATTGAAAAACAGGGCCAGCCACCCCTGGATTCCTGGTCATACACAGCCAAGTGGTGACTGCATCAGGGTTCTTGAGAATTCTGATGGGTGGAAATACATCCAAATGCATGTGTGCTTGTCTTCTGTCATTTCATTATAATGTAGCCCAGTGCCCATATTTCAGGTTCAATCTCAATACGTAGGCCTCTGTCTCAGCAGAAAATGGATGAGAATCAGTGTGTCCTTGGAGAGATGGAAAGTTTATAGCAGCAGCAAACAAATCAAAAAGATGGGAAGGAGGGAGGAGGAAGGCTTTCTGCTTTCTTAGTCCTAAAGAACAGTAGAGTTTGATGAATAAATTAAATAGGAAGGAGGGGAGTCGAAATAAAAATTTCATAGGTAGGGTTGCAGCAAATCTGGGCCTTTAATGTCTCCATAGCACTGGCTTTAGGTCTGTGTGCATGCGTGTGTGTGTGCGTGTGTGTGTGTGTGTGTGTATGTGTGTGTGTGTGGTGGGGGGGAGAGACAAACACAGAGACACAATTCAAGGGATTAATATGATGGACACAAAAGAGAGATTGAAAAAAATATTCTTATTCTGTTGCAATTTCCATAAGATTGTTGACCTTAAGTAGAAATATACCAAATTTGAGACAGACAAGAACAAAACCAATAAACTTCATAAACCTGTAGTTAATACCAGGTGTTGAAAGTCTTACCAAACCAGGTGTCTGCTTTCATCTCTAAGAGACAAAAGAGATATATACTCTATATACAGTATACATATATATGTATATATATGTACATACACATTATATATATATACACAAATATATACATATATATACATATATATAGATATATATGACACAAAAACAAGAAGCATTACAGATTACAAAGTGCGAATGCACAGCCCCAGTTTTAAAACCAAGATGCACCTTCATGGTCCATTGTCCATTTATTCCTTACCCCCAGTTTTCTACCCCAGACCCCTGAGCTTCCACAAGGACCTGTAAGTCTCAATTCTGTACATTCAGTCTTCATCTGAAATTATGGTTTGGGGTCCAGTTTTGAATAGTTCAAATGCCTAAAAGCCTTCTAATTCCTTACCCCCTTGAAACCATCCTCTCCTCAATAAACCTAAGTATATTCATTGCCAGCTTTCAAGATGGAGACAGCCTCTTCTTTCCAAAAGCAAGCAGAGCAGCAGAGTGGGCCAGGCAGGTTGATCTTCCTGTCCAGTTCTTTATATCACATTAAAATAAAAAATGGGTTTTGCTAGTAAGTTTCATACTTATAAACCTGAATACATATTATAACTTTTTACAATTAAAAAGTAGGATTTTTTTTTCTGGAGACATTCATAAAATGTAACTATTAAAAAGTAAAGTTAAGCTTTGCTTATATGAAATAATGTAAAATAGAGGTGAGCCATGTTAAAAATTATCTCAGATGGACATTCTAATGAACCAAAGCTGCTATGCTTAAAAATAAAATCAGCTATTGTAAAGTGAACATAGCTTAAAACAGGTGATTACTTCCCATCCTTTTCTTCTTTTTTTTTTAAGAAGTAGTTTTCTTATTTCAAAAACATTAACAAAAGTTTAGGGAATCAAAAGCACAAAGAAGAACATTTAAATCACCTATAAACATACCCGTGAGAAGTAACCACTATTAATTAACAAGTTTAACCTCCCAATCTTTGTTTTGTATTTACATGATATTGCTATAAAATGAGATCATCCTGTGTTTATTATTTACTAACAACTTTACCAATAAACATATATATAGGCAACAAGTATACATCATTAAAGATACTTCTAAAACACATAGGTTAATTTTTAAGCACTGTAAATATTTCATTGCTGACCTTAAATAGAAATGCACTAAATTTGATAACAAGTGAGAATAAAATCAGTACATTAGTTTTGTTTTGTGGATGTGCCTTAATTTATTTAACCAATCCTCCTCTGTTGTTGAGAATTTAGCTGCTCCTCTACCATATTAGTTCTCTCTCGTGCTCTCACTCTCTCTTTCCCCTCCCTATCAGCAGTAATAACTGTAACATCCTTGTAGCTAAACTTTTTGCACATTTAATTATTTCCTTGACATAAACTCCTAGAAGTGCAATTGCTGGGTCAAAAGGAATTTACTATGATTTCTAAACCAAATGTTTGTCTTTCTCCTGTTATTGGCTAGGATTAAGCAAGAGCCCCACATGGGTCTTCTCTATAATGCCTGCAGTTTACATGCATGTCTCTTCTTGTACAATTCATTGACAATTTCTAATTTCATCCTACCAAGTGGCAGATGCTAAGCACATGTGTATGTAATTATTTTTAAAAAATCAGAGCCACTGAAATTGTCTCATACTGATAGCTCCCATCATTTCCAGTTCATTAAACAATATCATAAAACTAAATCAACTCCTAGAAGCAACTTTACATTGTAAAACCAAGGAGGAATTCTGTCCAAAGTAATAGGGAGAATTATGTTATTTTTAACTCTAAAGTCAATAAACAGCAGGCACATACAACAACATGAATGAATCTTACAGGCATTATGTGGAGCAAAAGCTGAACACAAAAGAGCACATGTTTATGAAGGTTCACGAATAAACAGAACTAATAAAGGAGATAGAAGTCAAAATAGCGGTTACCTCTTGGAGTCAAGGAAGATGATATTGACTGGGAAACAGCCTAAAGGAAGCCTTCTTAGGTGTTGGAGATACTTTATCTATTGGTCTGAATGATGGTTACACAGGTGTATATAAAAAAATTACAATTTACATACAAAAATTGAATAATACACTTAAAATTTGTGGACTTTCATTTTATGTTCTGCATTATGGCTCAATTTTTTTTAAACTCAAAGAAATCTAAGTTCTACATCAATAATTTATGCATTTCCTAGGGCTGATTTAACAAAGTACTACAAAAGTGGGTGCCTTAAAACAACAGAAATGTATTCTCTCACAGTTTTGGAGGCTACAAGTTTCAAATCAAGGTGTCAGCAGGGCCATGCTACTTATAAAATCTTTAGGATAAACTTTTCCTTGCCTATTCCCAGCTTCTGGCAGTTTGCCAGCAACCTTTGGCGTTCCCTGGTTTGTAGATGTTTTGCTTCAATCCTCTGTCTTTACATGGCATCCTCCCTGTGTCTCTGTCTTCACATGGTCATGTCTTTATAAGGACACCAGTCATATTGAATTAATTCCCATATGACTTCATCTTATCTAATTCTATCTGCAATGGCCCTACTTTAAATAAGGTCATATTTTCAGGTACTGGGGGTTAGGACTTCAACATATATTTGGGGGAGCTGCAATTCAACCTGTGAAATTTTACAATATTGTTTTTAAATTCTCTTTCAAAAACTTAAATTCTGCAAAAGGAACCAAAATGAAGAAAATGGTGTCTGGAAGGGCTTATATTAGAGTTGGCAGTGAACAGACTCTTTGCAAGGAGATTCTGCAGGAAAGCCTCATAGTCAGGACTACAAATTTGTTCTTAGTTTCCAGAGTATAATATCAGAGGGAGTAAAGATAATTACTTGTAAATAATTACCCAAGGGGAATTTGAAGATATCATGAACGAGCTCACACAAGTAGCAAAGCAGTGTAATACTTCTGCCATTTTAAGATATGTTATGCTCATTGTTTTCCCACACCAGCCAGCTGGCTGCCTCAAAGGAAGCTTTTGGCAGTGCAGAAAACAGAATCAAACAAAGCAAAATCTGTATTTTGTGTTCTAGAGGGAGGAGATTAGATGTACAGACATAGCCTTTGGAGGCGAATCTCACCCCTGCCCCTTAGATGCGAGACAGATTCTTTCCACTTTGGGACACAAGAAAAAGAGAAAGGGGGCCTCCTTTCAGATTCCTAGTAGAGCCAATGAGATTAGGAGGATGGTTGTCAGATGTCAGAGAAGGAGTAACTACAGCAGAAAAGACTATGGACAGCCTCACAGATATTTCTGTGCTCAAGGTGTGGCACAACATCACCAGAGAAAGCTTCATGGTCCTGGGGCCATGTGGAAAGTCAAGGATCACCTCAAAAGAGAGCTACAAAAGCCAAGGACTGCATGAGCCTTTTACCTAACACATAGGGAAAAAAAGTGATTCATCAAATTGGTAATGAAATCCCACATAGTTTATCTCCATTTATAAGGCATTTCAAGTAAATAAATGCACAAATCAGAATAACCTATCCCTTGTCAGATCACATACTGTAATTTTTATTTCAGATGTCATGGTCACCTAAAAAATCCAGCAAAAGGGAAAAATATTTAGTGGCTCTAAATGTACCAAGAGGGACAGGAACTGAAACTGGATTCAAGCTAAAACCTGGAATCAATAATCTGACTTTTATTAACTGCTCAGTTCAGATCTAAAAAAGAAGAAACAAAAAGTATTTGTCAGGCTCTCCAGGATTTAAGAGCATAAAAGGAACTCAGACCAAGAATGACTGGTTAAGTCTTGTCCACAAAAATCAATTCAGAAGAAGAAAGCAACAGATAGGAAGCAAGGAGAGATGCTGTGAGAAGCATTTCAATGAGCAGGTCTTGTTACTTCTCTTAAATCCATCTGCCAACATTACCTTAACTCTGAGTGGCTCCTCAGTTGTAAAACATGTACTCTGCTAACAAAATGACTTTTAGAACAACACTGATTGAAAGCAGATATGTTTATACATACCTATACAAATTAATGTTGTCTTTAGCAGACAGAACTGGCCTGTATCCATTTGGTTTGTTCCTTCCTAAGTAGCTCTACTTAACTTTTAGCACCACTGAATATTTCTGCCTTTCACTTGACCTTGTAGATGACCGTGAGTCCTGAACCAAAATTTGGAAAATCTGATCCGAGAAAGTTTCTCCTCTGATTTGTGACTTTTTTTTAAGAGAGAAAGTGAGTGCATGTGTGTATGTATGTGTGTGTGTGCACACGCACACACACACACACACAAACACACACACACACACACAAGTAGGGGAGGGGCAGAGAGAAAGGGAGAGAGAATCCCAAGCAGGCTCTAAGCTGCCAGCACTGAGCCTGAGGCAGAGCTCAGTCTCACCAACCACAAGATCATGACCTGAGCCAAAATCAAGAGTCAGCCACTTAACCAACTGAGCCACCCAGGTGCTCCATGCGAGATATATATATATATATATATATATATATATATATATATATATATATACACACATATATATATATATATATATTCCTATAAATGCAGAACAATTATGTCACATTTAGTTAGAAATTTAATGAATGATTTTTCGAAAAGAATAAACTACATGAAATTGAGTCTCAGCTGGAAAACCTAGAACATATGATCATCATACAAAGAAAACAGGGCTTTGTAGAGAAGGGAGCAGCCATCATCTGGAAACTGTCCCTGGCTTCTGGCAACACAGGAATTTGCCTTAGGAAAATTGATCACTGTGAGCACAGGGTCCAGTTCGGCATCCCCTGCCAAGGAAGATCTAACTGTCATCTGGTGATGAAAATGAGAAAAGAATGATTCCACAAGCTGAAGCAGAGCATTTACTGCGACCCAATTCCCTTCCGCTGCATTCACATAGGCCCAGATCTGCTGTCATCAGTTCCCTACGTGCTCCTTTCCATCCTAAGTACACTTGTGCCGTTCCATGGACGTCTGAGGTTTCTTTCCAACAGACCTAACCACGAGATGGCCTTTTCCGCATGTTTGCCGATTCTGTTAGTTACATCTTGTGCCTTGCTTCTCAAATAATTCCTCAGCAGATGAACATTTTGGCCAGAGCAAAACTAGTGAATATTTCCATTTCTAAAATAGTAGAAATCATCAAAGAAAATAAACATTATTTCCACTCACTGATTACTCTCCACCACGTACCTATGCATTTAACTTTTAAAACAAAAGGCTGATTTCTTGGTTGAGGGTAAAAGTATCACACTTCCTTTTTTTCAATGTTTATTTACTTTTGAGAGAGAGAGAGAGAGACAGACAGACAGACAGACAAACAGAATGTTAGCAGGGAAGGGGCAGAGAGAGAGGGAGACACAGAATCCAAAGCAGGCTCTGGGCTCTGAGCTGTCAGCACAGACCGCAATGAGGGGCTCAAACTCATGACCTGAGCCGAAGTCATCCACTCAACTGACTGAGCCACCCAGGTGCCCCAAAAGTATCACACTTCTTAAATCATGAAAAAATAATTGAAATTTATCATTCTGGCACTATCCAGGACACCTGACAACATCTAATAAAGCAGTGCCTTTTATGAATGAGGAACTTGAGCCACAAAGAGCTTAAGGCAGCAGGTCTCAAACTTGAACATACACCAGAATTATGGACACGTTGACATCAGGACATATTGACAAATGAAACTCAACTCCAGCAGCAGAGATTGCTTCAGAGGCGCTCAATGGGAGGGTCAGGAATCTGCTTGCAGGTGGGTATAACCTACATATTTAACAGCCATCCCGTGTGATTCTTATGCAGGTAGTGTCTAGAACACACTATGAAAATATATTGAAACCACCCCTAGGGTCACACAGAAATGTCAGAGTCTCAGCTTAGACTTTGAGGACTATGCTGAGAGGCAAGGAAGGTATCATGGCCCTTAAGCCTGACTCTTCCTCCTCAGCCCTGTTTCTCACTGTCCAGCTGCCCTCACACTGGGCAAAGCCATCTCGTTTAATGATTATATTGGTATTAAAATCTGAATGGCACATTGAGAAATATACTTGACCATTATATACCTCACCATTATTAACTCCCCATAATAAATGTTAGGTACTTTTATTATTTTCATTTCACAAGAAATTAAAATGGGGCTCAAATAGTTAATCTGTCCAAAATCACACGAAAAGAAAGTACTGCAGCCATACACAAACCCACATTTTAGGCATATACCCGACCGCTTCCCTGAAGGGCCAAGTGCAACGGATCAGCTTTTCCTACTTGAAGTTTTGCCACCATCAAGCTTGTCCAGGTTCTCTCTGAGTCCTTCCATCAGTCAGTGAGTGGTATTTATTTGGCACCCACTGTGTGCAGAAAGCCAAGGAACTAAAACAAAGATCCACAATTGCTTTTACAGGAGCTTAGGATACTCTCAGGCCTTAGAATATTTTTCCTTTGTATCCCTTTGCTTTTTCACTTCTTCAGGAGCACATCTGGCCCTCTGAAGAGTGTTAACAATGGGTTATAATAAAACATTTTCCAAATTGCTTCCTGATTTGTATTCAGTTTTTAAAGCCCAACATGGTTTGGGAGGCTATTTAACTCATTCTAAAAGCAGAACAAGAATTCTTGAAAATAGAACTTTCACTTATCATTTAAGCCCCACTGCAACATTCAGAGCCTTTTCAACTGAATGTGGGTGACCTCAAATTCGAGCAAAAAAATATTCAGTATCCTGAGGCACAAACACCCCCTCCAGGGCCAATCCAGGTACCATCACCCACCATCCCAGTACCACCCCTGTCTAGTCAGTATAAAAGTATTGGTGGGAGGGAGTGGGGGTTTTCCAGAAGTCTGTGGAGAGTGTTTTGGCTTTTCCCACCTCTCCATAAGAGGGAGGAACTAAAAGAGACTATCTCGTAATATGAGGATTTACCTCAGCAGTCCTCACACTGTGGATCCCCAGGCTGTCTCCCAAACACCTTCAGACGGTTCACAAGGTCAAAACTCATTTCATCCTAAGACATTATTTGCCTTTGACCAGTGGTGTTTCCACTGATAATGCAAAAGCAATGGAGAGTAAAACCACAAGACCCTTCACACATATCAAGACAGTGACACCAAACTTACTAGTGGTCATGTGTTCTTTATTCCATAGATTCACAGTAAGAAAGGGGAAAGAAAAGTTCACATAAAGCTGGCCCTAATGAAGTAGTCAAAATTAATTTTATTACATCTTGTCATTTGGCTTCATGTCTTTTTAAAATTCTGTAAGAAAATGAGTGGACGTGCAGGTCAAGCACTTTAGCTATACACTGAGGTACCATGTTAACTTCAGGAAAAGTACTTGCGTGATTGGCTTGTGAGCTGAATTGGCTGCTTTTTCACGGAATACTCTATTGGTTTCCTATTGCTGCTATAACAAAATGTCACAAACGTGGTATCTTCAAACAACACAAATTTAATATCTTAACATTTCTGGAGGTGAGTAGTGTGACACAGATCACACTGGGCTAAAATTAAGGTGTCAGCAGTGAGTTCTTTCTGGAAACTCTAAAGAAAAATCCTTTTCTTTTTCCTTTTCCAGTTTCTAGAATCCATCTGCATTTTTTGGCTTGTGGCTTCTTCCTCTATATTCAACACTACAAGGATAGCATCTTCAAATCTCCTGCCTCCTTATGTTACTTAAAGGACCCTTGTGATGACTTTGGGCCCCACCATGATAATTCAGGATAGTCTCCCTATCTTAAAATCCTTAACTGAATCACATCTTCAATGCCTCTTTTGTCATGTAAAGTAATATAGTCATAGGTTTTAGGAATTAGGACATCTGGGGGGGTGGGGAGGTGGGGCGCGCCTTATTCTACTTCCTACCATTTTTACTTGAAAGAATGAATAACAGACAAACTATTATTTTTCGGTCTTGGGTATTTGGCAAACACCTTCTTAAAATCAAAAAAGTAAGCCGATAACTTCTAGGAAAAGAGCTCATATTATTTGCTATCAAAGATAAAATTTAAGTTTTCAAGTAAAAATTAGAACGTTGGAAGACTTGTGTCTACTACAATGAAGTTAACAGTTTCCCAATATTTAACGACTTTTCTTTTTTTTTTTCTTTTTCCTTTTTGGTAATGATTTTAATGTAGCTGTTTAAAAATACAAATGTGGGGGCGCCTGGGTGGCGCAGTCGGTTAAGCATCCGACTTCAGCCAGGTCACGATCTCGCGGTCTGTGAGTTCGAGCCCCGCGTCAGGCTCTGGGCTGATGGCTCGGAGCCTGGAGCCTGTTTCCGATTCTGTGTCTCCCTCTCTCTCTGCCCCTCCCCCGTTCATGCTCTGTCTCTCTCTGTCCCAAAAATAAATAAAAACATTGAAAAAAAAATTTTTTTAAATAAAAATAAAAATAAAAATAAAAATGTGAAAACTGCCAAGTATATTTTTACTCCTTCATGATCTTTCCATCTTACCCTTGGATTACTAGGTTTATCCCTGAGAGGTCTCAGGTGGTGCAGCAGAGTTGTTAGAGAATTTCCAGCTCCTGTGCCTTTTATCTTTATTCTCTTTTTTGGCCCTTCCTAGCCTCACCTGCTTTTTTATTCCTGTGCGGCAACTTAGGTCCAGTTCCTCTCGACCAGAAGACTTCCTGCCCGCTGATATTTTTCTTTAATTATATGTAATTTATTGTCAAATTGGTTTCCATACAACACCCAGTGCTCATCCCAAAAGATACCCTCTTCAATACCCATCACCCACCCTCACCTCCCTCCCACCCCCCATCAGCCCTCAGTTTGTTCTCAGTTTTTAAGAGTCTCTTATGCTTTGGCTCTCTCCCACTCTAACCTCTTTTTTTTTTCCTTCCCCTCCCCCATGGGTTCCTGTTAAGTTTCTCAGGATCCAGATAAGAGTGAAAACATATGGTATCTGTCTTTCTCTGTATGGCTTATTTCACTTAGCATCACACTCTCCAGTTCCATCCACGTTGCTACAATGGGCCATATTTCATTCTTTCTCATTGCCATGTAGTACTCCATTGTGTATATAAACCACAATTTCTTTATCCATTCATCAGTTGATGGACATTTAGGCTTTTCCCACATTTCGCTGTTGTTGAGAGTGCTGCTATAGACATTGGGGTACAAGTGCCCCTATGCACCAGTACTCCTGTGTCCCTTGGGTAAATTCCTAGCAGTGCTATTGCTGGGTCATAGGGTAGGTCTATTTTTAATTTTCTGAGGAACCTCCACACTGCTTTCCAGAGCGGCTGCACCAGTTTGCACTCCCACCAAAAGTGGAAGAGGGTTCCCGTTTCTCCACATCCTCTCCAGCATCTATAGTCTCCTGATTTGTTCATTTTGGCCACTCTGACTGGCGTGAGGTGATATCTGAGTGTGGTTTTGATTTGTATTTCCCTGATGAGGAGCGACGTTGAGCATCTTTTCAAGTGCCTGTTGGCCATCCGGATGTCTTCTTTAGAGAAGTGTCTATTCATGTTTTCTGCCCATTTCTTCACTGGATTATTTGTTTTTCGGGTGTGGAGTTTGGTGAGCTCTTTATAGATTTTGGATACTAGCCCTTTGTCCGATATGTCACTTGCAAATATCTTTTCCCATTCCGTTGGTTGCCTTTTAGTTTTGTTGATTGTTTCCTTTGCTGTGCAGAAGCTTTTTATCTTCATGAGGTCCCAATAGTTCATTTTTGCTTTTAATTCCCTTGCCTTTGGGGATGTGTCAAGTAAGAAATTGCTACGGCTGAGGTCAGAGAGGTCTTTTCCTGTTCTCCTCTAGGGTTTTGATGGTTTCCTTTCTCACATTTAGGTCCTTTATCCATTTTGAGTTTATTTTTGTGAATGGTGTGAGAAAGTGGTCTAGTTTCAACCTTCTGCATGTTGCTGTCCAGTTCTCCCAGCACCATTTGTTAAAGAGGCTGTCTTTTTTCCATTGGATGTTCTTTCCTGCTTTGTCAAAGATGAGTTGGCCATACGTTTGTGGGTCTAGTTCTGGGGTTTCTATTCTGTTCCATTGTGTCTGTTTTGGTGCCAATACCATGCTGTATTGATCATTACAGCTTTGTAGTAGAGGCTAAAGTCTGGGATTGTGATGCCTCCTGCTTTGGTCCTCTTCTTCAAAATAACTTTGGCTATTCGGGGCCTTTTGTGGTTCCATATGAATTTTAGGGTTGTTTGTTCTAGCTTCGAGAAGAATGCTGTGTAATTTTGATTGGGATTACATTGAATGTGTAGATAGCTTTGGGTAGTAATGACATTTTGACAATATTTATTCTTCCAACCCATGAGCATGAAATGTTTTTCCATTTCTTTATATCTTCTTCAATTTCCTTCATAAGTTTTCTATAGTTTTCAGCATACAGATCTTTTACATCTTTGGTTAGATTTATTCCTAGGTATTTTATGCTTCTTGGTGCAATTGTGAATGGGATCAGTTTCTTTGTCTGTCGTTTCATTATTAGTGTATAAGAATGCAACTGATTTCGGTACATTGATTTTGTATCCTGCAACTTTGCCGAATTCATGTATCAGTTCTAGCAGACTTTTGGTGGAGTCTATCGGATTTTCCATGTATAATATCATGTCATCTGCAAAAAGTGAAAGCTTGACTTCATCTTTGCCAATTTTTATGCCTTTGATTTCCTTTTGTTGTCTGATTGCTGATGCTAGAACTTCCAACACTATGTTAAACAACAGCGGTGAGAGTGGACATCCCTGTCGTGTTCCTGATCTCAGGGAAAAAGCTCTCAGTTTTTCCCCATTGAGGATGATGTTAACTGTGGGCTTTTCATAAATGGCTTTTATGATCTTTTAGTATGTTCCTTCTATCCCGACCTTCTCAAGGGTTTTTATTAAGAAAGGATGCTGAATTTTATCAAATGCTTTTTCTGCATCGATTGACAGGATCATATGGTTCTTATCTTTTCTTTTATTAATGTGATGTATCACGTTGATTGATTTCCAATGTTGAACCAGCCCTGCCTCCCAGGAATGAATCCCACTTGATCATGGTGAATAATTCTTTTTATATGCCGTTGAATTCGATTTGCTAGTATCTTATTGAGAATTTTTGCATCCATATTCATCAGGGATATTGGCCTGTAGTTCTCTTTTTTTACTGAGTTTCTGTCTAGTTTAGGCATCAAAGTAATGCTGGCTTCATAGAATGAGTCTGGAAGTTTTCCTTCTCTTTCTATTTTTTGGAATAGCTTGAAAAGGATAGGTATTATCTCTGCTTTAAATGTCTGGTAGAATTCTCCAGGGAAGCCATCTGGTCCTGGACTCTTATTTTTTGGGAGATTTTTGATAACTGATTCAATTACTTCACTGCATATGGGTCTGTTCAAGCTTTCTATTTCCTCCTGATTGAGTTTTGGAAGTGTGTGGGTGTTTAGGAATTTGTCCATTTCTTCCAGGTTGTCCAGTTTGTTGGCATATAATTTTTCATAGTATTCCCTGATAATTGCTTGTATTTCTGAGGGATTGGTTGTATTAATTCCATTTTCATTCATGACTTTATCTATTTGGGTCATCTCCCTTTTCTTTTTGAGAAGCCTGGCTAGAGGTTTATCAATTTTGTTTATGTTTTCAAAAAACCAACGCTTGGTTTCATTGATCTGCTCTACAGTTTTTTTAGATTCTATATTGTTTATTTCTGCTCTGATCTTTATTATTTCTCTTCTTCTGCTGGGTTTAGGCTGCCTTTGCTGTTCTGCTTCTAGTTCCTTTAGATGTGCTGTTAGATTTTGTATTGGAGATTTTTCTTGTTTCTTGAGATAGGCCTGGATTGCAATGTATTTTCCTCTCAGGACTGCCTTCGCTGCATCCCAAAGCGTTTGGATTGTATTTTCATTTTCATTTGTTTCCATATATTTTTTAATTTCTTCTCTAATTGCCTGGTTGACCCACTCATTCTTTAGTAGGGTGTTCTTTAACCTCCATGCTTTTGGAGGTTTTCCAGACTTTTTCCTGTGGTGATTTCAAGCTTCATAGCATTGTGGTCTAAAAGTATGCATGGTATGATGTCAATTCTTGTATACTTATGAAGGGCTCTTTTGTGACCCAGTATGTGATCTATCTTGGAGAATGTTCCATGTGCACTCGAGACGAAAGTATATTCTGTTGCTTTGGGATGCAGAGTTCTAAATATATCTGTCAAGTCCATCTGATCCAATGTATCATTCAGGGCCCTTGTTTCTTTTTTGACTGTGTGTCTAGATGATCTATCCATTTCTGTGAGTGGAGTGTTAAAGTCCCCTGCAATGACCACATTCTTATCAATAAGATTGCTTATGTTTGTGAGTGATTGTTTTATATATTTGGGGGCTCCTGTATTCGGCACATAGACATTTATAATTGTTAGCTCTTCCTGATGGATGGACCCTGTAATTATTATATAATGCCCTTCTTCATCTCTTGTTACAGCCTATAATTTAAAGTCTAGTTTGTCTGATAGAAGTATGGCTATTCCAGCTCTCTTTTGACTTCCTGTAGCATGATAAATAGTTCTCCATCCCCTCACTTTCAATCTGAAGGTGTCCTCAGGTCTAAAATGAGTCTCTTGTAAACAGCAAATAGATGGGTCTTGTTTTTTTATCCATTCTGATACCCTATGTCTTTTGGTTGGCGCATTTAGTCCATTTACATTCAGTGTTATTATAGAAAGATATGGGTTTAGAGTCATTGTGATGTCTGTAGGTTTCATGCTTTTAGCGATGTCTCTGGTACTTTGTCTCACAGGATCCCCCTTAGGATCTCTTGTAGGGCTGGTTTAGTGGTGATGAATTCCTTCAGTTTTTGTTTGTTTGGGAAGACCTTTATCTCTCCTTCTATTCTAAATGACAGATTTGCTGGATAGAGGTTTCTCAGCTGCATATTTTTTCTGTTCAACACATTGAAGATTTCCTGTCATTGCTTTCTGCCCTGCCAAGTTTCAGTAGAGAGATCCGTCATGAGTCTTATCAGTCTCCCTTTATATGTTAGAGCACGTTTATCCCTAGCTGCTTTCAGAAGTTTCTCTTTATCCTTGTATTTTGCCAGTTTCACTATGATATGTCATGCAGAAGATCGATTCAAGTTACGTCTGAAGGGAGTTCTCTGTGCCTCTTGGATTTCAATGCCTTTTTCCTTCCCCAGATCAGGGAAGTTCTCAGCTATTATTTCTTCAAGTACCCCTTCAGCACCTTTCCCTCTCTCTTCCTCCTCTGGAACTAATTATGCGTAGATTATTTCTCTTTAGTGCCTCACTTAGTTCTCTAATTTTCCCCTCATACTCCTGGATTTTTTTAATCTCTCTTTTTCTCAGCTTCCTCTTTTTCCATAATTTTATCTTCTAGTTCACCTATTCTCTCCTCCGCCTCTTCCATCTGAGCTGTGGTTGTCTCCATTTTATTTTGCAGCTCATTTATAGCATTTGTTAGCTCCTCCTGGCTGTTCCTTAGTCCCTTGATCTCTGTAACAATAGATTCTCTGCTGTCCTCTATACTGTTTTCAAGCCCAGCGATTAATTTTATGACTATTATTCTAAATTCACTTTCTGTTATATTGTTTAAATCCTTTTTGATCAGTTCATTAGCTGTCATTATTTCCTGGAGATCCTTTTGAGGGGAATTCTTCCATTTCGTCATTTTGGATAGCCCTGGAGTGGTGCAGAACTGCAGAGCACTTCCCCTGTGCTGTCTTGAATAACTTGCGTTGGTGGGTGGGGCCGCAGTCAGACCTGATGTCTGCCCCCAGCACACCACTGTTGCTAGAGTCAGACTGGTGTGTACCTTCTCTTCCCCTCTCCCAGGGGTGGGATTCACTGTGGGGCAGCGTGGCCCATATGTGCTACTTGCACACTGCCAGGCTTGTGGTGCTGGGGACCTGGCGTATTAGCTGGGGTGGATTGGCAAGGTGCACAGGGGTGGGAGGGGCAGGTTCAGCTCACTTTTCCTACGGTGATCTGCTTTGGGAGGGGCCCTGCGGCACCAGGAGGGAGTCAGACCTGCGGCGGGAGGGATGGATCCGCAGAAGCACAGCGTTGGGTGTTTGTGTGGTGCAAGCAAGTTCCCTGACAGGAACTGGTTCCCTTTGGGATTTTGGCTGGGGGATGGGTGGGGGAGATGGCCCTGGCAAGTGCCTTTGTTCCCCACCAAGCTGCATTCTGTCATCCGGGGTCAACAACTCTCCCTGCCGTTGTCCTCCAGCCCTCCCGTTCTCCAGCCGAGCTGTTAGCTTATAACCTTCCAGATGTCAAGTCCCGCTTGCTGTCCGGACACACTCCGTCTGGCCCCTCCACTTTTGCAAGCCAGACTTGGGGCTCTGCTTTGCCGGCAGGCTGCCCCTCTGCCCCAACTCCCTCCCACCAGTCCATGTAGTGAGCACCGCCTCTCCACCCTTCCTACCCTCTTCCATGGGCCTCTCATCTATGCTTGGCTCTGGAGAATCCGTTCTGCCAGTCTCCTGGCAGTTTTCTGGGTTATTTAGGCAGGTGTGGGTGGAATCTAAGTGATCAGCAGGACACGGTGAGCCCAGCGTCCTCCTATGCCGCCATCTTCTTCCGTTGCTCCTCTTAACGACTTTTCTAATAAGATTGGTGGCATGCTTTTTTTTTTACATTGAATAATGAAGATATCCACCTTTGGAAGATCTGACTACGTAAACCAATATTTTTCACAAGACCGCTATATACTATTACCAAATCATTCATGGGTAAATAACTATTCAATGTACAAAAAGGATCAATTGATTTTAATGTAAAGAGTATGAAAATTTGTTGATATGATTTTAAATTCCACATTACAACCATCCATTAAGAAACTACCACTTTCAAATGTTTGTGTAGTATTAAAGACTATTCACAATTACCTTAAGAGGCGATAAAAATACATCTCCCTCTGGGGTGCCTGGGTGGCTCAGCTTGTTAAGCTCCTGATTCTTGGTTCCAGCCCACATCATGATCTCCCAGTTTGTGGGTTTGAGTCCCATGTTGGGCTCCATGCTGATGGTGTGGAACCTGCTTGGGATTTTCTCTCCCCTCTCTCTGATCCTCCCCTGCTTGTTCTCTCTCAAAATAAATAAATAAACTTATAAAAATTAAAAAATATACATTTCCCTTTCCCACTGTGTATCTGTATTATGCCAGATTTTCTTTGTCTCAATTTTTAAAAATTACAACAAATTAAATACAGAATAAGATTTTATTTTTTTAATTTTTTTTCAACGTTTTTTATTTATTTTGGGGACAGAGAGAGACAGAGCATGAACGGGGGAGGGGCAGAGAGAGAGGGAGACACAGAATCGGAAACAGGCTCCAGGCTCCGAGCCATCAGCCCAGAGCCCTACGCGGGGCTCAAACTCACGAACCGCGAGATTGTGACCTGGCTGAAGTCGGACGTTTAACCGACTGCGCCACCCAGGCGCCCCCAGAATAAGATTTTAAAATCCAATTGCCATCTATTAAGCCAGGCATTAAAGGTATTACCAAAAATAAAAAATAAAGCTACTCTTCTCACTGACGTTTGTTTGGGAAGATATAGTTATTTTTCATTAAAAATAATTGATTATTGATGTGGAATTGGTTTATAAATGTTATTTTTAATGAATTAATAAATACTTTTCAGTTTCTCAGTTTTAATTTCTAATATGTAACTATTGACTACTATAATTTGCATAAATAAAAGACATTCAGTCCTCAATAATTTTAAGAATAAACTGGTCCTGACACCAAGAACTTCTCATCTACTTTATGCCTATCAGAACAGGAAACAGAAATGAAAAGATGATAGAGCAACAGTGAAACCTAATAATTATTCAACTAACACTGAGAAATGAAGTTTGAACCATCTTCACAGTGGTCTGTCCCCAGTGAGAGGGGATCCAAGTACAAAGCCAACTGAAGGGGATTGAAGAGGAATATACAGGACACTGTGCAATAGGTATCTCCCTACCAATCCCTGGGAGAACTTAATCATGTTCCCCACAAGAGCACCAGCACTTGTGACACCTGCCACATAGAAGGCATCAGGATTTATTCAGGGTTAGCTAGAAAAGTAAGGTCATTCAACAAAATGTGACATTTGTCCCTTTCCTTCTCTTTAAAAAGAAAAAGGGGTAGGAGAAATAAGGATTACAGTATCACGAGGCATGGCAGTCTTCTCATCCAAGCAGATGAGTCTTTAAAGCCACTTCTGTTGTTAATTTTTCTTATTAGTAGTGTCCACAGCTCCTGGAATTTCTCAAGTGTTATACAGAAAGAGACTTCTCAAGTGATAATCATTTCATAGTGTCTACCATTTGCATCATATTGTAAAGGACGCTGAAATCACACCTGGGCTCTGTTTGAAAAAGTATGGTTATTCATTAGAAAGGTCTGTCATGGTCATAGGAGAGAAAAGTATCAGGATTCATGCCTCATATTTCTCATCCAGATCTAATCCTTTGACCTTAGCCCCAGATGCTTCTCTTGAGTTAAACCACCTGTAGATCCTCAAACTGTAAACATTGACTCTTCATTTTTGCCCCACTTACTGACCAGTCCAGACTCCGGTCCAAATTTCTCCCTTGGTGATAATGTTTAACTTCTAGTGACCTAGAGATTGTGTACCATCCAACAAGCACTACTGGCTCCAAATTCAAGTGCAACAATTGAGTCTTCACAGTTGTGCATTAGGCTAATTCCTCAATATGTTCTGAATGCCCAGACACAAAAAGGAGATGGCAGAGGTAGACTTAATTTCCAGTACAGCAGTGTTGTACAAACATTTCCACCCCTAGTGACCAAGGAGCATTAATTCCTTACCTCCAAGGCTCTGACCATATCACCACCAGTGGTATCATAGTTAACATTTGTGTATTTACTATGTGCCAGACATTAAGCCAGACACCTTTAATGTTCACACTAACTCTATAAGTCACATTAGCCACGTTTTATAGAAGAGGAAACTGAAGGGTAAGGAGGTTAAGTAACTTGCTTAGGTTTAACAAGGTTTTAAGTGGCTCACCTGAGTCCAGAGATGCCACTCTAACTATTACACTTTACTGCTAACATCTTGAAAATAACAACCAGGTGCAATACTGTTCTATGTTTTGAAGTCATACAGGTAACATTATCTACTCTACAATAAATCTGAGTGTTTATATAAAATATAAAATATATAAATATATAAAATATAAAACATTATTTCCCAAACATCTTAATGAAGTTGATACTCCACCAGGAAATCCCATATTTATCCTAAGGCTCAATATTCCTCCTGGGGGGCCAGTACCCTGTGAGAGAAACAGTGCCAGTGCATTTGATTTTGGTGTACCTACACCTGCTGATAAAGTCTGTGAACTCAGAAAGCTGATGTTATTCTCCATAACATTCAACCATAGGCATCCTCCATAGGCATCCAACCTATGTTTGAGACTACGAACAATGGGGTGGAGGGTTCAAAAAAGAAAAAAAGGGATAGGATACTCTAGGCAAAAATAAGTAAATAAGTAAATAAATAAATAGAAAGAAAGAAAGAAGGAATTTCTCATTTGAATCATAGATACTCAGATTGACAGCATTTGAAAATTACTTCCTACTCTTATAGAGAAAACAGAAGTCATCATCACATTAATTGTAAAAAGCCCATTAAGTCAGTTTTATGTAAATGGTCATAAAAGTAAATAATTTTTTTAAGTTCTAGGCTCCACTTCTTATTCCTTAGTCCCAGACCCAGAGCCTTTTCCCTATCATCTATACTAATATCAGTGACACATGTTTCACATCTAAGTACTTAGAGGAGAAAGTCCTACCTCATCTCAATCCCCATAGGCCAAAACTTGTAAGGTTGACAGCCACAAAGCATTGTGTAGTGAGACACATATAATTACAACATGAAATAGCACACAGCTTATGTCAGCAATATATCCTATACTGAGGCCAAATTTCCTAAATTTCGATTCTCTGGGGATAGAGTTGTACCGTATCTACCACAAAATACAACATTGCATAGTTACAGTTATGTGTCATCCCCTGAAGTGTGTGACATTAATCTTGAGTATTTGATGAGTAACCTCCTGAAACGTACATAATTAATCCTCAACATATCATGTGTTAGAAACCTGGCCAATATAAACCTAAAATCTTGACTCAGCTTTAGTCAGTGACAACCTACAGACAAAAATAATCAAAGAAACTAACAAACCAGAATGGCAATTGTTCTTCTTTTTCTGTATTCAAGAATACAGGAATGTTGTCCCATGAACAGAGGTTGTATTTTGAGTGTCATACTAGCAGCATATTGTTTTTCATATTCTTCTCCTCTATCCAAGTGGTGAGCCGATGTCACACTTAAGTAAACCTGAGGCCTGAAGCAGGAGGCCAAGCTTTCTTAAGTAGGAGGAAAGAAAAATACCATGTATAATCCCTGCTCCCAGCCCTTGACCAGCTACGGAGTCAGACTTTAACACCATCACAAGGAGGGCTGGCTATCAGCTCTACCAAGTCACTGGTGCCATTGTCAATGATGGCCAAAGACAGGCCTACCACCGGGGAAGGCAGAAGAGGAACAGGGAACAACAAAGTCAATGCTGACCATGTTGTTCCCAGGCAGAAGCATGAAGAAGAAAATTAGGTCTTCAGGCCACACCTCCTCTCCTCCCAGCCCCTTCATTACCCCACTCTCCACTGTTGGAGACAAAGAACTTATCATTTTATCAATAGATGCTTGAGTATCTGTATCAGGATACAAGGATATATGTATCTTTGTACCAGTCCTGGGCCTTTTGCTCTCGGTTCCATTCATAACCCTTCCTTTCCTCTGGATTCTACCTCAGGCTTTGTTTCCCAGGATCCTGTGGAGTTGGATTCTGGCCATGTCAGGCCAATGAGAGGTATTGAGAGTAGACTGGAGCGCAAGAAGAAGGAAGAAGCCTCCCCTCCTCACATGACTTATAGCAACTGCATCTCCTCCATGGCACAAGTTTACTCTGGACAGGTCCAATGTTTCTCGAGATTATTCCAGATGACTTGACCTCCTGAGAACACTACATCCCTCTTTTGTTCCTCCAGTCTTAGGGTGTTAATGGTTACTCTGGGTTGCCTCACAGACCCCTATTGGGTTCTGGTCTCCCTATCACTAGTTTAACTGATTACCTAGATTAAATCCCCTCTGTTAGGGTCTGAAAGCAATGACACCTCAATAGCAATGAGCAGTCAGAACCAGATCTTGGTCTCTATATGTCATTCTCCACTTAAAAAGTCAGAGATCCTTAGAGATATGGCTGATCTCAGGGGCATGGCTGGGAAAGAGTAAGATGAGCCTGGAATATCTTTTGGGGACAGAATGTAAGAAAGTACTCAAAGGATGGTGGGACATGCCAAAAGGACACTGAAGCCAGCTTGAAGGGGCTGCCGATGGCCAAAATAGGGGCAATTTGAACATCAAAATAATGACAGTAATATTATAATTCTTTGAACAGGTTACAGAACCAAGAATTTATACTGATACTGATTCATTAAAGTTTGATGATGAATAGGATATTTACACAGTCCCAAAGTAAACCCTCTCCTCAAATTCTTAGTAGCTACAAAGGGAAAAATATTAGTTTTGTGGTAAAGAAATCTGACAGACTCTACGAAAACAATCAAAATGAACATGATCAAAAACAGAAAAAATAAAAGTGTGTGCCACCTGATAGGATGCATGGAGAACATGGCATCACTTCTGTGCATTTTCCCCAAACACATGTAACCTGAATCCAATCATGAAGCAACATCAGACAAAGCCAAACTAAAGGAGAGTTTACAAAACAAATGGCCTGTAACCTTAAAAAGTGACAAGATCCTGAGAGTCTGTTGTCCTTTCAAAGAATGAATGAATGAATGAATGAATGAATCCCTCTGTTGAAAACTTAAAGTGGTTTGTTTTCTTGTCACACTTGATTGATACCCTTATCTTCTAAATAGTAAGCTCTTATTGGCAGAGAGCTTCTTTATATTTTCTACAACACAAGCCCAGTGGCACACATATAGTTAATACCAAACAAATATTTGTTGGTTTGATAAATGTAAGAATTCAATAGTCCATGTTAGTGAATTAGTAAACTCCCATAGGCAAAGCCCGTTAGCCCAACTGACTAAATTGGTCCCAAGGTCAATCGTTCATCTTATGGCCATCTTATGCCGAATACTGGGCTTCATTTTAACTCCAGCTTGAGCTGGCATTTGTGCTGGGTATTAGGGTTTGGCAGCATGCTTTTACTTAAACCTCACATCATCTTGATGCCTTCACAGCAACCTGTGAGATAGGCACAGTGGGTATTTTACCTCTATCATATAGATGAGGACACAGGCACTCAGACTGCTAAGTGATTCAGTCAAAACTACCCAGTCAGGAAGAAGCAGAGTAGAGATTTGAACTCAGTTCTTCTGATTCCAAATCTTTTATACACATCTCTGAGCCTGGAAAGAACTAGGAAAGCAGTGTGCCTGTAAGGTGACCCATCCAGCCGGTTGTTCCAAAAAGGATTTAAATGGCTAAGAGTGTCAACAGTTTCATCTCCATATGTGAAGGGCCGAGTGGTTAGATAATAATGTCTGTCTTAAAATGAGTTCCCTCCTTGGGGTGCCTGGGTGGCTCAGCCAGTTAAGTGTCTGACTCTTGATTTCAGCCCAGGTCATGATCTCAGGGTTAGGGCCCCACGTGGGGCTCTGTGTTGACAATACTGAGGCTACTGGGGATTCTCTCTCTCCCTCTTTCTCTGCCCCTCCCCTGCTCTGTCTCTCTCTCTCTCAAAATAAATAAATAAACTTAAAAAAAAAATGAGTTCCTTCCTGTTTTGAAGCAGAATTTAACAGCATCTTAACAGCGACTTAAAGGCCCTTAGGATGATGTAGCAATAACACCTTTATATACAATTGTACTATAAAAGCTTCTGGACATCAGAAATGTGGGTTATGAAAACCTGATCAGTTATTTTCAGAAGGCTTAAAAGCCATCTTGCTAATAAATATTCTATAAATTACAAGTAAATAAAACAAGGAACGCAAACATTAGACTTGATTATAAAGGGTGTTAGTTACATAAATGTTTACATTTTGAAAAAAACATACACAGGTACAAATACTTAAAATTAGGTTTGTGTTTCACATTTTGCTTTATTTTCCAAAATCTTAACTGTGAGCATCTTCTACTTAATCATCTGCTTTTTCATTGCTATATTTTCAACACTAATTAGATTACTAAGTGAAAATTTGTTAAATTTATGAACCGATAGATCAATCAAAATGAGAATAAACCAAAATATGGAATCAAACTATTGTATTAATATTTTACTTCACATACTTCTTTCCATGTTTACATTTTTTAAATCAATATTAATTCAGATTACTAGACATTCCAACAAGATATTAAAAAGCAAAGTTGTAGAAGTTGTTGAGTTGGTATTTAGTACAACATTTAATAGTTTTACTTACTAAACAAGGTTTTCAAAAAAGACAGATTAGGGAATGTAGGCTAGGAATATAGCCAAAATGTAGACTTCAGAAAAAGAAAAATATAGTCCTGCTTAGCTAAAGTAAGGAATCTAAGCACTGACCTCACCCTTTCCCCTGTTCTATTAAGTGAAATTAAGTCAATTTCCAAGGATGTGTGGGTCTGACATCAGACTTCCCTGATGTATAGTGCAAGCTAGCCCAGGCATATGGCAAATCCCATGGGATTAAAAATGGAGCCTTCAAGACACAGACCAAGAAAAAGGATACCTCCATAAAATAACTTGTTCTCTGTATACCATATATATGTCAAAAACAAAGGCAACAAAAAAGTCATAGAACTCTTGGAAAGGATCTTAGATGCTACCAAATTTAACCTCCTCCTAAACCCTAGCCCCCATTTACAGATAAGGACAACTAGGGCTAGAAATGGTGAGGTCTTTGCCCAGGTAGCAGAACTAGGAATAGAACAATATTGTTGAAATTCCAACCCAGGATTCCTTCTCCTTCCCCATAGTTTCCATAACTTAAATTTAAAACACAAATGAGGTACAAAACAAGGGTTAGCAAAATTTTTCTGTAAAATGCAAGATAGTAAATAATTTAGGCCTTACAGGTCATTTGGTTTCATATGGTCACAGCAACTCAACTCTGCCATTGTAGCATGAAAAGCAGCCATAAACAAAACAAATGAGTGTGCCTGTGTTCCAATAAACCTTTATTTTACAAAAACAGGCAGCGGGCTGGATTTGTCCTGTTGGCAGTAGTTTAACGACCACCTGGCCTATAGGACAAAGTAGTGGACATCCTCAAACTTCTGATTCACTGCCTTCAGGTTCATTGTTCAGTCTATGGTATGAATGAGCGTGGAATAAGAGTTGTTTTGACAACCAATGTCATAAATTACTAAAATCACATACTAATACACACACCTCAGAAAGAGAGGTGCAAAGGTGGAGAGACATTATTAAAATAAATGGGACCTGGTTCTTTTTCCTTTCTGATGTTCAGAAAGTGAACATGTTGGTCCACCCAGCACATGTGACCATTGAGCATTTGAAATTAGAGTTCTAGTTATGAATCAACTACCTCTTTTTTCCTCATAGCCACTTAATTAAGATTTGAGATCAAGTCAACCGGCCAAATTTCTTTGGGTTTTTTTTTTTTTTTTTTTGGATTCTGGTGGGGGTTTTTTTGGCATTTAGGGTACTCATTAACTACCTACAAATCTCTGCTGCTCTCTGGTGGTAATATGAAGGCGTTAGAAGACATTCCAGAAAAGTTGAGTACAGTGGAATTTAGAAATTGAATTCACAAAATACTTTGGGACATTTTAAGAACTAAATAAGAGATGGAATATTTTCAAATTTGCTAGGAAGAATTATAATCAAATCACTAAAATACTTCTATAAATGGTTTTCCTTCGTCCTAAATCCCCATGTTTTTTCTATTAGGACAAGCACCAGTTTTTCTGACACTTGAAGGTTCTGTACTTTTTCTTTCTCCAAAGTAGAAGCATCATAATTGATGAACCATAGCTCAGAAGATGCTTTAATTCTTTCAGAATTTTTGGATTGGACACAAAAAAGTCCAGCAGAGAGTCAAAGGAGATTAAGTGTCTACCTGGCAGTTGGCTGACAGCAAAGGAATTTTTAATGCAAATTACAATTCCAGGCGGCACATGTATCTGAATGTCAGCAGATTTCACTTTGCCTTAATGCTGAAAAGATGATTCTCTCTTTCTAATTCCTTAATTACACTAGCAAAATGAAAAAAACCCAACTTCAGTTTTCTCATTGCCAAAAAATGCCCTTTATGGATGGATTGACATTTTGTAGTAGGAAACAAAGTCAGACCACTGTTTTCATATCAGTAGGTTTGTGGCTCCTAGTGAATCATGCCAGACAAGGAGGAGAGGGATTCTAGAAACCAGGGATAAAGAAGAACAGAAACAATGAGACAGCTTGAATATGCTATGAACACAGGGGTCAAGCTTCTCCCACCCACTACTGTTAATGCATTCCAGCTACTGGCACAGCAGCTGATAAATTGCAGGGACTCAATACATCTCTACTGAATGAGCAAATAAATTACATTAGAAGTAGAGAAGAGGTAATTACAAATCAGGAGATAATGGCAGAAAGTGGCACAGCTACTAAAGAAGGACGTTTTTTCCTAAATCATACTTCCATATCTCATTTCTCAGTATTCTAGTATCATAAAATTCTGGGGTTGCAAGAGATTTTGAAGCTTTTCTTGTCTAAACAATCTATTTGATGGTTTTTATTCACAATATTCCTACCAAGCAGTGGTTACCCAGCCTCTTCTTGAATGCTCCCAGAGACAGGTAACTTGACATCTGCAAAGACATTTTGTGTTTTTGTACAGAAAGGGACTTCAAGTGGTTGATAAGAGTAGAAAAAGGAGATTCTAGGAGCGCCTGGGTGGCGCAGTCGGTTAAGCGTCCGACTTCAGCCAGGTCACGATCTCGCGGTCCGGGAGTTCGAGCCCCGCGTCGGGCTCTGGACTGATGGCTCAGAGCCTGGAGCCTGTTTCCGATTCTGTGTCTCCCTCTCTCTCTGCCCCTCCCCCATTCATGCTCTGTCTCTCTCTGTCCCAAAAATAAATAAACGTTGAAAAAAAAAATTTTTAAAAAAAGAAAAAGGAGATTCTAGAGCTGTGCTGATCAATATGGTAGCCACCTAGCACATATGACCATTGAGCATTTGAAATGTGACAAGTTCAAATACTGAAGTCTGCTGTGATTTTGAAGACTTAGTACAAAAAAAAGGATGCAAAATATTTCATGCATTCTTCATTCTTCATCATTCATTCATTCTTCATCATTACATGCTGAAATCACAAAATCCTGCATACGTTGAGTTAAATAAAAGATATGATAAAATTAATGGGACCTGGTTCTTTTTCCTTTTCAGTGTGATTACTAGAACATTTAAAACTATATATATAGTTCACATTATATTCTATGATCTAGAGAACATACTTTGTTTTTCAATTTAGCAGAATTAATGTCTCCTATGACCTTAGGAGACCCTGACTGGGAAACCCTGGTCTACAGCCATACCACCCTGAATGCACCTGATCTCATTTGGAAATCCTGGTCTACTTTTAGTAGGGAAATGAGTATCTTTACAATTTGAATTCCATTTACTCTTTTGTGGTGCTTTTGTCTGTGTCTGCTACCTATGAAATGGAAATAATATTTTCTTCTTCTACCTTTATAGACAGCCATAAGCTCATTATGAGCCTCTCATAATGACAGACTCCTACTGTCCTGGAGACCGTGTAGAAGAACTGCCTCAGCTCGGTAAATGAGGAATCTTCTAACATATGGAGAATGGTCAGCTTGATTGGACACTACCCTGGACAATAGGCAAATCCTACATCTTATATTATCTAAAGCGCCATTGCTGCTAAAAATAGGACAGGGAAAAAATGTTCTCAGAAGATCTTCCTGACAGCAAAAACAACAAATCTTAACCAGTTATTATAAAATGTACTGTTGCTTGACCATATGACTATAGCTTATATGCATGCCAATCACAAATAATAATTTTTCAGTTGAAAATGCCTACGGTATGTAGAATAAACAAAATCCTTCAGTAATGTGATAATTCCATTCTTAAAAATCCATTTGGTATCATTTGACATTGTACCTATACTTTATATTTTAAGCTTTTACAATAGTTTGTGGAACAGTCTTGAGACAATGGATAAAATATGAAATAATTTCACTGTACTCATTTTACTTCCTCATTTGCTCATTTTAGTGTTATAATGTGTACAAGCTTTATGCATGACTCCACTAACTTTAGAGAGGAAGCACAGCCTCCTTCCTCACATGCATACACACACACACACACACACACACACACACACAGACTAATGACCTGACTTCAAGGATTTACTCTTATCCAATATTCAGATTAAAGAGATTTGGGTTGGGATGAGAGTAGTCTGTATTGATTTGGGCAGAATCATTTTTTATCCTTTTTCATTAGCCCTGGAGGGTTATCCTGTCCCAAGCCATTGCTCAGCTATGAGCATTTGGAACAATAGAATTTGGCAACTGATGCGTCCTGTCAACTATAAAAAATGGTTTTAGGCAATATTTGAATTGCCATGTGATCCTAACATAGCAAATAGCATAGGAAATGTAAAAATGCATTTTCTGGCATTTATGGCTATTAAACTTTGAGTCTAATAACAAAATGAGTACAATCGATTGTGATTGTCTTTGGAGGATTTTAAGATCAGAGAAAAATCTTACTCTATTTGAGCAGAACATTCCCTTCAAAAGCAGTGAAATAAGTTCTCCAAGCTCCTTCCACCTACACAGATTTAGGTCCCTATTTCATGCAGCCCTTCAAGGAGTAAGAATTTTCACATCTTCAGGTATCTTTCCTCAGAGGTGTTTTTCTCTATTTTAGGGTGGAGAGTTCAGTTGAGCAACTGAGTTAAGCATTGTGCTATCATATAAATCCTAGGCATTCCAGGAAATCTAGTTCAACTTCCCAAAGAAAAGAAAAATTTGTTCTTTTATATGAGTGGGGGGGAAAACAGTAATGAGATTTCTCCTAACCGCTTGTAATAATCACAGTGGAAATAGAGGCTTCTCCTCATTCCATTCCATCAGAACTTGGCCACATACTATTGAACAAATACATAAAGCTTGAAACAATCTAGCTCAGTGGTTCTCAAATTCAGAGACATGAGAAATACCCAGAGGTGTTGTGAGAACACATAGTGCTTGATCCCATTCTCCTAGTTTCCAATCCAGCAAGTCTGGGGTGGGATCTGACAGCTTGCATTTCTGACATGTTCCTGTGCAATCCTAATGCTGCTAGTCTGGAGACCGCCACACTTTGAGAATCACTGATCTAGATACAGATTATTCCAACAAAGGAGCACAGAGATAAACATGAGCAAGAGCTGTTCTTTCACAATTCGGACTGAGTTCTCCTCTTCAATTAATCTTTTCAAACAACGTATTGAAGTCATTTTTCAAATTATTACACCTAACCATCAAAATATGGTTCAGAAATATGGTTTCTCTATGCTTGATTAAATAAATAACTTGCAAATGTGGAGCATAACATTTGATTTGAAATATAGCCATTTTCCATGGTGATTGTTTCTACCAGGGAAAGCCCTGGAAAAATTAACTATATTCCTCAAATTTTAATCAGCATGAAAAAAATTCCATGTAATCATTCCACAGCTTTATATTTGTTCTCATAATATATACTTTTATTCTTAAATCTACCCAGTTTCAAGTAACTATAAAAATTTTTTTGAAACAATATCAAATGCACCTAGGATTTATACTTAAAATCTGGTCGAAAAACTAAAATAAAATAAAATCTGGTTCGCCTTGAAAATCTCTTAGTTTTACAAATTGTCTAAATCTTGCAGTAGCACTTCAGGATTACCAGAGGCCTTGCAACTTTTATACAACCAGATACTCAAGCTTTCAAATCTTAACACTAAAACATTTATACAAGCTACTACTGAATATTAAGATGACTGTTGTCACCAAATGAGGCTCTAAATAATGTTTAAGTAATGTTTCAAAATGTTATTTGGAACAAGTCTTTCAAAACACTTGGCCAAGTTCTTCCTGCCAGAAGAACACAATCCCTCATCCTCGGGCTACTCCAATGTCACAGGGCTCCAAGAAGATGAGATCAAACGGAATAGAGCGAAGAGCCTGAGCCATATGCCTGTGGAGAACATACCTTGTCCTCTCTGAAGAGTCAGATGACCTAACCTCTCATCAGGAGTTGACTAGATGCCCTCATGTGCATGAAAAAAAAAAAAACCCTTTCAGGGGCAGAGGAATGAAAACATGCCCTAAGAAACTCTGCTTAGCCACCTGCTTCTTTAGAATGTACCTACCCAGCTTCTAGCTATGGGAAGATGAAACGTTCCTGACTGTATCTCTTTAAGTTATGACTCAGTCATCATGTGAGCTTAACACATTCAAAACAATAAGCAGCAAATAAGGCATGGTCATAAGTAAATTTAATTAAGGCAAAAAAAAAAGTGAGGAGAAAAGTAGATCTATGAACTTTTTTGACAACAAACTAAGTCTGAGCCAAAATAGTGATGCAGCTGCCACTAAAAATGAACATTTTCCAGGTGAAGAGAAGCCATTCCCATTTTACTCAAAGCAGACTACTTCTGGAATGCTGTGGTAATTCTGCAGACTCCATCTGAGAAGCGTCATCAACACATAGGAGAGCCCTCAGAAGTGACCAGGACGGTAAAGGGTCTAAAGAGCATGTGTTTGGGGGAACATTTGAAAGAACTTGAAGGGAATGACAGGAGAAGAGTGGGCATGGGGGAGGGGCACATGGACACATGAATGTTCTTGTGAAATATTTGAACAGCTGTCACAAGGGAGAGAAATTAAACTTGCTCTTTTTCTCTGCAGATGGAAAAATAGGAACCTATGAAAGTATCAGAAAGATTGAGAACACAGCTTTCAAGTCAGGAAATGAACTTAAACCTTGGTTCCAGCAACTGTTACATGTATAAACTTGGGTAAAATGTTTCAACCTCCATGAGCCTCAGTTGTTCATGTGGAAAGAGGGATATTAGAAGTAACTACTGCTCGGTAAG
Organism: Prionailurus viverrinus; assembly: GCF_022837055.1. Lineage (NCBI taxonomy): Eukaryota > Metazoa > Chordata > Mammalia > Carnivora > Felidae > Prionailurus > Prionailurus viverrinus. The sequence continues at coordinate 110,780,599 of NC_062569.1, read as the reverse complement.
GATTAAATGAGATAACAGAGACAATGGACTCAGCACCACGCACCCGACAAGGGTTCATGCAATGTTAATTTGAACCAATGAATTAAATAGAAATGCCTGAAAATCTAATGAGTTGTCTCTAGAAGGGGGTTTCAGCACAGGCTAAATGACCATCTGACAGGGTGCTGTGCTACGTATCCTGCACTGGGTAGAACTAAGTAAACTGTAAGGACCATCCCAATGCAAAAATCCTTTACTGTTATTAACTAGCACTTAACTTGCTGTCTCTTGTGCCCCCACAGCACTCTGTTCATATCCTTATTGTAGGATTTATCAGTTTCTCATTGCTAATTATGAACATGTATGTCTCCTACCTAGTCTGAGTTCCTCAAGGTCAGACTATGGATCATTCATCTTTGTTCCCTGTGTATCTTGCCCAGTACCTGGCATAAAGCAAGTATTCAGTAAACACTCAGGGCTAGGACCAATTTGGGCTCATGGCTGCTTCTCTGCGTGTGTGGCAGTTCCTCCAAGAAAGGGCCCAGTCAATATTTAGTCCAGGAAATTTTAAAGTTCTTGTGATTATGTAAAAAAAAAATAGAATTCTTGTGATTATTCTGGAAACATCACTCAGTGGATCTCAATTTTCTGGGATAATAGAACATTCTAATTATACAGTACCCAGTATATTGTGAATTTATGAAGTTTGGAGAAATTCCTGACTCCCAACCTATGAATTCCCCTCCTAGACTCACAGGCCATTGCTCTTTGAGTTCTTATACACATTCTACAATTGCCTTTTCCAGCTGATAAAATAGTTCAATTCACACCCATGGTAATTCATATGTACCTCTTCCCTTTTCTGTACCAGAAGTTTCTAAAAGAGGCAAGAAGCATAGTACCGCACTCTAACATACCATAGTTTGGTATGTCAAAACTAACATCTGCTCATCTACCAGAAAAGCATGTTTGCATAATTACCAACTCTGATTCTTCTAGTGCCTCACCTCTTCTCTGGATAAAACTGAGGCATCTTCCAGACTCATTAATCTTTAATATGTTTGTCCAAGTACTTACCAAGATATTAATGTTCTTTTGGTCACTCAATAAAAACTTGATGAGTAACCAAACACTATCCTGATGGCATGACAGAGCTAAGAAAACAGTTTCCAAATCTGCTTAAATTATAGCCATGGAGTAGCTCCAGCAATTAGACAAAGTGTTTTAACGATCATTCACTGCAGAAGAAAAATTGTAATACTTTATACGCTGAATAAAACCAGTTCTCAAAGAACTGAAACTCCCCAAACCACCTGAAGACTCAGAATGAGATATATATAAAAGTAGCACATGAACTGCCAGGCCTGTTAACACACAGCATATGATCATGTGATCCTGAACATCCTGACAGTAGTTTAGTTTCAACACCACACGCTCTCTCTGCTCTGGACTGTGCTTAAGGGAAAGTCTGAAAGGAAAATCAGTCTTGGCAAAATCTCTTCTTCCTTCACAAATTCCAAAGACATGGGGCTTGGGGCGTGCTCAACTCCCCAGTCCTGGGCATGACTGAATCTGACTTTTACAAACTGCAGAACAATTTCCCTTCTGCCTCAAACGTACGTGCAGCACCAAGAGCACAGAACCTATTCAAGCTGCAAAAACAAGAAAGCATATGCTTTCGTTCAGGACCAATTTCCTCAGTAATAATCTGTTATTTCTTTATGATATTCTAGAGGCCATTCTTTTTCTATAAACTGTGTATGACATTTTTGGTGAGAATAATAAAAAAAAAAAGCTTTTCATCAGACAGTGTTTTTCTACACCTCCACCCAACCTTCTAATTCTTTATGTCATTTGTTGTAATTCTTTGTCATTTATGTCCTTACTGATGAATCATCTATCCCAGCAGGAGAATCTATATACAGTCTATGACATTTGGCCAGTGATGATCATGACTTTTATATAGTTTTCTGACAACTATTGAAAGAGTAAGTCAAGAAATGTGAGACAAAATGGTAACCACCCTAATAACCTACTGACTCCATTGGTGTCTATTATTTATTATTACTGTGATGTATGTGGTAAATCATTCGTAGGCTTAATAAATTTGTGTTCCTGTTCCTTGGTGCATTGAATTTACGGTTGTGTGAGCTCAAAGTAGCTTTTGCAAAATGAAAAAACTTTCTTAGGCAAAATTATTAAAAGAGTGTCTTATATGCAGAGTTCATTTGCCAGAGCCACTTGGCTAAACTAATTTGACATTTGTAATGACCCAAAAAAAAAAGAAAGCCTGCACAGTCATGGCATCTCATAGAAAGTAACTGGGAAGGACCTAACATACTGCCTGCAAAAGCCAGCAGGATGAACGGAATATAGGAACTGCAGGATATATGAAGATCAATTATGAAATATCAATCCTTGGGTGCCTGGATGGCTCAGTCAGTTAAGCAGCCGACTCTTGGTTTTAGCTCAGGTCATGATCTCCTAGTTGGTGAGATTCAATCTCTCTCTCTCTCTCTCTCTCTCTGCCCCTCCTCTTCTCTCTCTCGCTCTCTCTTAAAATAACTAAACTTAAAAAAAAAAAAAAAGTAAAGAAACACCAATCCTTGTTCAAAACAGTTCTCTGTTTACATGTGCCACAAAGTTTAAAACAGGAAGGAAAGACCACCGTGACAGAGATATGCTCTGTCATCAAAATTACAGTCATCAAAATAACGTCAAGAATTTTCATAGCCATTCACCTGGCAGCGAAGGATCTTGAATGTAGCCAAGCAGACTGCCCAGCATAAAGTTGAATTTGTAATAGTACTCATAAATGCCCATAAAGTGGAAGCCACTCCTGAAGTGATAAAACCATACAAAATAAAGATAACTTTCACATGCTTTTTTCATTAGAACCTGAATAACAAAGATGTTAGGATCACTAACCATTCTCTTTGTAAGAGATTATAAAGCTTTCACTATTCACATGACTAAAACTGAGGATGTGCTTATATAGTATGGCTCCTCCAGATGGAAGAAACCCCTTATAAGAGGTATTTCCAAAACCCCCTTGAGAAGGAATAATTTCACAAACCTAGTAATTAGTGCCACTGTGAAAAAGTCTAGCTATAGAAACTGATAACAAATTCCCCAGGGTATTCTAGAAGGAATTCCAGCATAAAAAAGAAGGAAAGGGTGTCAGTCCATCTGGATCAAGCCTTTTCTTCATTTAATTTTCTTAAAAAGAAAAAAAAGGAAAAGAAAAAAAGAAAGTTTGAAGCTGAGCCTGGATATCAATTATATGTATCCAGTGGTTACCTGTATCATATACATATAATTATATGTATCACACTGGTTACACTATCAACAAATAATGATGGTAAGTAAGACAGGGGAAATGAGCTGTGGGAAAGAGGCAATAAAGTAATATATATATATATATATATATATATATATACACACACACACACACACACACACACACACACACACATACACACACCCATTGCATCAATTCTGGATTGTTTTTCTTGGGAGCTTTACAAAGTCTGACCACAGCCAAGTAGAACAAAAAATACAGGAAGCTATAATGAATACATAAATATTTCTAAGTCTGTGAGGAGTATTCCCAGTTAAGGAGTGCTTCACTTAGAGATTCTTTTATCCCTTAAATATTCCATTGCTTTATAAAGACCTTGCTTTCAACAATTCCAGATCTGTTATTGATGTCATAAATTGTAATTATTATACAGCATTTACAGTTTGTGACATAACTTTCCATAAATATTATCTCATTTAATACCTGTGAGATTGGTCTTATAATTCTTCCCAATTAATAGATGAGGACATTGGGGCTCAGAGGTGTAAATTATCTTCCCCATTATCGTACACCTATGAAAAAGTCAAGACTTGAACTCATATCTTCTCAATATGAATTCTCTGACCAGTTTTCTACATAATGTTCTCTGACCATTGATGAAACAACTGAAAGACTTAAGAAGGATCAATTTAGAAGCAGCCATAGAATATTTCAAAACATGGATGAAAGCAAGAGATATATAAAACCATAACCAGGCAACTTGTACTCATTTTTCAGTACAAAACTAGTTTTTGGGCGTCCTGTTGCTACTTTATTTCTACCATATTTTCCTTTCACAAAAGGCAGGTACTGCCAAATTATCATTACCTAATGGGAAAGGCTCTTTTTGGCAGGTCTTTGAGGACAATTTCCAAAATGTCAAGAAGCTTTTGACTCTAAACTCTGGGTTAGCACATGAACATGAATATAAACTTCTGTTTCTTCCCACTGACATTCCATTTACTAATGTTGGGACTGAGCTTCGCCACAAAATGCCAGCTGCCACAGAGTCCTGCTCATAAGTAACGTCCCATAACGAAAAGAATTGCAAATTGACAAAGAAGCTTTTGTGCCTGTCATAGACAACATGGATTTCCAAAACAATCACAGTATCAAGCCTTTATACTTTGCTCTATCATCAAACTATTGTTAGGTCTTTTTTCTAAAAATAGGCCTTTTCTGTCACTTCTGCTACTGTGTAGGCTGCTGTGGAGTCTTTCACTCAGTGACCATGACTGACTGCTTACACATAAACCTGAAATGGTAGAACTGATGTAGAAAATGTTGAAGTTCAGAGACAACGGCCAAGAAAGAATTCTTGAGATGTCTTCAGTGCCAAAAGATGGCTTTACTAAAGCACAGGGACAGGACCTATCTGCAGAAAGATCTGTACTGGGGTTGAGACAGGTAACTGATTATATACCTTCATGTTGGGAGGGGATTAGGGACAGTGTAAGCCTCTAAGGTATTTTGGAAACAAGGTTTCCAGGACCTTGAGGGGCTAGCAGCTGTTAGAAAATGGTCATTTATTACCATTTAGTAAAAACTCAGTCATGAGATGCTTCAGATATATATCAGGGGCCATGAGCTTGGAGTATAATTGCCAACATCTATCTTGGCAGGGGTAGAGATAAAGGAAGTTTCCAGAAAAATTTTTATATGTTAAAGTGGACTTACAGGATCCTGAAGGTTATAATAATGTTAAGTGAAGACTGCCTTTTGCCCTTAGCCAAGTGTCATCATCAAGGCAGCTGAGCTCCTAGAGGATTGCCACTCTGCCTGTCTCAAGGACTTGTCAATGGGCTATAAGTTGTAAGGAATTTTTTTTTTCTTTTGCCTTTGTTTCCCACATCAGAATTGCTTGCTGATGTCACTGAAATCACCATATTAAGTGCAGTCCTTTGCTGGAAGTTTTTATGTAAGAAAAACTATTCAACTTACCTTTATAAGCTGATCAAATCATTGGTCAATTGTCTCATATCTTAAGCTGGGTGTAGCTATAGGAATCTTGAAGAAAAACTGGTGGAGAAATTTTAATTTTCTCCTGAGCATTAATCACCTGTCCATAAAGGGGGTCTTTTATGGGCAATCATATGGTTATCCAGAGGGCTGCTGTTTCCAGTCTTTTCTGAAAGTGTTCATATCAATGTATTATCTTCAAACTACAACTGGAGACTTGACATTGATTTTGATATGAAAAGATTATAAATCACTGTAAAACATGCCAGGCCATTCAGTATAGCCCATGAAATACACATAGATTTCCATGTAAGTTAACCAAGGAAACATGATAAAAAAAAAATGCTATATTGATTTGGAAAAATCATTCCAGGAGAAGAAACTTGATTGCATGAGACCTCTACTCAAAATAGCTTGAAACAACCTTGGCTCCATCTTGCAAAACTACAAAATGAATCACAGAACTTTAGAATAAAAGAGACTTTATCATCTCATTCAAACTCCTCATTTTAGGTGGACAGGAAGGAGACGGGATGACATTTTTTCTTTTTATGTGCATTCCAAATTTTTTAACTTTTTATTATGTACATTTTTTTGACAGAGAGAGAGAGCACAAGCCAAGGATGGGCAGAGAGAGAGGAAGACAGAGGATCTGAAACATGGTCTTCACTGAGCAGAAAGCCTGGTGTGGGTCTCGAACTCACAAACGGTGAGATTATGACCTGGGCCAAAGTTGGACACAACCAACTGAGCCACCCAGGTGCCCCTATGTACATTAAAAAAAAAATGTTATGTTTTTATTTTATTTTTGAGAGAGAGAGAGAGAGACAGAGTGAGAGTGGGGGAGGGGCAGAGAGAGACAGAGACAGAATTTGAAGCAGGCTCCAGGCTCTAAGCTGTCAGTACAGATCCCTATAAGGGGCTTGAACTCACAGACCGTGAGATCATGACCTGAGCCGAAGTCAGACACCCAACCGACTGAGCCACCCAGGCACCCCCCCCCCTCAGGCACATTTTAAAACATACTTACTTCAAGGTAGGGAAACAAGTGCAACAAACCCCCATGTGTGAGTACCAATCATAACATTTGAGTTGCTCATCTTTTAACCTCCTTGCTTTCCAAATGAGGAATTCAAACCCAGAGAAGTAATTTGACCAAGGTTATAGTTATACTGTGACTGATCCATGACTCCATGACTAAAAGTCCTAACTGTCCCCACTCCCAAAACAGTGCTTTTCCCCCTCTGCCTCACAGCTCTTGCCATTTGTTACACAGGGATTGGTCAGATACTTTCATTTCTAACAGAAATCTGTATTTATCAACACACAAACAGACCCATATGAATTGAAGGGACTTGTGATAGGGAAATTTTCCCAGATTGCCACTATTATACCTCTCTATCATCAAGAAAAAAGTCATTTTGGGGCGCCTGGGTGGCTCAGTCAGTTGAGTGTCCGACTTCAGCACAGGTCAGGATCTCGTGGTTTGTGGGTTCGGGCCCTGTGTCGGGCTCTGTGCTGACAGCTCAGAGCCTGGAGCATGTTACAGATTCTGTGTCTCCCTCTCTCTCTGCCCCCCCTCCCCCACTCACACTCTCTTTCTCCTTCAAAACTAAACAAACATTAAAAAAAAAAAAAAAGAAAAAAGTCAGTACGAATGAATGTTACAGAAGACTAAGGACATCCTTGTCTAGACTGTGAGAACACCCTTGCCAACTAAGTTATCCAAAATGCCTCTCTACATTCAGCAACAGGAATTAGCTCTACTGATTTATAATGAAACAGCTTCTCAACAGCTGTCTTAACTATCTTCTCCCAGATCTGGCTGAGAATGTTTAACACAAATCAAAATACATCATTCTGTTTTTTTGCTACATCTACTATTTTCTTGTTTTTAACACAGGAGACCAGAAAGCATGAAATCAAATCAAGGCAAAGCTATTTCATTATAATTTTCTCGGTCTTGTGTTATCTACCCCATTCTTTAAATCCAACCAAACTACCCATGCAACATTCAGCAAGCAGCTAATAAATAAAAGCAAGTCATAGGCAATCCTACTCTGGAATTGCCGTGTTTTATTCCTCATCTTGCTCTTGCTCCACACTGTCTCACTTTGGTCCAGCTTCCAACCCCTCCCTCACCATTTGCACTCTATGACTAACTTTCTCTTAACCAATTTGGTATCTTTCTTGCTCTTAAAGTATCACTTCACTCTTTGGCTCCACTTGGTGCTAAATGCCTCAACTCACTCTTTTTCATGCCATCTCTTTGGAACTCAAACCCCTACAAAGAGGGATGTTGGGATGTATCACATAAGGTCAAGGCTGCAGACAGAATACTGTGTGGCAACGTGCTGCAAAGTCATTGTTGCCTTCCAGGGAAACTTGACTACCATTGCTATTTGATGATGCTTTTTTATATGCTAGAACTTGATGCTTTTGCACTTAAACCAATCAAGAGCTCATCTCATCCACAAACATGAAGAAATCTTTCTTTTCTGCCTTTTACAACTGTTGAAAGTAACAGAGAAACTTGATGCTCCTTTCATTCTCATCTAATAACCTAGAAATAGTCTTGGAAATGGATTCCAATGTGCTTATTAAAAGAATTCATCTTGTTAATTTTCTTGCCAAGGAGTTCAAAATGAGTAGTTTTATTTCTCTTAAGTACACACAATTACACGTTACAGTGTTTAAGGTAAAATGACCCAGAGTAATGTTTGCATCTCTATCTCATGTTCTACAACCCAACACAACCCTTTAAACATTAAGATGCACTAATCTATTAATTTTCATTCATTTCTTATTCTTTCTTTGACATCTATTGTTGAAGAGTAAATAAGTTAGTAAAGGAATATATGGCCAAGGCTCTAAAAACATACACTAACCCACTGTAAGTACGGCATGGATCTGGATGTGTGTGTATATGTTTATCTGGAGTATGTGTATACACATATGTGAATATGTGTGCACTCATGGGTGCATGATTATGCATATACATGTTTTGGAAGTGGAAACTGATTTGTATTGATTTATTCTCCCAAACTCCTAATCTCCCAGATGTTAAAAGCATGAATTTGTAAACTGATTTGTTTATAATGAGGGGCAAAGTATGTTGCCAAAGAGCAGAGCAAAACTAATTAGTCCACATGGGAACAAAAGGAAACAAAACTCATGATCTTTGTCTTGGTAACATTATACCAATTAGCTAATTACGCTGGAACACAAATAGTTCATTAATCTTGGAAGAAAATCCTGCATCCATCAAAAGTAAACTGTTAACCCACTATTCCTCACCCTCAAACTCACCATCTAGCACTCTAATATCAACAAAACAAAACCTCAAGAGAAGAGGGGCCCAAAGGAGAAGTAGAAATCATTTCTATAGCTGGACATATAACCCTTTTAGCCGTAAAGTAATACCCAATCTAAGTATCCCTGTTTCTATTTTATTTTATTTTTTATTTTATTTTTTAAGAATAGTGTCTTTCTATTAATTTAACGGTGAATAACAAGGCATATTTGATGTGTCTTCCAAAGAAGTGTTTAATTTGTGGCACTACTTGATAATTTACACTTTCTAAATTTTTTTTTTAATATATGAAATTTATTGTCAAATAGATTTCCATACAACACCCAGTGCTCATCCCAAAAGATGCCCTCTTCAATACCCATCACCCACCCCCCTCCCACCTCCCTCCCACCCCCCATCAGCCCTCAGTTTATTCTCTTCCTGTTTCTATTTTAAAACTCCATAAAGCTCCTGGTGCCTAGAACTTGAAATTTTAGAGTTATCTGATGTTTTTATTTTTTCCTCTACTCGATATCTAGCCAGTCTTTAAATCCCATCAACTCTTTTCCCATGTAAAATTTCTTCAATGCATTCATTTTTATAAAATTTTCCACATTCCTACCCTGAGGCTTAAACTATAAGAACACCCATTGAACTGGCCTTCTTACCTTCTTTTCATACTCTAATATTATACAGGCATACCTTGGAGATGTTGTAGGTTCAGTTCCAGACCACCACAATAAAGCAAATATCACAAAAAAGAATCAAGTGAATTTCCCAGTGCATATAAAATTTACATTTACGCTATACTGTAGTTTATTAAGTGTGCAATAGTACTGTCTTAAAAAAAAGTACATACCTTAATTTAAAAATACGTTATTGCTTAAAAAAATGCTGACCATTATCTGAGATTTCAGAGAGCTGTAATCTTTTTGCTGGTGGAAGGTCTTGCCTTGATGTTGATGGCTGCTGACTGATCACGGTGGTGGCTGCTGAAGGCTGGGGTGGCTGTGGCAATTTCTTCAAATAAGACAACAATAAAGTCTGCCATATCGATTGACTCTTCCTTTCACTTGACATTTAGAGGCCTTTGCAGGGTTATTAATAGGCCTAGTTTCAATACTGTGTCTCAGGGAATAGGGAGGCTTAAAGGGAGGGAGAGATAGGGCAACTGCTGGTTGGTAGAGCAGTCAGAACACACAAAATTTGTCCATTAAGTTTGCCATGTTATTTGGGCAGGGTTCATGATGCCCCAAAACAATTACAAGAGTAACATCAAAGATCACTTATCACAGACCACCACAACACTATAACAATAATGAAAACGTTTGAAATATTGTGGGAATTACCAAAATGTGACAGAGAGACATGAAATGAGCAAATGCTGTTGGAAAATGGCACCAATAGCCTTGATCCATGCAGGGTCATCACCATCCTTCGATCAGCAAAACACACATTATCTGCAAGCCCCAATAAAGTGAAGCACAATAATATACCTGTATCCCACAGTTCCAGGAAAGAAAAACAAAATCCCCCAAGGCTTTGCCACCAGCATGTTTCTTACCACCAACGGCTTCCTACTGTCTGTCAGAATAGGTTTACAATGCTCTGTCTGCTGCTCTGTATCTTACAACCACTGTACCTCTTTCCCTTCTAAATGCATCTTCCACTGCTTCCCAACCTGAACGCTCTGACCAGGTAGGCCAGTGTCCTTCTTGCCATGCCACAAACAGCTACTCTCACCCCAATCACCTATAATGTCTGGTAGAACCCAAGTTCAATCTAGGGCTAACCTTCCTGGCTAAGCCTCTTCCTCTGACTCTCCTGAGCACCAGAAATAACCTGCTCCATCCAAACTAGTATTTGATTACATTCACTGTGTTTGTGTCCTGTCTTCCCAACTAGATTACAAATTCTTTAAAAGGAAGGATTGTGCTTCACACATCTTTCACTTTCCCACAACAAGGTTCTGAATGTGTAGCAAGTATTTAAAAACTGTTTTTAAAAATATCCTCTTGAAACAATAAGTTGGAAATATTTCAAAAAGAAGATGAATCAAGATGAAATCTAGAGTAATGAAGATGAAGGGGAAAAATATACATGGAATTTCTTCTTTAAAAGAAGTATCAAGGTCAGGGCATCAGGAGTGGTTCAGTCAGTTAAGCATCCAACTCTTACTTTTGACTCAGGTCATGATCTCATGGTTTATGAGATAGAGCCCTGCATCAGACTCTGCGCTGACAGCATGGAGCCTGCATGGGATTCTCTCTCTCCTTCTCTCTCTGCCCCCCCCCCCGACTTGCTCACACATGCACGCACTCTCTCTCTAAAAAATAAGTAAATAAAAAGTATCAAGGTCACGTGAACATTATTCATCATTCTATATTGGTATTTTTATATAATTACTACTAGTTTCTCATTTTGTATAGAGGGTTTATAAATATTAGTTCGGTAGAGACTTTTATCAAATAAGTATTTTTCTAAACATTATAGTGATACATTGAAACAACACCCAAAAGTTTATAACTCAGAATAAAAAATTAAGAATAATGTTAAATAATGGTAGTAAAAATTCACTTTTTAACAGTGATCTTATACTCAAGTAAAAAGTGACTAAATATCATAAAATTAACTTGTACTAACTCACCTTTGATTTTTAAAATAATAAACTAAATATCCTGGCCAAATTCAGTTGAGCCAAGGTCTTAGCAAACGAAGTGAGTGGAAAGTCAAGCCTGGACATGCTCTCATGCTGGCCGCCGACAGCCCCTCCATGCCAGGCCAGCAGGAGGCCCAGTCTGGTTAACACCCATGCAGTCAGTCCAAGAACCTGCTTTGCAGATACTATAAGCAGATTGGCCAAATGGAAAGAAAGTTCTATGACTTGATCGCCAAGAAAGTATGATAAGAAAAAACTTGAAAGCTCAATTAGATAAATAAATCTACAAATATTTCTGAAGGCAATATTCAGAAATTCAGAAAATACAATGGTATTCCTCACATTAGTCATCCTGGCAACTTTCAAAATCAGAAATAATCTAAAATAAATCACAATATGCGAATGGCTAATGCAAGTTTTGGTAGAGCCATCCCAGAACTCTCAAAGCATGTGCTCAAAGTGGCCAGATAGATCACACAGACAAATTAAGTGGTCTGGCTGATGTGAAATCTCCTGATTTTAAATATTTTGCCAACAAATCCAAATATTTGTTAATAATGCAAAAGCCAAATAAAATACTTCCATGGGCCAGACTTGACCCACACACCAACTTGCTACCCCGATCTACATGGTAGAATGTTTTTGATGTGATTAAAGAATTTTTAATGAAAATGCTCTTTGTACAATATTAGGTTAAAAGAGGAGAGGGAAGTACAGTAGGAAAAAAGACTAGCAGAAAAGACATCAAAATAATATCTATATCGGGAGGTAGATCATAGATGATTTATTTTCTTTACACTTTTCCTTTTTTTTTTCAAAATTCCCCTAAAATGAAGATTTATTTCTCTATGTTTTTAAAAACCATCTTAAAGAAGGAAAAATACACTTTCTCAGCCCTTCCTTTGGGTTCAACATTAATGTCGCGTCATTAATTGGGTGATGTCCCTAAAAGGGGGCAACTCAGAAAGCCTCCAACCTTTTTTCCAGTCGTTAAACTGTTTGTGTTAATGGCTGCTTCTGAAGTCCCACAATCTTGAATAGCTCTAAGACTGGCTAATTTAACATTATTATTAACAGATTGGAAACATTGCCGAAGGTAGATACAAAAATGATGCAAAGAAATACTATATATAAAGCACTTAGCCAAAAAATACACTCAGTAAATGGTAACTTTTTTTTTATTTGAGAGAGAGAGAGAGAGAGAAAGCACGAGTGGCAGAGAGGGGCAGAAGGAGAGACAGAGAGAATCTCAAGCAGGCTCCACACTCAGCATGGAGGGGGACTGGGGGAAACTCAATCTCACAGCCCTGAGATCATGACCTGAGCCAAAATCAAGAGCTGGACACGCAACCAACTCCGGCTCAGATCACGATCTCATGGTTTGTGGGTTCAAGCCCCACATGGGGCCCTCTGCTGTCAACACAGAGCCCACTTAAGATCCTGTGTCCCCCTTGCTCTGTTCCTCCCCCACTTGCACTCTTGCGCATTCTCTCTCTCAAAAATAAATAAAAATATTTGGGGTGCCTGGGTGGCTCAGTCAGTTAAGCATCTGTTTAAGTGTCTGATTTCGGCTCTGGTCATGATCTCACACTTGTGGGTTCCAGCCCTATGTCGGGCTCTGAGCTGTCAGCACAGTAGCCTGGAGCCTGCTTCACATTCTGTGTCTTCCTCTCTCTCTGCCCCTCCCTGCTCACACTCTCTCTCAAAAATAAACAAACATTAAAAATTTTTAATAAATAAATATAAATAATATAAATATAAATAAATATAAATATAAGGTATTCACAATCAGTAGGGAGTAGAGATGTCTCATTTCCAAATGAGAACTGAAAATAAGCAACAGCATTGCTTTTTTGAGACAGGCATTCAACTGTAACAGCCAACAACAGGCATTTAAGAGTAAAACCAGGAATAAGTCTGTAAAACAAGTAAATACCAACTAAATACCAACAGAAGTATAATGCCTGTCAACATAAAATGTATCAATGTTTTTAAAAAGAGCAACAAGATGCATTGGCAGCTTGCATTTTGTGCCATCAATTAGATGTTGATTTAGGTTCACTTTTCAATACTATGCCCAGAGGTTATTACTTTTAAGTCAGAATTCTGTGCTATAGGGAATGTTTTCCACTGCATTTCAATGGTTGCATTTGGTAGGATTTCATTTAAACTAATTTACAAACAGAAGAACCCTTCGACTAAGTCAATATGGCCTTCTGTAAATTTGAGAATTAAGAATACAGAACAGCCAAGTAACTCAGTGAGTAGCCAGCACCATAGGACTACCCCTGGGAAATCAGGTGCCCCTGATTTTCATTGTTATTTTCACACTACTGCTCCTTGCTCTCACCTCCCAGCCTCAGTCAGGCTCTTCCAATGCCTGCTTCTAGTGCAGAGCTCAGGCAGCACCAGGGGAGAAATCCTTGTCTCTCAGGAGCCATTGAAACCTAGAAGTAGGGACAGGAAATTTCTTCACATTGAAGGCATACTTGCTAGACTGTTCCTTTGTTCACTGATGTCTTTTCCTTTCATCTGGTATGGACTCTTCCATCCTGGACCCTGACTTGGACCTCAGAGCTCCTGTGTTGAACTTCTGAATTTTGTAGCAGCTTCTGGCTCTCATTGACTTGACTTCAGAAATAACTGCCTTTGGCTTGCCTGTCTTGATGCTAACCTCAGCCTATCCTGATTTCAAAACCATTATCTATCTATGCCTCAGTTATTAGCCTTTCTGAACCCTCTGCCCACCTCCTCCTCATCACCATCACCACCACTTGTGTCTCAGATTCTCACCGGCATGGATGACAAAAAACCACATCCCTGATCACTTCCAGCTTCTCCTTGCCCAAGTCCCCAACCCCTGGTTATCAGAATCCAGCAATAAACTGTGATGCTAACTCCTTTGGGGAAGCCTAGGTCAATTACTCGTCAGAAGTTTTTAAAGTATGTGTTTGTCATAGCCCCCTTTTCCTTCTTCTCTTTTTGTTCCTTATTTAGCCAGTGTTTATGAGTTATTCCAGTGTTTCTTTTCCACTCTGCATCATTCTAAAACTCTCTGGTGTTTAGAGACTTAGAAGAACATCCCAAGGAATGAATAAGATAAGACACTGGATAATCCTGTGTCTTCATGAAGCATATTCACCCAAATTTCCATTCATGTTTTGATTAGCTAAATATGGAAGTTATTTTGCATGCTCCAAACCTAGATTATATGAGCATAAGGGAACCTGCTTATCTGTTAGAAAGATACAAAATTTGGGGCACCTAAGTGTTTCGGTCAGTTAAACATCCAACTATTGATTTCCATTCAGGTCATGATCTCACAGTTTATGGCTTTAGGCCCCACATCAGGCTCTGTGCTGAGAGTGCAGAACCTGCTTTGGATTCTCTCTCTCCCTCCCTCTCTCTCTGCCCCTCCCCTACTCATGTGTGCTCTCCCACTCAAAATAAATAAACTGAAAAAAAAGAAAAGATATAAAATTTTACCATGGGTAAATTAGAGTTGCCTGTTGTCATCTTTCTTCAATAATTTTAGAATCACATAGGACACCCAAACTACTAGGAGACCAAAGAGAGGCATATGAAAGAAAACAAGAGTGTCTTTATTAAAAAAAAAAAAAAAAGCATTCCTTTGGGAATGTAAATTTGATGACAATATTTACACATAGACCAGCTGATTTAATTTAGTGTTCATCTTAGCAAGAGTGACTAGTTTTGAGGCTAGGAGGAGAGATGTCATATTATTTACCTGCCACACACCTCTACTAGCAACTTTAACAACAGATTGTACTTTCAGCCTCTGTTTTCAGCCACCCACCCCAACCTGCTCTACCATCCACTCGGCACTGTGTAGCACAGCCTTGGACACAAGTTCTCTGTGAAGGTGATGACCTTGGAGCACAGACACTGAGCTCACATAGCAACCATGAGTACACATGGCCAGGGTAGAAGGGGAAGCCAGAGCTGGAAGCCACCGCGTCTCAAAACATGCAGAAGGACAAGAAATCACATTAAGAGGAGAGGAGAGGGAGAGACATTACATGTATGTACCCATCAACACAAAAGTACCTCCCTCCTCACTGGTGGCTGAGATGGGAGTTAGGTTTTCAGATATGGGTGGCTTGTGAGGTCTGTACAACATGGTGTAGGTTTTGGCAAGTAGATTCAATACTGGAAAAATCAAGTCTCATGAACATCTCTGTTGGCTATAATTACTACATTTTCCAGTTTCCTAGATGATAATAAAAAAAACTTCAAATGGAAAAGTTATTAAGGTATTTTACTTCCTATTTCTGCTTCTGAGGAATAGTTTTATTTATAACATGGAAATGGGAATATTAAATCCCACTTATACTTAAATCAGTATAAAAGTTGAGAGGTTAAGAACATTATGTTTCAGTTCATGTAACTTGGCAATAAAAGATGGCTTCAACAGTAAACATTTTAGGTAATAATTTAACCCAATCCTCTGTTCTAAATTAAACAATATTAGTGACAAAAAGTTTTTAAAACAATTAGATAGAAACTCTGGAGTAACTGAATTTTAAATTAACATATTTATCTCTGCATGTTGCCATGTAAATCTCATCTTTCCCCAGTAAGTTCTGGGACAAAGGGCAGGGATCTGGCCCTCCCCTGCTACATTGCTTAACCGTCCCAAGTGATGGTCACTGTGAGGTCCTGATGTAACTGTGTAGGTAGATGAAGGGCAGCACAGTGTATCACAGGCCAGGGTCAAGAAGAAATGATTAAATGCCATCAATCAATGTGGCTCCCACCTGGGCCCTGAAGAAATTCTGGCAAAGCCAGTGTGTTTACAACATACTCACTAACATTACCAGATTCCTATTCTTTCCATCTTGGTTTAGAAAAACTGAGAAGAATCACCTGATTTTATAGATCTTTCTAAAATACCAATTTTATATATTTAAGTTGAAATTAACTTAAGACTACCCTCAAGACAGAATAATGTTCTAAACCTGTTCATTAATGGAAAGTCCATTTAAGCTTGCAGCCTTGCAATTCCAAGTTAAATGCTGATTTTGAAACATCACTGGCAAATCTGAAAGTAAAATAAGAAGAAGTGAAGCAATGGAAATTTTTCCCCTGGCTGACACTATTGAACAGAAGGTATTTCAAATCCTCAACATGTGTTTTAGAGCTTTCTATTATGAGGAAGAGAGTACTGTCACGGAGAGCACTTCATAAGGAAAATACATATCTCTAGAAATAAGTTATCTTTACATTTACATTTTTAAAAGAAACAGGCAGTATCTTCAAGGTGCAATTCCAACCCAACAGTCTCCTTATGTAGATACTTTGAAGAGTATTCTCACCTTGGAAACAGGCCATCGAATCCATTTTCCCAGCAGAGACTGCAACATGAATTATTGATTGATTATTCATCTAAAATGAAATTGTCACTGAATGGTAGAATGTGATCTAGATGCTTATTTTATCTGTGGCCTTCCTAATCCAAATAATATTTAAAGAGAAAAGATACAGAACAATTTTTTCTTTAATTCAAATCAGCCTTCTCTCATTTATAGTAAATAAGAACTAAGAGAGCAGAAAGCAGATTCTTTGAGGAAATTTCATAAAAGCTTTCTGTATAAAAATTTTTAAATGTAGAAGTGGGACCCATGGTAAAATGTTGTAAAAAGGCAGGGAAAAAGGCATCATAGCTACTTATCAGTAAAATTCAATTATAAATTAAATCTATACCTGTTTTCAAATCATTACAATTTAATTTTTCCTCAAACTTTAAAATAATTCTAATATATTTTTTTCTCTAACTTCAGAGCAATAGCAGTTTAAAACCTGAATCAAAAATGGGTTTTGCTCATTCATTATAGGAAATAAAATTTTTACCATTTGCTTTGTATCATACAAACCTTTGATGGTATCATATAAGCAGCAATATCATCTTTGTTGAGTATATGGCAATTATCTGACACTGAGCAAAACTAATACCCACCCCTTAGGAGCATGGAACCAAACAGATGCCTCCAAGAAGTCATATCATATATGGGAAATATGTTCTCGAGGAACCTGGCATGAAGCCTTCTCTCTTCAGGGCTTTTCCTTCAGAGAACAGAGACACCAGCCAGTCTGCTAGGTTTAGTTACCAATTTTCCCCTCATGGTAAACACTAGGAACCTTAGAGGAAATACCAAAATCAGTTGCTGTTATGTGCAAGACAAACATGACCAATAGTGAAGGCACATCATCACTAATTTTCAAAAGATATCATTACAAGAACATGAATAAAATAGGTTTAACCAACTATGTGTCCCTCTCTCTGGTAGCGTTTTCCTGTTGTTTGTTTTTTTAAGAAAGGGAAGAACTGAGTCACATCTTGCTCTTTTTATTTCAATCTTCCCTACACAATAAACAAATAAAAGCATTATAAAAAAAAAACTTGTATTTTAAGATTAAACAGTACCTTCTATATGTATTATGCTCCCAAATCTACCAACAGAAAGTAGAGTCAAATTTTTGTTCCTACAAACCTACCTGTCTCTACAAGCTCTCCGATCTTGGCACCTCCACCAGCCATACACTGGAAGCGTGTTTCTACTCTCCTGGCACATTCCTCACACTCTTTCTCTTCATCCCAGCTTCCTCCTCGAGTCTGTGGTTGAGAAACTCAGGCTACTACATCTGGATGTAACAATCCATATGTTGATAAGTTTTTGTAAAACGCTTACTACTTTATGATCTGTGAATTACTCAATGAGAATAAGATAGATATAAATGTTCAAATCTGATCTCTTGAAACCTTTATGGTTATTTTTAAATCTCTATAAACCATTTCTTTCAAAACAGTTTGTAAACCACACATAGGTCCAACTAATTTGTTCCAAAAATACAAGTTAATCATTTGCTTGCTAGTCATGAAATAGATATCTACATATAACCCATTATTTCAAGCCAATTGAATTAATAATCATTGTAGACAAACTCTGCAGTAGACAAATCACTCTTTGGTTTCATGAATAAATAACAAAGAGCAAGACATGACTTTAACATCAAAGAACTCAGTTTAGTGGAAAATCAGTGACACAAATAAAAAATTACAAAACAGCATTGGTAAATAATGGAATGAAGCATGTACATGATAGAAAAAGGTATGAAAGGAGTTTTTGTCAGTTTTCTGAAGCTTCTTCAAAGGCCCCTCTGCTGAAAATGTGTGTATTCTTCCCCAAACCTGCCACAGTGTGTGAAATATTGACAATGGGAGTTATTCATTTGGAAAAATGATTTATACCCAAAAATCCCACATACCATGTTGGTGTTACTCAGAAAATCATGATTCCTTAACAGCTATTAATTATTATATGAGTAGAAATTCATTTATACTAAAAAGGGGGGTAGGACACAAAATGTGTGTGTGTGTGTGTGTGTGTGTGTGTGTGTGTGCATGTGCATTGCTGAGAAGATAATTTAAAGTTTAGTTCATGGAACACAGCCCATCAAGAACTAGCTCAGATGGGACATAATATTCAGAAGGACCTAGAAAGCAGATTATCGTATGAGGGCAAGCACTAACAGTGACTAGGGCTTATCCTGACCAGACTTATTAAAAATAGGGCTACTGGGGCACCTGGGTGGCTCAGTTGGTTAAGTATCCAACTTGGGCTTAGGTCTCAAGGTTTGTGAGTTCGAGCCCTGCATCGGGCTCTGTGCTAACAGCTCAGAGCCTGGAGTCTGCTTCAGATTCTGTGTCTCCCTCTCTCTCTGCCCCTCCTCTGCTCACATTCTGTCTCTCTCTCAAAAAATAAACACTAAAAAGACAATAAAAATTTAAAAAATAAAAATAATAGGGTTATTACTCTTTCTTCTAATTAGTAACTAAAACGAGGTTACTAATTAATTAGTTAACTGGTATTTTTATTAGACATATTTCTGTTTGTGTTTTTATAATGTTGTCTTTGGAATCAAATTAAGACTATCTTCCCCTGTCTAAGAATGATTTAGGATTTCCTCATGCCCTGTTGCCATAAAGCCAAGATGCAAATGTAGGAAGGAAAGAAATTGAAAATTGAGGCTTCTGATGATGATGCTTAGGTTGGTGGTAAGTGATTTTCCTCCTGCCCTTCCCATGCAAAATTGGTTTAGACTGTTGTTACCATATTTAGGTCTTATCTGTTCTCTTTAGACAGGTGACCGATTCCTTCTCTAGTTACAGGACATTTGGTACTAGCTACCATCCTCACCATTCTTTTTTAAATCAACTCCATCAGTTTTCTTTCCATCCCTGCCTTAAGCAAATGAGGAAAAAATGAAAGTTTCTAAGAGCTTAAAAGAATAAAGTTCAAGAGAGGCGAAATAATGACTCAGCATCATTAACTATTAACAAAATTTAAGGCAAAAATTGGGCTCTAAATTTGTCTTCAGTTCACCTACATCCTCATTACACAAAGATTAATCAAAAGATGATTTTTATTTCCACCTCATGCTCATGTGTGTATCTCTGGTAATCATAACACAACTGTTGCTATAATCTACAGTGCTTTCTCTTAATTGACAAAAAAAATATGTGGGGAGATTCTTAAAAGAGAAGTTTATTAATAATAAAAATAGCACAATTATATACATGAGAAAAGAAAGATCTTTTTATGTAAAGATTTTTAAACTTTTATTTCTAATTAGTTAATATTAAGACCAGCACATTTCAAGAAAAAAGTACAATAACATGAACTTAGTTGATCTATACTTTAAGTAAAATGTCATAAACAAGATGAAAAAGAAGAATCTCACATTATGCATACTCCATACTGAATATATATTATGGCATACACGATTGCTTCAGAATCATGACATAATCCTGACACATAAATAATTATGCATCTGTTCTCTAATATGATGTTTACTTTTTCCTACTAGTATCCATAATCTCTGAAAAAAATAATTACATGTGAGAAAAAGAAAAGCCAGAATGAGGGACCATTTAATCTAGGCTATAGCTGTAAATTGCATAGTGGAGAAGAGTGTTTTAATCTGCGTTTTACTATCCTGAAGAGAGTGGTTTAACCTGTGTCTTATTAACTCATAGTGGTAGAAGGTTTTATAAAATGCCATTAGTCAAAAACATTTCCAGGCAGATTCTTTACATCACCAATTACTTTCTGGTACTCTCCCACCTTGCCACCTCCAGCCAGGATCTTTTGTGGAACACAATGCAATTGATTTAAGGACTGTACCCTTCACACTGTTTTTCTGCATTTATTACACACTAGGGAATAGAATGAGCTAGGCTCCATTACTCATCACAGCTGGATGGTAGATGAGGAAGACTGGTCGCACCCATTCCTACAAGGAATTGTTATAAATATTTTAGGGGAAAAAAATTGACCCATATTTCTCTTGGTTAAAACATCTCAATGTCATAAAAATAAGTTATTCTCCTAAATCAGCTATCTCCTTATGGAATAAATATGTTGCCTTTTCTTCCCATTTCAGAATAAAAATTCAATCCACAGATTGACAGATATCTGAAAACATGTAAATGATACAAAGATCCTAGCTGCCTAAAAATCATGAAACAGAAGGCAAACATAAAACAAGCACACAAATGAATAACTAAATCAGGTATTATTTGAGCCAACATATTTTTAAAGCCTACAGAGAATATTTGCTCAGTTTCCATCTTTTTGTCAGAAGTAATATTAAGTCAAGTCATTATAATTCACTATGTGGGCACCAAAGGGGAAGGAGGAGGGGAGCAGCCAACTCATAATAACTAGATGCTGGAGAAGAAAAAACAAAGTGGGAATAAAATCAGGTAAAACCTGCACTTGCTTTATTATGTAAAGTAAATGAGACTGTAGGGCACATAAATGTGAACAAACGCCCTTAAAATACTGCCATGGTAGAAATGAAGTCTTATTTACCAAATAAATTCCCCATCATCCAGACCCATGAAAATAGAAATTATGTAGGTACACTCACAGCTATATGTATAAGACTCCAAAGCACTTTATGAATCAAAAAAAAAGTTTGAGTTATTTACCATGCACTTTTAGCACTAACTGCATTTTAATGCCATCAAATAAGATGGCATTTTTATTAAATATATTGCTAGGTTATTGGGAGTGTTCTAATAATCAGAAAATTTCATTCCTCAATCACACAACCTAAAGAAGAGTTTAGCCCTCATCCTCTTAAATGACTATATGCCATTAAATTGTTTTAGGGAACACTCTTCTAAAAAGAAGCTCTTTTGGTGTACTTTGCCCTTTGAGAGTGAGAGAGCCTCTCTGGCACTATGGATGTTCGCCATGGAAACTGCATTCTGCAGTCTTTCCTACTACAGTTCAGCTATAGCAAAAGTAGGGCATAAGTCTCATTCCTGCACTGAGGCCTCCAAGTTTCTCCCTGAGACTGTGGGAGTTCCCTTATTCTTCCATTTAATAGGTTTGAAACAGACATTCATGTAGAGTTAAATGATTTGCTCTTGACTAAAAAGGTCATATAAAAGGGAATCAGAGACAGAGATGTGTCAGAATTCTCAAATTCCCTCGTCACTGCTTGGCTTCCGGAAAACAACAATCCTTCTTTAGCTTTTTTAATTTGTGCTTCTCCTAACTGATCCACATGGTGACCTCTCTCCCCAGACTCCTTTTAAGCCCATGTAGACTCTGACAGCAAGCAGACATTCAAATGATTACATTCTAGGGTTAATGTGGGATAAAAACAAATCTTCTTTTCATTTAACATATATAAGTTTAGGAAAACAAGTTTAAAACGTAAACAGTTAAACAGAAGCCTTTTAAAAATAAAATTAAGCATTTAGTGATGGCAAATGTTATTACCATTTATAATGCTTTAAAGATCATTATCAATTACCTTTCAAATGAGCCCAGTACGAAATGTCCCAGCAGTGACTTGGACCTATACTGAACTTGTAGAAAATCCATTAAGTGAGTAGGGAATGAAAAACAATGCTGAGATAAGGGAACCAACTTCATACAAACACATACCATACATACTTTGTAAATTACCTGGATATCTTCTAGGCTTTCAATGGCTTTACTGGGGCATGCACTCATGCTTTAGTTTTGGGTGGCCCCATAATGAGTGCAATTGGCAATCATAAAGTTAAGAAAAAAAATAAGTGAACCAAGTATCTTATCGTATAGTCAATCTATCCTGGTTAGTTATATCTGGTCAGAAAGAAATCAAAATGTCAAGTTTGTTTTTGGCAAATATGAAGACATCTAACATGAAATAGCTTTATCAATAATAAGCTCTTTGTATATGCAATTTAATATTAATAGTGAAGATTATTTGGCCCTCTCCTTGCCCCCTCCAAAGCTACCCATTCAAAAACATACTAGAGAGAAAGAGGAAAACTTCCATTTTCAGTTAAAATTTATATAAGATGTGGACATTTCCTACCTATATACTTAAAAACAATTTTAACTGCAATAAAAGTCCTGTCACATTTCATGTAAGCAGGAATTAATTTAGACACGAGTTATTACTACAAAGGAAAAGCAATGCAAAGAAGCTCACCTATACTAACCTATACTATGTGAGGTAGTTAAGTGCTGCTTTCCAAATTAATACACCAGGAACTAGAGAAGATCCAGAACTTGCCTAGGACAACATGAGATAGCCAAAGAAGAGTCAGGGTGCCTATTAGTTTGACTCGGCCCACCCATTGATCAGCCAAATACATTCTCAGGGCTGTGGCCTTGACCCAATGCCCATTTACTCCCTCCCTGTCCACATAGTTAAATTAATCTGTAGATAATGGGAACCCTTTAAACATTATACATATGAGGGGCGCTTGGGTGGCTCAGTCGGTTAAGCATCTGACTCTTGATTTCGGCTCGGGTCATGAACTCACTGTTCATGAGATTGAGCCCTGCACTGGGCTCTGCACTGACAGTGTGGAGCCTGCTTGGGATTCTCTCCCCCAACCCCTTTCTGCCCCCCCCCCCAGCTCATACTCTCTCTCAAAATAAATAAATAAACATTTTTTAAAAATTATACATATGTAATGCCCTTGACAACTAAAAAAAATAGGATATTGACATACTTAACAATAATGTGGTCTTGATTCATATGCTCAGGAAATTCAAAATTCTGGTGGAAATTGAAGTACAAGCCTAACTCTATACTACAGCAAAAAGGTTACTTTTTCTACAATAGTGTAATTGCCAAAAAAAACTTAATATTTTTTATGTAGATGAATGTCTGACTATAAACTATATTAAAACTACTTCAAAAGCTTCTCCTTCCACCTAACAATAACAAACATGCTACAAAATATTGTTACTAAGCCTGCCTTCTCTTGCAATGGTCTCCTGTTATCTTCTTCCAGGAAAACCTGAGCCACAGTTAAGACACACTTTCGAGATTCAGAACAGATAATGAATTCAGTCCCAACTCCTAGGCCCAAGTTTTTCTTGTAGAATACTTCCCAGAACCCATACAGCTTTGAGTTTCTTTAAATACAGCTTTTGGTCTTTGTAGGTATAAAAATGGTCACATCTCTTACTACATTCTGAAATTTTAAGCTAGAAAAAATTTTGTCCCCAAATTTAATTTTTTAATTTTTAATTTTTTCACTCTTCTTCCAACAGAGGTCAAAATCCAGGTTAATTATATGACATAGGTAACAAGTGATCTCCATCTTCTCTAGGCTTCTGATCAGTTTCATAATAAAAGTTTTGATTAAAGCTCTTCCCTGCCATGAAAAAAAACAAAGAACAATTAATTGAAAAAGCAAGAAATGCTCTGAAATTCACTTTTGTTATAATACATCACCAACATATGGTTCCTAAGACCAACAACATTTTCTATTTTCTTTCTTTGCAGAAAGTTGTCCTGTGCTTTGCTGAGCTAAAAAACAAACAAACCGCCTCCGCCCACCAAAAAAAGCCCCACTCTATCAAGACCATGTAATGTTTTTATGAATCCTAAATCAAGTCTATGAACATTTTCTTGGGCTACTGGTAGATGAAAATGCTGAGACTAAGTGAAATTGAAAATGTATGAATTTACATACCTAACATTTTTTCAATGCCATCTTTCCTCAATGAACATCCCTCTTAAGGTTATAGTGTTTATGTGGACTTTCTTTTGTTTCACTGGATCTTCTTATTTAAATATTCTTTGCCACATGGAATTTTTTTTTTTTTGGTATGTTTCAAAGGCAGTTACAAGAAACTGAAGCATGTAATTAATCTGTGTGTCACTAATTAAGGTCTCCTGAATCCCTTCTTTAAATGTCTTAGCCTAAATGAAATGCATTTTTAATTGAGAGAACACATTCAAGCAGGTGGCTCTGAGAGGCTTATGAAGAGTCTTAGGAAAGACAAAAACATCAGTTATGTTCTTTCTACTGGATACCACTGAAATGGAGCCATAGGCAATCTGCTGGCCAGAGTTGTAGGGATGAAGGGGAGTCCTGGTTTTTAAAAGGCAGTTTCTTGGTGTATATATATACAATGGGGTATTACTCGGCAATCAAAAAGGATGAAATCTTGCCATTTTGCAACTATGTGGATGGAACTGGAGGGTATTATGCTAAGTGAAATTAGCCAGTCAGAGAAAGACAAAAACCATATGACTTCACTCATAAGAGGACTTTAAGAGACAAAACAGATGAACATAAGGGAAGGGAAACAAAAATAATATAAAAACAGGGAGGGGGACAAAACAGAAAAGACTCATAACTATGGAGAACAAACTGAGGGTTACAAGAGGGGTTGTGGGAAGGAGGATGGGGTAAATGGGTAAGGGGCACTAAGGAATCTACTCCTGAAATCATTGTTGCACTATATGCTAACTAATTTGGATGTAAATTTAAAAAAATAAAAAATAAAACAAGTTTAAAAAAAAAGAAAGGCAGTTTCCTGGTAATATTGCTCTAACAACATTCAATAAGGTTGGCAGCACCTCCCAGGGACCAAGTCAGATGTTCAGAGATTTTTAAAGGAATCTGCACCATGTACTTGGAATTTAAAAACCATCTTCTTCAGTTTCCTTAGGTTCTAATTAATCCCTTCCTATCAGAGAGGAACCATAAGTGAAGGACTGCTTATCAGAGCAAAGGGATTCAGAGCAAAGGGGCAGAGGCTCCCATTAAGGCCATGTGTGTTATCATGACGCTTTATCAATTTCTTCTGCAAGCATGCATGAATTGCTGTGGTTTCTCTCTTCTAAAAGCCAGGCAAAGATATCTGGCCTCAGTGGAACCCCATCCATGAGGAAGTACCTTTATGAGGGCAGCAGGAACAAATATCAAAGCCAAATTATATCTCAGTCATCATATAGTCAATTAATGCCCACAATGGCCTCTCTATAAGATAGTTTTTTTATTTTTGGGGGGGGGGGGGGGGAGAGAGACAGAATATGAGTATGGGAGGGACTTAGAGAGAGGGAGACACAAAATCTGAAGCAGGCTCCAGACTCTAAGCTGTCAGCAAAGAGCCCAATGCGGGGCTCGAACTCATGAACTGTGAGATCATGACCTGAGCCAGTCGGACACTTAAATGACTGAGCCACCTAGGTGACCCACGATAGTTTATTTTGGTAACCCAAGTATGGTTATGGATCCTGAGGAACAGAGAAAAATAGTTACAGAATTTGCCCAAAATGCATGCTGAGAAAAACAAATGGAAAGTGAAAGAGGGAAATGTAAGATTAACTTGATAAAAGCGAGATAAATACTTTAATGAGATTTCTGTATTTCAAAGCATACTGAAAACTGTCTACCAAGACAGCAATGGAAGGAAACATTGAAATGTGTGAGGATTTTTGGCTGCTCAAGTGCTTTTCATAGAAACTGTCCATGAAAAATATTTTAGAGCATTAAATCACAGGTGTTCTCTGTGGTAACAAGAGAGAAAATACAACATAGCCCAGGAATCTCTAGGTCAGAACAGATAGTTTTAAATCTTCTCTACCATTTGTTATCATTATGATCTTAAGTCCCTTCATGTATCGGCGGCTTCCCCTCCTCACTTATCAGTTAATAAGCATTGGTTATCACCAGAACCCATGTCATGAGGACAGGAATTATGTTATGTACCCACACTGGTGGCACTATTCTAAGGCACAGCTTAAGAACCTGCATAAGAGACTGTAACAAATGCTTACATTTGATGTTCTCTCACGAAAGCTACAAACTCAGGATCATTGGCATACAGTTCCAAAATTCTCATTCTTTCTTGAATTTCCTTAGAAAAGAAAAAAACACCATTAGAAAAACCCCGGCAGCTTTTTTTGAAGGAGTTCTCATTTTTTATAAGGAAGTGTGGCTTTCTGGGCTACCCAGAGGAGAGCTATAGGACAGAATGGCCTTTTCAGAGAAATGAGGGTTTGGTTACTGCATGAACCACTCTGGATAACTCAGACATATATTCCTAAGGAAAGAAGGGAGGAAAGAGAGAGCATTTGCTAATAATGGAAAAAGAAAGCACTGGAGGGGGAAATTAGGTATAGCTCAGAATTGCATATCCCCTGCATACCACATCGACTGGAAGATATCATGAGGTAAAAAAACTGACCAGGAAATATTTTTCACTCTTCCTTAAGGTCCATGTACTTTCATGTGTATGCATACACACACACACACACACACACACACACACACACACACACATACACACACACACACACAGCAGCAGCAGCAGCAGCAGCAGCAGCAACAGAAAAGCAAAGTTACCTACCTCTTTGGAAAGCTCACTGTTCTCATACATTTGCCTGATTTCTTCCCTGCTCAGACCACCAATCATCTCTCCACTTGCAGAGCTGTAGAAGGGGTTGTGAGGATAGGGCCCCTCATACTGCTCAGGTCCAGCCACATGGCTTTCATATGCAGGGTACTTCACAGCATTTTCAATTGATGAGAGGCTGTCAGGCTGCCTGCTGGAGCAAAAAACAAAAGTATGGTTGAAGAGGTTTTTCAGATGCTCAACTACTTCAAAGACTATTTACCTGAAGCACAATTTCTATTGGGCAAGAAAAAGAGGTGAGCTGGATACAGATGTGGGGAGGTAACTATGAAAAATATTCAGCTCAATCTCAAATATTATTTATCAGGTGGTATCATTATCATTTCCTGAACTACATGGCAAGTGCCCTATGGAATGACTGTTTCATGTCCTATTTGTCTTTATTTGCCCCAAAATGCTTGTCAATAAATGTTGATGGGGAAATATGTCCTTCACCGTATAGTATTTCATTAAATGAATACAGTTCCATCATTCCCAGAGTATGCAAGTCAAAATCAGTATGCAACCTGAGTTGCATCAGTAAACAGAGAATTTGATAGAAAAGTAAATACAGGGAGACCTCAATGAAATTCCATTCAGATCTACAAATATTTACTGAGCATCAATTATGTGCCTAGGATTGTTCTAGATGCTGATGACACAAAGAGTTTGTTGGAACCCTGTCCTGAATACACTCTAAAGCAAAATCAGAATTAATAAAAAAAAATGTAACAACAATGATGGAAGTATGTCCTGGGTGCTCTAGGAACCTAGGAGAGGTGTCTCCCTAGCCATGCCAGAGAATGAGGACAGGTAACCTGAACCTGAAGCAGCAGATCTTACAGACTCGAGTAGCACAGAAGCAAAGTACAACCAAGGATCACGATCACATAACAACTAAAAGGTCTTTGAATCTCTATCCTACTAGGAAGAACAGGTTTCATTTCCCCCATTAATGAAGCTACTAAACAGAGAAACAGATTTTAGTTCTTGTCAGATTCTTACCCAGATTTACAATCTAGCTAATTACCACTGGTAAGAGCCAAAAGGGAACAAACTAACAGATCTGGTCTTCACACAGAGGTCTCACCTCAGTTCCATCACCCTTCTAATTCCACCCCAATGGCAAAACAGGCCTTCTGGCCACATTCAACAATGACATTCCTTCAGTGTGTCTTGAGATTCATGAATGCCTTCCTGACTTTGCTCATGCTCATTCAATTAACCACCACCACCACCCCCCCCCCCCAGGAAACATCTACCCTCCTGTCCAGCTAAATATCATAACCATCATTAAAACTTCTAAGACACTCTCCCAGGCCAAATGAATTAATCCCTCATCTAGGCCCCTTAGCATCTTATTCATACTCTTGTTTACATTTGTTTCCAATCTGACATCCTTTGAGGATAGGGACCATGTTTTTATTCAACTTTATAGCTTCCTCTCCTCCAACCAGATCCATATACCCAATAGGGCACTTAGTAAGTACAAAATAAATGAATAAAAGGAGTATTTTATTCCATTAGAGAGCAATTTTCTTTATATACCTGCTGAGCCTCTCTCTCTCTCTCCTAACATGACGAGTCTGAAGAGTCCTGACGAGGAAGAAGACAACAGCAGACGAAACGAGGACAAGTCCAACCACAGAGGCAATGGTGATGCCTATTACCAGGGGCTCAGACACAAACTCCTCACAGTGCTCACCTCGGTACCACCAGTTCTCACCCACCCGGCATCTGTAATGAGAAGAGACAAAGTCCAAAACCAGAACCACTGTGCTGAAAACAACAATGGCAGAACCTTTGGCAGGACCGGGGAAAGGTAGTGAAATAAATACTGACCACGTGAAGCTTCAGTAAAGGAGTGAACATAACAGGTTAAGTGATCATACAATTTAAGGTTGTGATTAATGGCTGGTGCAGACCTGGCAGGTCTTCCATGACGATTTGTAAATGACTAAATAAAAGACTGACTAGACCGAAAGAAAGTACTCTATTTAACTTTCTTACTTATACTTAACAAAACACAGGCCCACAAAGGAAAGTGACTATGAGATCACACATTAGTCAGCAACAAATCTGGGTCTAGACTCCAGTCTCCGAACTCCTCATCTCCTTTCACCACACTGCAGAGATCCCCCCAACCCTGAGGCCCCAGGCTTGGGCAAAAGTATCAATTCCCAGAGCAGCAAGAAAATGACTGCTTTTCAAAATAATATTAATTTCTCTGGAAATCAGCAAACTATTTTTCCTTGGAGTTTTCTAGTTCAACTTTATACTTTTTCATTCAAAAGAGTCTGATCATCCCCACCTAGGTCCTCCGTGTCTGGCATCTATACCAACATTCGCCCATTTTGACGTTCACAAACCATCTTCTTATTCATGTTTCTCCCATTTATTCTAAGCGTTTTCTCCATTTACACCCATGTGACTAGTTGTTGTGTAGTTCAGAGGTTGACTAGTTCTGTTTTGTTTAAGGGAAATGAGTACAGGAGAATGGTCAGGCTACCTGAATCTGCTCGTCTGTCTGTGGACTTTCTTAGGCTCTGCCTTTTAAAAAAATGGATCTTAGGAACTTTATTTTTGAATACTCAGTAGGACCAAGAGCAGCTCAAAGCCTTTAACAACACATCCAACAGGACCACAAAAACTTCACAGTATAAAGTATTAATCTTATGCCTAACAACACAGCCAACACCAACTACTGCAAGTACTCTCCAAGTAAGACATATTTAAATAATGTTTTTCTTATAGCTTCCTAAAAGTATAAAGAACTGGGTATAATTCAGGCCTATTAACTGACCCAGTCTTCACATGAGAACTAGATGGCATCCATCTATTGCCTAGATATAACTTTTATAATAAATATTGCTATGATTATCCTAAAGTCATAGGTGTAGACAATGACTACAGAAGAAGTTATCTGTAACCTTGGGAAGCCAAAATCTCTACGCAACATACCTACAAATGGCCCCATGTCCAGGCATAATGTCACACTTTCCATCATTCAAGCAGAAGTCAGGCTGTAGGTCACAGAGACTCTGACAGGGCAGTTCTTCCACACTCAGGTACCCAGGGTGGCATCTGCACTCTGCTTCTCCACTCCAGGGGTTGACTAAACACTCAGAAAATTCATTGCATGCCTGAAACTTGCAAGGGTTGGCTTGATCACCTAAAATATCAAACAAAGCAGAGAATTATACAAGAAAAGGCAAAATACAGGGGCTGGGATACATGAAGCCCCTCCAGTAACACTCTCCCACTGCAAAGTACCAGAGGGCAACCCCATTCCTGAACCATTAAAGTATACCATCGCCACCAATACCACAAAAAATTCTCACCCATCCTTGGATTGATGAACTTTTATCAAATTTTCTGAAACCCAGAACTAAAGGATAAAACCCAATGACCTGTTTTTTTTTTACATGTTTTATCAAAGAAGCATGTGGAAGCCTTAAAACACATGCCATGTAATTGTCACTCTAAATTCAACATAGTTTTCATATATCATTCATTTGCACCAACCCTAACCTACTATAGTAGTTACAGTACTACCTGTGTTCTGTATACAATGCTAAATGCCAGTTCTCCACACTGAGAACATGGGATGAGGAAACAGAGCCCAGAGAAGAACTGATAGGAGCCTCAGGGGTGGATATAACCCAATAAGAGTAGCTAAGAACATCTGAAATTTGCTGAAGCCAATGTGAGAAAAATAAATCAGCCCTATACCACCTGAGGCCATTCCCAATAATATTTTGACTTCAGTAACTATTTTTCTTTATTAGATGAGAAAAAATAAAAATTTTAAATAATTATGACAATAACAAGTCAAAAGTGATACAAGACAATGACCATGATGGGTCTTCTATCCTACCGAAGAACATCCCGCTATATGTCTTCACTGATAAACAGCAATCTGTGAGTGGCAAATGGTGACACAGATACCAAAGACAGATGAAATAGGTGGAAATGATCCATAGACTCATCTAGATGAAAAATCATGAAGTTAAGCCAACAGGCTAAGGGGAGCTAAAAAAAATAAAGAGCATAGTCTCTGTTTCCAGAGAAACTAATATGGTTTTGAGAATCAATGATTTCCTTGCTGCTCTGGAGATTAAAGATACCCTGCACAAATCTGTGGTCTTGGACTTTGGATCTCTGCAGCTTATTTTCCTTTATCCTATGAAGGAATGCAGAGACGAACGCAGTTGAATAGTATAGCCCCCAAAATTCATGTCCACTCAAAACCTCAGAATATGACCTTATTTGGAAACAGGTTCTTTGCAGATGTGATCAAGTTAAGATGAAGTCATATTTGATTAGGGTGGACCCTAACCCAATAACTGATGTCCTTAAAAGAAAAGGGAAATTTGAACACAGAGACACAAACACACAGAAAAGAAGGCCATATAAAGATGGAGACAGAGACTGGAGTGATGCATCCATAAGTCAAGATCATCAAGGATTGTCGACAAACACCAGAAGCTTAGAAGGAGGCAAGGAAGGAATTTTTCTTAGAGCTTTCAGAGGAAATGTAGCCCTACCAAACACCTTGATTTTGGATTTCTAGCTTCCAGAACTATGAGAGACTAAAGTGCTATGTTGTTAACAAACCAATCAGTTTGTGGTTCTTTGTTATAGCAGCCCTAGGACATTAATATAGGAGACACTAATAAGATGCTCTTATAACAAGGAGAGCATCCAAATGTGATGACAGATGGGCAGTTTCTATATGCAGGATTCATCTGTGTATTTCCTAAGTCTACACATCTTTACACTAGTATTCATTTTGTCACTCTGTAATCAGAAAATAATCTAATCTTAGACTTGAAGAAAAGGAGTGTATATAGGGGGTGGGAAGGATGGTATTGTGTGGCTCCCTTTTGTTGATAAAAGTTCAAGAATTTCTGAAACATGATGTGAAAACAAGTAAGGCAAGAGACAAGTCAGCCTTGTCTCTAGTCCATCGTGGGATAAAATAGTGTTTTAATTGGAAGTCTTTTAACTAAAAATATGCATGCTATAGGAAAATACCTACTTAGAAATTTGAAAACTTCGTGGCCATTCTATGTGGGTATAGGTGAATGTTTTTGCAGGAGGGAGGGAAGGAAAATAGAGTATAAGAGGAAAAAAAAATCTTGCTCCCTTTTGCTTCCAGACTGAGAAAAACCAAGACTAATATATAATCATGTAAATAAAAGGCTGTAGTTTGGAGGTCTCTTTCTAGGTCTTTGTGCGGGTTGAAGGTGAGGATGCCCAGAATGCATGACCCTCTGTTTGGAAGAATCAAAGGTAGACTTAGAGCTCAGCTTAAGATAGGAGACAGGATCTAAATTGTAGAATGAATACATTCTGGTTTTTTCCCAATAGAATGCTAAGAGAAGGATTTATGGGTTCAGGAAAATAAGAGTGAAGGAAATATGAAGAGGGTCTGGAAAGATAGCAAAAGCAGCCAGAATAACATGGTAGCTGACTAGGTTCTGGAGAAAAAGTTGGCCAGTAAGAGATGCCTTTGAAAGATTTGCTGAGGAATTTAGGATGGTTAAGCCTAATAGTAATATGCTTAAGCCACCTGCAACGCTACAATAAAGCCTCTTCCATCACCCTCATACCATCGGCAAATATCTGACAGAATCAACTACCTTGGGTTAGAGGTGTTCTGGGAAGTGAAAAATGGGACTGTGATCTGTGTTGGGTTCACATAAAGAACAACCACATGGGTCAAAGTAAATGTGAGACTGGAAACTCAGCTCAACTAACTCAGAGCTGGAGATAATTAAGAAATATTTAAATTCCCGGATAATTCCTAGAGATAGTGAGAGTGAGAAGGCCGTGAATGCAGGTTTTACACTGCACAAGGGAGAGGCTGATTCCAGTTCATTTGAATATTAAAGGAAAAGGTGACCCTATAAACCTAGATGACTTGCCATGCAGCTGACATGTGAGTTACACACAAAACTGAAGTGAACGCACTTCTTTATTGTAATTCTCTCTATTTTTTATTTTTTCAATGTTTATTCATTTCTGAGAGAGACAGAGACAGAGCAGGGGAGGGGCAGAGAGAGACGGAGACACAGAATCCAAAGCAGACTCCAGGCTCTGAGCTGTCAGCACAGAATCTGATACAGGGTTCAAACCCATGAACTGTGAGTTCATGACCTGAGCCAAAGTCGGACACTTAACTGACTGAGCCATCCAGGCGCCCCTATTATAATCTCTTTAAAAAGAAGTAGATGGACTTTTGCAAAAGTTGTATGAATCATAACTGTTTGTATTTGTGTGGGTAGTCAAATGTTCTTGCATGGTTTTTGTTTAATCCTTAGACTAGCCCCCATGAAATATATAGACCAGGTAATAATACTATCCCCATTTAACATATAAGTACTAAGCCTCAGAGATAAAATAGCTCATCTGGAGTTACACAAATGACAAACAACAGAGCAGAGGCAAGAAACCAGGCCTTCCAAATTATAATTTCTTCTTCCACTGCCCCACACTTTCCTCATTTTGAATGAATGATGTTCCTTCAAAAATTTCAACGGGAAGAATGTTTGCTTTTCTTCCAGTTAAAGAATAGTGTTGACTCCCAAACCAGTTTGAGAGTAAAAGGCACTAGAGAAATACAAACCTAGGCATTTCACCTTACTCCTACTCAAAGTCACTGTTCTCTCTATGGAAGGAAAAAGAGAACAAAGTTTGAGGATCCAACAGTATCCTCTGCATCCAAGTGTTCCAAATAAAAACAATGGTTTATTTCAGCCAGTCACAGTATTTTTGAGTACCTCTTATATGCAAGATACTGTGCTAGGTTTGGGCCAGAAAGTGATTAATAAATCAGACAAGTCTCTGTCCTTGTGGACAGCTCAACTGGAAAAATAGCCACAAAGCAACTATGTGCATAAATAGTCATTATTACAAAAGTTATACACTCTATAGCAGGAAAGAATATTATATTACAGAAAAGACTAAAAGGAAAGACCCAATCCAGATTATGGGTGAGTCAGTGAAAATCTTGAGGAAAAAACATTTGAACTGAGGCATAAAAGGTGAACAGAAATCAGCAGAGAGGGGAAAGAGTTTTAGGCAACAGGGACAGTAAGTATATGCAAAGTTTCTTGCAAGTTTCTTGAATCTGAAGAAGTAAAACAAGCTAATTTGAGTACAATATGGTGAGCAAAGAAGTTAGTTTCACTGGATGATACGGGGGAAAAAATAGGGACCAGAGCTCATGGCTATTGAACCAGGCAGCCACTGAAGATTTCAAGTAGGGAAGTGAAATAATCTGATTGATGTTTTAGAAAGAGCACCCTGGCTGCGGTCTGTATAGGGGAGGGGAATAAGACAGGTAGTGGGGAAACTGGTTCAAACGAGAGGTGATAATGAAGTACACAGATTTAAGACATATTTAGAATTTTCAGAATTAATATAAGTTTGGGGGTGATGGAAACTGAGTTATCAGAATGACTTCCCAGGTTTCTGGCTCAAGTAGGTGAGTGAATATGGCTTTCATTTCTCAAGACAGTGAAGCTGACAGAAGGATTCAATTTACTTAAAAGATGCCTGCTTTGAATTCTGTGTCTCCCTCTCTTTCTGCCA
This sequence comes from Prionailurus viverrinus, assembly GCF_022837055.1. NCBI lineage: Eukaryota > Metazoa > Chordata > Mammalia > Carnivora > Felidae > Prionailurus > Prionailurus viverrinus. The sequence continues at coordinate 110,746,037 of NC_062569.1, read as the reverse complement.
CTCCCCTGCTTGTGCACTCGCTCTCTCTCTCTCTCTCAAAAATAAATAAGCATTAATAAATGTGGAGAGTTACTGACATTTATGTAAGATTTACAATAATGGAAATGGATAAAACAGCTTAGGAAAGTAATATAGAAGGAAAGAGAGTGCAAATCTTTTGGGTTTGGCAACTCAGAGATGAGTAGAGCAGATCCAGGGGATAAGTAAAAGAGAGCTAGACAGAGCAGGTAGAAAAGGGAATGGGGAAAAAAAAGAAAAGAAAAGGGAATGGGAGGTAAACAAGGTAATACATGTGAACAACCCTTTTTAAAAGAGAATGATATTGATGTCCTTTGAAGAGATCATTTAATAATTACCAAGATGTGGAGATTCTGCCTGATATAATACTCTTTTTCCTACAAGTATTGAATTTACCTTGATTCACTATAGAAGAAAATGCACAAGAATAATAACCGGATTCCATTAAGAAACCACCATCAGCATTCAATACCATTACCTGATTCCACATCGAGGGAGTATTTATCAATAGCCAAGTTCATGGTCTGGTAGGCCGTGGTACAGAAGTCTTCCAGAATCATGTATACAGCATTGTTGACATTAGGAGGGACAGACTTGGCAAACTTCATTCGGCTGTTCACCACAATACTGCCATTTCTAAAGTTCAGGATTTCTAAATTCTGGAACCCTGTGAGATTTGACTGGAGGTAGGGAACCAGCTGCAATACATGAAAAGTAGTCAGTTTGTTTACAAGGTTTTGCTATTTTGTTCAAAACATACCAATGCCCACCCAAAAAACAAGAATGAGCCCCTCCCCCACTTTTTGACATTATATTCTATTTCAATTCTATATTCAGTATTTCAATTATTTAAACTGTTCATCAATAAAAGTATAAATTGCCAATCACTTGAGAGTCAAGAGATTTTCACAGCAATATTTAAGAATCCATGAAACTCACAGACAGTTTTAGATAACAGAGAGTTTATTCTCTCCGTTTCACTAAAGAATCACAACAGTCAAGGCGTGACTGAGTGGCTTAGTTGGTTAAGCATCCAACTTTGGCTCAGGTCATGATCTTGCAGTTCTCAAGTTCAAGCCCCATATCAGGCTCTCTGCTGTCTGCACAGAGACTGCTTCAGATCCTCTGTTTCCTTCTTTCTTTCTGCCTCTGCCCTGCTTGTGCTCTCTTACTACCCCCCCCCAAAAAATAAAAATAACACATTTAACAAAAACCAAGGTTCACAACAGTCAAGGTATTATTAGTACCTACAGAAAACTGGTCTCATAATAAAATGTGAAAAGAAATTGTAAACTTGTTTCAGTTCCATGATTCATGGAATACAATCTTCAGTATCTAAGTTATTATATAATCTTCAGGCTATATTTGTGTTTCCCATTTCTTGAATCTATCTGTTGTATTGTTTTTCTACCAACTGTAGACTATGATGCTATTTACAAATCAATGTGCACAACAGACCAGACTTTCACTGGCTCAGATTTTATGTTTGGGAGAAAGAGGGTTAGTACATACACGATTATTCACTAATACTCATGTTGCATTTCTTGTGCTTACCAGTTCCAAAAATCTTTGCTCCAGTGCTCTATACTCCAAAGAGTTTTTATTAAATAGGTCTTCCGAAAACATCATGTTTGTCACTCGGAGGCTGAAGAAAACCACCAAAGCTCCTGCAGTCTGGGTATGACTCAAGTCACCTCCTTCTGTGGGTTGCACCACAATAGCCCTCTCTGTGGACTGAACATTTGTAGACATTTCCACATAACTACCAACCTTGCCATTTTCCTCAGGGATTACCTCAGGCTGATAGTAATCTGTGCCTATCCGGTCCAGTTCTAATGAAATATCCTGTACACCCATAATTACTTCATCCTCTAGCAGGGTGGAGCTTGTGGTTGGAGACAATTTGGTAGACTGTGTCATGGAAGATTTCAGCCAGAGCTTGTCAGTACTCTGCAGTGTAGTTGCCAATATGTCTCTGGACAATTTCCCCAGGGAAGAAGTTCTTGCCCAAACTACATCTGATTCTGGCAATATGGTCCCCAAAGGTTGCATATCTGGCTTCATTATTGAAACCTTGCTGTCAAACCATTCACGGTCGGATGACTCTATAGTTTGTTCCATATCCTTCTTTAGAAATGGTAGCTCTGGTTTACCAGTAGAAGCAGAGATTGCTATAGCTGTCAATAGAAGAGGTGCTTTGGTAACTGAGTAATCATCAATGTCAGGTGCCTCTGATATTTGCTTGGAGAGAATTAGAGATGCAGATTCAGTTGTGGTCTCTGCAAAGATGGGCACAGTAGGTCCACCAATGAGCTCTTCCTCTGCAAAGTGTGAGGATCTATCATAATATCCATATTTTAAATGCTCAGTACTTTGCCCTGTGGAATCTTTGTCATCTATACCTAATTTCTCATCTATACCTTCAGTTGGCATAAGTGATTCCTGATCTTCAAGCCATGACTTAGACAGTGGTTCAGAACTCTTCTCTAATGAAGTCTCACTCCATGGCCAAGTAATCAGATCCACCTTTTGCCCAGATCCTGAACCTAAACCACTCTCAAATATAAACTCTTTTTCTATGGATGTGTCTGGCATCAAAGTGCTCACTTCCAATTGGCCTTTGACTTTGGAGGCCAAAGAGTCTAAGCCAAAAGGTATCATTGTTTCTTTAGCAAGATCCAAAGTGACAGAGGAGGCCAGATATGGTGAGGATGTCAAAGACACTTCAGAGTCTTCCACAGATGATATCGTTTCCTTTGGCACTGGATGAGTGAATGGACTTGAAGGCAATGAATGAACAGAAAGAATCTCTTCTGGCCCTTCAACTTTGATTAATCCTAAAAATAAAGTTTTCCATTAATTAATCTACAGAATTGCCAAAATGTATTCCTAGTTCTCCTAATAAAGCAAGCTATTCGTTTTCTCATTAAGTTAGGATGTACAGTGCTGATTTTTACTTTGATATATAAGCAAGCAAGAGGATCTCATGATTTTGTGATGTGGTACAATCACTCATGAATATACCCCCTTCCCTGAGGATAACAAGATCTCAGCTATTGAAATAATTCATCTTTAAAGATTTTAGTTTTTTACTCCATGAAAATAAAGAACCATATTGACAACAAAGACTGAATCTAGTGGAAACTAGACAGAAAATCCAGGAAATTTTGTCTTTGAATTCTGATTTCCTTATTATGTTTATTGCCCATCATCCTCCAGATTTACCCAATGTTTAAAATCCTGGACTCATTATTTATATCTTTAACTTCCTCTTTCACAAATATAGTCCATCCATAAGTCATATTGATTTTTCCTTTCTGCCACAACTAAATCATCTACTTGATTTTCATTTCCTAATCTCTGTATAGCTACCCTGGTTTACGTTCTCCCTTAGCTCGCATTCTCCCTAATGCAAGCTAAATTCTCTATATTGGGCCCCCGCAATTAATACTACTAAAAGATACTAGAATAATTTTCTTTGATGTTGTTTATCACCATAACATTTAACATCCAAGTTAATAAAGTAGTTCTTTAATAGTAATTTAATTCAATTATGTATTCTTTAATAGGATGTTCAAAACATCTATTAACTGATCCCCCACCCCCACCCCACCAAGTTCATTTCTTGTTAGTTACCTATTTGGAATCTCCATTCCAACCAATTAAATCTGATTGTTTCCTCTCTCACACAGCTTTTCCAAGATATTTCCTCCTAATAGATGTTACCATGCTTCTCTATTAGCCTTAGTGGCATTCTTTCTTCAAAACCTTTGTCATCTGATATAATAAAGTCAAAAAGTATGAAAAGTGGTTAGAATCACTTACCATCTTCTAATATGTGAGATCCAGAAGTTCCTTCCTTAGAAACCACAGGCAAGCCAGTCTGAAGCACTGCTGGGGTGACAGAATGAAGAGTCAAGCTGCTAACCTCTAAAACCTCTGGGGAAGAACTGAGGCCCACCTTCGCGGGAAAGGCTAATTCGGGTGTAGACACTAAATCACCCAAAGGGCTTTCTGACCAGAGTTCCCTGCCATTGGTTGAGGGAGGACCAGAGCTGAAATCAAGTGGTGAAATACTGCTGGTGGTGGATTCATCTGCTGAGGGCCATTCAGCTTGAAGGGTATTATCCTGGGGGGAAAAAAAGGCTAAATCATATCATAGATAAAAGAAACACACAAAAATGATTTCAAATATCACCTATGTGTAACATTCCCAGATTTTCTAGGGACACATAGACAATGTAATATTGGTGGGGAGGGGGTGGGGACATGGGTTCTCCAATCAAACAGATCTCTAATCAAACCCCTATTCAACCACACACTATTTGAAAACTCTAGGGAAAAACCACGTACCTCTTGAAACTCATCATAAATTGGGGAGAGATGAGATACCATATTTAAAAGATTCCAAAGTGAATTTGTGAGAAAAAATATTTCTCTTACTTTAGATGGTCCCTTACTCTGTCTTATTAGCTTAAATACTCTACATACAAAATTACTATTCTCTGTAATTTGATGTCAAAAACCTAAGCACATTGCCTACAGCAGGAAAGAACAATTAGAAATATTATTCATTCTGAAATGTATTTAACTACTTAAGGTTTTTTGTTTTGATATGAAATGTCACCACATCAAAATGTGGTCTTGCTACCTTGAAAGAATAGCAACATCTACGAAATGGCACCTCACTTAAAAAATACAATTTTCTCTTTCTAGTGACTTTTTACTAATGTAGTAATATAGTATTAATAACTTCCGGGATAGAAAAGTAGACAGAAACACAATCCTTGAACATGCTAATTATTTAATCATATAAAGATAAGTCTATGCAGAAAAGTTTAGATGTGATGCTAATGGGTAAAATGACCATGGCACTTCGTGGGAGTTTATGTAATTCAATCTATGCTTACTTCTAAAAAACAAAAAATAAGAAGTGCTATATGTATAGAAGAAATTCATGAAATATTTCCTTGGCAAAAACTGAAAAAGGAAAATAGAAAAGAACAATCATTCTCTACCCTAAATAACATTAAAATCACATGAAACCGTTTTAAAAACACCAGGGCACCTGGGTGACTCAGTTGGTTAAATGTCTGACTTGATTTCAACTCAGGTTATGATCTCACAGTTCCCGAGATTAATCCCACATGGGGCTCTGGGCTAACAGTGCAGAGCCTGCTTGGGTGTTCTCTCTCTCTCTCTCTCTCTCTCTCTCTCTCTCTCTCTCCCTCTCTCTCTCCCTCTCTCTCTCTCTCTCTCTCTCTCTCCCTCCCTCCCTCTCTCACTCTCTCTCTCTCAATTAAAAAACAAAAAACAAAAAAATACACCAATGTCCAGGCCTCACACCCTAGAGATACCAACTTAATTGGTTGAGGATAGGACCTAGACATGGTACTTTTAAGAGCTCCCCAGTAGAAGATACAGGCTGACCATATTCTGGCTACGGTATTACAGGCTGAATTTCTAAAATACTTCTTTCATTGTTGAATTGTTATATTTCTCGTGAGATAGATCCCTTAAGAAACCTCCTGGTGTTGGGTTCAAGATGTCAGCATCAGAAGATACTGAACATACCTTCACCTATATACACAACAAATATATAGCTACATATGGAAAATTTTCCTCTGAAAAAGTCCTGAAAACTAGGTGGACAGCATCTCCACAACAAAAGATAAAAGGGCCACACTGAGTTGGATAGGAGAGGCAGAGATATGCTTTCACCAAAACCCACCCAAAGACTTGCAATCCACAATCAGAATGAAATCTCACCAACATGGAACTTTTCCCTGAGGAGCAAGGAGTTTGTGCTCCATATCAGACACCTCAACCCTTCAGTCCTGCACCCCTGAGACCGGCCCTCCAAACATAAAACCAACAGGGACCTTGTCCAGAACTATAGGGAATGGAGAACCTGCCCTTAAAGGACTCACTCACAGACTTACTTGCCCCAGAACCCAGAGCAAAAGCAGAAATATCTGTTTGCTTGTTTGTTTGTTTGTTTGTTTGTTTCAAAGAGAGTTTTTCATCTCTTTTTAACTGAAGTAGAGTTGATACACAATGTTATATTCGTTTTAGGTGTACAACATAGTGATTCTACAACTCTATACATTATGCTATGTTCACCACAAGTATAGCTACCATCTATCACCACAGAATGCTATTGTAATATCATTGACTATAATCCCTATGCTGTACCTTTCATCCCCATGACTCATTCACTCCATAACTGGAAACCTGTACCTCCTACTCCCCTTCTCTCTGATAACCACCCATAACCCCACCACCCTCTCCTCTGATAATCATCAGCTTGTTCTCTGTGTTTATGGATCTATTTCTGCTTTTTTTTGTTTATTTGTTCATTTGCATGTGTATGTGTATGTGTTTGTTTTGTTTTTTTTAGATTCCACATAAAGTGAAATTATATGGTTATTTGCTTTTCTCTGTCTGACTTACTTCACTTAGCATACTACCCACTAGGTCCATCCATGTTGTTGAAAATGGCGAGATCTCATTCTTTTTATGGCAGAATAATATTCCATCGCATGCGAATATATATATATATATATATATATATATATATATACACATATATGTGTGTGTGTGTGTGTATACACACACACCACATCTTCTTTATTCATCTATCAATGGCCTACTTAGGTTGCTTCCATATCTTAAACATAGGAGCACATGTATCTTTTTTAATTAGTGTTTTCATTTTCTTTGAGTAAATAACCAGTAGTGGAATTACTAGATCTTATGGTATTAAAAGAAGTTTGAAAAGCACCTAAACCATATGTAAAGGAGACACACTAATCTTAAAGTAACTGCCAAAAAGAAGGGACCTGTTAGAGCTTTCTCTAAGGACAGAAGCACTGTAGGTGCCATTTTTGCAATCTTACTCTACCTTACTAACGCAAGTGCTGGTGAGTGCCATTTTGGCAACCTCCCTCCACACTGCCAGCACATGTGGGGCTCCCATCCCATACCACAGGAACATCACAGCCAGGCAGGCAAACACCACCCCACACCCCGTGCCACAGCTGAGCCATAGCCAGCCAGGTAAGTGCTACATCTTCCCCCATGCCCCCAATACAGCCACTGAGGAGAGCACCATGACCCGACCCCTGCCAAAAATATGTCACCGACAGCCTGGGAAAGAACCCTACCCACCCACTCCCCACACTACAGCCCAGCACATGCACACAGAGGGGATATCCATGGAGCACCTGGCTCTGGTGGCCAGAGGGGACTGTGCTTCTGGCCCCCATGGATAAAATCACTACTTAAGACCACTCCTACAAGACTCAGGGAGGTAGCTGTTTCATCTAATACATAGAAAACAAACACAAAGAATCAGACAAAATGAGGGGACAGAGGAATATGTTCCAAGTGAAAGAACAAGAGAAAACATCAGAAAAAGACCTTAATGAAATAGGGATAAGTAATCTACTTAATAAAGAACTCAAAATAATGTTCATAAAGGTGCTTACCAAACTTGGAAGTATAAGGGATGTGCACAGCAAGCACTTCAACAAAGAGAAAATATAAGAAAGTACCAAACATAAATCACAGAACTGAAGGATACAATAACTGCACTAAAAAGTACATTAGAGGGTTTCAACAGCAGACTGGAAGAAGCAGAAAAACACAGATCAACAAGCTAGAAAACAAAGCAATGAAACTCACCCAGACAGAGCAGCAGAAAGAAAAAATAATTTTAACAAGTGACAATGCCTTAAGGGGCTTATGGGACAACATCAAATGGAATAATATACACATTATAGAGGTCTCAGAAAGAGAAGAGAGAGAAAAAGAGGCAGAAAACTTATCTAAATAAATAATGGCTGAAAAATTCCCTAATCTGGGAAGGAAACAGACATCCAAGTCCAGGAAGCACAGAGAGTTCCAAAAAAGATGAATCCAAAGCAATCTATACCAAGACACACTATAATTAAAATGTCCAAAGGTAAATACAAAAGAGATACTCCCTAAATGCAGCACAAGGAAAAAAAAAATTATGTTCAAGGGAAATCCCATAAGGCTGTCAGCAGATTTTTTGGCAGCAACACTGCAAGCCAGAAAGTAGTGGCATGAAATTTTCAAAGTACTGAAAGGAAAGAATACCCAACTACAGTGAGATTATCATTCAGAAATAGGTAAAGAGAGAGTTTTTCAGATAAGCAAAAGCTAAGGCAGTTCATCACCACTAAACAGGCCTTACAAGAAATATTAAACAGACTTCTTTCAGTTGAAAAGCAATGGAACTGATTAATGACAAGAAAACATGCAAAAGTAAAAGTCTCATAGGAAAAGTTAAACATATTATAAAAGTAATGGGTTAATCAATTATAAAGCTAGCATAAAGGTCAAAAGACAAATGTAGTAAAATTAACTAAAACTGCAATAATCAGTTAAGGGACATATGACATAAAAAGATGTAAAATATGACATCAAAAACATAAAACAGGGGCGCCTGGGTGGCTCAGTTGGTTAAGCATCTAACTCTCGATTCCAGCTCAGGTCATAATCTCATGGTTGTGAGATCAAGCCTGAGTCAGGCTCAGATTCTCTCTCTCCCTTTCTCTTTTCCTTCCCTAGTCAGGTTTGCTCTTATTCAAAATAAATAAATAAACATTAAAAAAAACATGGGGGGAGGTTAAAAATGTAGAGTGTTGAAATGTATTCAAATTTAAGTTGCTATCAAATTAAAATGGACTGTTATATATATAAGATATGTGAATCTCATGGTAATCACAAAGCAAAAACTTGTAGTAAATACACAAAAGAAAATTAGAAAGGAATCTAAATGCAATAATAAGGAAGGTTATCAAACCACAAGTGAAGAGAGAAAAAGAAGAAAGGGACAGAATAAACTACAAAAAAAGGCAGAAAACAAGTTAACAAAGTAGCAATAAGTAGATACCTATCAATAATTACATATAAATGGACTAGATCTTCTAATCAAAAGACAAAGAGTGGCTGAATGGATTCATACACATGGCTCATCTATATGCTGCCTACAAAAGATTCATTTCAGAAGTAAGGACATGCAACCGCTGAAACTGAAGGGATAGAAAAAGATATCCCATGCAAATGAAAACAAAAAGAAAGCTGGTACAGGTATACTCATCACTCATAATGATAAAGGGGTCAATCCAACCAGGATTATTATAAATGTTATTTATAACATTTATAAATACATATGCACCAAACATAGGAGGACCAAAATACATAAAGCAAATATTAACATGCCTAAAGGGAAAAATTGACAGAAATACAAAAATAGGTAGAGACTTTAATACCTCACTTACCAATGGATAGATCATCCAGACATAAAATCAACAGTGAAACACTGGATTTAAATGACACATTACACCATATAGACTTAAAATATATACATATGGAATATTCCATCAAAAAGCAGCAGAATACACATTCTTCTCATGCACCTGGAATGTTTTCCAGGACAGATCACATGTTGGGCCATGAAACAACTCAATAAATTCAAGAATATTGAAATCATATAAAACATCTTTTCTGACCACAATGGTGTGAAAATAGATATCAATTACAGAAAGAAAATGGTAAAAAAACAAAGAGATTAAACAACATGCTTCTGAATAGCCAAAGGATCATCAAAGAAATAAAAGAAATAAAAGGAGAAATGAAAAAATACCTACAGACAAATGAAAACAAAAATACATTACACAAAAATCTCTGGGGTGCAGCAAAAGTGGTTGTAAGAGACAAGTTCATAGCAAGAGATCTACCTCAAAAAGCAAGAAAAACCTCAAATAAACAAATTTCCTTTATACCTAAAGGAAACAGAAAAAGAAAAACAACAACAAAAGTCAGTAGAAGGAAGGAAATAAAAATCAGAGTGGAAATTAATGAAATGAAGACTAAAAAGACAAAAAAAAATCAATGAAACAAGAACTGTTTCTTCAAAAAGATAAACAAAAGTGAAAAACCTTTAGCTAGATTCACCAAGGAAAAAAATAGAGAACTCAAATACATAAAACCAGAAATAAAAGAGAAGTTACAAATGATACCACAGAAATATGAAGGATCCTAAGAAACTACTATGGACAGTTGTATGCCAACAATTAGACAACCTACAAGATATGGAGACATTCTAACAACATAGAATCTACCAAGATTAAATCGAGAAGAAACAGAGAATATGAGTAAACCAATTACTAGTTAGGAGATTGAATAAAAAACTTCCCAACAAAAATCCAGGACCAGATTGTCTCACTGATAAATTCTACTAAACATGCAAAACAAAAAAAAAAGATTTGATACCTATCCTTTTCAAGTTCTTCCAAAAATCTGAAAAGGAAGGAATGCTTCCACACTCATTTAATGAGATTAGCATTACCATGATACCAAAACCAGACAAGGTCACTACAAAAAAAAGAAAATCACAGGTCAATATTCCTAATGAATATAGATGCAAAAATCTTCAAAAAATATTAGCAAACCAAATTCAACAATACATTAAAAAGATCATATACCATAATCAACTAGGCTTCATTACAGAGATGCAAGAATGGTTCAACATCTGTAAATCAATCAATGTGATACAACACATTAACAAAATGAAAGATAAAAATTATGTGATCATCTCAATAGATGCAGGAAAAGCTTTTGACAAAATTCAGCATTCATTTATGATAAAAAATCTCAACAAAATGGGTATAGATGGCACACACCTCAACATAATAAAAGCCATATATTAAAACCCCATAGCTAATGTCATACTCAACAATGAATAGCTTAAAGCACTTCCTATAAGATCAGGAACAAGACAAGGATGCCCACTCTTGCCACTTTTATTCAACATTGCATTGAAAATACAACTTGGCAAGAAAAAGAAATAAAGGACAACCAAAATGGAAATTAAAAAAGTAAATTGTCACCATTTGCAGATGGACATGATACTACATATAAAAACCCCAAAAGAATCAACACACAAAAATGTTAGAGCTAATAAATGAGCTCAGTAAAGTTGCAGGATTCAAAATTAATATACAAAAATCTGTTGCATTTTTATACACTAATAAAATATCAGAAAAAATCATGAAAATAATCTTAAAATAAAGAAAATAATCATTTACAATTGTACCAAAGAATAACATATCCAGGAATAAATTTACTGAAGGAGGTGAAAGACCTGTACACTGAAAACTATAAGACAATGATAAAGAGACTAAAGACACAATAAATGGAAAGACATTCCATGCTCCTAGATTGGAAGAATTAATATTAAAATGTCCAAATGACCCAAAGTAATCTACACAGATTCAATGTAATCCATATCAAAATTTCAATGGTATTTTTCACAAAACTAGAAAAACCAATTCTAAAATTTGTACGGAACCACAAAAGACCCCCAAATAGGCAAAGTAATCTTGAGAAAGAACAAAGTCAGAGGTATCACACTCTCTGAGTTCACTATACTACGAAGCTATAATAATCAAAACAGTATAGTATTGGCATAAAAACAGACACATACATCAATGGAAAAGAAGAGAGAGCCCAGAAATAAACTCATGTACATATGGTCAATGATTTATGACACAGGAAGCAAGAATATACAATGAGGAAAGTAATGTTTCTTCAATAAATGGTGCTGGGAAAATGGGACACACACACACACACACACACACACACACACACACACACACACAAAATGAAGCTGGACCACTAATACCGTATATAGAAATTAACTCAAAATGATTAAAGACTTAAATGTAAGACCTGAAACCATAAAAGTCCTAGAAGAAAACATAGGCAGTAAGCTCCTTGACATTGATCTTAGCAATAAGTTTTGGATCTGGCTCCAAAGGCAGGGGCAACAAAAATAAATAAATGAGATTATATCAAACTGAAAAGCTTCCGTACAGTGAAGAAACCATCAACAAAATGAAAAGGCAATCTACTGAATGGGAAAAGATGTTTGCAAATCATATATTCAATAATGGGTTAATATCCAAAATATATAAAGTCCTCATACAATTCAGTAACAAAATTTACAATTTGACTTTAAAAATGGACAGAGATGACTCTTTCCCATCTTGCAAGATGGCAGGTGAAAAAGCTGAGAAGCCAGATACTAAGTAGAAGAAACGTGAAGCCAAGAAGGCTGATGCTGGTGGCAGGTTAAGAAGGGTAATCTCAATGCTAAAACCTCCAAAGAAGGGGAAGCCCCTCTGAAGGTGAAACCCTGTCCTCATCAGAGCAAGTGGCAGATATTCCTGATTAGCTATGTACTCCAGAAAGGCCATGTATAAGAGGAAGTATTTAGCAGCTAAATCCAGGTTGAAAAGAAAAAGAAGGAGAAGTTTCTTGCTATTGTCACAAAACCAGTTGGTGGTGACAAGAATTGTGGTACCTGAGTGGTTAAACTTCACAAAATGCCTAGGGATTACCCTACTGAAGATATGCCTCAAAAGCTCTTGAGCCACAGCAAAACAAAACAAAACAAAACAAAACAAAACAAAACAAAACAAAACCTTTCAGTCAGCATGTGAGAAAACTATGAGCTACCATCACTCCTGGGACCATTTGTTCATCCTTACTGGGTACCACAGAGGCAAGAGGGTGATTTTCCAGAAGCAACTGAGCAGTGGCTTAGTACTTATGACTGGACTTCTGGCCCTCAATCAAGGTCCTCTGTGTAGAACACATCAGAAATTTGTCATTGCCACCTCCACAAAAATTCATATCAGCAGTGTGCAAATCCTAAAACATCTCACTGATGCTTACTTCAAGAAAAAAAAAGGTGTGTAAACCCAGACACCGGGAAGGTGAGATCTTAAACATGGAGAAAGAGAAGTATGAGATGACAGAACAACACAAGGTTGATCAGAAAGCTGTAGACTCACAAATTCTGCCAAAAATCAAAGCTGTTCCTCAGCTTCAGGGCTACCTCTGCTCTGTGTTTTCTCTCACAAACAGAGTTTGTCCTCACAAATTGGGGTTTTAAATTTCTTACAAAGAACCTAATTAAATAACTGATCCATTTTTCTAATGGACAGAGATCTAAATAGGCATTTTTTCTTTTTTTTTTTTTTTTTTTTTTTTTTTTCAACGTTTATTTATTTTTGGGACAGAGAGAGACAGAGCATGAACGGGCAAGGGGCAGAGAGAGAGGGAGACACAGAATCGGAAACAGGCTCCAGGCTCTGAGCCATCAGCCCAGAGCCCGACACGGGGCTCGAACTCACGGACCGCGAGATCGTGACCTGGCTGAAGTCGGACGCTTAACCAACTGCGCCACCCAGGCGCCCCTAAATAGGCATTTTTTCAAAGAAGACAGACAAATGGCCAACAAACACATGAAAACATGTTCAATATTACTATCAAGGAACTGCAAATCAAAACCACAATGAGATATCACCTCACACCTGTAAGAATGGCTAAAATCAAAAGGACAAAAAACAACAAGTGTTTGCGAGGATGTAGAGAAAAGGGAACATGTGCATATTGGTGGGAATGTAAACTGGTACAGCCATCGTGGAAAATAGTATAGAGTTTCCTCAAGAAATTAAAACTAGACCTACCACATGATCTAGCATTCTACTTCTGGGTATCTAACCAAAGAAAACAAAAACACTAACTCAAAAAGATATATGCACCCCTAAGTTTACTTCAGCATTATTTACAAAAGCCAAGATAGGGAAACAACCTACAAGCCAAGATATGTCCATCAATCAATGAATTGATAAAGATGTGGTGTGTATATACAATGGAATACTACTCAGTCATAAAAAAGAATGAGGTCTTGCCATTTGTGACAACATGGATGGACCTTGAGGCTATCATGCTAAGTGAAATGAGTCAGGCAGAGAAAGACAAATACTGCATGATTTCACTTATAAATAGAATCTAAAACACAAAATAGCAAACAACCAAAACCCAGACTCATAGATACAGAAAACAGAACAGTGATTGCCATGGGAAAGGGGGTTGGAGGAGGAAGACAAAATGGGTAAAGGGCATCAAGAAGTACAAACTTCTAGTTATAAAATAAATAAGTTATGGGGATATAAAGTAAAGCAACGGAAATATAGTCAATAATATATTATTAATTTTGTATGATGACAGATAGTAACTAGAACTACTGTGGTAATAAAATCACAATGCATTCAAACGTCTAATCACTATACTGTACACATGAAACTAATATAAAATTTCATGTCAATTATACTTCAATTTAAAAAATTCCCATACACATAAACCCATCTAAAGACTAGAATTCATGGAATAGCTATGAATAAAATGAAGCCCATGAAAAATAAAAAAATAAAAAACTATAAGAAAAATCAGCCCCCCTTCCTCCAGAGATTCCTAAACAGTGGTGGTGAGTATTCACTGACATACACTGTCAAGCCTAATACGCTTTTTAAACAAAAGCATACATTAATGTGGTTAATTATAGCTCAGTCTATGACCATGAAATAAAACAGAACTTACTGGCCTAAGGAGGGATTCAACCCAATGTTATGACCTAATTAGTCTTTTATGTTCTGCCTACACTTCCTCTTGTCCATCCATCAAAGGTCTATGTGAGGAAGCTTTAGGATAACACATTCTTCCAATCACAAGGGAGGGAACATGATGCAAGAAATCACTGGGCACATCCGACTTATCCCTTCTCCTAGTGACAAATGCACCAAATAGATAATAACAGAAGGTCATTGGGTATATGTACATATCCCCTCAGTTTCACCTACTATTTCTAAACTAACTATTCTTAACTATTTCTGCCAAGTAAACTTATTTTCTTTTGTGGAACTCAGTGAAACAATCACTTCCTGTCTGTCCGTGCTGTTTTAATCAGGTCCTATTTTAAGTGGGCCATCATGCTGCTTATTCTTTATTGCCACCACCCCAGATTCTTCTCTTCCCTGCTTTCTTCCCTGGGAAGCTGACTCCTGATAACTTTATCATCCCTGCTTTTTTACCAACTCTCTTCTGTTTGAGTTTGTTCAATGGGATGTGCAAGCAGACAATCAAAGGATAAGAAAAGTGAGAGGTTTGGCTAATTCTTCCCTGCTCCCTCCAATAATGTGTCTCTTACAATAGCTGTATCCCTCTACAATTACAGCTTAAGCTATCACTGGGATCTGGTAACAGTTTTTCTCCCCTTGGCCTAAATCCAATAGATGGTAATGGCTTCTAACTACTAGTCTCTGCATACCTCAACATTCCTTTTTTTACTCCCTTAAGCCTATATATAACTCTATCTTGGTGATAGTATTACTACTGAGACCCTTTTTCAAAAATAATAAATAATAATAAAGAACCATAAAAAAGAGTCATAATAAAGAACAAAACAAATTCTGAACTGAAGAATACAATGAATGAAGTGAAAAATACAATAGCATCAACAGCAGAATGTATCAAACAGAAGAAAGAATCTGTGAAGTAGAAAACAAATCTTTGAAATTATTCAGTCAGAAAAGAAGAAAAAACAAGAATAGAAAAAAGTGAAGAAAACCTACGTAACAGAAACAATGAGAAACATAAACAATGAGATACCATCAAAGGAGCAATCTGAATTACTGGAGTCCCAGGAGAACAGAGACAAGGGGCCAGAAAGTTTTCTTAATGAAATAATGGCTGAGAATTTCCCAAATCTGTGGAGATTTTGACCACCCAAGTTCATAACCTTCATAGAACCTCCAGCAAATTCAACTTGAAAAGACCTTCTCCAAGACACATTATAATAAAACCATCAAAAATCTAAGACAAAGAGAGACTCTTGAAGCAACAAGAGAAAAAAGCTTCTCACCTACATAGGAGTTCTCATTATGCTATCAGTGGATTTCTCAGCAGAAAATTTAAAGCCAATACAAACTGGGATGGTATATTCAAAGTGCTGACAGAAGTAAACGGCCAACCAAGAATACTTTATCCAACAAAGCTGCCCTTCAGAAGTGAAGGAGAGATAAGGACGTCCCCAGATATACAAAAGTTGAGGGAATTCATTACTACTAAACCTGCTTTACAACAAATGCTGAAACTGAAATAAAAGGATGCCAATTAGTAACATGAAAACATATGAAAATATACAACATACTGGTAAAGTAGTATATAATAAAATACTGTAATGTGGGTAATATTGTGTGTTAACCACTGAACTATAGTAAAAAAGTTAAAAGACAAAAGTATTAAAAATAACTATAGCCATAATAATTTGTTAATGAATACAACATAAAAAGAATTAAATTGTAACATCAAAACCCAAAAGTAGAGGGGAGTAAAAGGGTAGAGTTTTTGTATGCCATGAAAGTTAAGTTACTAACATAAAAATAGACTTCTATATCTCTAAGATGTTCTATGTAAGCCTTATGGTCACCATAAAGCAAAAACCTACAGTAAATACACAAAAGAAAAACAAGAGAGAATCACAGCTTACCACTATGGAAAACAATGAATTCACAGAGGAAGACACCAAGACAGAAACAAAGAAAGAAGGGAATTACAAAAGGGCCAGAAAACACTAACAAGGTAGAAATAAGTACTTACTCATCAAGTTACTCTGAATGTAAATGGACTAAATTCCCCATTCAAAGGGCGAAAAGTGGCTAAATGTATAAGAAACAAGACCCAACTCTACTCTGACCACAACAGACTCACTTCAGTTAAATATACATAAAGGCTCAAAGTGAAGGGATAAGAAAAGATATTCCATACAAATAGAAAACCAAAGAGAGCAGGCATAGCTATATTTATATCAGACAAAATAGACTTTAAATCAAAAACTGTAACAAGAGACCAATAAGGTCATTATATAATAATAAAGATGTTAATTCATCAAGAGGATATAACAATTATAGATATAATGGCACCCAACATTGAGGCACTGGTATATATAAAGCAAATATTAACAGATCTGAAGGGAGAGGTATATAACAATATTATAATAGGGGATTTCCTCACTTATTATCAGGGAAATACAAATCAAAAACACAATGAGATACCATCTCACACCTGTCAGAATGGCTAAAATTAACAACACAGGAAACAACAGGTGTTGCTGAGGATACAGAGAAAGGGGACCTATTGGTGGGAATGCAAACTGGTGCAGCCACTCTAGAGAACAGTATGGAGCTTCCTGAAGGAACTAAAAATAGAACTACCCTATGATCCAGCATTGCACCATTAGGTATGTACCCAAAGGATACAAACATGCTGGCTCAAAGGGGCACATGCACCCAATGTTTATAGCAGCATTATCAACAATAGCCAAACTATGGAGAGAGCCCAAATGTCCACCCTAGAATTTATTATGCTAAGGGAAGTAAGTCAATAAGAGAAAGACAAACACCATATGATTTCACTAATATGTGGAATTTAAGAAACAAAACAGATGAACATATGGGTGGCGTGAGAAGAGGACAGAGGGAAACAAAGAAGAGACTCTTAATGACAGAGAACAAACTGAGAATTGATGGAGGGAGTTGGGTGGGAGATGGGCTAGATGGGTGATGGGTATTAAGGAGGGCACTTGTTGTGATGAGCACTGGGTGTTGTATGTAAATGATGAATCACTGAATTCTACTCTTAAAACCAATTTTGCACTGTATGTCAACTAAAATATAAATTAAAAAATAATAGGGGACAGCAAAATCCCCATTTTTAATACCGGCTAGATAATCCAGAGGAAAAAATCAATAGAAAATGATGTACTTGAACTATACTTTAGACCAAATGGACCTAACAAACATATATAGGACCAGATGGTTTCACTGGTAATTCTACCAAACACTTAAAGAAAAATTAATGCCAGCCCTTCTCAAATCCTTCCCAAAAATGAAACAGGAGTGAACACTCCCAAACATATTTTACAAGGCCAGCATTACCCTGATACCAAAACCATACACAGATACTACAAAAAAAATATATCCCTGATGAATATGATGCAAAAATTGCCAACAAAATATTAGCAAACTGAATTCAAGAGCAAATTAGAAGAATCATATACCATCCTATCAAGTGTAGTCTAACCTTGCCTATTAAAGAAACTGAGGTTCATAGAAATGAAATGCCCACAATCACAGAAAATAGAGGAAAGATTCAGAATTACACTCCTGAGTTTCCAGAGTTCTCAGTCCCCATACTTTCCCCACTATTCCAGACTGTTCACTGAGAGATACATACAAATGTCTACCACATTGGTAGGAATATAAACTGGCATAGCTATATGGACAATAATACAGAGGTTCCTAAAAAATTAAAAATACAACTACTGGGGCGCCTGGGTGGCTCAGACACTTAAGCATCCAACTCGGCTCAGGTCATGATCTTGTGGTTCACAAGTTCGAGCCCCGCATCAGGCTCTGTACTGATAGCTCAGAGCCTGGAGCCTGCTTTGGATTCTGCATCTCCCTCTCTGTCTGCAACACCCCCCCCCCCACACACACTCTTTCTTTCTCAAAAATAAATAAACATATAAAAATTTTTAAAAGTAAAAAAAGTGAAATGGCTTAAGCCCTTTATCCCATACTGAAAAAATTGAGTTTTATCAGACAGTTCCTGTGACCAGACACACATTAGGAAAGCAGATCAACCCTCAATGAAAAAGAAATCCCTAAACAATATAGACAATTTCAGTATATACAAATAAAATGCCTTTCCATTCCATAAAAATTAAAAGTAAAACAATACATAATATCTTTGATGAAAGTCAAGTCTCAAGTAGACCACATAAAAAGTGAAAGGAAACAATTTGACTTTTTAAATAAGGATGACCATCTAATCTACTCCAAATAAGCACCCCCTAAAAAATGGCTTGGCAATAAAACTTTGTCATACATTGTGAAAGGTATGACATATACATGCCAGTAATAGCACTTCATTTATTTTCATAGGAATAGATGTTCCCATAGTAACAAATTCAACTCAAGAATTCTTCTTTTAGTTCAATGTAGTATATTAACTTATACCGGCCAGTTTCACTTCTGGGTATGCCAAATGAAAAGCTTGCTAGTGCTATAGAAAGCATACTGTGCAACATGTGATTTTCCAAGTCAGGATGCCAAAAGGTGTCAAATTCAGTATCCCAACATCCTACCTCTAAAATAATTTCTAAAAATCAAATCTGTAAAAAAAAATATTTTAAATCTCATTTCTATGAAAGAACAAAATCTTGTTAACAGTTGCCCAAAAAAAGAGGGAGGAAAACCAATAACCACACACTTCTAATTAATCATCCTTTTTTTCATGCCTTATTATCATCTATTAACATTCCACTGTCTCCTCAAATTGTTACTTAATGCCCCACAGTTATCACTATTCAAAAACCCGAGGGGTTGGCTTTGACGCAAATGGAACCACATTACAGGCATCATTAATAAACATCTGAGCCCAGTTAGTCAGTGCTTGTCATCATCGAAGGGCAGCCCCTTTTAGCCAAACCCTAGCCACTTTTCTGCAACAGGGGAATGTGAACCTAATGATACCAGATCACCCTGGTTTTCAAAAGAGGTTAGAAATCTTCATTTTTCTGTAAAAATATCCTAATTGCTAAATATTGGCTTTGTAAAAAAACTGATCCCAAAGCACATGCTTATAGCTGGATCCAGCTGGCTGGTCTCCAGTTTGCAAACGTCTGGCTCATATAGAAACTCCTATCTTTACAACATCATTCTCAGTATCATCACAGGTCTGTGGTTAGAGAAGCCTGAGATGAACATGATTAGAAGGCATGGAGATTAGTGATGTCATGTTCACAGTGAATCACCATCGTCTGCCACTGCATCCTGAATGGACTTCTATGACAGCATCACCTTCTTTGTGTACACATCTGTCACCAGACTGAAAACTTCTTGTAGGCAAGCCCACACCCTTATTCATCTTAGTTTCCCCAGCACTTGGCACATGAAAATCACAAAATAAATATATTGGAATGAATGAGTCAGTGAATGAATAAATAAACACCAAATAATGCAATCTCTAATGTCAATAACCCCTAACTTTCCTTCTCCAACATAGAACTCAGTAAAAAGACTATTTCCAATGACATCACATTTCAAAACTGAGTTGCTCAATAGCTGAGTAGAAGAAATGGCTGCATATATCAGTGGCTAAATGAATTTGGGGGAGACGTTATGAATGTTCATTGAAGGATTAAAGTCAAGAAACAAATATTTTAAAAAGCTGATATGAGACAGAAAAAAGCTCAAGAGAGTAGGAGTAGGGAATGTAGAAGGAGCCCCCCTACTGTGTCTATGGGATAACAAAAGATTCATGTATGCATTGTAACCAGCTAGTCTCTAGTGGTGGTGGTGGTGTCGTTGTATAGTTGTCAGTGGTGGTGTTGTTTCAACTACACTGGAAGCCACTTTCTCTTCTACTAGATGCCTCTCTATAGGTGAAGTGGCAAGCGAAGATCTGGAGCCAATAGAGGATCACCTAGGGAAGTTGGGTGGTAAGAACAAAAAGGAAAGTTCATTCCATGCTCTTTCTGTGCAAATAGGAATGTTTTCAATCCAGGTTAAAAGGATGCCTGATGTTGAGTCCCCGTCATTTGTCAGCTAGCTGTTATTTTCACTCTTCTTTCTCTTTCTCTTCCACACACACACTATTGTATATGCCTTAAAGTCTAACATTTTTCTTCAATACAGTCCTTGGAGCACAAATCTATACTCTGTCCCTATGTACTTCAATTTATAGTCTTAGCTATAAAAACTATTTCTGAGTAACTTTTAGAGAACAACTCAGTGGGCACTTACAGCTTAATTATTACCAAACAAGTATAAACCATAAATAAGTTTTATACCACATGTGGAGCTTGGCAATTAACCACCGTAGACTTCATTTAACCACTGCAGAAGGCTTAAATTTTCTGAACCAATACTTGGGACTCTGGAGCTGACAACTGTGAATCATGTTCCAAGGATGATTTAAGAAAATGTTTGAAACAGGAACAGCTCAGGAAATTCATGATGCCAAAGTAATCAGGTGAGTGTACAAAGAAGAAAGCTTGAGGACCTAATTCTAGGCATAAAACATAGAAACATACTTACCAAAATGGATGGTAGGGTTGCCTGAAGACTTGAACTTTGGGTGTTCCAAACTAGGTCTTCAGTTTCAGGAAGTAAAACCCCTCTCACTGAAGAAAGAACAATATAGAAAACATTTTTAGTTGAGACACTATTGTATTTGAGGTTCAGGGACAACTAAAAATAAGTTTAGATTTTATAGTTTAGATCTTGGCACAGCAGATAACACAGACTTGCTTAGAAAATATCTGTTACTTTATTCAGAGGTTTACTTATATTGAGAAGGGGAAACTGAAGGACTCCATAAAAATTTGCTTCTTGCTCTTTTTCCTGCTTCTATTCTTACTACAACCTACATCCTCACTTTACACATGCCTTATAGAACAAATAATGTATGTCCTCCTGTGAGGGATAAGGAATTAATGATTTCTTTAGAGGCTTCCAGCACAAAAGGTAACATCTAAGGAAGGACCACACAAGAATGACCAGACAAGGTCATCGTATGCATGTTCCAGACCACCAGTACTAGACATCTCAATGCCAAGACCCCCTAGCTCCAAGGAATGTGACTTATGAAGAACACCTGGACCTGTCCTTGTTCTAAATGATTCCTGGATGCCTGAGAGGACAACATGTACACCAGACCACAATCCTCAGTAAAAACCCCAGACCCCAAAGACAAGACTCTCTCCTTTCCTTTTCCACCTCTCCCAGATACATCATCTATATCTGCATGCCCTCTCTCTCTCTCTCTCTCTCTCTCTCTACATTCATATATGTAGATATATATGAAGATATATATAGATAGATAGATAGATAGATAGATATCTTCAATAACTCTGCTCACTTCCTGCAGGCTTGCGTTTTATTTCTGTCCTGTGCATAGTCAAGGACCCTCTTGGCTTGTCCTGCAGGACCCTCTCTTGGCTGGTCTCCTCGAACCAAGCCTGCCTGCATCAATATTAACACAATCTATCTGAGTTACAAGACTCCAACATAAAATATTCTTCTCATTATTACATTTAAAACATTCCTATGTAATTTCTTTTTCTTTTTGCAAGCATTGTTTACTCTTTTCAAGATTCCTGTGAAGATGTTTTTAAATTGATTTTTTTTCACTTTAATAAAAAAGTTAAGCTGAAATTCCAACTCATTTGGTTGATGCTAAGAATGGAGAAAATTATGCAAAATGATTTCCTTTTTGGCAGAAAGGACCTGTGAAAAGTGGGCTAGGACACCAGAGAGTTTATCATTATACCAATATTAACGAGCAATAGAGGTAAGACAGTAGATTGTATAATTTAATTCAACAAAGGTTTACTGAATCCTTCTAGTTACACAGACTTTGATAAAGCTGAGACTATAAACATTAATAAAGCCAAGTTTCTCCTATGCAAGTATCCCCTATGTCAGAGAGATAAACACAAATTATACACTGAAGTGAGGGCATGTAATACTATGTATGGGATACAAAGAAGAAATTGATTTTGCCTGAAGGGGAGAGGGAATCTATAAAAGCTAAAGAAAAAAAAAGGATTGCCACAATTTGATCTGGTGTATGCACCAAAAATGGAAGCAGAATCTCTCTTTATTCACCTGTTACCACTGGCCTGACATAAAGGGATCAGTCAGAAGCCAAAAACCCTATTCGGTTTAAGTATTTCCCAAAACTCTTTTCAACTGTGTTTACAGTTGTCTTCTATGGGTCAAGGATGATATATCTTTAAAAAATGATGACCAAGTTACCTAGAAAGCTGCAGCCATTCAGAACTCTCAGTTGGCATGACAATAGAAATAGATTTTAGGTATGAAATTTTATACAAGTGAAACATTCATCTAATGAAAGATCAAAGCACCTGAATTAGTTTGTACTGTATATCCTAAAGCTTTTGTTAAATTCGCTTAGAAATTCTCCGTTGTTGAACTCCTTTTTTAGGACATCTTCTAGGAGATATCTCTACTCCCAAGCTCCACATAAAAGGAAGACCTTGCTATGCTGGATTTAGTTTCCTACACAATCTCACTTGGCCTGCTGTATACCTTAATCTTCATGTCATTCTTCCACTACTTTCATTATTAACCTTGGTGTTTGTACCTTCTGTTCAGTTTAGGTTCCCATCTCCTTCAGGTCATGACCTCCTAGCGCTATCTTTTTTCTGATCCCAATATCCAGATTCCTGGGAACTTCTGCCTATTTGCTGTCCCCATAGGTAGTCTTCAACGAGTCTATACTAGCCTTGCCAAAAGGAATTCAGCAATTTCAGATTATAACAAGCCTCTTCTCTTTTCACTATTTTATCTAGGTCAGGTATTCCAACAAGATAGAATGATGAAAAAGGAGTGTATGAGAAAATAAGCCCAGGGTACCTGCACTGCTCCAAAATGCAAAGGTTCCTTAGTGTTTTAGAACTGATAGCCTAATGTCACTATCATCTACAAAGACAGTTTCTCCACTTTAAAGTCCTGTATAGCCTATATGAAGCCCAAGCTACTTTATGACCCTGACCTAGCACACTGTCATATTAAGGAAACATCATTCTAGCAGACAAAATAATTGAAAAACAATTTAAAGTTTTAGTTCAGCTCTCAAAAAATACCTTACTTAGGAAGAAAGAGTTATACATAGTAAAATTTTATTTAACCTTTTTTCTCTCTTTTCTCTGTCTTGTGTCTATTTGTGTTTGTTTATTTACACACACACACACACACACACACACACACACACACACACACAGGCCTAGATGATAAATGCCTGAAAAGATACAGGATCTTTTCTCCTAAGAAAACGTGGGAATTGAAGAAGGTATAAAATGTATCATTGTTAGTATTGCCTATCATCCATGAATTTTCCTCTTTGGCAGCTGGTACTTCTATGCAATCACTTCAATAAAATATACTCCATGGACATTTTAAAAGCTAACTACTCTTGAGTGAAGAAATCATAAAGAAGGAAACATGAAGTAGCAAGTAATTTAACAGGACACCATGTCCCTGATGAGTTAAACTGTTGCAATACTAGTTACCAGATTCTTAGCAAACTTAAGTATGAGATTAACTAGGCCACTCTTTAGCCTCTAAATCCAAAGTAGTCAACCTCGCCCTGGTGATCCCAGATCCACCTATCGATTTCAGATCATAACTGGCTCTCTCCAGCTATCTAAATCCAAACTTAGTACTAAATTCTCTGGGATTCTCCCCATCACCCAGTATCAGTTCTTCTTTCACCAAGATCTTCCCTGAACTTTCCTGAGCTACTCTGTATCTTCTGCTCTCTGGCTTTTAAGTCATCACACCAGTTGATTTGCCTGTGGAGAATTAATGTGTTGGTTGCTCGGGCAGCCCTATAACCTGTTTCAATTCACACTTACAGGTTCTATTTCTGTTTTTCTTATATTTTCCTCCTATTTCCCTAAACTATTTCTACATCTCATGCTCTTCTCTACTTTCTCCTCTCTTTATGGCCTTTTTTCTACAAGTATTCCTAAGAGCTCCTGACTGGTCTCTCCAAAAGAGCTGTGTCTCATGCAGTCTAGAGAATGCTCAGAACCACACATATTTAAGGAAATCAGTTTTCACCAGAGTATATTGGAAAAGAAGCGAAAGCTATACAAGGACTTTATGATGGATATCAACTCACCATTGATAAGCCGGAGGGAGTCAGGATCTGGATTCAAAGAGGAATTCCCCAACAAAAAATTCTGGTGCAGTGTCTCAGCAATATAATCTCTGAAGTTACTAATTGCATAAACAGCAGTGGGCTTATCATCCAGTCCCACAAGACCATGGTTTTCCACCTTGTTGGAATGAAGGCTAATTAGGTCCCAGGTGGTATTGCCGATGGCCTCACCATTGAAGGTCACTGCATAGTGAACATCTAAACCACTATGGATTAAAAGAGACAACAGATTAGGCCCTGCTAAGGAAGCACAAAGAAAGGAGCTTTGAACCCATGGAGAACATATATTACACCTGGGTGTGGGGAGGGGCTCATAAGGCATGGATTCCACCACCATTCGCTGCAGACAATGTGACAGGTATTTCACATGCTTTATCTCATTTAATTTTCATAATAACCCTATAAAGTCTTTATTATCTTCAGGTTATTATTGAAGAAACTGAGCTTTAAAGAAGTCAGAAGATTTGCCTAAAATTTTGCAACATGTAAGTCAAGATTCAAACACATATCTGCTTGACTCCAGCACCTGCATTCTGAACTACTATGCTCCACTCTCAGTAGCTTTTATTAAACTATTATGCAAAAAAGTCATTAGGAGCTTTGCTCTAGTCATCACTCTGGCTTCCAGCCGGTCTATGAGATACGGCCATCAGAAGCAGTACCCATCAAGTCACATCAAGATCCTTCCATAGGAAAGGAGAACACTACCTTCTTGAAGATAAACCACTCAAGATAGACATGAGATGAAAACAATTTCCCTCCTTCAGACATTCTAATAGGAGGAAAATGACTCCCAAACAAAAGCATACAAATAATTTAAGCATTCCCTCCTCTGAACTTACTTATAAATTATCATATATTCTTTGATTACAGCCTTTATGGTTGTGTAAAAAGATTTTGTTTAAAGTGACTGCCTTTCAGTCTGCCTTTGAGTTTCTATCCCCAGTGTTCAGCATGGTACCTTCAGGGCACCCAGTGCCTACTAAATAAATAGAAATCTAAACTTGTCTGAATATAAAAAGAAAACTACAGTCTAATAAAGGTATACACATATCTAAACAAAAAGTATAAACATAATGAGACTGGTCTCATGGATTCTAGAAAAAGAGATTAGTCAACTAATTTATTTCACTATTTAGTGGAAATCTTCTGACCAATATATTATGGCTTCCTTGTAAAAGTAGATCCTTAGATTGGAGAGAGCCACAAAAAGCTAGCATGGCTTGATGATACTGGCCATTAAGATCATCCAACTTCCTTTCTCTTATTTCAAGCTTGCAAAAAGACCTTTGATTATAACTCCCTACAGATTTTCCTATGGGTAAAGAATGTATGAGCCAGACAATGCAACAACTGGTCACTTGGCAAATCTCTTGCTTTAAATCAATCAATTGGCATCCTAGAGAGTGCATCATATCTTATGATTTGGTAAGCACGAATTGGTCTTAAGAGACCTGTTCTTCCTGGGAGTACAGGCAGTTTTGGACCTGTCCTAGGCCTGCTTCCTGCAGATCCACACCCTGGACTACAGGGGACACGATGAAAGTGACCTCCCTCACCAGCCATACAAATAATCAGGTTTGTAATGATGTTTTTATCTTACTCTGAGTAACTTCCATAAGATTTTCTTCCTAGATCTGATAAGCTATCACTTCTAATGGGATGGTTTAATGTGCTTTCAAGTGGTAACTGAGGATTTTGACATCCTGATGCTCTACAAAGTAGTAAGACATCAGCTTGTTATCTAGAGCTTCCTTCAGTCTCTTAATTTTTCATGTCAGAATATGTTGATTTATGGGTAATTCCTGACCCTCTTTTGTAAAGTGTATTTCAGTAAAATACACTAAAATAACCAAATGATGGCACTGAGGTAGAATAAAATAGTAAGAGGGACACCTACTGGTCAGAATTCACCACACAGTATGTGTTCCAAGCATCTAGCATAATGCTTGACTCATAGTAGTTCAATAAATACTTTTGAAAATTATGAAAGAACAAATGGTCAATTTTATTCACTAATGCAGGCAGATAAGACAACTAATTTGTGCCACTTAAATAACAGTATTATATTCCTGACTTGATCCAAAGAATTTTAGCCTCTACATTTTTCACATTAAAGAGCATGCATTATCTTCATACATCTCTGTCTTCTGAGTAATCATTTTAGAGACATTACTTCACAGCCACAACCTACCCCTGAGGATTTGCATGCTCTTCCCAAACTCTATGGGATGGACCATGACTACATCTCCAGAAAGGTGAGGTTCTTGGGGTCTCTGCAAAACCAATTTCATGTTAAGACAGAAACCAGTGATTAGGGAAAAAATGGAGGAAAAAAACTGATTTCATTCCTATGCTATGCAGAAAACCAGACAAGAAGAATCACTGGGAGTCTACCATGTGCCTTGCATGACTTTTAAATATCACATGGAGAAGATCAAGAGAAATGTTCTTGGATCAAGAAATCTGTGTAGTCTGGATTAGATTACAGGTTTTACTCTTTATTGACAAAATATAATTTGTCTCCCAAAATTTGCCTTGGATATCTAAAAATAATACTTCCGATACAGTCTACGTTAGCTAGTGAGGAGAAATTCATTAAAGAAGATAAAGTGCCTCAGAGATATGCTACAATTCTTTACCATGGTTTTGTACTAGAAAAAGAACTCAAAGAAATGCTTAAGGAATCAGGAAACCTTCTATCTCAGAGCTGAGACTGTCATTAGGAGCCAAAACAGACTGAGTTCTGGCATGGTAAATGTAGTAAAGTGACATCTTAGGATGAAGGACAGAATAAAAGAAAGCCCAGAGGCCAAGGAAGTACATAAGAGGCAGCAAGCACATTGGAAGACAAAACATGATCTGACTGAAGAAAGCAGGGCTGGTTCTCCACACTCAGCACCTCTGAGTTAATCAGCCACCACTGTATCATCATCTTTCATCTTCTGAACTAGACTGAAACAGCTGCTATATAGAGAAAGGTTCTCCAGAAACGTCAATCATGTGGAGGTGAAATTTACTCTTTCTTACTCTCTTACCTCAAATGCCCTGATTGGCTGTTTAACACGCACAGATTTTAAAGAGACAAAATAAAAATATTACCTCTCATTAACATCCACCAAAATAAACATATTTCAGAGAAACTCAGACATCTTTTATAAAATTTCTTCTATTACAAATAAGGAACACACTTACAAAGCCTGGAGCTGAAATTTTGAAGTATACCAAGCAGATATATTATTGATTCACTTCAAATGAGTAACCTACTAACTTAAAATAATATGTGAACCTTGAGACAGGTACAAAGCAAATAGAAAATTTCATATGCATATAAATGCTTATGGAATAAGAGAGAGAGGTTATATATTATATAAATGGACTATTTCTGTGCCACACATTCATTTATACACAGGTCAGGACACAAGTATACCAAAAAGTTATGAATAAATTCCATCAACTGGCTAATATCTGACAATACCGAACAATTTTGGAAACTCTACCTAGATTAACAATTCTATCATAAAATCTAATGGCTTCATATTGTTATCTGTGTCCCTATAGAGGACATAGCACTCAGTAACTGGATACCATTCTTTTGGTCATAGGATTAACATGAGAGTTTGGGTTGTTTTCATATTCTAATCATGCCAAGAGGGCAACAATCAAACAATCAAGCCCTCTGGTTGAGAAGTGGCCATCAACACATTACCTATAATATATACACACAAAACAGTTTACACATACTAACAGTATAGAAATCAAAATTCTGATTACCTTGGTCAAAATATCTGATACCTCCTAGTCATATAACTTATGGCAAATCAGTTTGTCTGCCTTGGGCAAAATATCCCCACCTCCAGAAGGAGAATAAATAATAGTTCTCATTTTCACTATCTCACAGGGATATTGAGAAAATAAAATGAAAAAAAAAAGAGGCTGTACTTCGACATATCTCTAAAAGTGGTTTTCATTTGATTCTGTATTCCTAGAGGATATAAACCAAGAGTTATCATTTTTGTAGGCACGGGAATTGTCCAATTTCTAGGTACTTACTAAACACTTGCTTAAATAATATAAATGAAAATGAGGACGTCAGGAGGATTTAAGATGGTGGAGAAGTAGGGGGACTGGGATTTCCCTTGTCCCTCAAACACAGCTGTATTGAGGTCAGAACACTTAAAATACCCAGGAATACAGTCTGCAGAGTGACAGAGAAATCTCCACAGGTGGACGGAGACAGCTTGGTGAGACACAGGTGGATGTTTACAAATTGGTAGAGATAAAGTGCTGGGCCCCATAGGCACAGAGAGGAGGGGACCCCTTCCGTGGAGAGACAAAAGGAAGAGAAATAGAGGCTGTGAAAGTGTGGTATTATATTTGGAAAAGAGAAACACCTCTCTGAACCACAGACTGGGGAAGAAGAAATCAGCAGTTTGTACTTTGCAGTTTCTACTTTGCAAACAGCCTTAGTATTTGAAGACCGGGGTTTTCAGGGGTGCCAGACTTTCTCCAGACTGGAGTCCATGCCCTGTGCGTGCACCTGGTGGGGAGAGGCCCAGGGTATGGAATTGACCTCAGGGGTACACTGGCAGACCACAGTCCCTTCCCTAGAGTACTGTGGGAAAAAGGTTTAATGCTCCCCCCCCCCGCCCCGCAAAAGACCCTGCTGGCACCAGCCAGAGGCCCTTTGTGGACTGGGTGGAGTGGTGCTACCCCAGAAACAGGTC
Source organism: Prionailurus viverrinus (assembly GCF_022837055.1). Taxonomy (NCBI): domain Eukaryota; kingdom Metazoa; phylum Chordata; class Mammalia; order Carnivora; family Felidae; genus Prionailurus; species Prionailurus viverrinus. Next base: position 110,716,599 of record NC_062569.1, on the reverse strand, counting down.
TAGGCAGTGAGGGATCCTTTGAGACATCGGGTTTTGAATCCCAGCCAAGAGCTTAGAAGGTGTGGAAGACTGTGGAGCAGGACAAACAGCATGGTTTGAGATACCCAGTGCGAAGAGGAGAGATTGAGGAGTTGCCATTTTTCTCCCCACCTACACGATGGGGCTTCAGAGAACAGCACAGCGCCCCCAGTGGAGGCAAAACACACTTACACCAAATCCCGCCCTTCTGTGCCTGGTGACTACATATCTAAAGGAGCAGAATTGACACTGAGTGAACCAGCAGGCATCTCCTCCAGACCAGCACAGTCACTGGTCTCAGGCACCAACAGACAAGTGTAGTGTTTTTGTCTGTTAGGCTGGGTTTTTTTTTTTTAATGTTTTTTTTTTTTCTTTTTCTCTTTTCTTTCCTTCTCTTTCCCCCCTTTTCCCCCTTCTACCCTCTTTTTTTTTCTTCCCTTTGGAATCAAGCTCATCGTTTCTGATTGGATTTTTGGTCAATTCATCTCTCTCTCTCTCTCTCTCTCTATATATATATATATATATATCTTTTCTTTCTTTCTTTCCTTTTCTGTTCTGGTTGTCTGTTTAATCAGGCATTTTTACTCTATTCTTTTTATACCTTTTCTGTATCTCCTTCTTCTTTATTTTCCTCTCTCTCTCTGTCTCTCTGTCTCTCTCTCTCTGAATTAAGCCTTATAGTTTCTTTGATTCTCTGCCTGGTATTTTTTTTTTCACCCCTTTCATCTCTTTCTTTGTATGAGATAAATTTCCCCCCACACATTTTTCCTTTTTTCCAGGATTACTTCATATGGGATAAGGTTCCCCCCCACACACACACACACCTTTTTCACTTTTTCCAGGGTTATTTCAACAAACAAATCAACAATCCACCACTACGTGCAGTGGGATAGAGAGCCAAAGACTCAACAACAGAGTGCATGCAACACACTCCAAAAACACTGCCTAAAGTACCAGGCCCTGGACAGTGTATAACGCTTTTTAATATACTAGTATTCACAGGTATAGGACACATAACAAGCTATTAAAACACGTAAAAGACAGACACCTAGCCAAAATGAGGAAATGGAAGAATTCTCAAAAAAAAAAAAAATTCCAGGAAGAAATGACAGCCAGAGAATCGCTCAAAACAGATATAAACAACATATCTGAATAAGAATTTAGAATAACAGTCATAGGATAGTAGCTGGGTTTGAAAAAAAAAAACACATAGAAGACAACAGAGAATCCATTGCTGCAGAGATCAAAGACCTAAAAAATAGCCACAATGAATTAAAAAATGCTGCGATTGAGATAGAAAATAAACTAGATGCAGTGACAGCAAGGATGGAAGAAGCAGAGAAGAGAATAGGTGAAACAAGATAAAATTTTGGAAAATGATGAAGCTGAAAACAGAGGGACAGGAAATTACTAGACCATGAGGGGAGAATTAGAGACCTAAGTGATTCAATGAAACAAAATAATATACATTTCATAGGAGTTCCAGAAGAAGAAGAGAGAGAGAAAGGGGCAGAAGGTTTATTTGAACAAATTATATATGAGGACTTGCCTAATCTGGGGAAGGAAACAGACATCCAAGTCCAGGAGGCACAAAGAACCCCCTTCAAAATCAACAACAGGTCAACACCATAACATATCATAGTGAAACTGGCAAAATACATAGATAAAGAGAGAATTCTGAAAGCATCTAGGGACTAAAGGTCCTTAACCTTTAAGGGTAGACACATAAGTTTAGTAGCAGAACTGTCCATTGAAACTTGGCAGGCCAGAAGACAATGGCAGGAAATATTCAATGTGCTGAATAGGAAAAGTGTGCAGCCAAGAATCCTTTATCCAGCAAGGCTGTCATTCAGAATAGAAGGAGATAAAGATCTTCCCAAACAAAACTGAAGGACCTCATGACCACTAAACCAGCCCTGCAGGAAATCCTAAGGGGGACTCTGTGAGTGGAAAGCAGCAAAGACTACAAAGGACCCAAGACATCACTGCAAGCACAAAACATACATATAACACAATAATTCTAAATGAGGAAGTCAGAATGCTCTTTTCAAATATTAAATATTACAATGAAGGAGTATTACTGTATGTCTAAACATGTCCATAATTAACCTATAAATTTGCTTCATAAATTTTCTATTATACTTATCAATATTGCAAGAGAAAATTAGTTTTCTAAATGTTTATTTATTTTTGATAGAGAAGGCAGGAACAGGGGAGATGCAGAGAGAAAGAGGGACAGAGGATCCAAAGTGGGCTCTGCACTGAAAGCAGAGAGCCAGATGCAGGGCTTGAACTTATGAACTGTGAAACCATGACCTGAGCCAAAGTTAGCCACTCAACCGACTGAGCCACCCAGGCACCCTGAGAAAATGAGTTTTAAATAAATTTGAGCCCAAAGGCAAAAAAAATGACAAGCAACTACCACAAAGAGTATTGACTATGTTTTTATATTATGCTTTTTCTAAGAAATTCTAGAGTGGATTTTGTTTTGCAAATGAACTATTGTAGAGATGATCTTTCTCCCATTCATTTGCCACTTAAAGTGACACTTGATTATGTTACTGAATGACAGTAAACTTGAAAGTGCTTACATTAATGGCAGTTTTTATTCCTATTTTAATTAAGTATAGCTCAACATTTAAAGCACTTGATAGTCAACAGTGTATGGAGGGTTATATAAACTATATCCTGCGAGCTAAATCCAGCCCAGTGTCCATGAGTTAATGAATTTTCTTTTTTAAATAGTTTAAAATAATCAAAGCAAGAATATTTTGTGACATGTGAAAATCATGTGAACTTCAGATTTCAGTTTCCATAAACTAAGTTTTACTGGAATATAGGCACACTCATTCATTGTCAGTGTATTATCGATATCTACATTCATCTGATGGCTGAGTTAAGCAGTTGCAACAGAGAACATATAGCCTGAAAAGCTTAAAATATTTACTACCCGACCCTTAAGTGAAAAAGTTTGCCAACCTCTGATCTGTAAGGAGATGGAAACTGATACTGACACTAATATTGGAATATTGGACACTAATATTGGAAGTTATTCCACACTGAAAATACAACATACCATATTTTCTAAACTGCCTTTCAACCAGTTAACAGTATAAAAAGTGCCAAAAAGTACTCTACCTGCCATTTTCCTTGGGTGACCTGAAAATAAAAATTCAAAGTGTTAAGTAGAGTTTGAGACAGTTATAATTGTCACATCATTCATCAAAGTGCAAGTTCTTAATATATTTCCTCTAAAATGTTTCCTTAAATCAAAATGCTTATATAGTATCAGATGCTGACAAATGTCTGTAGATTGAAGGAAGTGAACAAAGGCAGAGAGAAGATTCTATTTTAAAAATAATAATATTTACTGTCTTTAAACTTACTTTTTAAACCACTCTTATAAGGTTTTCTCTCTCTAAATAAGCATTTTTTTTTTAGTAGATCAGCAGAGGACTCCAGTTGTTGGCATTAACAAAATTAGGAAACTTTTTTTTGGTAGATAATGAGTTTTGTAGTTTAAAATCAATGAAAAGTAAATAAGGTGTTATACAGAAAAGGGTTTAAGGGATTGGGAAAGGTCAGGACTGACTAAACTACAGGATATTGCATAGCCTTTAAAATTCATTAATTTTATGTAACAGACACTTAACAGAACTTCCCATGTGGCAGAAAACTGTGCTAAGTGTTTTACAAAAATGAATTCATTTAATCCTCATTAAGATTATTAAGAGCCATTAGAATCCCCATTTTACAGGTAAAGAAACTGAGGAACAAAGAAGCTACATAATTTACCCAAAGTATTTCTAAAGTTTTTTTAATAAAGCAGAATTAATAGTAAATTATCTTTTTTATACAAATATGACATTAAAACTTGGTAATTTATCTAAAATCATCTGGCCAGGAGTGCCAAAAGCAGGATTTGAACCCAGGGAAGTTGGCTGCAAGGTCATGTTGCCTTTTAGGTCACATGAGAGGGGTCTTCAAAGGCCTCACATCCTTAGGTTCTCACAGAGGCTTTGGTCACAACTGGAGGAAGTATTCTGTGAAAAGTGAGAAGGCTAAACTGGGGAGACTGGTCATGGCCCTCTCCCTTGCACAGACAACTACCTGAGTATCTTTGGGTAAATTACTGAAATTTCCTGTGCTCTGGAGTGCTTATTAGAAACAATGAAGAGTAATAATAACTATCTCATAGCATGGCTATTGGGAATAAATGAGTTAACATAGATATGAAGCCTGGCACACTGTAAATGCCACGTACATGCTTGCTGTTATTGCTAGTAAACACAGAAGTTGTGACAAGAGAGGGTGCCAAGTTTAAAATGTTGGCACTATTAATTATGCTGTGAGGTTACACAGTACCCCTACTCATGCTCCCCTACATCCAAGAGCTGGGCCACAACTATCCTCCAAATGCCCCAAACCCTAAGAATACTGAGTCTAGCATGGGGGATAAGAGAAAGAGCTAAAAAGGTATTACATTGAAATAAAGAGTGCTACTGAACATGTACATTTTTAGAGTCTGCTTACCTAAAGTCAAGTACACGGATGTCCTTATAGCCTGGTAACCCAGTAAATGCATTTTCAACCTGTTAAAAATAAAAATAAAATTTTTAGCTATGTAGAAATGTGAAAAGGTACATATAAAATACTGCTTTAAGAGCTGACTATAAAGTGCACTGTTTATAAGTGGTGGAAGCTTGTACATGTATACAGATACATAGTGGACAGAATGTTACATAAGAAAACTATAATAATTAACCTTGTTAGAAAATAGTTTTTAACACAACACTGCCACATTTTTCTTTCACATTAAGGTTTTGATATGCTTTAATATTAATTTCTTTCCAAACTGTGAAAACCAACTTCTTGTTGGCAAAACACTGCTTTTTCCCTTGTGGGATGAAATGTAGATAACAGCATTAGTTTTCCCCCCAAAAAAGCTACAATAGCATTTTTAAAGGTAATTGTTTGGATTAGAAATCTGGTGCAGCATACACACTAACAGTGAAGTATTCGTTTTCTTTCAGTGTAAAGTTTCTGAAGGCATCTGTTTCCTGTTCCTACAACACGAGGGAACTGTGAACACAATCAAAATTAGAAAATAGTCCACAAGCTGAAGCTCAGTCCCCAGAAGAGAGGCCCTATTGATTGGGTGTCATGATGTAGGTTACGAAGCAGTGACCAGGTAACTTAATTGTCAAAAGCTCAACTTATGAGCATCACATTGACAGGAAGCAAGTAGATATTTAAGATCCAGCCATGTAAATCAATATGAGCTTAGTGAATAGAGGGTTGGAAAGAATGCTAACTGAACTAAAAATCTAAAAATAGTCAGGTCATGCATAAATATGTATTTTAACAACATCGAGCATTTAACCCAGATTTCAGAAGGTGACACTCTCACCAGAAAAGTCACAATGGAACCAACACCAGAACAAAGGAGGGAAGTTATTAATGGATTCTGGAGACATCTCTCTCTGGGCATTTGCTTTTAAAGCCAAGTCTTGATAAAATTGGGAGAATGGGATTTTTTTAAAAAATGGTTCACCAAAGACCTTAACACCTTAAGGATAAAGAATCCAAACCCATGTAACTCTTTGGCTATCATAATTTGCCTTGTTTTATTCTCTTAGAGGAAAGACAGAAGTGCCATAATTCTTGTGGGATAAAAGTAGAGATGGAATCCGCAGGATAGGAACTCGAAAATGAGTCAGTCTCAATTGTTTCTGCTGGCAAAGTAAGTGCCTTATTTTATAGAACTAATCCTGCCCTGCCCACCAACCATATCAGTTTTCATAAGATTAAAATGAATGCACCTGAAAGTACTCCGTTAACTGAAAAATGCAATACAACTGTATGTTATTATTATCACTGGCCCATCTCATTTGGGGCTTTGCCAGCTCTTGAGTCTAACCACACACAGGTATTCTAATTCATCACATCTGGTTAGCTACCATACAGGTGTCCAGTTGAATCACTGCACTTTATTAACATCAAGATTAATAATGGGTACAGCCTACTGAATGACTTCTATGTGCCTGGTGCTTTGCAAAAGCACTTCTTGCAATAATGCCAAGAGATACCTATTTTCCCAGTTTTATAGATGAGAAAACGGAAATATCAACTAACTTACCCCAGTCCGTGCATTTGGTTATATGACTAAATCAGAATTTATTCAACCCAAAATCTTTCTAACACCAAAGCCCGTATTCTTCCCAATGAATTTCATGCTTTCTCCTCTTCTTCTTCCCCCTGCTTCATGATAAGGATGTTACAGAATTGGGACCAGGACTGGGAAAACCGTGAAGCTCACTTTAACTTCTCAGCTGAATTAAAATTAAGGGGAATGTACATGGTATAAAGGAAGGAACACTTTGAAGGGAAGGAGGAGACCTGATTTTCTCTTCTACTCCTAGAAGTTGAAATGACCATTAACAATTTACTCAGCCTCCTAAGCCTCATGTGTAAAATGGAGATGTTTACTCTCATGGTTGCTGTTAGCCAACAGACCAAGCAGCTTGCAGAACATAAGGCACAATGCAAGGACACTGTGTTGATGCTGTGGCTCTCTTCAGGTATCTATGCTCCCAAGCCTATCGTGCTGACCTTTTTCTCTCTGATGTCATACTTGGTGTCATCCCATGCTTATCTTACTCTTCTCATTTAAAAAAAGCAATTGCTCCTGAACCTCAATCCTCTTTAAGCAGGCTTTCTTTTTCCTTGTATGTCTTCCCGTGTTATTACCCAGGAAATAGTATTAAAGGAGCAATCCCTGTGACTGTGTCCTAAAGGGAGAGAGCTAGAGGGGCCCCCTCAATTTGCAGTAAACACAGTGGCAGAACCTTTCAGACCCACAACCTCTGACTCTGCTGTTTTACACAAAGAAGTGCCTGTTGGTAGACATTTCATTGCAGGTAAGGGGATGGGGCTATACAGATTGGCCAGGGAAGAAACCATTTCATGGTAGGCCTAGACCATTCATCACCCCCCAGATCACCTCAAACCAAGAGCTATCTACCTCATAAAGTCTCTGTTGGAGATGTTTTTCAAAATGTTTATTAGACTTCCTATAAATATTCAGTCATACAGTGCAATTGTTTATCTAAACACTCAGGCTTCTTAAGGTTCTTTACTCCAAGAGCAGAGAGAACCAGAGAGCTGATCCAAGACACTATCTGATGCCAGGTGGCCACTAGCCTGACTGACATTTCTTCCACATACCATCCAGCCTTGCAACTTGGCCACACAGCTAGGAAAATTAATTGTCTGGCTTACACTCTCCATGTCTGATGGCTACAATGATGCTGTTTGGCTGAGAGATGCATATTTCTTTTTCTCATCTAGACACAGTGTCTAGGGAAGGAAATGAGTCCAAGGTAATGGAATTGGAAAACTTGGGCAAGGAGAGCCCCATCAAGAGGGAATGGAAAAGAAATAAACAGGAAGGAATGATGTCCCCTGTCAATGGACAGAGAGGGGAGATGGGCACTGAATGCCTCACCACACAAGAGAAAATCTACACAAGAAGGGGGCCAAGTATCGATCATTTTTAACTGAAAAAATCTTGAGTTCAAGTCCTATATAGAATTCTTACAGAAAGTAAAGTTGCAGGATAGTCTAATGTATGATTCTTTAAAGACCTTTTTAAAAATACCTCCAACCAAGGTGCCTGGGTGGCTCAGTGGGTTAAAGGTTCAACTTCAGCACAGGTCATGATCTCACAGTTCGTGGGTTCAAGCCCCACATCAGGCTCTCTGCTGTCAGCACGGAGCCCACTTGGGATCCTCTGTCCCCCCTCACTCTGTCTCTCCCCCACTCATGCTCTCTCTGTCTCTCCAAAATAAATAAACATTTAAAAAAAATAAAAAATAAATAAATATACTTCCAACCAAGGAACAGAGATAGGAAAATTTACTTTTCAGTGGATACTGTTTTGTCCTTTTGGACTAGGTACTGTATACTACCCATGTGTTAACTGCCTCAAATTTTTTAATTTAGAAAAAGAATATTAAATATGAAATTAAAAGAAATTAAATTTAATGTTCCTTCAAGAAAAACAATACGATACACGTAGTTTCTCAAAGATACGCATTTCTCCAAATACTGTCAAGTTAAAACCATGCCACAGAACACACTCTTCTTTGGCTGTGCAGCAAAAGTTTGGAAATAGTATTTATTTGTTAGCAGATGGCAAAGGTGTGAAAGGTTTTGCTTCAATTAAATAACTCATCTATCTTTCTGTGATCTTTTTACAGAATTTTCTGAAGAAGTGGCTAAGTTACAGCCCTCTGTACCAAGTAGAAGAGTTTGATTCCTTAACCCACCTTTAACCAGTCTTGTGAATATGGGAAATTTACAATCCCAGCAAAATTTCTTGTTGAAAGGAAGGAAGGAAGGAAGGAAGGAAGGAAGGAAGGAAGGAAGATGAAAGGAAGGGAAGGGAAGGAAGGAAAGGAAGGGAAGGGAAGGAAAGAAGGAGGAAAGAAGGAAGGAAGGAGGAATGGAGGAAGGGAGGGAGGGATGGAGAGAGGGAGGGAGGGAGGGAGGAAATAAGGAAGGAAGGAAGGAAGGAAGGAAGGAAGGAAGGAAGGAAGGAAAAGAAAGAAAGAAAGAAAGAAAGAAAGAAAGAAAGAAAGAAAGAAAGAAAAAGATGAAAGGAAGGGAAGGGAAGGAAGGAAGGAGGGAAGGAGGAAGGGAGGGAGGAATGGAGAGAGGGAGGGAGGGAGGGAGAAAGGAAGGAAGGAAGGAAGGAAGGAAGGAAGGAAGGAAGGAAGAGAAAAACAGGAAAGGAAAGGAAAGGAAAGGAAAGGAAAGGAAAGGAAAGGAAAGGAAAGGAAAGGAGGAAGAAAGAAAACCAAAAAATCACCCACCTCTGAAATAAACTCTTCTACAAGGTGCTGGTGCTGAAAGTTGGAGGGATCCTGTAGTTCTTCCCTATATTGCTCTCCCAAAAGGTGGATACTAAACTCTGCAATCTGCTCAGTTGCTGGTTTTGTGGTTTCTTCCATGACATTCTCAATTTCATTACTAATCTGGATTTTTAGAGAAAAGGCAAAAAAATGTCAATGTTTACTCATGCAACCAACAAATACCTACTGATTGCTATATATCAGACACTGTGCCAAAAGAAACTGCTAATGATGGCCTTTTATATAGTGTTTGACTTTGGAACTAGCTGGGTAGACTTTAAGACATAGGCTAATATTAAAATTACTGTGCATTTGTACATTCCTTTGAACACACAAAGACTGCTTCAGGGAAAGACCGGAAAAATTTCCAGATAACCACCAAAGTTGACCATCTGTGAGTTAAAAGAGTTGACTATACTAATATTATCATCTAAAAATAAACTAGAAGAGTTGTCCTCAAATTTTTTGGTCTCAGGACCCCTCGAACTCTTAAAAATCATTAAGAAATACAAAGACATTTGGGTTTTTTTTGGACTATCTCTATAGATATTTACCAAACAAAAAATTAAAAGAGAAATTTTAAAATATTTGTTAATTCATTTAAAAATAATAAACTCCTTGCATTGTAAAAAGTAATAACATATTTTGCAAAATAAAAAATTAACATGTAACATTGTTTACATTTTTACATACTCTTTAATTTGGTTGGCTTAATAAGAAGACAGTAGATTCTCATATCTGCTTCTACATTCAATCAGTAGCACTATGTTGTTTTAGTTGAAGTATATGAAGAAAAGTATTAAGGAAGGGAGAAATATAGATACACATAGACATAGACACAGATATATAGATATATATAATATATATTTTGAATGTTTATTTTGTGAGAGAGAGAGCTCATATGTACATGCAAGAGAGAGTGCAGAGGGACACTCGGTGGGAGGGACAGAGGGAGAAAGAAAGAGAATCCCAAGCAGGCACTGCTGTCAGCACAGAGCCCGATGTGGGACTCAATCTCACCAATGGTGAGATCATGACCTGAGCCAAAATCAAGAGTCAGACACTTAACCAACTGCACCATCCAGGTGCCCCAGGAAGGGGGAAATATATTAATAGCCTTTTCAAAATTGTACAGATACTTTTTATTTTTTTATTTTCTTAATTTACATCCAAGTTAGTTAGCATATAGTACAATGATTTCAGTAGTCGATTCCTTAATGCATCTTACCCATTTAGCCCATCTTCCCCTACAGCCCCTCCTGTAACGCTCTAATTTGTTCTCCATATTTAAGAGTCTCTTATGTTTTGTCCTCCTCCCTGTTTTTATATTATTTTTGCTTCCCTTCCCTTATGTTTATGTACAGATTCTTTTTAGATACTACACCAAACTCAACAAGTGGTAATTACTTAAAGATTAGTTGCTGTGTGGAATCTGAAACAGTATCAATGAACGTTTTGTATTCTGTAACAGTAATATCCAGGTCTTCCAGTGGCCAATACTGTAACAATTTGAACAAAATAAATAACTGATTATAATCCAAAGAATAAAATAAATATCCATGAGTCCATATTGATAGAAATAGATGATTTAATAAATAAATGAGAGTCAACATAGTCTCTTATGGAAGAATTCCAATTAATAAATGTAAAAAGAATGAGTGAAGTAAAATATTGCTACTAGAATGCTATAGTAATAACTGCTACATGGCAGATACACTTGAGCTCATCCAAGTTCCTCCATTTTGATACACAAGAAGAGGGGCTGGAATGGAAGAATGGCTAGCCTAAGGGCTCAGAGCAACCCAATGGCAGAGTCAGGAAGACACTACAGAGGCTATGCTTCAGTGTATCATTTTTTATCCTTGATAGATCATATCATCAGACCTTCATAACCTCAGAATAGGAAAGAACCTCAATGATCCTACCATCCCTTGTGATGCTTGAAATTCTCTCTACAATATCCCTGACAAATGGCTGCTCATCTTCAGTTGAAATGTCTCTGATGAGAAAGAGTCATGATTTTCAAAGACAGACCATTACATTTCATATGAAAAAGCTCTCACGGTTGTAAAGTTCTTTAATTTTTTTTTCTTCTTTGCCCTTCACAACTTGATTCCTGCTTCCCTTTTCCAGCCTCATCTTCCTCCCCTCCCCCTTTCACTATCTACTCCAGCCATGTTAAATTCCTACTTACAGACCAAGGAATGGTCTAATTCTCTCATCTCAGGCCTAAGCAGTGTTATTCCCTTTGCTTTGAGACCTCAGGCCAAGACCCTTCACCTTTCTCTTCTTCTGGTAAGTTCTATTCACCCTCAGTTCAGACCTCACTCCCATCAGAAAATTTCTCAGAACTGCCCCCTCAAAACTGACCCAGTGCTCCTAATGTTCTAGTTCATTCTGCATTTGCCCTATCATAGTGCATACCATACAGAGATTATAGTGCATGTTTACTTATCAGTATGCCTCCTAAAACAGTAACAGGCACATATCAGGCACATATATTTTTTTGGCATTTTTATTAAGGTATAACTGATATATAACAAACATACATTACTTTCAGGTATACGATGTAATGATTCAATATTTTTATGTATCGAAAAATGATCATCACAATAATTCCAGTTAACATCCATCACATACACAGAAAATTTTTTTCTTGTGATGAGGACTTTCAAGATCCACTCTCCTAAGTACTTTCAAATAAGCAATATAGTATTGTTAACTACAGTTACATTATGTACTTTACATCCCCATGACATATTCATTTTATAACTAGAAATGTATACATCTTGTCCCCATCACCCATTTCACCCACTTCCATCCAAAGTTCTTAATATTAAGCCCAAATATATTTTCCTATAAGTTCCACCACTGATCTCAGTTCTGTAATCTGGGACATATATAAAAATTGTAGTCACCAGACAGCCTTTCAAATAAGTATAGACAGCTATCATGACTTCCCTGAGTCCTTTAGCTCCTCTCCTCCAGACATTTCTCAGGCTCTTAATATCTTCCTTAGAGTGTGGTATACACAAGTTAGGTCTGATCAATTAAAACATGATAGAATACCACCTATTATAACATATTCTATATTTCTATTAATGCAACGTACAGCTACACTAGTTTTTACTAGCTCTCCCCTAGTAACTGCATCATACTGCTGATGCATATAGAGACTAACATCAATAAAAATTCTTAGTCTAATGTAATTTTATACAAAATTTTGCATTTTTCAATATTAAATTTTATCTTGCTAAATTTGGACAGAAACTTCCATTCCCAGTATTATTATAAAAGAAATATCCTTAGTAATCTTCCTGCTACAGAAAGCCTAAAGTGCTGAATAAATATTTTTTAATGTTTCTAATGCATAGGTGGTTTGCAAGAAAGTTAAGGAAATCCTAACAGGTCAAGAAAAACAGGTTAGAAAAATCAAGAGAGATGAATCAGTGTTGCATGAGTACACAGTATATCTGCTGATCCTTTGTAACCTAGACTTTAGTTTTAAATACCACAAAAGGGATAGGATAAAAAGTTAAAGGTCTGTACATTTTGAAAGGTCAGATCAAAGACTCCCACATAATGGTGAAGAATATAGCTACACTTCTGGTGAGCATAGAATAAGTACAGACTTATCAAATTACTATGTCATACACCTGAAACTAAAGTAATATTGTGTGTCAACTATACTTCAATTTAAAAAAAAAGATCCAGGGCACCTGGGTGGCTCAGTTGTTAAGCATCCAACTCTTGATTTCAGCTCAGGTCATGACCTCACAGTTCAGGAGACTGAGCCCCACATGGGGCTGTGTGCTGACAGCATGGAGCCTGCTTGGGCTTCTCTCTCCCTCTCTCTCTGCTCCTTCCCCATGTGTGCACGTGTGCATGCACTCTCTCAAAATGAATAAACATTTAAAAAAATTTTTTTCTAGAATAAGGAAATAAGAAATTTTCAGACAAGCAAAATCTTAAAAGGAACCAATGAGAGACTCTCACTAAGGTATTATTAGAAGCATATATTTCAAAAAGAAAATTATCCTAGAAGGGAGATCTCAAATGCACAAAAAGAGGGGCGCCTGGGTCCCTCAGTCAGGTGAGCATCTGACTCTTGATTTCAGTTCAGGTCATCATCTCATGGTTCGTGGATTCAAGCCCCACATCAGGCTTCCCACTGATAGCTAAGAGCCTGACAGGAGTCTTCTGTCTCCCTCTCTCTCTGACCCTGGCTGTGTGCTCTCTCGCTCTCTCTGTCTCTCAAAAATAAATAAACATTAAAAAAAATTTTTAATGTACAAAAATAATTTTATGAAAATAAAATAACACACATCCAGGTAAGTGTAAAACAAATTTTATGTGAAACAAACATAATACTGTCTAACTTGTGGGATTAAAAAGAAAACTAAAAGAGAAAGAAAGAACAAAAATATTTAAAAATAGAATATAAATCAGTAAAGGGATTATTTGAGTAACAATGTTCCAGTGTTCCTCATTGCTCAAGATAAGGATTAAGATTTGAAAAACTTACATTTTGCTAGATTATACATTATAATTCATGGGGTAATTTATAGAGTATATATATATATATATATATATATTATATAGAATGTATTACAAATATTAAGTAACATATTAAGTAACTACTAGCAAAACAGAAATGAGGTATACAGTTTCTAAAACAGTAGATGGAAAATTAGGAAAATAAGGAAAAAAATGAACTGTAAAAATAACTTCGGGCTTCATTTTGAACTAGAGGTACAGGGATCTAATTCTTGTTAGGTATCTTTATACTGTTTTGTTTTCTTACTGATTCTATAAATTGGCTTGAAATTATCCTCTCTTTTAGATATTAATGTTCCAATTATATACAATTCAATTATGTACAATTCCTTCATGTTTATTATAGGGAATTCTATCTCATTCCATAAATGTTCCCATACCTAAACCATAACTATTGTGCTTCAAGTTCAGATCCATGGTATCACTTTTTATTCATTCATTCACAAATATTTATTGAATGACAATATTTCCCAGCACCATCTAGTCTGGACGAAGTTGTACAGAGGGTAAATGTATTGATTCAGGAATCAACCCAGGTGTCCAATATTATTAGCAGCTTTGTTCAGTGAGAGGGAAGGTGGGGAGGCAGAGTAGGCTGATGTAACATGATTTCACAGAAGTTAAAATGTTGAAATTGGAAGAAAATGTGCAAGGTAACTAAATTGCATCTTTCTAGTGAATATGTTCAATCAGAGTTCGCACTGTATTAATATAAGATTTATGAACCCCAAAATTTTAAAAATTCATATTTAACAAAATTTCTAACAAAATATTTCTATCTTCCTAGGCAGCCTGTGTACTTTCTTTTTAAAACTGAATGTTACAGAAAGTAAACTTAATATTGTTTCATGGACAGGTTACTGTTAATAATGATGCATTTAAAAAACACGCTATTTCTTGATTTTTCAACTGCATAAAACCTACATCCTTTTCCTCTGAAGAAAACAGGGCAATAGAAGAACATAGGCAAATGACAGTAAATTATGTCACAAAGCCCACAAGTGACAATGAGTTTACCATGATAATTCCCCAAGCACAAGTCATTTCATTTACAACTTGAAGCTCTCTCTTGCAAAAGCAGATTGACTCAACTCTCCAAGGAATCTTAGGTTCTTTTTAATATACTGGTTTTAGAATCTACATTTCCATAAAGGAAACCACATGAAGTTTTGTGCAGTTTAGCAGTGGAACATAAGTCTCTCTTAACCCTGTTCTCCATGTTAGAAACTAAATAACAAAACAGAGCATCACTCACACTCTCCCCAGGCCTCTCCTTGCTGCGATCTGAGATACCTTCAGAGGTGGTCACCCCTGGATATGGAACACTGACAACAGCACCTAAGTAGAAAAACAAAAACATGTACATGAACGTAGTCCCTAAGTCAGAATCATATCAGGAAATAACGAAGCTGACTTCAAAACCATTCCTGTAAGTCATTTGCTTTATCATCCTGGAAATTCAGTACATTCTAACCTTAAGAAACATTTGCATAGAATCTTCCTAGAACAGAAAATAATTACAACTCATTCATTCAAGCAACAAGCATTTAAAGAGCACCTACTATATGTCAGCCACTATGTAAGATTTGTTAAGGATACAGACAAAATTTTTATCCTTAAGGAGCTACCTAGTAAAGAGACAGATACTGAAAAATATAATGTTACCTGATAGGGAAAGTGAGTGAAGGTTGGACACTGGCTAGGAATTGATCATTGTTGAAGCTTGGCCTCATTGTGCTATTCTATTTTTTTGTATATGTTTGAAATTTGTAATAAGGAAAAGCTTTTTTAAAAAAATTAAAAATAAAGAAAGCAACTTCCAATTCATAGGAAATACAAAAATCAAGGAAACATGTTAAAGTACACCACAGAATGCAATCAAAAAAATCCTTACTCAGAGAAACTCGTAGAAGACAAATGACAAATGGTGGAACTAGAAAGGTTCTACTGTTGGTATAAGCAGTGGTTACAGAGTGTTTGCCTTAAAGTAATTCTTTAGGTCATACGTTTGTATTAAGTAGTTTTCTGATTTTTATTATACTCAATAATTAAAGGTCTTTAAGTACCCACAACATAATTCCTTAAAATAAATGAAAGCACAATCACTTTTTCTTGAGACTCTTGAACAACATATAAGGAGAGAGAAGCCTGGTACTTTTTAAATGTGAGGTGGAACATGTGCTTGCTTAAAAGATCATCTTAAACCACAAATAATTTTTAAAAAGTGAATAAATGCACAAGAACATACCTCCTGATGTTGGGGCATCACCAACAGGAACTGGAGATGACAATTCAGGGCTAAGGTAAAAAATGTTTAACATTAATAAAAATGATAGAAATATGTGGATATATTTTGGGGTTTATTTTCCCAAAAGGAACTCACTAGATCTCCAAACAAGTGTTTCCAAACCCAAGTACTGATTTAACAAGGTTTAAGAAATAATAGTTTTCATAATTCATTTATCTTACATGTATTGATTTCTACTCAAGTAGAATCACCCTATACAAAGTACTTCCCTACTTACTATTTTATCAGCCTGTTTGATTTCTTCTCAGTTATTATCACTATGTGAAATTATTTGTTGATTTATTTATCTACTTCTTTATCTCTGTCTCTAATCTCTTAATCCTCTAGAAGGGCATTGTCATGGTAGTCACTGGACTTATGTGGTAATTTAAATTAACTAAAATTAAATAAAGTTTAAAATTCTGTTCCTCATTCATACTGGCCACATTTCAAGTGTTCCACAGTCACATGTGCCTAATGGCTATCATATTGGGCAGCACAGTAAAGAACATATCCTTCATTGCAGTAAGTTCTATTGAACAGGACTGCAGTTAAGAATATAAATTCTTTGAGATTAGGAATCTCATATTTTTACTCTATCTCTAACCTAAAATAGTATCTAGGCATCTAGTATTTAGTAGGCACTAAATAGATATTTTTAGGATAAATTAATAAAAAATACTATTAGCCAGGCAGTGTACAAGACATCGGGAATATTGTGTGGACAAAACAAACATGATCTATTAAAGTTATAGTCTTACAGAAAATAGACAACAAATAAATGATTACAAATTTAACAAATAGTACTGGTAGGAGGGTACTTGCTGCTAAGGGGGAAAAAACCCAGAAATCTCATCTCATTTGAGGGATCACAGAAATCATAAAATGTTTTTATTTATAGAAAGTCAAGCTTAGAGAAATGACTTGCTATAGGTCATACTGCTAACAGGCTACAAGTAACCAGGTATCATTTAACCATGATGCTCTGCAACAAGAAGAAAAAATCGAAACAATTGGAAAAGTCCCTCCTCCAAAGGAAAGAAAATAGGTTTCTGCAAGTCCAAATTTCCACATACCCCCAAAATATAAAATTTAAAGTATAGTAATTTTAGGAAGTTTTAGAACTTTAAAGTTTGTGGATATGTCCTAAGGGAAAAGGGATGTTCCACTAAACTTTTACAAAGGAGTTGGATGGTGATTATATCTATTGGATGCTAATGACATTACTGTTAAGAGTTGAAAACTGTCTTCAACTTTACAAAAGTCAGCTTCCTAAGGTGATGTGATTACAGTCAAAAATGTCTCCCTCACAGACTTGCCAATGTTCCAGTGACTCCCATCTTCAGAAGCACTCCTTTAGATTGTCTTAGTGCTCTAAATAAGGTCATTGGGGGGCGGAGGTAGGGGGTTACTCAAAGCCACCAGACAAACATGATATACATACTGAAGCATCAGTTTACTTGAAGCATAGGCAGGTAGGGAACTAAGTAAGAACTAATGTGTAACTCAAAACATTTTAATATTAAAACAAACATGGCTATATTGTGGAGTTGACTATAAAGTTAAAGTTAGTATTAAGATATTAAGATCTTTCAAAGACATTTCCTGACTGGCACTGGAGTTGGGGAGTCAACTAGGGCAATGTTCCCTAAACTCCCAAGCTTTGGTAGAAAATTTGAGAAACTGGGGCACCTGGCTGGCTCAGTTGGTGGAGCAAGTGACTCTTGAGCTTGGGGTTGTGAGTTCGAGCCCCATGGTGTGTGCAGAGATTACTTAAAAAATAAAAAAATCTTTAAAAAAAATAAAAGAAAGAAAGAAAATTTGAGAAACTGAGTTTTTACAAATCTCATAAAGATTCTTCTGCTTTTTAAAAATACTATCTAGAAAGAATAACATATTAAACCATTACACTAAACCTATCACTTTTGGTTATTTTATAGTGCATTTGCAGGAAATTGCTTCTCAGTGAGCTGTCATCTAGAAGAACCTAAGGAATATGACATCTGGATAAGTCATTATTATGAGTGATGAGTGGAGAAAGGGCCTGGGTGATGAGAAAGCATCAAGAGGCTTCTCAAGTTGCAGGGAATAGAGCTAAAAGCAAGTAAGATTCAAATGCATTTGAGACAGACATTAACATAATCAGGCCCGAATAGGATCTATCAGTTGTCCACAAAGTAGAACCCCTTGCCAATACCTTCATTTTATAGATGAAAAAATGAATAAAGCAATTTTTCCTGCATGACACAATGACTTGATATGGCCCAAGGCTATACTTAAAATTCCTGACAGTATCTAGTTCCCTTTTCAATAATAACACCAGCAGGAGTGAGTACACCTAGGGGCACCTGCATGGCTCAGTTGGTTGAGTGTTCAACTCGTGATTTCAGCTCAGGTCATGACCCCAGAGTCATAAGATTGAGCCCTGGGTTAGGCTCTGTACCGAGCATGGAGTCTGCTTAAGATTCTGTCTCTCACCCTCTGCCTCTCCTCACCGCACTTATGCTCTCTCTCTCTCTCAAATAAAACAAAAACTAAAAAAAAAAAAAAAAAAGAATGAGTACAACTAAATTTATCATAAATCATGCATTGTGTTAAGTGTTTTATCATGGTTAACTCACTTAATTGTGTCAATAACCTTAAAAGGAAGATACTAATATCCCCATTTATACTTATGAGGAAACTAATATTAGAAGAGGTTAAGAATTTGCTCAGAGTCACACAGTTAGATAATAGAGGAGCTATGATGTAAAACAGGTCCATTTGATTGAGAAACCTCACTCTCACTCATCTTAATTCCTCACAATATGGCCTTTACGTGAGCCATATTGACTAGAAGGGCAAACAACATGGGTGTAATGATAACAGCTTACATAAACTTAATGACCTAAAGGTCACAGTGTGTGAGGTCCCAGAAAGAGGAAAGGAAACCCAGTCAAAGTTAGAGAGCTATGGAGAGGAACCAGCTATGAGAACAAAGAGGTCAAAGCAAGACAGAGGGGCCAAAGCACAGCACAGTAACTAGAACTGGAAGTTGGGATGGTGTGGCCAAGAAACCAGACCTCACATGGTGTCAGTCAAATTGTCCCCACACCAAATCACATTTGATAAATAATAAGCTACAGGGATAAGGATGAAGCATAAGAAATACAGTCAATAATATAATAATAACCTTGTATGGTGACAGATGGTAACTACACTTATGGTGGTAAGCATTTTGTGATTATATAATTGTTGAATGACTATGTTATGTTGAATGACAAAAAGTTGTATGTCAACTATACTTTAATTAAAAATTTTTTTAATTTAAATTTAAAAAGAAATACTGCAACTAAAATAATAAGCAAATAGTTAATTAATTAAATTTAAGTTAATTCTCTAAGGAAGCATTCACAATGGAGAAGTTTGTTTACTTCAGCAGAACTAGATTTCACTTACTGAATTCAAATTAACATTATTTTAATGATGGTAAGTAGGCAACTCTCAGTAATTCAAATCATTCCAACTCTTAATCCCTCATTTTCCCACTCTCCTTTCAGAAAACAGCAAAAAACAAACACTTAACAACAAGAATCCTTTCAACATGTTCTCATTAGGTATGCCTCCTGCAGAGATCCCCTAAAATGTCACAACAGAACTAGAACACAGAGTTGTATTGAGTTTGGAGACAGAAATACTAGTTCATTTCTAGGCCGAACCACAAATTTGAGGTTGTTCAGCTAAGACCTTTAGCTTCATACCAGCAACAAACAACCTCCTACATTTTCATCTCCTCAGCTCAGCCAGCACATAATTTATTACTTCACTGCTACTGCCTAATTCTCTCAGAATTCAGGTGAGACTGTATCAAAAGATAGCACAGCCACACGGAGCATAAGCGTAATTTCACATCTAGATTACTACTCCCCTTGACAATTCTCTATACTCTGCTCTGCCCTTGAATCTGTTAACTGTGATCAGAACATAACACAAAAGAACTCAAGGCACAGAGCCAGGAATCCTTGGTGCTGGTCCCAGAAGTATCATTAACTTTGTGTACACCTTAGAAAAATATCTCAGTTGCTCTGGGCCTCAAGAACTTAATCTCCAAAACAGGAATACTTCCCTACCCTACCTATTTCTCAAAGGTATTGGTGAAAACTAAATGAAATATTATATGCAGAAGCATTACAAAAATATGAAATGCTAAACAAATATATGAGAAAACAGAGGATAATGGAGCAGGGATATACATGTACCAAATAAAATAAAACATTTGCTTAAAAAAAATGTATACTTGGTTTTGTGATCCATGATAGGCATCCTCAACTACAAATGTAAGTTAATTGATGTACAAAATAAAATCCCAAAGAACAGCTCTTATATTAAGAATATCACCAGAGACCTGATAATAAACTTGGGTAACTGAGCAGAAACTCAGTTATTCATTTAACAACTATTTGGTGAACACATAACCTAGGTGGGGCTTTGTACTGATTATGGAGACTATACAGGAAGTCCACAAGGTAGGGGGTTAAGCATTGACTGGAGCTAAGTGGAGATGCTTTCAAAATATGCAACTATAATGGAGACAAGTGCTGGAGGAGGGCCTTTTGTAAATAGGGAACATGGGAGAGATTTGAGCATGTTTAAATGCTCATAAGGAGTTAGTAATGGGAAAGGGTGAAGACTCAGGAGAGAGAGAAACAATGATCGGGAGATGTCTAAGAGGTAAGATTGGATGTAGGGTCCTAAGTAAGGTGAAAAATGCTCTTTTTTTTTTTTTTTTTTTTTAAGACAGCGGACAGATGATAGTAGGAGAAGCTTAAAGTGATACAAAACAGAGTATTTGATGCAAGGCTTAGGTCAGCAGGTGGGTTAGAGTTCACAGAGAAGCAGCAATTTAAATTACAGAGAACTGTGATAGGAACAATAGTGGCCTCCACATCCTTATCCCCAGCACCTGTGAGTATGTTAAATTACATACAAAGGAGGATTAAGATAGCAGTTGGAATTAAGGCTGCTCATCAGCTGGCCTTAAAATGGGGAGTGTAGCCAGGTTTATCCAGATGGATCCAGCACAATCATAAGGATCCTTAAATGTGGAAGAAGAGGCAGAAAAGTGTCAGAGTGATGAAATGTGAGAAAGACTTGACCAGCCATTACGAGCTTTGAAGATAGAAGGGGGTCATGAGCCAAGCAATGTGGGTGGTTTCTAGAAGCTGGAAAAGGCAAAAAAAAAAAAAAAAAAAAAAAAACCAGATTCTCCACTACAGTTTCCAGAAAGGAATGCAAACCTGGCAACATCTTGAGACCCACGTCAGATTTCTGAGCTATGTAACTGTAGGACAAATTTGTGTTGTTTTAAACTACCAGAGTCTGTGGTAATTTGCTACAGCAGCAATAAAATCTAACACAAGAATCTCAACACTGAGAATATGAGAGTAATCTCAAAAAAAAAACATAAAAATAAATTTGAATATAGAAAAGTGAAGAACACATAAAGGGTTACAATGGATCACTATAGAACTCGAGTTGGATAGGGGAGCCTGGGTGGCTCAGTGGTTTAAACATCCAACTTTAGCTCAGGTCATGATCTTGCAGTTTGTGGGTTCAAGCCCCGTGTTGGGCTCTGTGCTGACAGCTCCGACTGGAGCTGGAGGCTGGAGCCTGCTTCGGATTCTGTGACTCCCTGCTCACATTCTGTTTCTGTCTCTCAAAAATAAATAAATATTATAAAAAAAAAAAGAAAGAAAGAAAGAAAAGAACTCAAGTTGGATAAAGATGGGCTTAGTGAATTCTTAGGCCAGCCACTCTCATGGTTTCACTCCCAGTGTTACCTAACCCCAGGTCACCCCTTTCAGCAACTACCACGGTTGGCAGTTTTCACCCCACCCCAGCCTCATCTGTTCTAGTTAGATCGGAAAGATATTTTAAACTTTAAATTTCTCAATATTCATTTATATTTTCATATATTGTTATTTTAGTACATATGTTATTTTCTAAGCATGGTAAATCATATTTTCAGTTCCTTATACGTAGAACAGACAGCGCCTTATCAATAAAAATATACGATTCAGTGAGTCCTGCTATGATGCTTATTTATGAATTTGTTCCAGTGTGATTATCACAGTAAGAAATGAGCATAACACAAAATTTCTCCTTTATTTATGCATAATTTCATTGTGAGAAATGCTAGGAAGCCAAAGAAAGCTGCAGCCAGTTAAAGTGAGCCACACAGGAATACACAAAACACACACACACCACACCTTACATATCTTCCGGCTACCCCTGTGCCATGAGCCACACCCACTCTCAGATGGTGTTACAATTGTCCACCCTATTTCAGGTAAGCTTCCTTCCACCACTTGATAATAACCCACAAGCTACAAACTTGCTAACATCCACTTCCCAGTAAACTTCAGAGCTTCTTCTAGGTTAAGTGCCATATGCATTATGTTGTTTACATTCATCTTAACTATATAAGATGTGTAAAATGTGCCACCATTTCATTAGTTACAATCATGAAGATTACTAGGACTGGTGGGACTCAACAGAGTACTTAGTTCACTGCTTGGGTGTTGCAATGGCAATCACAAGCAACTTCCAAGCTCTGCTTCTCAGTGGTGAAAGCCCACACCTAAGAAAACACATGGCCCAGCATCTAAGTGGGTGTTCATCCCAGGCCCCAGCAGAGACCCAGTGGTAACATTAGTTGTATGAATGAGTGAGACCACAGAGTCCCCTTCCCTCCTGTTTATTCATGTTTCATCTGACCCCTACATATGCCTCACTATGTGTACTCCAACTATGCTTTGGCCTGGCCTCTGCTGCCCAGCTTGGATCTCCAGGCACTGACTCACCTAACTGGTTTTTCAATCTGTCTTCCTCTCTCATTTGAGGCATTGATCTGGATTGTCCGCCCTAATGGTGTTTTTCTTTTTTTTTTTTTTTTTTTTTTTTTTTTTTTAATTTTTTTTTTTTTTTCAACGTTTACTTATTTTTGCGACAGAGAGAGACAGAGCATGAACGGGGGAGGGGCAGAGAGAGAGGGAGACACAGAATCGGAAACAGGCTCCAGGCTCTGAGCCATCAGCCCAGAGCCCGATGCGGGGCTCGAACTCACGGACCGCGAGATCGTGACCTGGCTGAAGTCGGACGCTTAACCGACTGCGCCACCCAGGCGCCCCCTAATGGTGTTTTTCTATATAATCATTCCTACACTGGCATAATCTAGATACTCTGAGTATGGACAGAATTGAAATCTTTAATCCTTATACACTAAATTCCTCACCTCCATGATCTGCTCTGTACTGCTATTGCTCAGGACCCAGAAATGACCTTAATCCTAAACCTAAAGGCTGATAGAGCCAAGAATCCTAATACTGCAGGATTCATCAAGGTTGTGTTATTCCTATATTTCTTTTAAGTTTACTTATTTTTGAGGGGGGGGGGAGAGAGAAAGAGAGAGGGGGAGAGAGAGAGAGAGAGAATATGAATGGGGGAGGGGCAGACAGAAAGGGAGACAGAGAATCCCAAGCACACTCCACACTGTCAGTGCAGAGCCTGATGTGGGGCTCGAACCTATGAACTGTGAGATCATGACATGAACCAAAATGAAGAGTCAGATGCTTAACTGACTGAGCCACCCAAGGCACTCCATGTTATTCCTGTATTTCAAGATCATAATCATCATTTCTCAGTAAAGTGATCCATACTACCAACCATCATTTAATAAACTATTCTCCACTAAGGTGTAACATTTTATAACATTTTTACTATTAGTGCATAAACTTCAACTGAAGTAGATCATTCCATATTCCATTTCCAGAAGTCTATTTTTCTCACTCAAGAGAAAGGAATAAGTCTGCCTCCTGGCAAGTTCAGAAAGTAAACAAGCACAGTGACTGTGATGGTAGCCTTGAATGGGAAGTGGCTTCAAGATGAGGAAAACAATTTGGGACTTACCCACAGCCCTAGTGACTGCAGGAACTGGCAAGAAAATAGAACAGAGCCATTAAATTGGGGGTGAGTCTTGGAATACGTATGACATATCTTAGTTGCCAAACATGAAATTGGGGAAGAAAGACACTTACCTGCTTACAGTTTCCTTTGTATATGTCATTTTCTAAGGAAAACAAAGATAAACATGACTGTGTGAGTTAATGACAGTTAATAAGCAGTACATAAAATGTACTGCATGGAAAACACTAATGCCCTAACATTATACTGTTATTTTACAAATCTATGTTGTTTTTCTCTTTGGTTAAGCAAACAATTAAAGCAAGGTACTAATGATGCCAAGTTTGTTTTGTGACTGTGGGAATGTCCTGGCACTCAGTCTCTGTTTATGTTTCCAAAAGTTCCCATGCTTTTTCTTAATGGGCACAGATTAATAGACTTTACTTGCTAATCATTCCAAAAAGATCTATAGATTGGAGATTGGTTGAGTTTTACATTAACCTTCCATGGACTTAGAATCAAAATTTTTCGTGACCTAACATGTTTATAGAAACTCTCATACTAGAATAATAGGGACATGTGGATAAAATAAATGCTAAATCTGTTTCTCCAGAATTCAGACAAAAAGATAAATTATATCAATAATTGGATTTCTCCTCTGGGACATTCTAAAGTAAACTGTCCCTAAGTTTCCTCTAAATTAGTGATTTTGTTTTGAGCCAATATAATAAAAAGAACACTAAGTTAGAAGACCTAACTTCAAGTCCCATTTTCTCTTGCTTAGATATGAAGGCAAACCCCCAAATCTCTCAATATCTCCTCTATAAAATGGAAAGACTATTACTGTAAATAACTCTCATGATATTTATAAATAACTCATTGCTCTTCTTGCTCTACAAACTCTCCTAGAATAATCTCAGCCAGTCTAAATGCTTTCAATTGCCACGTCAAGCCAGATGACTCCTACAGCTATATTTATAACCCAAACCACTCTCCTTGGCTTCAAACCTAAATCAGGCAATTCGCATTTCACAGATTGCTCAAAACAACACATTCAAAAGTGAACTCAATCTCCCCACTACATCTACAAAGCTGCTTCTGTGCCCAAGTTCTTGGTCTTAGTCATCCAGACTAGAAATGAGGAAGCTTCCCAGGCCATTCCTTCTTCTTCTCCCACTCCCATCTGACCTGTCACAGAGTTCTACTAGTCTTTTTTCCTATTTGCATCTCTTGTGCTTCCTTTCTCTATCTTTTGTCTAGTTAGGACCCTCATTTCCTCAGATATGCAGTAATTACTAGTCTTCCTGCTCCAGTCTTGTTGCCTCCAATTCACCCCATGGTGTATAGAAACCATAATGACCTTTTTAATTCAAAACTGTCCAATCAGCCTCTGTGACTCACCTACTTATAATGTGGAGAACAAAGGCAAAAGAAATGTAGATAAATTTAAATTTCCTTATAACCTGCAGCCCCTTGACAAACACTTGAGACAGGCAGAGTATGACATTTCTTCAGGAACTCTCAACTGTTTTAATGTCAATGCTTCGCTTGAGGTAAAAACAACCTTAGCTTGACAATAGCTAGGCCTTCAGGATCCTGTGAGTCTTCTTTAGCATTAGAAAAATCTTTTTGCAAACTTCCCCTCGACTTTACCTCCCCCAAGTCCCAGGTATATAATCAATTACTCAGGGCAATCCCAGGGCAGGTCTTCCTGCCCACAGGTCCTGTCACTTGTGCTGTAATAAAACCACCATTCTGCACCAAAGATGCCTGAAGAATTCTTTCTTGGCCAGTGGCTCTGAATCCCATTTCCACATCAACAGTTTCTTATCATCCCCAGAGTTATCTACTCTTCCAGCTTCCAGGCTGATCTCTTGTCACTTATTGTCTACCCTTCCCGTATATTGGCCCAAGTCATTCCCTATCAACATCTGTCTCGTGCTATCCCCCTCTGTCTGGACTGTTCATCCCAAACTCCTCATTCAGCTCACTTATACTTGTTATTTAAGATTCAATCCAGGTCTCATATCACCCCCTTTGTCTCCATGTTGTACTAAATAATCATTGAAAGTGTATTTCCAACACCTTTAGATCTTACCTTTCTAAAAGTTGCACTTGTAAAAAAAAAAAAATACCTTGGAATGTAATATCACAAGAGGCTATTGTTAATGCTAATACTAACTATACATTTGCTATACATCATCTGTATTTGCTGCTCTGTCAACTGCTTCCATAGTGTGGACACAACTGAGATGGGCAATGCTGACATAAATATAAATGTGTGTAGATATGTATATGTGTATTTTTTTTTTCAGTTAATAGCTATTCCATTATTAGCCACTGCAATTTGCAAAAGTGGTAATGACTAGAAGGAAGGCCCAATGGTAAAGGGTAAAAAAAATAACTTTTTTAAAAAAGAAAACTATGCTTGATTTTAAGCTCCAGCCCATCTGGTTTTATAATCTAGATTAAGGAATAACTCTGATGCCTAATGTTCTTATCTATAAATTGCGGATATTAGTAACTCCTTGTAGAGTTGTTATTAAATATGCTTTTAATAGGCTTAATATGTGGCCTGGTACATGGTACATACATAACTGGTAGCTATTCTCATATTTATTAATATTGAGCCGTTAAAAACATAACAGAAGAGGGACACCTGGGTGGTTCAGTTGGTTAAGTGTCCGACTCCAGCTCAGGTCATGATCTCAAGGTTCATGGGACAGAGCCCGCATCAGGCTCTCTGTTGCTAGCATGGAGCCCACTTTGGTTCTTCTGTCTCCCTCTCTCTCTGCCTCTCCCCCTTCTCATTCTCTATTTTCTCATAATGAA
This sequence comes from Prionailurus viverrinus, assembly GCF_022837055.1. Classification (NCBI taxonomy): domain Eukaryota; kingdom Metazoa; phylum Chordata; class Mammalia; order Carnivora; family Felidae; genus Prionailurus; species Prionailurus viverrinus. The sequence continues at coordinate 110,690,049 of NC_062569.1, read as the reverse complement.
TACATGCATGCTACATGAAAAGGGAAAGGTGGGCAGGTAATTTGTCTATATGCATGCTTATGTATCCTTTGCTAAGAATAAGATAGCTCTAAAAGAAGGAAAATAAGTAAGCAAATTCATTAAGTAGAATCATATTTATACTTTACTAAACATTTATTCAATGAACTATATCTTAGTGTCATTGGTAGCTACTCTGAATTGATAATATGCAAAACCTTGGCAAGAGTGACTCTCGCAGACTTATACTCTTAGCCTAAACCTTTGCTGAGTATTATTTCCAAATATTCACATTTATAAACATAAGCCCGAGGCTCTTACTGGGTTAACAATGTTTATTTTAATAGCCAGAGCTAGGGATACAAATACTCAGCCATGCCCTATGGCAGCTCATTCAAATAGCCTAATTCAACAACAAAAGTAATGCAGGTGTTTGGTGTTGCTCTTTCTTCCTTCAAGCCTGAGCTGTGTGTAGGCACTCCTACAATAGTCCAGCAATTCTGCCCTTGTTAGTACACTTACCTTCATAATTAAATTTCTATGTTCCACAGACTGACTAAAATTTGTGCCCATTTCAAATATAGTTGTGTTTCCATCCTCACACAAATTCATCCAGTAACGATATTCCTCACGTCCAGGAAGTCGATCCCAAAATGTCCGGAAGGCTTCCCAGACAGCTTCCTGACACACTGGACAACAGACAAAGAGGAATTTTTATGGAAAGTACTTTCAGGTTCTCACAATGATCATGAACTTATTTATTCAGATTTCCAAGGCACTCTTGCCCACAGTGTCCATTCTAGAAGGACATAGGAATGATTCTCAAAGTTCTTCTGTTTATGTATGTCCAGTTTAAACTTTTCAGATATGAAGAGAATGTGCACTCCCCACTCCTTTCCTTTACAGAGGAATTTAATTCACTTTCTAATAGGCAGGGTTTTTTTTTTCCCCATCTCTTAAAAAAAAATCCACGTTTGTGCTTTATGAGAGTGAAGCAGATGTTGAAAATACTTAAAAAGGCGAAAAAATAAACTGTGATATATCCATATGATGCAGTATTATTCAGTGATAAAAATAAATGAGGTTTCAAGCTATGAAAAGACATGGTGAAGACTTAAATGCATATTGCTAAGTAAAAGAAGCCAGTCTGAAAAAGCTACATACTGTATAATTCCAATGATGTGACATTCTGGAAAGGGCCAAAGTATGAAAATTGTAAAAAGATCAGTGGTTGCCAGGGGCTGGGGGAAGGGAAAGACAAAGAGGTGAAGAACAGTGGTTTTTTTAGGGCAAGGAAGTCACTCTGTATGACTCTGTAATAATGGAAATACATCATTATACATTTCTCAAAACACAATACGAGCTCTATTTAAGAATAGTGTGTCCATTTTGGCTCATCAATTGTAACAAATGTGCTACACTAATACAAAATGCTAATAAGAGGGGAAAATGTGTGTGTGGAAGAGTGGCAGTATAGGTAACTCTCTGGACTTTCTGCTCAATTTTTCTGTAAACCTGAAACTTCTCTAAACATTAAAATCTATTAACTAAAAAAAAGATATAAGTAGAGAACAAACGGGTGGTTGCCTGAGGGGAGGGAGGTGGGAGGATACTAAATGGGTGAAGGGAAGTGAGAGATAATAGGGTTCCAGTTATGGGATGAATAAGTCACAGGAATATAACTCACAGCATAAGGAATATAGTCAATGACATTGTAATAGCATTGCATGGTGACAGATTGTAGCTACACTTGTGGTGAGCATGGCATAATGTAGAAACTTGCAGAATCACTACCTTGTATATTTGAAAGTTATTTAGTTATTTTTATTTTTTAATGTTTATTTTTGAAAAGAGAGCATAAGTGGGGGGGGGGGGGCAGAGAGAGAGGAAGACACAGAAACCAAAGCACATTCCAGGCTCTGAGCTGTCAGCACAGAGCCTGACGTGGGGCTCAAACTCACGAACTGTGAGATCATGACCTAAGCCAAAGTCAGACACTCAACCCACTGAGCCACCCAGGCACCCAGAAACTAATTTAATATTGTATGTCAATTACACTCAAAAAAATTGTTTTATGATATGAGGACTAAAAAATTAATGATTTTTAGGAGAAATGTACTACTATATTAAAAACAAATTCAGTCTATCTGCTAAGTTATTCCAAAGCATCAAATCTGAATGGATGCTAAACAGACTGCCTGCACATTTTGTATACATTAAGTATATTGGTTTCCTGTAACCATTTCATTGGCCAAATGCCAGACACTGTGGACAACAGACAGACTGAGATGGGAGGGAAGAGGAGCAGAGCAATAAGGGAGAGAGAAGGATTTAAATGCACAGAGATCAAGACCATTATTTTTCATCTCAAGAAAGCTGAATGCTTATCCAGTAACATATTGAGGTGGAGCCCCTGAACTCACAGAGTCAGATCTAAATTCTAGCCCCAGCTTCATAACCACAGGTAACTTACCTAGCCGGTCAGCACTGCAATGTGCTTTATTTATTTGTTTATTTGAGAGACAGTGAGCGAGCGAGAGACAGAGTGAGCAAACTCGAGTCGGGGAGACAGGGAGAGCGACAGAATCTTAAGCAGGCTCCATGCACAACACAGAGCCTGACACCGGGCTCAATCCCACAACACTGGGATAACAACATGAGCCAAAATCAAGAGTCAGAGACTCAAATGACTGAACCACCCAAATGCCCCTCATCCCTCTTATTTAATTGGATAAATCATTACTGCCTTACCTACCTACCTGTGAGAGTATTTTATAAATCACATAGTGCTACATGAATATCAGTGTTATAACCATAATGGATTCTGGGTGTCTGACAGTTGTTTGATGGAAGAAGATAGTCTAAGCCAAAGAACAAGACTCGAGTTTTAACAGAGAGGAAAATATATGAATATTTAAAGTTTCTCCATCAATTGATTTTTCAGGGTTAAAATAAACCTTTGTTTGCAAACTTAGTTTTCTCTTTCAGTGAACTAACTGCATCCTTATAACTGTTCTTTCGAACTTGTGATCATACAGTATACAGAAGAATCCAGCCAAGGCTGACTGAGACAGAGCTGACCACCTGCAGATTCATAGTTCTTCCTTTCTTCATCCTAAAACTTCCAAATGAAAATTTAGTGCCCACCAGAAGACAATGCAAAGGTGAAAGTCTAGGTTGGTAAAAACTAAAAAAAAAAAAAAAAATGAACGTCTGTAAGGTCTGGTTATGAAATAAAGTGATTCAAAGAAACTATAAAAAATATTGTAACTGAATAACCATACAATAAAACCTTGGATTGCAAGTAACTTGTTCTGTGAGTGTTCTGCAAGTTAAGCAAACACTTTAAATTTTAACTTGATAAACGAGCAATGAATGGCAATACAAGTAGCACATGATGCCTAATGTCACATGATCACAACTAAGCCAGTGGTGTGTTCAATCTCTCTCTCTCTCTCTCTCTCTCTCTCTCTCTCTCTCACTGCAGGATTGTGAGTGATCCTCTCCCATGCTCAGATGCTCAATCTCAGGCTGTGGTGTTTGGAAGCAATCAGTGATTTTTCAGAATGTTGGTAGGTGCCCACAACTGGCACTAAAGCATTTTTTGCCACTTCAAAGCACCTGTGGACAGTCCTTTGCTTTTCCATACAAGAGTTTGCTTAGGAATGCTTTGCTTCATTCTAGGTCAGGCTGACTGCAGATAGAGACCCTTTCCTCTGCTGCCTTATTGCCGGTTACCTTAAATACAGTATATGACAAAAGGTTATTAATACTGTATTGTAGTCAACATCTGTGCGAATGTATACAATTGTCCCTATGCCCAAAAAGATTCCACTGAGCCAATAGATAACAGTGATTCTGTTAGTGATAGGGAAAGTCCTACACAATTACCCTCCTCTCTCTTGTCTCCCTCACACCAGCCACGAAGGTTTTCAAGGGTAAGTGCAGTTATTTTTCCTTCTATTTTGTATTTTCTTTATTATTTTGTATTATATTACAGCATTGTAATATTTTTTTTAATCTTTTTATTATGTTTGTTTATTTTTGAGAGAGAGAGAGAGAGAGAGACAGACAGAGCATGAGCAAGTGAGGGGCAGAGAGACAAGGAGACACAGAATCCAAAGCATGCTCCAGGCTCTGAGCTATCAGCACAGGGCACGATGCAGGGCTTGAACTCATGAACTGTGAGATCGTGACGTGAGCCAAAGTTGGACGCTTAACCGACTGAGTCACCCAGGTGCCCCAGTATTGTAATCATTTTTATATGAATATTTTTGGCTTGTGGAATGAATCATATGAGTTTCCATTATTTCTTTGAGGAAATTTGCTTTGATATACAAGTGCTTTCGATTATAAGCATGTTTCTAGAACAAATTAAGCTCACAAACCAAGGTTTTACTATATATCTCTATAGAAAGAAAAAAAAATCTCAATAACTTATTTATAGTACACACAGAAAATAATTTGAAATATGAAGGCTAATATTATGAAGATCCTAAGAGAAAAGACAGAAGAACATTTATATGACTTGAGGATAGGCAAAGCTTTCATAAACAGGACATAGAAAGCAACAACTATAGGGGCACCTAGGTGTCTCAGTTGATTGAGTGTCTGACTCTTGATTTTGGCTCAGGTCATGATCACAGATTGTGGGATTGAGCCATGCATCTGGCTCTGCATGGAGCCTACTTAAGATTCTCTCTCTCTCTCTCTCTCTCTCTCTCTCTCTCTCTCTCTCTGCCCCTTGCTTGCTCTGTCTCTCTACAATAAAATTTTTTAAAAGCAGCAATTATAAAAGAAAAAAATAGAAATTAGAATTTATCACAATTAACAACTATTTATCAAAGACACTATTAATAAAAAATGGATAGGCAAATGATACCTCTGGCAGAAAATATTCAAAATACATATATGACACAGAACTGGTATTTAGGATATTTAAAGAATTTCTACAACTCTCTAATAAAAAGTCAAACAATCCAATTTTTAAAACAGGTAAAAGGGGCGCCTGGGTGGCTCAGTTGGTTGAGTGTCTGACTTCGGCTCAGGTCATGATTTCACAGTTCGTGGGTTCGAGGCCCACATCGGGTTCTGTGCTGAGAGCTCAGAGCCTGGAGCCTGTTTCAGATTCTGTGTCTCCCTCTCTCTGCCCCTACCCCGCTCATGCTCTGTCTCAAAAATAAACATTAAAAAAAAAAAAAACATGTAAAAGACTGGAACACTTTACAAAGGAAGAGATACAAAAAGCCAATAAATGTGTGAAAAAGTGCTATCATTCATCTTCAGAGAAATGCAAATTAAAGCATCCAGACATGAATCATTAACATTATTAATATAGTAATATCTCCAACTTGATCCAATGCAATCCTATCAAAACGCTGGTTGACTTCTTTATAGAAATTGACAAGCTAGTCCTAAAATTCATATGGAGGGGTGGCTGCATGGCTCAGTCGGTTCAGTGTCTGACTCTTGATTTTGGCTCAGGTCGTGGCAATGAGCCCCACATCGGGCTCCATGCTGAGCGTGTCACCTGCCTCACATTCTCTTTCTCTTCCTCTGCCCCTCTCCCCCTGCTTGTACTCTCTTTCTCTCTAAAATAAAGAAAAATAAAATTCATATGGAATTACAATGAATCTAAATAACCAAAACTATTTTGAAAAAGAACAAATAGATAAATTGGACTTTATCAAAAACAAAAACTTTAGTACATGGAAGACACCATCAAGAAAGTGAAAAGACAACCCACAGAATGAGAAAAAATACTTTCAATTCATTTATCCAATAAGAAACTTGTATCTAGAATATATAAAGAACTGTTATAACTCAATAATAAAAAAACCAACCCAATTAAAAAATAGGGAAGGATCTAAAGATATTCTTCAAAAGAGGATATTCAAATGACCAAAAAGCAAATAAAAAGATGTCCAATGTTATTAATCACTAGAGAAATGCAAATCAAAACCAGGGCATATCATTTCACACCTACTAGGATGGTTGTAATTTTTTTTTTTTAAGGAAAATCATAGTGCTGGCAAAGATGTAGAAAAATCAGAATCTCACACACTGCTGTTGTGAATGTAAGATGGTGCAGCTACTTTAGAAAACTATCTGGCCTTCCTCATATGGATAAACACAGAGTTACCATAAAATCCCAAAATTCTACTCCTAGGTACACACCTAAATAGCTAAAAACAACCCAAGTGCCCATCAACTAAGAAATGGATACACGAAATGTGGTATATCCATACAAGAAAATAATATTAGGCCATAAAACAGAATAAACTACTGATACATGCTACAGCATGGATGAACCTTGAAAACATTACACAAAATGAAAGAAGACTGTCACAAAAGATCACATATTATATTATCTCATTTATTTGACATATCCATAACAGACAAGTTTATAGAAGTAAAAAGCAGATTCATGATTGCTTAGGTCTAGGGAGAGGGGTAGGGGGAAAAGAGGGATAAGAGAGTAATGACTAAAGAGTATGAGGTTTCTTTTTGAAGTGATGTAGTATTTTTAAACTAAGTGTGATAACGGTTGCAGGTTTCTGTGAATATACTAGAAAACCATTGAATTCTATACATTAAATGGATGAGTTGCATGATATGTAAATTATGTCTCAATAAAATTGTAAAAAAATGTAATTCCCTCCAGAAAGGTAATACATCCTTAATTTATCCAATGGCTTTCCAGTTAAGAGCTATCTGACAAGAAGGTCCAATTAACTAGCTTGGGATAACAGGATTCAGAACACTTACATTTTGATAAAGGAAGAGAACTGGGAGGAAGTCTGGAGCATTCATGCAGCTCGGAGATGGGAAACCTAAACAGGACACTGCAGGCAGTAAACAGTAAAATCATCATGACTCCAGGGAAAGAGGTACTAAGAAGGGCAAAGCACCACCAGAGATAATTGCCACATACTTCATTATGGCCTAGAATTAGACCTGTTCTGAAGTCCCACCCTTGTGACACAATTTTCATGTAGCCTTTAGTGACTGCTAAAGGTAACTTTCTATTTTTGAGAAGATAACTGATCTATAAATGTCTCTCTTGTGGTGGAGAAAACCTGCCCTGAAAACTGCTGGAGGAAAGAAAAATATGGATGACAGTATTCTGAATAATGAAGGGCCTGCATTTAATCTGTCTTTAATCCTTTTACTAGGGCTCAGGCTGTGCATCTTAGCCAGTAAATAGAAATCCATTATGGAACAAAGTCTTATTTTCCTCTCAGAATCGTGGTACCCAAAACATATACAACAGTCAATTTGGTGCAATAAAGCAAGAAATAAAAGGCATATAAGTTGGAATATGAGAAGTAAAATTATCTTTATATGCAAATAATCATCTTTGTAGAAAACCTTAAGGAATACACAAAAAAGCTACTAGAACAAATAAGTGAATTTAGCAAATTACAGAATAAAAGGCCAATATACAAAATGCAGTTGTATGCCTCTTATACTGGCAAGAACAATCAGAAACTAAAATAACATTGGGGCACCTGGGTGGCTTATTCAGTTAAGTGCCCAACTCTTGGCTTTGGCTCAGGTCATGATCTCATGGTTCATGAGTTTGAGCCCTGTGTTGGGCTCTGTGTTGATATCAAGGAGCCTGCTTGGGATTCTCTCTCTCCCACTCTCTCTCTCTGCCTCTCCCCCATTCGTACTCTCCTTCTCAGAATAAATAAATAAACATTTTTTAAAAAGAAATTAAAATAACATTAACAATGGCATAAAAAATAAAAATATATAAATCTGATAAAAAGAGCTATAAGACCTATATGCTGAAAATTACAAAACACTGTCAAGAGAAATTGAAGAAGACCTAAGTAAATGGTGGGCTGTATCACATTCATAGAGCAGAAGACCCAATACTGTTAAGATGACAATTCTTCCTAAATTGATCAATAAATTCAACACAACCCCAATCAAAATTCCAGCCACCCTTTTTGTATAAGTTGGCAAGCTGATGCTAATATTTATATGAAAGACAAAGAACCTAGCATTATGAAGTGAATTTGAAAAAAGAAGAACAAAGTTGAAGAACCTTCCCTATCTGATTCAAAGACTTATTGTTTTTTTTTTTTTTAATTTTTTTTTTCAACGTTTATTTATTTTTGGGACAGAGAGTGACAGAGCATGAACGGGGGAGGGGCAGAGAGAGAGGGAGACACAGAATCGGAAACAGGCTCCAGGCTCTGAGCCATCAGCCCAGAGCCTGACGCGGGGCTCGAACTCAGGGACCGCGAGATCGTGACCTGGCTGAAGTCGGACGCTTAACCTACTGCGCCACCCAGGCGCCCCTCAAAGACTTATTGTAATCAAGCCAGAGTTGTATTGGCATAAAAACAGGCATATAGATCAGTGGAAGAAAATGAAGAAATAGACTCACTAAATACAGAAGACTGATTTTTCAACAAAGCCTTAAAGGCAAGAAAGGATAATCTTTTTAATAAATGGTGCTGGAACAATTGGCTAAGCATATGCAAATATTTAACTCTGATCCATATACCCCACATACAAAATTTAACTCAGAGTAGATCATAGACCTAAATGTAAAACCTGAAAATTATAAAATTTTTACAGGAAAAGATAGAAAATTCTTTTGACTTTGGGTTAGGCAAACTTAGATAAAACCAAAAACAAGCATGACCCCCCCCCCCAAAAAAAAACAAAAAAAAAAACTTTTAAGTTGAACTTCATCAAAATTGAAAACTTCTGTTTCTCAAAAGATATTATTAAGAAAAGCAAAAGACAAGCCACACACTGGGTGAAAATGTATGCAAAACATGTATCTGACAAAGAGCTTGTATTTAGAATATATTAAGAACTCTTACAATTCTATAAGACAAATGACCCAATTATTTTTTTTTTTTAATGAGCAAAATATTTGAATAAACTCTTCACCAAAAAAGATAAGCAAAAGGTAAATGAGCACATGAAAAAGGTGCTCAACATCACTAGCCATTAAGAAAATGCATATTGGAGGAGCGCCTGGGTGGCGCAGTCGGTTAAGCGTCCGACTTCAGCCAGGTCACGATCTCGCGGTCCGGGAGTTCGAGCCCCGCGTCAGGCTCTGGGCTGATGGCTCAGAGCCTGGAGCCTGTTTCCGATTCTGTGTCTCCCTCTCTCTCTGCCCCTCCCCCCCGTTCATGCTCTGTCTCTCTCTGTCCCAAAAATAAATAAACGTTGAAAAAAAAATTTAAAAAAAAAAAAAAAAAGAAAAAAAAAAAGAAAATGCATATTGGGGCGCCTGGGTGGCGCAGTCGGTTAAGCGTCCGACTTCAGCCAGGTCACGATCTCGCGGTCCGGGAGTTCGAGCCCCGCGTCAGGCTCTGGGCTGATGGCTCGGAGCCTGGAGCCTGTTTCCGATTCTGTGTCTCCCTCTCTCTCTGCCCCTCCCCCGTTCATGCTCTGTCTCTCTCTGTCCCAAAAATAAATAAACGTTGAAAAAAAAAATTTTTTTTAAAAAGAAAATGCATATTAAAACCACAATTGCTTCATAGTCACTAGAATGGTTACAGTTTAAAAAGACTGACTACACCAAGTATTGCAAGGATGTGGAAAAACTGGAACTCTAATACAGTGCAGGTGGTACAGCCACATTGGGAAACAGTTTAGCAACTTCATAAAGAGTTAAACATACACCTATCACGAGACCCAGCCATTCCACTATTTTTTTCTAATTTTTTTTAATGTTTATTTTTGAAAGAGACACAGAGAGCTTGAGCGGGGGAGGGGCAGAGAGAGAGGGAGACACAGAATCCGAAGCAGGCTCCAGGCTCCGAGCTGTCAGCACAGAGCCCGTCGTGGGGCTCGAATTCACAGGCCGTGAGATCATGACCTGAGCCAAACAAAGTCAGACACCCAACTGACTGAGCCACCGAGGCAGCCCTCCAGCCATTGCACTATTAACCAAAAGGTTTTGTTGACACAAAAACTTGAATGCAAATGTTCATGACAGCTTTCTTTATAATAACTGAAAAAAACCCTAATATCCCAAAATGTGGTATATCCCTAAAATAGAATACTACTCAACAATAAAAGGAAACAAACTACTGATAAAAAAAAAAAGTCACAAATGAGTCTCGAAATAATAATTGCACTGAGCAAAAGAAGCCAGACAAAAAAGTGTACATATATGATTACATTTATATATAAAAGTGTAGAAAATGCAAACAATCCATAGTGATAAAAAGCAGATTAGGTTGCCTCAGTACTGGGATAAAGGGAAGTGCTGAGAGGGGACAGATTACAAAGGCAAATAATAAAATGTTTAGTGGTGAGTGATACATTCATTATCTTAACTGCATGATTTCAAGGGTAAATATGTTTGTCAAAACTAATCAGATTATGTAATTTAAAAATGCAGCAATAATCCATCAAAGTATACCTCAATAAAGTTATATTTTAAAAGTCCACCTACAAATATAATTTTTTAAAGTAGGAGGAGGGGCGCCTGGGTGGCGCAGTCGGTTAAGCGTCCGACTTCAGCTCAGGTCACGATCTTGCGGTCTGTGAGTTCGAGCCCCACGTCAGGCTCTGGGCTGATGGCTCAGAGCCTGGAGCCTGCTTCTGATTCTGTGTCTCCTTCTCTCTCTGCCCCTCCCCCCTTCATGCTCTATCTCTCTCTGTCTCAAAAATAAATAAGCGTTAAAAAAAAAAATAAAGTAGGAGGAGAATATTAACTGCATTCAACCCCAAGCACCCTAAATATCTGTTTAATTTCACAAATCATTAGGTTAAATGCAGTTGCTTCTTGCTTAAATGAAGGTATTTTTCAAATTTGTTACACCGCCTAGCAACTGAAGCCAAATTCTCTATTAAGGAAAAATTGGGCAAACCACTAAAATGAATTAGCTTGGTAGAAAGAGCTAAGATCCTCGGTTGGACATTGAATGGATCTCTCCCTCTAATTTCCAAATATTTGGTTCTAAGGGCATAATCCAATTATCCCTACAAAATCTCTTCAAGACCTTTGCTGAAATATTCATTTTTCCTAATTTTCAAAAACATAAAATATTTACTCTTTACAATGACAGTAATAGCTATATCAACACTGTTACAGTCCTGATGTGCTGTGCCGAGTCTTTTAGGTCTGTGAGGTCCCTTTCTAATGGTCCCATTCATAGCATCTGTATTTTAAAATCAATTACTCTAGGAATGCTTTTCTTTTTGTTGGCTTCTTTTTCAATAGTATCTCTTGAATTTATAAACATCAGAGCAAAGAAATTAAAAGATATAACCACATTGCTTAAATGGTTATTTCCTCTTCACCACTTACCCAGCATCTACCTAGATATTCTGATCTATTTATTTTAAAAGGAAAAACCAAGGCAATAGAAATAACGTTTTGATAAGTTATGAGCTGTCATCCCCATTCATCTTCAGTCTTTTATTCTCTTCCCACTCTCTTTGGAATTTGCCACTTCTGGCACTTGCCCTATACACAAAAGTCAGAATCAATGGATTTCCATTACAAAAGTAAAAGGGAAGCTTATTGCTTAGTAATGTTTGATAATCTCACAGTGTAATCAAGAGTTGTAAATACACTCCTTAAAAAATGTGTTAATACAGTGGCACTTAAAAAATTAGGGGTGCCTGGGCGGCTCAGTTGGTTAAGATTTCAACTTCAGCTCAGGTCATGATCTCGCAGTCTGTGAGTTCGAGCCCCGCGTCAGGCTGTGTGCTGACAGCTCAGAGCCTGGAGCCTGCTTCGGATTCTGTCTCCCTCTCTCTCTGCCTGACTCCCGCTCACACTCGGTCTCTCTTTCTCTCTCTCAAAATAAGGAATAAACATTAAAAAATTATTTTAACAAAAAAATTTTATATATGTAATATCTGGTATTACTTTATTTTAAAAACACTTGCTTAGAGAGTATTATGCTATGCAAAATAAGGTAGTCAAAGAAAGACAAATTACCGTGTGATTTCACTCATATGTGGAACTTAAGAAACAAAACAAATAAGCATAGGTTAAAAAAGAGAGAGGCAAACCAAGAAACAGACTCTTAACTATAGAGAACAAACTGATGGTTACCAGTAGGGAGATAGGTAGGGGGATAGGAGATAGGGATTAAGGAGTGCACTTGTTCTGATGAGAACTGGGTGCTGTATGTTAAGTGTTGAATCGCATAAATTGTATACCTGAAACTAATACTGTACTGTATGTTGAATAGCTGGAATTTAAATAACAACTTAAAACAGAAAACACTAGCTCTGAAATGAATAAATGAATGAATGAATCAATCAATCGCTTGCTTTGGTGACGGAGGAGGAGGGGGAGGGGAAGGACAAGACGGAGGAAAATAAAAAAGGAGAAGATAAAGTAGCAGCTTAGACTTGAAGGTTCATAGAGCCCAACATATGGAAAACGGCAAGTGCCCCACAAACATTTGTTGAAAACATACATAAATGAACTAGCCTCATTTCACTATCATTTAATCATCCACCTCCACTTTAGTTTACTAGCATCACATCCATCGTATCACATTGTCTCTTTAGCAGCAAAAAAGCAAAGTTTGAGAATCGTTTAAATCTGAGGGACATATTATGGTCAATTAAGCAATTTTGGTTAGTAAATTTAAGATAGTAAATTTAAGAAACAGAATGAATTCACCTAATGAAAAAGTATTCAATCAAGAATAATACTGTTAAATTAAAAATAAAATCCTAGTTCTGTTGCTTTAGGGTCTATTGTGAGAGTTGTCATCATCTTAGATATAAGGTTTATGTGTACCAACCAGAGTATAACCAGCATGAATCTGCAGAATGTCTAAACTATAAAATATAGACATGTATTATATTTTCATGTACATAAAGTAACTAATTAGCCAAATAGGTAAGTATACCATGGTAAATACATTTTGTGGGCATATTTAGACTAATTACTTAATTAAGAAGTAAAAATAGTTAAATCTTCCAGTAACATAAACTGGTATTTTTGAAGTGCTTCAAAGATTTAAGCCATTCCCTCTCTTAATGCAAACTTTCCTCTGAAGCTATATAAATACTATACTTATAGCAAGTCCTTTTTCCATAGCTAAGAGAAAGATAATATTTGGCTCCATGTCTAAATTATCACATACTCTGAATTTTAACAAGATACAACAACATGCTAGGAGTATGTTTGAATTTCATCACGGAGTCCCAAGGTTTGGATGTTCACTTACCTCGTACTTTAAAGTACTTTACATGCTTTGCCACAGCCTCTGTAATGCTTTCATCTGGGCAGGTTTTTACACCATTAGGAAACAGGATAGATCGCCTTCTTCTGAGCAACCACTGTTTCTCAGCTTCTCTGTGGTCCGAAAGTAGTTTCTTTTCAGTAGAATGAGAAGGCTCCCCGGATTCCTTGTCAGTCAGGCGAAAAGAAACTGCACTCTTGGGTTCTTGGATATCTTCTAAAGATATGTAGGTTTGTGCTACATAGTGAAAGCATAGACAAGTCTTCTGATAATGAATGAAGATACAGAATGAAAAGTAACAAAGAAAAACTGACTTTTGTGCCACATTTGAATTTTGAAGTCAATGCTCAAATTGTAAACATGCATACTTAAGAGGGGAGGAGTGAGCAATCTTTTCTCTATCTAATTCCTACTCCTTTATTTCAAGATTCTTAGTTGTTACAATCAACTATACATCCAATTTCAATACAAGAAATAAGCGGAAGTAAGTCTGAAGAAGAAATTACTAATGAAAAGGAAAACCAAAAATATTGAGAGATTTTAAAAGTTTAAATGAAGCAATATCAAAGCCTAACAGAGTAGTATTTGATTCAAGTTCTTACAATGGTCATATTAAATTAAATAATGTTAAAGAGAATACACTAGAGATATAAAGAAAAATAAAAAATTAAAATTACAAAGCTTTTTAAATACCTGTTAATGATGGAAGGTTTCCTTCTATCACGACAAATATCAAAATACCCAGAGAAATCTTCCCAAAATGAGGAAACATAATCATTTGGGCCAAAATCAAAGGAATAAGGAGAGGCCAAAATCCTTGAGCACCCAAAAAAGCCTTGAAACTTCCAGTAACGAGTTATTATAGAAAAGGTCTAACATTTCAAAGTTTATCTTTGAAAACTGACAACCATTCCAAAACCATTATAAATTAGCTTAAATAAAAATGGTGTCCTTTCAAAATACCTCTCACTTCTTTTCTGAAAGAAGCAGCACACTATGAAAGCAGAAGAGATAAGCTAATTAGAACAGATGGAGAGAGACAATTTCTTTATTCTAATCCAGTCAGCTAAGCTCTTTACAAACACGTTCTTTGCCATTACCAGACAGTCCACTTAAAAATAATGTTTCACATATAATTCACTGAGCTTTACAATTTTTCTGAATCTACTAGTTGAACCTGATAGATTCACATGTACTTTGGGTTTTTCTAGGGCCTGTTATTTGTAAACATATAGTTTGTAAGCCCAGACTCACTATACCTATCTACTTCAGAAATACAGAGCTACACACAAAACTAGCTCTAGTTTTGTCATAGTTACTGTCTTTCAAATCTCTCTCCTTGGTTAGAAATTTGAAAATCTTTGGCTATAACCACTTAATAACTTCTTCCTTTTATAGAAAATGGGATAGGAAGATAAAGCTAACTCATGATAGAACTGCTGTGAGGATTAAATTCGTTAATACACAGAAAATGCACTATTAGAATACTGCCTGGCACATACTAATCATACAGTATTAATGACAGCCACGTGATAACTGTGTTGCTTAATTAGCTATTAAACATGAGGCCCAGAATGTTTATGTACATGAGGAACTCGCAACCAACAAAGGATAACTTTTACCACCATGGGACTAGATAAAATTCTTTGTATTAGAGCAGTTGTTTTTATCAAACAAACCTAGTAAAAAGCAATTAAACTAGTCAAAGTCCCTGTGGAAGCTAGGATTTACTATCAAATAGCACTGGATTTACATCTTATGTCCTGTGTCTTTGGAGAAGTTCTCTAAAAAAAGAAAAAAAAGTTTTGTTTTTATTTATTTTTGAAAGAGAGAGACAGTGTGTGTGTGTGTGTGTGCGCGCACGCGCGCGCGCACATTAGTGGGGGAGGAGAAGAGGATATGAAGCAGGCTCTGTGTTGACAGCAGGGAGCCCAATGCGGGGCTCCAACTCATGAACTGTGAGATCATGATCTAAGCCAAAGTTGGACACTTAACCGACTGAGCCACCAGGAGCCCCTGAAAAAAGAAAAGTTTTGTAAAGATTTAAAGCACATTTCTCTTGAGAATTCTAAAATAGTCAACCCCGATTTCTTCAGCCCTCAAAGGGATGTACTCAGTTTTAAGAAAAGAGACCAGGTAGGTGGGTGTAGACAGGGAAGCCACATACCCACAGAAGTTTGTCTTTTAGCAGCTCCTGGACAATGTTCCCAAATTTCCACAAGATCAAGTTCAGTTACAAGAGACTCTACAGAAGGAAGGAAAAGCCTATGATTTCCCATAAGGTTTTATATACTTCCAGTCAAGCAAGCCTTCAGAGTATACAAGTCCACTCACAGTTCTCCCAGTCCAGACATAGTTCAACAATTACAGGTCGTTTTCACAATTAAAAAAAAAAAATACTGAATACAGATGACATTTCATATTTATTTTAGTTCAGCACATTTCCAAATAAACATTACTGAAAGAAAGAAAACCCAAGATAATTTGCTATGAGTAAAAGGCTTAAGCTTGGTATTAAGCCAAAAGCAATTACAGCATAAATGAGTAATTTTATAGAATTAAAAAGCAGGTGACAGTGGAAAGATGAGGACAGCACATAGATTAGAACCAGGTTAGAAATGGCTCTGTATGACAAGAACCCTATTTCCCCCGTAACATAAAAAGAAAACAAACTGATTATAAGAGGCATTAAACTTTTCCTAAATCCTAGTTAAGTGATTAGATATGACACACACACAAAAAAAAGCTACCACTTTTGTTTATCCCAAGAGTTGCAAATTAAAATTAATATTATCTTCTCTAGGAAGACTTTCCCTGTCCAGTGACAACCGTCTTACTACCTCTCTACCACATCTCACTCTCTCTCTCCCCCGCCACCTCTCTCTCTCTCTCTCTCTCTCTCACACACACACACACACACACACACACATGCAGCAAGGCTGAATTCCCTCCTGAGCCCCCAAGAAACTCTATGATCGTTTTTACCAGTAATATTAAAACTATGCATATGTCCATTTCTCCCATTAGCTATAAATGACTCAGGAATAAAAGCTGTGGTTCATTGTTTTGTACCTAGCAAACTGCCTGCTAATAGTACATGCTCCAAAAATGTCTCCTGAACAATCAAATTAACTATATGCTTGTTAAGGCAGAAAGAAAAATTCATCTAACCATCAGTTATTGGAGATGCACTGGGTATTATAAATTCAACAATTTATTTCTAAGAATGGCTCATGATTCTTAAGAAAGGAAAATTACACCTTAATTTGATGAATTGGAAACATGTTTAATATAAAATGTTGATATTCTCAACACATTATTTCCACATGAATTTAGGAAAATGAATTTTAAACAATCTTTAAAACATGATAAAGGACAGTGGTACCTTTGAAAAACATACAAACACAAAAGTTAAGAAGTCATATGAAGATGTATTACATACTTGCTTTCCCAAAGTTAGATGTACAAAATAATTAATAGTCATTTTAAAAAAATCCCCTCCCATACACACACATACTGGGAATAAAATCATGTAATTATAATCATCTTTCTGAGAAATCCCCAAAAGACAAATATCTTTAACAATATAAAGATGGTGACAAGATTAACAAAAATTCAAAAATACTGAGGCTTAACTGACAACTTCAAATTCACATGATTTTGAAATAAAATGTTCCAATTTTTAGCTTCATCTTAAATTGCCTTTGCTTCACTGCCTTATATACAGTTAACAATATAAATCCAAGAGATACTTAAAACAGAAGATTAAAATAATATTCTTAAAAAACATGGTTTTTTAATCTGAGAAAATACAATATAATTGTCCCCTCAAAATTTTCCTGATAACATTAAAAGGTTGCAAAGTGTTTAATCACATATAATACCACCATCATCACATGAATTCAAAACTGTTCCCTAAACATTTAATAAAAACTTATGCTTCATAGGGATCATAGGTCTCTAAAAACTACAATTTAAAAATATAAAAGCAATTCGAGCAATCTGACTTTGCAGATAAATACTGGGTAAACAGAGCTATAAAATTATATATTTAGTTCTAACAATTAATAAATAAGATTTTGAGGGTATTCTTTAATTAAAGTTATGAGGACATCAATTTTATCTTTGATACTTACAGAAAGTGTATACGTATATTCTAGGATATCAGAATAGGATAGAAGTCAATATTGATATAGCTATTACCTCAAAGAACTATGTTGAGCTACATATGTCATTGTAAAAACCTATTTTGGGTAGCTAAATTTTTTTTGTTCCAAATTTCATTCTGAATGAATGAACTAATTTCCCAGATCCCCATATATGACATCAAAAGAAAAAGAAAACATGTAACAATCACAGCAGAGTAACAATTCCATTTAGCAACTGAGAAAAATAAGCTGCGCTTTGAAAGAGTCAATTTCAATCATCTTCCTAACATCATGTCTTCTTTTACACTATACAGAAAGGATGCCGTAAATGGCATTTTCTGAAGCCTTAATACTAAATTCTTCTTTAAAAAAATACATAGTATTCATATTGCATGCTTGAGCCGCAAAGAATAGTATTACAATATAATGTGACTTGTCAACAAATGTGACAAGCACTGGGGCTGGCACCAGGGAGGACCTAACTCCCCTCAACTCCCAGTTATATGGAAGTACAGATCACTTGGTTTTATTATCTACAAAAACATTCCCACATTTACATATGCTATTGCATAATCAGAAGCAAATTTGATCAGAAAAATATCAAATATTTGTGAAAGTTTAATTTCTAATAAGTTTCTCTATATCACCCCCATTTTCCACTACATCTACCAGATCCCAACAATCTAATAATATATCTTATTTATTTTAAATAATGTTCAATGACTTATAAAACTACCACAAGTTATTTTCTTCTCTGTGAGCTGACTAACACAAATGCTGGTAAGCAGCTTTCCAGTAATCTTATAGGACATCTGTGTCATGTTTGTACAGATTAACTAGCTACTGCTGCCCTTCTGTTGCTGTAAATGAAGTTTCAAAATGAGCTCTCGAATATCTTCCCGTTTGGTCTTTATTACATGACGAGGAAACCATTTCTCCAAATGAATTGGAAGTTCAAAATTAACAATAGGATCCTAATGAGAGAAAAGAAAATGAAATCCCTTTAGCAGGACAATTCAAACTTGTTTTAATTTCATTTTACAAGAAATGAAAAATTCCTAACTTTTTTTAGCTTTTTATTTTTAAGTTAAGTCCTCTCTACACCCCACATGGGGCTCAAAGTCATGACTTTGAGATCGTCACATGCTCTTCTGGCTAAGCCAGCCAGGCACCCTGAAAAATTGCTAACTTTTTAAAATAGCAGCTTTACTGAGATAGAATTCACATACTATACAATTCACCTAAAACTATATATTATCATTCCTCCCCAATTATATCAAAAGTTCCAACTGTATACTATAACCCTCACATGCTGAAAGTACCTTTAAGAATTCTCCAAGCAAGGGGCACCTGGGTGGCTCAGTCAGTTAATTGTCCAAATCTTGATCTCGGCTCAGGTCAAGATCTCATGGTTTGGGCAGGGAGTGGTAAGGAGCCCCGTGCTGGCTTCTGCACTAACAGTGCAGAGCCTGCTAGGGATTGTCTCTCTGTCTCTGCCTCTCACCCACTCATGCTCTCTCAGAATAAAGAAAATAAATATGAAAAAAAAGAATTTTCCAAGCAAGCTTCTAGTCAAAAATACCCTGCTTCTGTACCCACCTTCGTAACACCACACCAAAAAAAATGGGGCTGGTTGCCAAGACAACCAACAATGTAATTAGAGAGTTGGAACTTTCAGTCTCGCCTCCCTGACCTCCAGAGAGAGGAGAGGGGCCTCACAAGTAACCCTGGTAATGACTGAAGTAATGAGCTGACGGTTTAAAAAGCAAAGAGTGGTCCCTTGCTTTTAAAATGTCTTCAATACTGTTACCTATAGCATGGCTGATGAGCTAGAAAAGAACACTCATGCTTGTCACTGTACTCATCTAGCTTATGGCTTTCTGAGCTTCTTGAATATATGGGTCTTTTAGTTTTGAAATTTTTCCTTCAAATTCTGCCTTTCTCTTCCAACCTAATCTTTCTGGAACTCCAATTACATGTAAATTCAAATTTTTTACTCACATCACACTTGTCTATTCTGTTCTTTACGTTCTTTTTTCTCTCTCAAATACAGTTGAATACTTTCTATTGCCCTATTTATTTGTTATTTATTTACTCATTTATGGAAGTTTATTTATTTTGAGAGAGAGACAGTGAGCAGGGGAAGGGCAGAGAGAAAGAATCGCAAGCAGGCTGCACACTGTCAGTGCAGAGCCCAACGTGGAGCTTGAACCCACAAACTGTGAGATTGTGACCTGAGCCAAAATCAAGAGCCAGATGCTTAACCAACTGAGCCACCCAGGTGCCTCTATTGCTCTTTTTTTTTTTTTAAATTCTAATCCTGTCTTCTGCTACATCCAAGTCTGCTATTAAACTCAAGCAATAAGTTCCTGTTTTTTCTTCCAAGTTTTTATTTAAATTCGTTAGTTAACATATGTACAATATTAATTTCAGGTGTAGGATTTAGTGATTCATCACTTGCATACAACGCCGAGTATTCATCACAAGTCCCAATAAATTCTTTTTTTTTTCTTATGTTCTATTTATTTTTGAGACAGAGAGAGAGAGAGACAGCCTGAGCAGGGGAGGGACAGAAAGAGAGGGAGACACAGAATCTTGAAGACAGGCTCCAGGCTCTGAGCTAGCTGTCAGCACAGAGCCCGACACGGGGCTTGAGATCATGACCTGAGTTGAAGAAGGATGCTTAACCAACTGAGCCATGCAGGCACCCCAGTGCCAATAAATTCTTAATTTCAGATATATTATTATGAAATTTTAGCTGTAGAATACCCACGTGATCTTTTTTAGCAGGTTCCATCTTTTCATCCATTTTGTTCACTCTATTCTCTCTAACGTATTATTCAAATCATTTTAAAGTTCTTATCCATTAAATAACTCTAATATCTGGATTATATGTGATTTACTTTTTCTTTCTTGATTACCTGTAATATTTTGCTTCTTTGTTTGCCCAGTAATTTGTAATTATATGCTGGTAACTGTGAATAAAGAATTTTTACATACCTTAAAGAAGCTCTCCACATACTGCAGTAAATATACTCCACAATCACTGCTATTATCTTGTTTAGGAACTTTAGGGCATAGGTCCACCATGTTTGTTTTGCTGAATTCACGATGAGTTTTTCGTTTAACTTCCCACTCTACTTCTAAATACCTTGAATCATCAAAAAAGTAGAGTGACTCTAGTAGAAATCTCTTTACTATTATTCAACACAAAGATGGAAAATATTTGCTACCAAATGTGTTGCCTCAAGTCAAATTTCCAAGTTTAACAGTACAAATTATAATATGTGAGGCTTCAAGGGTTGCTATTTAAAAGAAAATCATCTGAGTTTCTAACTAAAAGCTAGACTTTTTTCAACAATCCAACTTTCATAACTCACACACATAAGCTCATTTATATTACTAACAAATTACTAAATTTGTTAATTACTAAACTAATAAATTACTTTAAAACTTGAGTTCCCAGTTGTTTCCAGATCCTACAGTAATTACAAAATTACACACATACATATACACTCACACACTTATATACACACACAAATACCAACCCCCCTTTTTTTTTTGAGTAAGCTCCACACTCAACATGGGGCTTAAACTCAAGACCCTGAGATCAAGAGTCACACGCTTGGGGGCGCCTGGGTGGCGCAGTCGGTTAAGCGTCCGACTTCAGCCAGGTCACGATCTTGCGGTCCGTGAGTTCGAGCCCCGCGTCGGGCTCTGGGCCGATGGCTCAGAGCCTGGAGCCTGTTTCCGATTCTGTGTCTCCCTCTCTCTCTGCCCCTCCCCCATTCATGCTCTGTCTCTCTCTGTCCCAAAAATAAATAAACGTTGAAAAAAAAATTTAAAAAAAAAAAAAAAAAGAGTCACACGCTTGCTCTACAACTGAGACAGCCAGGCTCCCCAATATATACACACAGAAGTAATAAAAAGGTGAAAGAGTTCTTATTTTCTCTAAAATGATACTTTTGATAACCACTAATAGCTGCAACACTCCTTTGTAAAATTATGCTTTTTGTTCAGTTATGAATACAAATTTTGATTTTACTTTCAATATATACAAGTTATTATCTGAGAAATATTAGTGCTTTAATATTAACATACAATAGGGGATGTTTATTATTGATTAGATTGTAGACCTCATGTAAATACATAATAAAATATAATTCCTGATACAGTCTTTTCAGTAATTCTTAAATATCGTAGCTTCAAAATTATTGAGATTTTAGATAACAGACTGAGAGAAAAATTGTCATTACTTACTCTCGTAAATTCTGAACTGTGTTTTGTATAGAAGCAGCTTTCAAGGAATCTAGTATGAGAATGCATGGCCTATGAAAATCAAAAGAAGAAATCAAGATGTACATACTTGTACATGAATTAAACTTAAATATCTGATAAAACTATTATTATAGCATGTACATACCTTTTACACATTTTCTTTGGTACTGGTACTGATATATTTGTCTCGGTACTCTGAAATAAAACAGGAATTTTTATGGCTTTGCAATTAAAACCAGTTTGAATACATTAGTGTTCAGTTAATCTTTAAAATGTTTGAAATACTCTGAAATTAAAATTTCAAGTAAGAGTCCTTTTCATCATCTAAAGTGAGCCAATGTTGTTTTTTCAGAAATTCATTGATTTATTTTCTTATACTAGTGAAACAGTATCTTATACTTTTACATGTAGTTTCAAGAAGTTCTAGAACTTTGACATAGCCTAAAAAACAACCTAGAACTTTAATTACTTCTATTCAGAGTTACCATCTCAAGCAAAGATAAACAAGTTAATTTAACCTGCCTTTACATACATTCTCTAACTCAATGTATGATGTCACTGGAGACAAATCTGGGAAACAACAGGCCAAACTTAAGCAGAATTCTTTAATGCATAACTTCTTAGTACCTTTATTATTCTAATGTAACAGTGAATCTTTAAGAGATGAATAGGACACAGAGTTTAACCAACTTAACTGACCTTACAATCCTTTTTATCATACTCTGCATCTTACAACAGTTGGTCTAAGGAACTTAATTTGGGAAGACTGTTGTACAAGCAAGAAGGTCTCCTATTGTGCCACTGTTAGAACAGAAAAGGAAACTTCCTTTCTTCTGCCCACCCTATACCAGTAACAGTAAAGACATAAGCCTCTGCCAGGATAGCAAGGCTGCTACTGTCTATACATACAAAAAAAAAAAAAAAAAAAAAATCGCTAGGTGCCTACCTTAATCAATTAAGACACCAAATCTAGACCATACATAACAGTTTGGAAGTCCATAAAAGAAAAGTTAGGGGTGCCTGGGTGGCTCAGTCGGTTGAGTGTCTGACTTCGGCTCAGGTCATGATCTCATGGCTGGTGAGTTTGAGCCCCGCCTCAGGCTCTGTGCTGACAGCTCAGAGCCTGGAACCTGCTTTGGATTCTGTGTCTCCCTCTCTCTCTGCCCCTCCCCCGCTCTTGCTCTGTCACTCTCTCTCTCTCACAAATAAACATTCAAAAAAAGAAAAAAGAAAAAGAAAAGTTAACAGAACCTAAAAATGTGGACACTAAACCTATTAAACAACCAATGGGTCAACAAAGAACTCAAGGAGGAAATCACAAAACTACATGGCAACAAATGAAAATGAAAACACATTAGCCCAAAATCTTTGGGATGCTAGGAAAGCAGTTCTAAGAGGTTAGTTTATAGTGATATAGGCATACCTCAACAAATAAGAAAAATTTCAAATAAACAATCTAACCTTACACCTAAAGAAACTAGAAAAGTTAGATCCAACAAAGCCCAAAGGTAGTAGAAGGAAAGAAATAATAAAGACCAGGGTGGAAATAAATGAAATAAAAACTAAAAAGTAACAATAGAAAAGATTCCTTCTTTCATATCTATAAAGAACACACTTACTTGGGAATCCTCTGTGCCCAAGGACAGTGTTGAAGTAGTATGTACATCATTATCTAGTTAGAAATAATAAAGCAATAATGAGTGCTTATTTTATATCTAATATCAAGTATTTAGATGTGGTTTGGACCAGTATTAATGGCAATGGCTATTAATATTCTGCCTACTGCTTAGATTACAGCTATAAAACATGTAATTTTCTTTTTTTCTCGAAATAAGTAGGCTTATTATTTGCTTACTGAATTAACATTTGGGTTGTAACATAAGAAAAATCATGGAAGAAGTTTAAGAGACCTGAAGTTTAAGTAAGAATTTTAAGAATTTTAAGTAAACCTAGTCAGTTTACTAGCATTAACAAGAAATGTGTTCATTTAAATTGAGAAAAAATGTGGGATTTCACCACCAAAAAACTCTTAAAATACATTAATTCAGTAGGGTTGCAAGATACAAAATTAATGTACAGAAATTTGTTGCAGTTCTATATACTAATAACAAAGTAGCAGAAAGAGATATTAAGAAAACAATTCCACTTACAATTGCACTAAAAAGAATATATATATATATATATATATATATATATATATATATATGGTATCATGTCATCTGCAAATAGTGACAATTTTACTTCTACCTTACCAAGTTGGTTGCCTTTTCTTTATTTTCTTGTCTAATTGCTGGACTTCAGTACTATGTTGAATGAAAGTGGTGACAGTGGACATCTTTGTTCCTGATCGTAAAGGAGAAGCTTTTAGCTTTTCTCCATAAGTATGATGTTAGGTATGGGTTGTCATTCATGGGCTTTATGATGCTGCTGAACTATGTTCCCTCTAAACCCACTTTGTTGGGAGTTTTTATCATGAATGGATCCTTTTTCTGCATCTTTTAAGATGAGCAAATGGTTTTTATCCTTTAATTTGTTAATGTGATGTGTCACGTTGGTTGATTTGCAGATACTGAACCATCCTTTCATAGCTGGAATAAATCCCACTTAACTGTCTTTAAATGTAGTTTTGGATTCAGTTTGTTAATATTTTGCTGATGACTTTTCCTTCTGTGTTCATCAGGGATATTGGCTTGTAGTTTTCTTGTTTTTTAGTGTCTTTGTCTGGCTTCAGTATCAGAGTAATGCTGGCCTCATTGAATCAATTTGGAAGCCTCTCTTCTTTTTTTTGGCGGGGGGGAATAGTTTGAAGACAGTAGATACTAACTCTTCTTTACATGTTTGGTAGAATTCATCTGTGAATTTATCTGGTCATTGATTTTTTCTTTGGTTTTTGATAATTGGCTTAGTTTCTTTACTAGTAAAAAAAAAAAAAGAATACAATACCTAGGAATAAACTTAACAAAGGAGGCCAAAGACCTGAACTGGTCTATGCCTGAAGATCCATAGTATGAATTCTTAGTCATGTTAGCAAGATTATTTTATAAAAAATGCTATGATAAAACTTGACATAACATTATAACTTAAGAATTACATTTTGTCTATACATGAGGTTGGGCATCTATATGAAAATTTCAGATTTCTTATTCTTTCTACTAGTTTCATTAAAAAAAAAAAAATACTACCACCAGGGCTCCTGGGTAGTTCAGTCAGTTGAGCATCCAACTCTTGATTTCAGTTCAGTTCATGATCTCATGGTTGTGAGATCGAGCCCCACACTGGACTCTGTGCTGAGCATGGAGCCTACTTCAGATTCTCTCTCTGGCTCCTTCTGTCCCTCCCCCTTTGTCTCTCTCTCTCTCTCTCTCTCTCCCTCCCTCCCTCCCTCCCTCCCTAAAATATATATATATATATATATATTTTTTTTTTTAACATCTTTTAACCTCATATTGTTCACTATAATCATTCTACTGTTGTCATCATCATTAAAAACAGTATCTACATTAAGTTTACCACCTATTATTTTGTTGTCATGTTGAGATGGCTGAGCCTGTGAGTGCTGGGATACAGTTTGTGGAAAATCTTCATATACAGCTTCTTCTAACCATGGAAAACAAATGACAGCAAGATACCAATGAGATCTGTTGAAAAAGAAACACAATCTTAATAACACGAAATCTAAACAATGCAGAGCAATGTGTTTTGGATCTACAGCTGAGAAAGTGGGTAAAACAAACTTCATACCAATTAACAATTAACATACCAATTAACAATGTAATATCTGACATAACACGGACCATACATTCCAAAAGTAATTAAATGAGTAGTAAGACTACTTAGGGTAAAATCTGAGTTATTTCAAATTTATTTACTTTCATATAATCAGTGCTTCCTATTGAAGAACTGCTTTAATAAATAAACTCATAGCATCATCTTTTTTCTGTTAGTGCTTAAACAGTTTGTTCTCTTAAATATTTTAAGGTTTATTCTAAAATCTTTTCATCTTTTACTTAGTAAGAAATTCTTTTGAGCCCAAAAGAGAAAAATTCAATGTCTCAGTCATTACAGTCTTATGGGCATTTGTCATTTTTATTTTTTCTACTATATTTACAATATGACCATTTGTCAAACCAAAATCTAATATAGTCACTCATAGTTTTAGCTACTTCTTTGGAAAATTTAAACATAGTATTTGAGATGCATACCCATACCTTTTACTGATTATTAATCTAAAAATGCACAAAATATTTTTTTCCGTACTCTCCAATTTTGTTTTTTAATAATCCGAAATACTCACGACTCATTTACAGGCACAAAGATGTAATCTTTGTTAAAGATGTTTATGTGACGAGTCCATGTTCTTACTCTTTTATGTCTCCTCTGTGCCATTCTGGGAATATGAAAGATACATGTATTTTACATATAAAAAATTAAAAATTGAAGATACAGATTTCAGGAGTCATTTTTATACACTGAAAAATGTGAGATTCAGTTTACTTAACCATCTTCTTCAAGATATATAATATTTAACGCATATTAAGATATATAATACTCATTTCCTTTCATTAATTTCTAATTGTTAAACTTAATGACTGTTTATAAACAATGTCATAGATAGAATAGAAGGAGAAATTTATAAAATGGTTTATAGACTCCAAAAATAGCTCAGTAACTGTATGTAAACAGCTAAACCTATTTATTTACTTTAGTTCCATCTAGGCATGATAAAAATATTATCATTAAACCTTAAAAGAATTGTCTAAATGTTATACCTGTGATGAGGGAGGTGTTAAAGTTAACAGGAGGAATGAGGCATATATTCTTAGATTTTTTTAAAGATGACAGTCATCTCCTTTCATTTTATATATAAGGAAATTATAAGACAATGAGTTGAAAATACCCACTATTCATCCATCTTTCATTTACTTCTTCAACATAGATTTATTAGGTTCTTAAGAATAAATAATAAAAATCACCCACGCTGCCCTTAAGGAGTTCACAAAATGAAGAGGGTAGAAAAAAACCATGACTAAAATATAAGTGTCATAAGGGACACAAAGGAATTATGTTATAGCATTTAGAAAAGCCACCTAGAAAAGAACTAGGACACACAAATAATTGTTTCTTTTCTTTATCTTATCAGGAAAATAAGGAAGGAAGATATTAAACCAAGTTTGAATATCAAAAAAAAGTTTTAAGGGGGGTGCCTGAGTGGCTCAGTTGGTTAACCATTCAACTCTTGATTTTGGTGCAGGTCATGATCCCAGGGTCATAGGATCGAGCCCAGCGTCAGGCTCTGACCATGAAGCCTGCATAAGATTCTCTCTCTCCCCCTCTGCCCCTCTCCCTGTTCATGCTCTGTCTAAAATAAAAATTAAAAAAAAATAAACATTTAAAAAGTAAAACAAAAAAAAAAAGACTTTCAAAGTCTTGCTTAAAAAAAAGTTTTAGAAAAGAGGTGGCGTGTAACTTCTGGCTCAGGGCCTCCAAGAATTTTTTTTTTTTAATGTGTATTTTTGAGACAAAGAGAGACAGAGCTGGAGCGGGGGAGGGGCAGAGAGAGAGGGAGACACAGAATCTGAAGCAGGCTCCAGGCTCTGAGCTATCAGCACAGAGCCTGATGCAGGGCTCAAACCCATGAACTGTGACATCATGACCTGAGCCAAAGTCAGAGGCTTAACCAACTGAGCTACCTTGGCGCCCTCAAGAACCTCCTTTTTATGCAAGGAATTAAATAAGTTGTTTTATATTTATATACCAAGTAGTATAGGAAAAGAAATCTTTGTCCCATCCTTGTTCATCTGAATATTTAACCATACTCACAGGAGTAAACATTAGGAGAAGATGGAATTTAGAATGAGCTAATAAAAGGTGGTAGGAATTAGACACTATGTAGACTTTAACTTCATAAAATGATCAGAAGTCACATGTTTACTGAATTTTGTTTCAGAATGACCCAATCATTATAATGATTATGAACAATTATTTTCAAATAGTGCATAGCCTATTAATTTGCTTTTCCATTTGAAAATCTTAAAGATAGACACCTGGTTTTCTTTTGTTTTGTTATGTTGGTGTTTGATTTCCTGATCATACTGGACTTATTTGATTGATATATTAGACACTAGATGGAACAAGGAGAATGGGAGAGGTTATGGGAAACACAATATAATCTCTTATTCTCAGTTCCTAACTCTTTGGAAGATCTTTAATTATATGTCTAAGAGTTCTCTCCCATTCAATAAAATATATTACTATTCTCTTTCGAGTTCCTAGTATGTTACAAGCACTGAGCAAAAGGCACTGGGACAGAGTAGAAAATAAGACAGATAAAGTCCATGACCTCATGAAGTTTAACCTTAGGACAAGCAAACAAACCAATGATCACAAACCATGCTATAATACAAAAAAAGTGCCAGGAGAAGAAATTTCAGTCAGAAAATAGGAAAAGAGCTTAGCATATTTGAAAACTGAAAAGAGGAAGGCTGAGCTGAAGGAGGGTAAGTGAGGAGAAAGAATGTCATGAGGTGAGAGTAGGGAGACGGGCAGAAGCCAGATCTCTCAGCATCTCATAATCCATAGTAATGAGTTTGTGCATCATTTAGTCTGCAATTCCCTTACACTAGTAGTTGGAGTGTCTTGTCAGAGATTTATTTACCATTAAGGTTTATACCCCTTACCACTCTGCTTTGTGGCTATCTTCTTATTTTTTTACTGATTTGTAGAAATTCTTTGTGTGATAACTAATTACATATATATCAGGCCAAGCATTAACCTAAGTATTTACCTGTGAGGGGATAGGGGAACTGAGCCTCGCCATGGAGTTAAAAATCCACCTATATAATTTTTGGATCCCCAAACCTTAACTACTACTAATAGCCTACTGTTGACCAGAAGCTTTACTGATAACATAAAGCCAATTAACACACATTTTGTGGTATATGTATTATATATTTTTATAATACAGTAAGCTAAAGAAAAGAAAATGTTGAATCATAAGGAAGAGAAAATACATTTGCAGTATTTACAGTATATACATGTACACTGTATTTATCCCAAAAAATCTGCATATAAATGGACTCCCACGGTTGAAATCCATGTTGTTCAAGGGTCAACTGTGTGTATGTGTGTGTATATAAGATATGAAGTACAGTATCTTAGTACCTTATATATGTCTTACCCTGGAATATGCCACTTATGTAACACTGTTTTATATTACTTTTATATATGATGAAACATGTAACTTCTAATTTTAAAAAATTACTTTAAAATTTAAAACCACAGGAGAATCCACTTGCTTTCATTTCATCAGTTTCTAGGTGGCTATGCCAAATAATGACTAGTAATCTTAAAACAAAACATAAGATTAAATGCATGGTACCAACCATCAATTTCTATATACATAAAATAGAACAGGAAGCCATCAAATAAGTTAAATATAGGGGCACCTGGGTGGCTCAGTCAGTTAAGCATCCAACTCTAGATTTCGGCTCACGTTCTGATCTCACGATTCTTGGGTTTGAGCCCCGCATTGAGCCCTGTGTTGAGTGCCACGCTAACAATGTGGAGCCTGCTTGGGACTCTCTCTCTGCCCCTCCCCTCACATGTGCACATGCTTGTTCGCTCGCTCTCTCTCTCTCTCTCTCAATAAATAAACTTAAAAAATAAATAAATAAGATGGGACCCATAGAGGAAATAGAGCCACTGCCAAAATCACTGCCCAATGCAAAGAGGTTAAGAAAGAAATAACCTGACTTTTTCCTCCCTTGCCCTCCAACTTCCAGTGTCCCCCACAGAACATGCACTTGGAAATGCAGCCTGCAAGAGTCAGCCTCCTCTGATAGGGAAAAGAACAGTGGGGTGAGAAAGAGCTGAAAGGCCTGCACAAATGGTAATACTGATCACTCTAGGAAACACTGTAAGAAGTTTTTTTTACTAGGAGCATCAACACAGCATATTTTTCTCTTAAAACTGAAGTACATTGAAAGACTGACTTACGAAAGATTTGGATTATCTTCAGTCAAATTATTTTCTTTTCTTGTCAAGCATTTATAGAAAAAGCTACTAAAAATGTGACTTCGTTCAACAAGTTCATCTGATGCCTTCTCCAATATAAGATATCTGTAAAATAGCAAAACCACAGAAGTTATTTTTAGATTTTACCTAATCTTCCCCCAATTATCTTCTGTGTTCTGTAAATCTTCATTTTTATGACCACTTAGATTCAAAGCAATCTTGCAATCTGCTCAGATTCCAGCTAAAATTGTTCTTTATTTACCTCACCTTCCATCAAGATTGTTTAAAGCAGAAAATGCCCACTTATTAACTCATTTACTTAACAATTACTTATCAAATTCCTAACATGTGCAGAGCACCATAATTATATTAGAGACATAAAATGGGGAAAGGGGGGGTAGTACATGCTGCCATATAGCTTACAATCCAGAGGAGTGAGTATAGAAGGAAATATTAATCAAATACCAAACAGAGATAAGATTGAAACCCTGACACTCCTAAAATAAATCTAGAAAAATTTTAATTACTGTGAGATATGTCCAATATATAAATCCTGAGTCCATTTCTACTAAAACAATTCTTCAACATAAGCTTGTAATTGAATCATTTAGTGATTAAACTCTTCACATTAGTGAACTCTGCTATTCTTAACTCTGCTTTTGAATCTCTGCAGATTCAAAAATGACCTTGTAATTGCTTTAAGAAAAAAAGCATAGAAGACAAATACAACCTGACATTTTTTTAAATGTGGTTATGGACAGGCTTTGCTACATGGAAGGAGACACAAAGGATGCTTCTGGTGTGCTGGAAATGTTCTTTACCTTGATCTAAATGATGATATTATGGGTGCATACATTTGTGAACATTCACTAGCTGCACACTTAAGATTTATGTACTTTACTACTTGAAAGTTACACCTTAATTTAAAAAATAAATAGAAAGTCATTTAAAACCTAAAGTTAGGGGGCGCCTGGGTGGTTCAAATTAACCATCCAACTTTGGCTCAGGTCATCTTCTCACAGTTCCTGAGTTCAAGCCCCACATTGGGCTCTGTGCTGACAGCTCAGAGCCTGGAGCCTGCTTCTGATTCTGTGCCTCTCTCTCTCTCTCTCTCTCTCTCTCTCTCTCTCTCTCTCTGCCCTTCCCTTACTTGCATTCTCTCTCCCAAAAATAAATAAAAACATTAAAAAATTATTTAAAAAAAAACAACACTAAAGTTAGAATCCTCTCTGAAAATAAGTCAATGAGACAGAGAAACAGGTAATTTAGTGAATAGGAAATATAGAAAAGTACTACTGGAAATAAATTAGGAATAGAATTGTATTCGTTAATTCTAATAAAACATATAACGACTAACAATATGATCCAGTTCATCTCACCAAATATAAATTTGGCACTGTTATACGGATACAAAAATAAGTAAGATGGAGGTGCCTGGGTGGCTCACTTGGTTAAGCCTCTAACTTCAGGCCACATCATGATGTCACCGTTCATCTAGCCCCACATCGGGTTCTGTGCTGACAGCTCAGAGCCTGCTTCAGATTCTGTGTCTCCCTCTCTCCCTGCCCCTCCCCAACTTGCGCTCTGTCTCTCTCTCTCTCTCAAAAATAAATAAACATTAAAAAAAAAATTAAAAAAAAAAAGACATAAGATGCTTAACCTTTAGAATAAGAATGATCATAAAATCACCAACTAACTGGGGCACTTGGGTGGCTCAGGCGGTTGAGTGACCGACTTCGGCTCAGGTCATGATCTCACGGTTTGTGAGTTCAAGCCCCGCATCAGGTTCTATGCTGACAGCTCAGAGCCTGGAGCCTGCTTCGGATTCTGTGTCTCCCTTTCTCTCTGCCCCTCCCCCACTCATGCTCTGTCTCTGTCTCAGAAATAAATAAACATTAAAATTTAAAAAAAAATAAAAATCACCAACTAACTTTAAAAGAATGCAAAATAAGGGGTGCCTGGGTGACTCAATCAGTTAAGTGTCTGACTTCGGCTCAGGTCATGATCCTGCAGTTCATGGGTTCAAGCCCCACATCCAGCTCTATGCTGACAGCTCAGAGCTTGGAGCCTGCTTTGGATTCTGTTTGGATTCTGTGTCTCCCTCTCTCTCTGCCCCTCCCCTGCTCATGCTCTGCCTCTCTCTGAAAAAAAATTAAATAAACATTAAAAAAATAAAGAAAAATATTATAAGTAACATAAAAAAGATGCAAATGGAGTATTATGGGAATTAATAATATCTGTTTAGAAGATCAGGAAAAGTTTTGAGGAAGGTACCATTTGAGAGGAACCATGAAAGAGGAATAAAACTTCCACAGGTTGAGATAAAGAGGAAAGTCTTCCAAGAAACAAGAGAGCAGGGCATTAAGGCAGAAGAGTGACTAAGAATAGGCTTTGTTTAGTAAACTGTTTATAATTCAATTTTGCTGGACTATGAAATACGTGTAAAAGGCTAAAGAGATAGATTAGTGTCATATTATCAAGACTCTCAAAAGCCAGATGGTCTGAACTCATTTTGACAGGTAATAAGAAATTACTATAAGTTTCTAATGGGAACTGCATTCATAGAGTGGTTTAAGAAGAATACTGGTGGTCATAATACACCTAATGCACAGGAAAACAGAGATAAAAAATACAAGGACACTAGTTAAAAAGACAGAACAATTCAGGTAAGAAGTACTAGGAAATCATGATGACAAAAGAAAAAGAATAAATGAATTTGAAAGACAGAATCTACTAAAATTGGCAACTGAGTATGCAGATAGGGAAGGAAGGGTGAAGAGTCAATGATGATGAAGACTTCTGCTTCCAGCCAAGACAGAACAATAGGGACCAGATTTACCCACCTGGATGAAAGAAGCGAAAAATCACACAAAATACATGTGAATCAATAGTTTTCAAAACACTAGACATCAGGCAACAAAGAAGAGTGGTCTTTGAGAAATGAAAATAAACAAGGTGAGTTCCACTCATGCCCCAGTTTACTGTTTTGGTAGTTTCCAGGTGGCAGCACAGGAAGGAGTAACCCAGGTGGCAGACTCCACATTGAGATGCTGAAAGTCAGGAGAGACCAAGACAGCTAGAATTTACAGATCAGAATACTAAAAAGGGAAGAGTTGTAGATAAACAGAACTCCAGACATCTGCAGAGTCCTCCTCAAGTATTTAGAAGAATGACCATTGCATGTGTGTGAGGAAAATGCTGGGGTGAGAACTACCTGAAAAGATGAGAGGGAATGAGCCAGTGACAAGAATAGTGCCTGTTCTTACCAGACAGGCTGGAAAACCCCCTAATTCATGGAGGCCCTAGGTATAAGATATTAAAAAAGACCCAGATCAAACTTCTAGAGGTCAAATGTACAGTATCTGAGATGAAGGGCTAGTGATAGAGATTCAGAGCCTGAGTGACTGGAATAAGGCTAGTATATGTAAACAATAGGACTCAGGAAAGATGCAGGCTAGAAACTTTGCATCAAAGTTTATAAAACCTTCCTATGTATTCCTTCAACTAAGCTATGCAAAGTTGAAAATTATTTTTTAATGGCATAGTGATATGGGTTTTTTAAATGACAGGTAACTCTTACAGCACTTGAAGACAGAATAGATAACTACAGAGTTGCTTCTTTTCCTTTCCCAAAGTGATCTGTAATTTTTAGATACTTCCTTCACCACAGTAATACAACAGTTAAGAAGTATAAATAAAAAAAAATAAACAAATAAACAAAAACTAAAACAAAAAATAGCAACTCTTCTGGAGTATATACAAACTGAAGTAGTCAACTGTAGAAAACCTCGGTAGGAAACAATTTTTTCAACATGTATTTATTTTGAGAGAGAGAGAGAATCCCAGGCAGGTTCCACCCTGTTGGCGCAGAGCCCAACACAGGGCTCAATCCCACCACTGTGAGATCATGACCTGAGCTGAAGTCAAGAGTCGAACACCTAACCAACTGAGCCACCCTGGCACCCCGGCAAAAATTTCTAAAATCTGAATTGTTGGCAGGTTACTTTTAGCTAGAGTTAAAATACTTCAGTGATAGACATGCAGTTTAAAGTTCACATCAAAACTGATAAAACAAATGAGATAATTCATCACTGTACTTACTTAAGATAGAAATCAATGATTACATCATTAAGAAATTCTCCTTCTTCTAAGCATTCCAGATCTTCATTAGTTACTCCTAATCCCCCTTTAGTAGGTGGTGGAGGATATACAATCAACCTTAAAAAAGTAAAACTGAAGTTAAAACACATTGGTAGTGAAAATTCTAGTATCAAAGAGATTTGTTACATGGAACAATACTAGGGCAGTGTATTCAATAACTATAATGTACAGAGTAAAAATAATTGACAGGATACAAGCAATTATATTTTCCTTTATTTTCAGAAGCTAGTAATAGTACTTCCATTATCTTTTCATTTCCAGTCCTTCCCATGTGACCTAGTCTCATATTTGTCTAACCAATACGTTATGTCTCAGTTATAATGCCATCTAAGATGTCTCTCTTCTGCACAATTTTTAACTTTCAACACACTGATGTAATAAACCATGAAAGATTTTCCTGTGCTCTACCTTCCAACTCTAAGTTTGAATCCCCAAGACTAGTTCCTTTCCATTCAAAAGAGCAAGCAGTCAAAAACTATGTTCTTCTACTTGTGGCTAGTCTACACCAACAGCCGAACAATACAGAAATAACAAGGGAGCATAGAAGCAAGTTTCCTTATAATAAAGTGCTTATAATGTAAAACTTAACAGAATATAGGAAACAAGTAATTACAACACAACCAGAAAGAAGTAGGAAACAGATGACAACTAATTAGGCATCTTTCTTCTGGCACCTTTTCTTAAAACTCAGAAGAGCAGTTGTGAGTTTCCAACTATAATCTTGGAATAGACAGGATGGTCCTCACTGCACAAATGTAGTAAAAAATAAAGGTATAACTATACTTCCTGAACTAGAAAGATTCAAGAAGATGGAGTCAACTGCAACTGATTTAATCTAGGCAACCAAAGCACTTAAATCAAATAAGAATATGTGAAAACTTTAAATGCTAATATGATAGTTAGTATTTTATTGGCTATTTTCTATCCTATTCTTTCACTCGCTTTTTTTTAACAGAAAAAAGGAATCACACAGAAGAACAGAAGTCACCCTTAAATGCACAGAATCCCTATTCTGCCTGACTACCCTAAGAAGACATATAAAAGAGAAAATATGAGTAACATAGCAACTTCAGAAAAGAAAGTTCTGATAAACTCCGAAGTATCTTAAATTGAGGCATACTTTACTAAAAATAATGGAATGGCACTGTTTTCTTAATAAATGTTTTTAACTTTCTCTAAAATAAAAAATTATTATTTCTATCACTAACCATCAGTGTAAGAATAAAACTCAAAACACTGGGGCGCCTGGGTGGCTCAGTCAGTTGGGTGTCCGACTTAGGCTCAGGTCATGATCTCACGGTTTGCGGGTTCAAGCCCCATATCAGGCTCTGTGCTGACAGCTTGGAGCCTGGAGCCTGCTTCAGATTCTGTGTCTCCTTCTCTCTGTCCCTCCCCAACTTGTGCTCTGTCTCTCTATGTCTCTCAAAAAATAAATAAATGTAAAAAAAAAAATTTTTTTAAGAATAAAACTCAAAACATTTACAAAGGCAAACTATTGTCAAACCATTATGGTATACACCTGAAACGAATATAATATTGTATGTCAACTATACCTCAATTAAAAAGAAAAAGTCAAACTACTTAAAATCAGCAACATGCCTGAAAACTACTAACGTGTCTACCTATCACAAACAGCCTATGATAGTACGTACTTCTGAACAGGTCCCGTGTGCCTGACTTCTCGCCATTCTTCATCTGGATTAGATGTAATAGAAAGTGAGTAGCAACCGCTAGTTTGCTTCTGTAGGAAGGTGTAAGTAGGCTTGGCTCTATCCATATTTGAAGGCTGCCAAGAAATGGCAAAGAAAAAGATTTCCTTATAAATACATAAATGCACATTAGCTCTCAAAAGGACGAAGTCAAAACCTAAACTTCTATGAGAAAATGTGACTAAATCAATATCAATGAGTTATATCTATACATTTGGAGTTTCTACAAAGATATAGCTGAATCAAAATAACACTCTTGATCAAAACATATTGTATATACAAAGATCAAAGTTTAACTTGAAGTGTTACAGATCTGGGCTCTATAATTAAAGAACAATGTGAAAACTTTACAGTTCAAAATGAACAAAAGATACAATAAATAGGACAAAATAAAATTTAAAAGACAAAAAGTTTATATTTGTCATAGCAAACTTTAAAAACTTTCTTTCTAGAGATATTTGGCAGAGATATACAAGCCTCTCCTAGATTCCCCTAATATTAACATCTTATATAACCACAGTACAATTTTCAAAACTAAGTAATTAACATTGGAATAATAACATAAACTAGAGACTTTATTCTGATCTCACTAGTTTTTTTACTAATATCTTTTTTTCTGTATCAGTACCCTTTAATTCCTGTCTTTCCTTGTCTTTCATGACTTTGATATTTTCGAGAGTACTGGTCAGTTATTTTGAAACTGAATTTGTTTGATTTTTCTCATGATTAGACTGAGGCTACACAATATTGGGGAAAATACCAGAGAAGTCATGTACCCTCTCAGTGTATTATGTGACAGGTACACCATGTCGGTATCTTATTCCTGGTGATATCTGCCACATTTCTCCACTGTAAAGTTAGTACTTTTCTTTTGGTGATAAATAAATATTTTGGTTGAGAAACTTTGAGATTATGCACATATCCTGTTTCTCCTTAAGTTTTTACCCATTAAATTTAGTATCTCTTAGTGGGCCTTGCCTGTAACAATCATTAACTATGGTTTTTCTTTCTTTTTAATTTATATATATATACATATATATATATATATATATATATATATATATATATATATATATTTTGTTTTTGAGAGAGAGAGAGAGAAAGAGAGAGAAACAGAGTGTGAGCAGTGAAAGAGCAGAGAAAGAAGGAGACACAGAATACAAAGCAGGCCCCAGGCTGTGAGCTGTCAGCACAGAGCGTGATGCGGAGCCCAAACCCACGGACTGTGAAATCATGACCTGAGCTGAAGTCAGAAACTCAACCGACTGAGCCACCCAGGTGCCCCTAACTATGGTTTTTCTATGGTGGCTTTGTAATTTTTATTCCTTTTACATTTATTAGTTAAATACTTTCCTAAGAAAGAACTGTCAATTATCCACCATCAGGATTTTCCATTCATTGATTCTGAAATTTATTTGCATCAATATAGATTTTGGGTATTTATTTTATTCTTTGGTAATAATCACGTTATCATTACTGATTTTATTGATTCAATTATTCTAGCTGTGGGGTATCTGGCTGGCTCAGTCAGTGAAGCATGTGACTCTTGATCTTGGGGTTGTGAGTTTGAGCCCCACATTGGGTGTAGAGTTTACTTAAAAATAAAATAAATTAAAAATAAAATAAGACTATTTTAGATTTGGTATTCAGAGTTCTCTCAGGTTGACTCCTGAGCACTTAGGACAAAACACAGCATTTTGAAATCACCTGATTTTCAGGGAAAAAGTTTTTACTAAAACTTGACAATTATATTAATCAGATGCTAACCTGAGACACTGATTTCATCTTCATTTCTTCAGCAGCAACAGCGGGAAAAGAATAAGTCGAAGCACAATAATAATGAACAAAAGAACTTTCTTTTGAAGAGAGGTTCTGAAATAAAGGAAGTGCCTGAAACCAAGACAATGGATAAGAAAGTTCCAATTCTCCACTGGTTGTACTTATTTCTGTCATTATATCTTTTAATTTCAATTCTTCTCTTTGCGAAATAGGATTGTATAGCTCAAGAAAAATGAATTCACTGGATTTTGCTATAAAAGAAAAAATAAATCAATTTTAATCAAGTATTATATTTCAAGAGGACTATAAATAATTTAATTATTAATAACAGCATTTTGTATGTTAGTTAATAACCGAGGGAAATTAAATCCCCAAACAGGCTATTAGTAACCTAGATTCAAAACCCAAGTTTTAAACTCCTCCTGCATTAAAATGGAAACTTCACAATGGCATTAGCTACTGTATCTCTACTACCTGGCATTTGTTAATGAATGTATGAATAAATGAATGAATGATAACTAAGGAACTAATTATTTTTCTCTAGCCTCCTCCATTTATCAAATCTACCAATTAAAAAATTATTCCAACCAACCAAACACTTCCTTCAAAATCATTATGTTTCATCAAACATTTCAACAATCGTCTCAAATTATATTCTCTCCACCCATAATAATTATAAATGGCTAGCTTTATTCCCCCAACTTCTCTGCCATTTAATCATGAATTCTCCCAATTAATTTGGAAGTAGGACAGCAAAGTAACTAAGTAGTCCTCCTTTATCCATGGTTTCATTTTCCACAGTTAGAGTTACCCATGGTCAACAGCAGTCCAGAAGCAGATCTTTTTTCTGGCCTGTTGCCATAAGGTCAACAGTAGGCTAACACTACATCAAAATGCCTGTGTCATTCACCTCATTTCATGTCATCACATAAGCATTCCCTCTTCTCACACAATCACAAGAAGATGTTACACATTCATGTAACTTTTCTTACAGGATATTGTTATAATTATTCTTAGTTATTATTGTTAATCTCTTAGTGTAGCTAATTTGTATATTAAATTTCATATGTATAGGAAAGTATGTAGGTATGTCTAGGGAAAAAAACATAATATATAGAGAGTTCAGTACTATTTGTGGTTTCAGGCATCCACCAAGGTTCTTGGAATATATCCTCCATGGATAAGGGAGGGACTACTATAATATTAAAGGTATAAAATTTATTCACTACTTAACATCTTTAATATATAAGGGAGTAGAAACAGCAAGGTAGAGAGATCAAAGAGGTAAGAAAGAAGCTTACTAATCTGATTTACCCAATTCTAAACTAGACTCCTTTAGGAATTGAAAACTAAACAAAGTTGGGAGATGTTTAAGATGCATATATATAGACCAGTTTATGGGAACATACAGAAAAGTATTCAATCCAGTCTTAGAGAAATGATATATATAAGTAACTAGGTTTTATTTTTTAAAAAACTAAAGAAAATGTTGAAGGTAAAGATTTCTGTATTTTATTTAACTTTGCCATTGATTAGCTGCCACAGTTCTTTATGCAACAAGGGCAAGAAATTCATAAGAAAGGTAGCCAAGGATGGCAACTGACTAAAAGATAAAGTATTCCTTTTATTTTAGCAGATAATTTCTCTTGGTTGAGTAAAATTATCAGGAGAAATTGTGTAGAATAAATAATTTACCTTGTATAATATTAAGGGCTAAAATTATTTTTAATCAAGTCTACTTAATTTCAATTCAATGAAATAACTACATTCTATTAAATTGTTTTAGAAGAAAACTATACACAGGACTTCTCAGGTTATTCTGAAATATAGAAATATTTCATATACTCACAGTGCTGGCTTAATATGGAGTTTTCTAGTTGGGTCTGAATCTCTTGAAGATAATTTGCAGAGACCCAAAGGAAAAGGATAGCTTGATTCCTTTTACTGTGATCATCATCCTTATTTTTCCATAACCCAAACCTCTTTAAGTGTGTGGTATCCACTAGCAATGAAACCTCATTCAGGGAGACTGAA
The DNA here is from genome assembly GCF_022837055.1 of Prionailurus viverrinus. Taxonomy (NCBI): domain Eukaryota; kingdom Metazoa; phylum Chordata; class Mammalia; order Carnivora; family Felidae; genus Prionailurus; species Prionailurus viverrinus. The sequence goes on along the minus strand of NC_062569.1, from coordinate 110,650,734 downwards.
ACAAATAAAAGGTAACAAGTTAATAAATTATCCATTTAGGAATTAACACTGATATGCTTTATGACTCTTCTTTAATACATGATGTTTTTCAAAAAGAATGATATGTGAAGTTTTACAAAAATCATTTCCAGTGTACTTCACTAACCTTGGCTGAAATACCTCAAACAATATTATTAGCATAAAAAAGATCATATTGCAATTAGAAAGGTCCAAATAATTATCAATCTCAGTTATATCCAGGAAAGGGAAATATGAAATTAAATTTTAATAGCATATAAACTTGTCCAGAGAGATTTCTTACTGGAAGTGCTATATCACCGGAAGAAAATAAAATAAGAAGGAGAAGGAGGAAGGGTGGGGGAGGGGAGAGGGAGTGGAAGAAGGGGAAGCAGGGGGAGAGGGGAAGAAAGGAAAGAAGATGACTTTATCAATGCACACAACTAGCACGGTTTTAACCTAGAAAATTATATATTTCTATCTTGGTTAAAAGATCAACCAAAATCCCCAATGCTATCATTAGCCAATTTATTCTTATGTTTCTTCTCCTAAAATATCTGCATTCCCCTATACAGACTAGCCACTATCAAAAGATTCTCAAAAATAACATGAGCTTTTGAATGGTCTAAGGTAGTATTTTTTTTTTTAATTCTCCCATGTTTTGGTGCACCTGACTGGCTCAGTTGGAAGAGCATGTAACTCTTAATCTCAGGGTCATGAGTTCAAGCCCCACATAGGGTATAGAGATTAAATAAATATATAAAACTTAAAATAAAATAAAATTCTTCCAGATTAGATTTTACTTCTTGAAACTTCTAGGAAATCACCTAGAATTTTGGGTCCTTCTCTGAGTTAGCAAAAGAATCTTTCCTAAAGATTTTTTTTTTTTAATTCAAAGAAATAGAGAACTGGTATAAAGAAGTCCTAAAGGTCATCTGACCCAACTTTAAGAAAACAAGCAGTTGAACAACTAATACAAGTATTGGTTAAGTATAAACTCAAGATGAATACCTATTTGAAACAAATCTCTTCGTACTCCTCCTATTATCTCCTGGCACCTTGCTACTTAAAATCTACTTCTGAGCCTGAGACACTGGCATCACACTGGAACCTGTTACAAATGTAGAATATCAGGCCACACCTTAGATGTACTGAATCAGAATTGATTTACAAACAAAACAAAAACAAAAACCCCAGATGATTTATATCACTCAACACTGAAGTTTGAAAAGCATTTTACAATAAGTACTTACATACTTAACTAGTCATCTTAATGTTCCCACACGAGCCATTCTACTTTTAAATATTTTCTTATAATCAATTAATCCATTTTAAACACATCTTTATTTCTTTCATATTTCCTCTTTCCTTCATTCATTCTCTCCTTCCCTTATTCCATTTCTCCATGCCTTTTTCTTGCTCCTTTTCTGTGTTTCAATTTTTTCCTCTGTGTCTGTCTGCATGCATACCTGCCTACTTACTCTCTATTTCATGGACATTTTTAAAAACATTTTACATTTCTTCTTTCCCTTTCTAACTCTCTTTCTGCCTCTTATTTATTGACATTTTCTTGGGTAATCCTTTTTAAAATCGCTTCTATCAATCTCTAGCTACCTACTTACCTATCCATCACCTACCTATGGATCTATTTGTATTTTGTACAGCTGCCTACATACCTGTCTACCTTCCTATCTAGCTGTCACCCAGTCATCAATCTTATTTTTACTGTAGCATTTTGACTGAGTTACTTTTAGATTTCTTTCCCCACTGTCCACTATTGTACTTTATTTTCTTACTGGCTCCTCCTTTCAAACCCTTCTTTTTATCTCTCATTCCCACATTCTTTCCTTCATTTCTGTTGTATTTTATTCTTAGAGACTCATCACTTTAAACTTCTCTCTCTTGCCTCCCCTTTCCTATCTTGGCCACTTCCTTTTCCTTCTCTCTTTGATAGCTTTTTTTCTTTATTTTTTCTCAGTCTAATTTATTCACTGTCCTTTTCTTTCTCTATTCTTACCGTGTTGTATACTGCCTGCTTTCCATTCTTCTTAACGTCCTCCCTTTCTCTCCTTCTTTTATCCCTTTATCTCTCCTTTCTCCTTTCCTTTCATTCCTCCCTCTATTCTATCTTTGTACTTTTAAACTTTTTTCTTTTCATTACTCTTTTGTTCTCTTTCTCTTTGCATCTATTTTGTAGTCTTTCATACTGACTTAGGCCATTTAAAGTCTGCTCTGTCTCTCCCTATCTCCCTCTCTCTCTTTACCTAGCTATTCTGCTTTATATATTTTTTTACACTTACTTTGACCTTTCATTTTATTTTTTCCAGATAAAATTTATTGGCATAAAATTATCATATAACATTGTGTAAGTTTAAGCTAATGTTAATTTGATATATTTATTGCAAAACAATTACCATCAAAGCATTAGCTAACACCTCTGTAACTACCATTTCATATTCGTGATGAGAACATGCAAGATCAACTCTCTTAGCAATTTTCAAGTATATAATAACAGTATTATTAACTGTGATCACAATTCTGTACATTATTGATCTTATAACTGGAAGTCTATACTCTCTGACCAACATCTTCCCATTTCCCCCATGTCCCAGTCCCTGGTAACCATGATGTCTAGTCTCTGTTTTTATGGTTCAGCCTTTTTAGTTTCCACATATAAGCAATATCATGCAGTATTTGTCTTCCTCTGACTTATTTCAATTAGTAAAGGCCCCCAAGGTCCATCCATGTTGTCGCAAATGGCAAGATTTCATTCTTTCTCAAGATTAATATTCCATTGTACATATACACCACAAAATTATCCATTCATCAACAGACACTTAGGTGGCTTCCAAATTTTGGCTACATGAATAATGAGGGGTGCATATACCTTCTCAAAATCCCATTTTCATTTCTTTTGGATATAAACCCAAAAATGGGACTGCTGGATCATATAGTAGTTTTATTTGTAATTTCTTAAGTCTATAGACCATTTTCTACAGTAGCTGTACCAGTTTACAATCTCAACAGTGTACTTGCTCATTTCTTGTCATTTTGATGATAGCCATTCTAACAGGTGTAAGGGAATATCTCATTGTGGTTTTGATTTGCATTTTTGTAATGATTAGTGATGTTTACCATCTTTTCATGTGCTTATTTGCCATTTGTATATCTTCTTTTGAAAAATGTGTATTCAGTTCCTCTGCCCATTTTTTAATCAGACTTTTTTTTTCCTGTTGAATTCTCTGAGTTCTTTATATATTTTGGATATTAACTCCTTCTCAGATATTCCACAGAATGCTTTTTCTTTTTTGCTGATTCTTCCCTTTGCTATGCAGAAGCTTTTTTGTTTGATGTAGCTCCACTTGTTTATTTTAGCTTTTGCTGTCTTTGCTTTTAGTATCGAATCCTAAAAAATCATTGCCAAGAATGATAGAAAAAAGCATTGGGGATAAGTTTTTTCACAAGTTTTATGGCTTAAGATCTTACACTTAAGGCTTTAATCCATTTTGAGTTGATTTTTGTATATAATACAGGTAGGAGTCCAGTTTCATTCTTTTCCTTGTGGCTGTACAGCTTTCCCAACATCATTTATTGAAAAGACTACCCTGTCTCCATTGTATATTCTTGGCTCCTTTGTTGAAAATTAACTGACCATATATGCCTGGGTTTGTTTCTGGGTTCTTAATTTTGTTCCACTGTCCTATGTGTCTGTTTTTATGCCAATACAAAACTATATTGATTACTATAGCTTCATAATATAGTCTGAAATCAGGAAGTGTGAGGACTCCAGCCACGTTCTTCTCACGACTGTTTTGGCTATTTGGGGTCTTTTGTTGTTCCAGACAGATGTTAGAACTGTTTTTTCTATTTCTATAAAAAATGCCATTGAGATTTTGATAGGTATTACATTGAATCTGCAGATCACTTTGGGTAGTATAGACATCCTAACAACAATAATTCTTCTAATCCATAAGCTATGTAACTTCCCCACTCTGAAAAATGTCAGTGAAACTGGCAGCAAAGACAAACAGATTAAAAGAGTAAAAACCTTCAGGAAACTTCTCAGCATTTCTTCCTCAGTCAGCTCACAACCCCAAATAATTGATATTATTTCTGTGCAATCTAGACAATTATTACTAATCCAAATGTACCAACCTCTTGGCATAAAAGCTTAATTTTCTTTAGAAAAAAGATTTAACACCATCATTAAGGAAAGTTTACCTCATTACCAAATTTTCCCCCAATATTTGGTTTATTCTGTAACAGGAATATAGCAGTAACTGAAAATGGGAGTTGTCTATCATCTGTCCTACCCACTATTAGCGATCTTAGTAACAGACCCTAATTTTATTTAGAAACCAAGATACTTAGCTGTTAGAAACTATTTCCTAGCTTCCTTTGCAAATAGATGTGTGGTCAAAGGACTACCTTCTAGCTAAGAAAATGTAAGTAGAAGTTAGGTGGCATGCACATCTAAGAAACCTCCTTAAAAAGGCAAGAGAGGGGCACCTAAGTGGCTCAGTTGGTTGAGCGTTCAACTCTTGATTTTAGCTCAGGACATGACAACAGTCATGAGATCAAGGCCCATATCGACCTCTGCACAGAGCCTGGAGCCTGCTTAAGATTTTCTATTTCTCTTGGGGCGCCTGGGTGGCGCAGTCGGTTAAGCGTCCGACTTCAGCCAGGTCACGATCTCGCGGTCCGTGGGTTCGAGCCCCGCGTCAGGCTCTGGGCTGATGGCTCAGAGCCTGGAGCCTGTTTCCGATTCTGTGTCTCTCTCTCTCTCTGCCCCTCCCCCGTTCATGCTCTGTCTCTCTCTGTCCCAAAAATAAATAAACGTTGAAAAAAAAAAAATTTTAAGATTTTCTCTTTCTCTCTCCTCCCTCTGCCCCTCTCCCGTGCATATGCACTCTTTCTCTAAATAAACAAATTTTTTAAAAAGACAGGAAATAGGTGGTATGTGTGTGTTGTTGGGTTTTTTTTGTTTTGTTTTTTGTTTTTGTTTGTTTTTTTTTTTTACCATTTTCCCCTTCCTCCTGCTTTCTACCTAGAACGCAAACATGATGACTAAAGTACAAGCAGCCATTTGGACCATGAGACAAACTTAGGAATAGAAGTCATACATTAGGAATGACACAGTACAAAAACAATAGGGCCAGGACCTCTGATGACCAAACGAAATACCATATCAGCCCTCTTCAGCCTACCTCTGGATTTCTTCTTTGGAAAGGAAAAATAAATTATTTTCTTTAAGCCACAGCCAAACATAATTAATAGCTAATATAAATATGTAAATCATTATTTCTCTCAGCTACTACAGAAAAAGAATAAACATTTATATCTAGGTTCCTTATGTATAAAAACATTTTATATGCATGCCTTGTTTATAAAAGATTTTTATATATGCATATACAGAATTTGTGGAAGAAGACTAATGTTTTCCTCTTATATTACAAAATCATAAAGCCATTACTACTGAAGAGAGTATTTTCCCTAATTGTTAATTTTAAAATACTTTTTAAATGTTTGTTTATTTTTGAGAGATTGAGAAAGACAGAGCATGAGCAGGGAAGGGACAGAGAGACAGAGACACAGAATCTGAAGCAGGCTCCAGGCTCCGAGCTGTCACCACAGAGCCCAATGCAGGGCTTGAACTCGTGAACCTTTCCATAATTTTTTATTAAAAATGTCTTTCAAAAATCACTTGGAACAGAAAAGTTATAAAAGCAATACTTGAAACAAGATATAAATATTAACTATTAAAACCTAAAATATTATTTTTGAGGTTTGTATCATACATATTTGAGAAGTAGCTCTGTTACACAGGTCTTTATAGATTATAGATGATGTAGTGGGATTACAACAAACTGAAAATCTTCTGCACAGCAAAGGAAATCATTAACAAAATGAAAAGGCAACCTATGGAATGAGAGAAAATATTTGCAAACCATATATCTGATAAAGGGTTAATATCCAAAATATATAAAGAACCCAGAGAACCCAACAGAAAAAAAAAATCCATTTAAAAAATGGGCAGAGGGACGCCTGGGTGGCTCAGTCAGTTAAGCATCCGACTTTGGCTCAAATCATGATCTCACAGTTCGTGCTCAAGCCCTGCGCTGGGCTTTGTGCGGACAGCTCGGAGCCTGGAGCCTACTTCAAGTTCTGTGTCTCCCTGTCTCTCTGCCCCTCCCATGCTCACACTCTGTCTCTGTCTCTGTCTCTCTCTCAATAATAAATAAACGTTAAAAAAAAATTTTTTTTAATGAGCAGAAGGGCACCTGGGTGGCTCACTCAGTTAAGTGTCTAACTTGTTTTCAGCTCAGGTCATGATCTCAAGATAGTGAGACTGAGCCCCACATGGGCCTCATGCTGGGCATGAAGCCTGCTTAAGGTACCCTCTTTCTCTTTCCCTCTGGTTCTCTCTCTCCACCCTCCCCACCCTATCCTGCCCCATGTGGGCATGCATGTGCAATCTCTCTCTTTAAAAAAAGAAGAAGAATGGGCAGAGAAAATGAATAGACATTTTTCCAGAGAAATCATACAGACGGCAAACAGATACATGAAGAGACACTCAACATCGTTAATCACCATAAAAATGCAAATCAAAACCACAATGAGATATCCTCTCATACCTGTCACAATGGTCATTATTAAAAAAAAAAAAAGTGTTAATAAGGACGTGGAGAAAAGGGAACCCTTGGGGCACTAGGTGGCTCAGTTGGTTAAGAGTCCAAGACTTTGGCTCAGGTCATGATCTCATGGTTTGTGAGTTCAAGCCCCACACTGGGCTCACTGCTGTCAGCCTATCTGCACCAAAGCCTGCTTCAGATCCTCTGTTCCCCTTTCTCTGCCCCTCCCCCATTTGTGCTCTCTCAAAAATAAATAATAAAACATTAAAAAAAGAAAAGGGAACCATGAACACTGTTGGTAGAAATGTAAACTGGTGCAGCTACTGTGGAAAACAGTCTGTAGGTTCCTCAAAAAATTAAGAGAACTACCATACGACCCAGCAATTCTAGTTCTGAGTATCTATCCAAAAGAAAAGAGAAAAAATATTAAGTCAAAAAGATGCATGGACCCCCACGTTCACTGTCCCATTATTCACAATAGCAAAGATATGGAAATGACCTACGTATCCATCAAAGGATGAACGAATAAAGAAGATGTGTTATGTATATAAAATGGAATATTATTCAGCCACTAAAAAGAAAGAATTTTGTCATTTGAGACAACATGGATGGGCCCTAAGGGCATTGTACTAAGTCAGACAGAGAAATACAAATACTGCATGATATCACTTATATGTGAAATTAAAACACACACACACACACACACACACACACACACACACACACACACAGACAAGCTCATAGATACAGAGATCAGATTACTGGTTGCCAAAGACAGAGGGTGGAGTCGGCAAAATGGGTAAAGAGGGTCAAAAGGTATAAACTTACAGTTATAAAATAAATAAGTCATGGGGATATACCCTAAAGCATGTGACTATAATTACTAATACAGTATTGCATATGTGAAAGTTGCTAAGAGAGATCTTAAAGTCATCAATCACCAAAAGAGAAAAAAAAACCTTTTGCAACTGTGTATGGGGAAAGATGTTAACTAGACATACAGTCGGGATCATTTTGCAATATATACAAATACCAAATCATTATGGTGTACACCTGAAACCAATATAAAGTTACATGTCAACTGTACCTCAAGTTAATTTAAAAAAAAAAAAGAATATGAGAGAAGCACTGTCACATAGGTATTTTTTTAATGAAAAAAAGCACTTTCTTTTATGAAATTATTTCCTTTTATTTTTTTTTTTTAATTTTTTTTTTCAACGTTTATTTATTTTTGGGACAGAGAGAGACAGAGCATGAACGGGGGAGGGGCAGAGAGAGAGGGAGACACAGAATCGGAAACAGGCTCCAGGCTCTGAGCCATCAGCCCAGAGCCTGACGTGGGGCTCGAACTCCCGGACTGCGAGATCGTGACCTGGCTGAAGTCGGATGCTTAACCGACTGCGCCACCCAGGCGCCCCTGAAATTATTTCCTTTTAAATCATGGGTTTTTGCTTCTTCTATTTAGAAGTTAATGTTATATTATTCCATAACTTGTTTAAACATCCTAATTAGGAATATCAATATATTTATTCTGTGCCTAGCCTTATTATTCTTACCACTTATAGCAGCTTCCTGATTATTAGATTATCATAATATATAGTTGTGGTTCTGTGCATGGGTACCTGCAGAGTCTGATTAAAATTACTTTGATCACTTCTTCAGTCTTGGAACAGAAGCTTCCTCTCTTCCCTAGTTCATTTGTGAAGTGGATATTTGTGTATATTTTTCTTCCTCATTCTTTTCCTTATTCATTCTCTAAAGAGACTATTCTCTATTGCTTCTTATTTTTCTTAGTGTCATTATTATTCTGAAATGATTTTACTTGGGGAAAGAATAAGAAAACGTTCTGAGTCTTTGCATATTATAGGTACAATTTCACATCTACTTTGCTTTACTCAGATAAGAAAAAGATATTAAAAATCTCTAACTCCTATGCAAAACCATTTTACATATTTTGTACAGCATTATAAATTTTCCTTACACTTCCTATTTTTCATACATTTCATCATACCAAAATCTTCTTGCTATCAAAACTTTATTTCTGTTAATCCCAAAAAGTTACCATGAGTCCCTTATTATTCAAGCCATTAAAACAATAGTTTACTATTTTCAATGTTATAAAACACTTTAACACCTTTTGAAGCTGCTTAAAAAAGTGTTAACTTGAAACACATTATTAACCTTAGTTTTACTTAATTTCTATACTGGAAAAAATTATGGCTGCAGAAAGATTTCAAAGTTTTGCTATTTTATGTTCAAAATTACAGTGAAAAAAAGATCATAAGACGATGATAGCTTACCTTGAAATGGGATCTTAACATACTTTGTCGTGAACTAAAGAAAAAACAGAAAAGCAAAAATGAGTTACCACTCAACGTATGTTTCCATTCAAAATTTTCAATTTTTCTTTTTCAAACACAAGTATATATTCAAAGTCGATACTAAAAGTGCTCAAGCCTTTTTTTATTTTCTTATTATTTTCAAATGTTTATTTGTTTATTTTGAGAGAGAAAAAGAGAGAGCATGAGCAAGGGAAGGGCAGAGAGAGAGAGGGAGACAAAGGATGTGAAGCAGGCTTTGTGCTGACAGCAGAGAGTCAGATGTGGGGCTTGAACCCACTAATCGTGAGATCATGACCTGAGCCAGAGTAGGACACTTAACCAACTGAGCCACCCAGGAGCCCCTCAAGTCTTTTTATAAATAAACCAAGAAAATGTAAAGACTTAGTTTTTATGGAAGAACCCAGCACATGTAATTTAATTCTCAATATGCTCATTTATAAAAACCAGTAAGACTTTAACATATTTTCCAAAATGTTTCCTGAATATTTATAGAAGAAATAAGACAAAGTCTTAAGAAACTGCCAAGAAACCCAACAAGGTATCAGTGATTTTGGTAAATAAACCACAAAACAAGGTTTAATTCTTGGCTTTGTTGACATTCCGGCACTCATATTTCTTTCCATGTTATAAATCCCCTTCCAACTGAGGATTTAGCCAAGTTTTTGTTCTTTCTGCTCTTCTGTGCCAGGACACTAATTTTCTCTAGGAATCTTTTGTATACATCTGACCTTAAGTATTGCTTTTATAATAAACTCAAGAATCGTGGAGCACCTAAATCTTACATGTTCTACCTAAAATAGGCTTGTGCTCTTAAGTTTGTTTTTCCGTTAATGCCAAATATTTATTTATTTATTTATTCAGGTTCTCTTTTGATCAATACATTTATTTATTTATTTATACATTTATTACATTTATTTATTTATTTATTTATTTATTTATTTATTTATTTATTTATTATTCAGGTTCTCTTTTGATCAATACATTTGTGAAACTGTTTACCAAATGAAGGGTACAGTCTGTGAACACAAAACAAAATCAAAAAGGGTCTTGGTACATGGATACCTAAATTAACTACCAACAGAGTTCCAAATAAGTAGCAAACAATGCCCAGTGAAACCACAAGGTTACTGTGACTCCATTTCTTTTTCCAATTTAAGACTTACTTCATATTGTAGTTTCATAAATATAAAACTCATATGGCAGAGTCTAAGTCAGCCGCTAAAGCAAAATTCAAGCAAATGGACATATGAGTTAAAAGCTGAATTTGAGGTTCAAATCCTATCTCTAACTCTACCACTTACACAAACAGTTAAGTAGGTAAATTTAGGTAACTTACTGAACCTCTGTCAGCTTTAGATTAAAAGCCTTAATCAAAAGGAGCTATTATCATTAGACACAGCATCTGATTAAGTGTATTATCTAGTTTAATTTAGTCAAATACATCTCATTATTCTGTCACTTTCACACAACTGTTATATATATATATATGCATACACACACACACACATATATATGGTGTATATTTTCCTTTCTCAAATTCTGACTTATTTCACTGTGTCTTTAATCTCATAAAATATATCTTGGCAAATGTAAATAACTAGTTACAGAAAAATGAATATAAGGAATGTTTGCTTTTGAGATTTTATAGACATTACTATAAAATTATGAATTAGAAGTAGTGTATTTATGTATCTTGGCCTCAACTTTGTCATCAGTCTCTCATTCTTCCACAATAAGCATTCTTGTCCTACCAAATCTTTCAGCATGGCAAAGATCTGATATTCATTTACACCTTTGTGTGATGACTAAGCCAACATGTAACCTCTCCCAAAAGCAAAGCCCTATTCCCAGCAAAAATTTAATCCCCTGTTGGGAAAATAAGGCAGATGTTTTTGTCAGAGTAAGGTAAACTCAGTTCTCTGAAATCATACCATATCCATTTTGTAACTTCTTACAAAAGCCAATATAGTTCTCTGAACACAATGTGTACTTAATAAACATTTGTCCTACTATCAACAAAGTTGAGAAATAAAAACTAAAATGTTCACGTCCATTGCAGCATTCTCTACTTTAAAAAATAATAATACTAACTTAAATGTCCAACTCTATGAAAATGGGCTCTAATTTAAGTAAATAGTTTCCCACTCCAGGTATTTTTCAGGTTTAGCTAAAATGTAATTATCATGAGAGTGAGAACAATATCTATCTCTAGCTAATCTATTAGCTCATTAAACATCTGGAAAATGACTGAGTTTAATTATCTTATTTACTCCCCCACAAAAAATTCTTCAATTTCTAAGTTACAGAGCATTATGAACAGTGTCTGAAAAGAGATTATATAAAAAGTCTTTTGAGAGGTGCCTGGATGGCTCAATCAGTTAAGCGTCCGACTACAGCTCAGGGCATGATGTCACAATTTGTGAGTTCAAGTCCTACGTGGGGCTCTGTGCTATCAGCGCAGAGCTGCTTCAGATCCTGTGTCCCTATCTCTCTCTATCCCCCTCCCTCTCTGCCCAACTCTCAAAAGTAAATACACATTAAAAAATAATAAAAATAAATACGTCTTTTGAATCCTTCAAAGTTTTTTTTTTTTAGTTTATTTATTTATTTTGAGAAAGAGAGCGAGTTCACGCATGCGAGTGCGGGAGGTGCAGAAAGAGGGAGAGAGAGAGAGAGAATCCCAGGCAGGCTCTGCATTGACAGTGCAAATCAGGGGTGTGAACTCATGAACCATGAGATTATGACATAAGCCAACGTCAGACACTTAACCAACTGAGCCACCCAAGTGCCCGAATCCTTGAAAGTTTTAAGACTTTTCCCTTTTTCCCTTTTGCATGTTATTCATTATTTTTAATTTCTAAAATTGCTTATGCTCTCTCCTTAGTAACATAACTTTTAATTTTTGTAGAATTCTTCTCAGTATTTCTTCATATACATATATTATACCTGCATATATTTGCTTTATTTTACTAAATTATTTTCTTTTAATTAAACATTTAAGTTTTCATTTCAATTATAACAAATGTTCCAACAAACATGAAACACATTTTTAAAACCTACTTTATCACATTTATTGAGTATTTGCACTCCCCTACTACCAATAACAAATACTGGGACAACCAAAATGTCCCAACAGTCAGGAATTAAGGACAACACAAATACCCCCAAATAGGTACATGAACTAACTTCATATAATAATGGCAAGTTACAAAACAGTATATATGTCACATGCTTTTGATTTAAACATATATATGTATCTAACGAAGAATACAGAATGATATATACACCGTAGAGTTACTGGCAATGGTCTCTGGGCAAGCAAGATTATAGGTATTCTTTAAACTGTTTCTTTATTCAATTGTTCTCTTAAAAAAATTTGTTTTAGGGGCGCCTGGGTGGCGCAGTCGGTTAAGCGTCCGACTTCAGCCAGGTCACGATCTCACAGTCCGGGAGTTCGAGCCCCGCGTCAGGCTCTGGGCTGATGGCTCAGAGCCTGGAGCCTGTTTCCGATTCTGTGTCTCCCTCTCTCTCTGCCCCTCCCACGTTCATGCTCTGTCTCTCTCTGTCCCCAAAATAAATAAAAACGTTGAAAAAAAAAATTAAAAAAAAAAAAATTTGTTTTAACGCTTATGTATTTTTTGAGACAAAGAGAGACAGAGCGTGAGCAGGGGAGGGGCAGAGAGAGAGGGAGTCACAGATTCCAAAGCAGGCTCCAGGCTCCAAGCTGTCAGCACAGAGCCTGACGTGGGGCTCGAACTCACGACCGCAAGATCATGACCTGAGCTGAAGTCAGACACTTAACCAACTGAGCCACCCAGGCACCCCTCAATTGCTTTTCTGTTTGGTCTTCGTTTTTGCCCATAACAAGCCCACCTAACTGTAATATACAATTAATATATTAACTAATGACAATCCACTGCTGAATATTTATGTTGGATTTTCCTCCCCTGACTTATCAATTGTTGTCATATATTTATATTATCTAATTTTTTACCATCACAAAGAAACCAACAGAAAAAAAGTGATTAAACTGAATTTAAAATAAAAAAGTAAAATGGGGATAAGGGGAGTGAAGATTGTAAAAAGTGCATGAAATTCCTTAACAGAAAAAAACTGTAATATCACCCCAGGCATGCCAAAAGCATTAATATCTAAAAACTACTGTTTAGGGAATATTAATTTTAAACAAACTATTCTTGTGTTTTCATCCAAAGCAATTTTAACTATATCACAAGTTACTACTATTTGTATAACACAGAATTTGCTAGATTTATACATGAAATTAGGTCTTCCTCCTGCATGGTCACCAAGTAAACATACACTTTACGTCTTAAATCGTATGCTGTCTTCTCTGTGAAGTCTTCTCTGATTCTTCCAGACAGATATTCCCATATGCACCCTTCTTGCCCATATTTCCATTGTACAAAATATCTATCTATGTGTCTGTCTCTTCCATTAGACTACAAGTTCCATGAAAACAGAGACCATGTCTTACCATTTTAATATTCCCTGCCCTATCCCTAACACAGTAAATATTAATAAAACTTCCGAGAGAATACCTCAGTTATAATCTGACATGGTCAATACAATTCAACCAACGTTTTAAGTGCCTATTTAGGTGTGAACCATTTATGGAATATGTAAAAGCGAATAAAAGTATGGCTCTTCACCACAAGATGTTTAAAGGCTAAAATTGAGAGGTTTAGGCAAAAATGTAAAAACAATTATGAACACAAAGAATAAATCTTACAACAGATGTACAAAGTGTTATAAGTACATAGTAAAGGGAGAAGTTATTTCTGGTTAGAAAAATCAGGAAAGGTTTCCTGGAAGAGGAAGTATTTCAGATAAACCTTAAAAGATAGTTAGAATTTTAATAGGTAGAAATAGAAAATATAGAGACCAGAGTAAAATCCAGTATAGTTTTCATAATATAATATGTGAGACAGAACACTGAAAAAAAAATGGAAAAGAACTATTCCTGGAGACCTTTAAATAAATTTAGGAATTTGATGAACTCAGTTTACAATTTAAGCCAGCAAAATAAGATTTCTTTTTGCTCTCAGCTATACCCTGAATAAAAATTTACTTTACCACCAAATAAGTTTAGGAACCCAAGGAATATCAGTACTGCGTATGATTTTCATACATGATCTTCATTAGAATAGTCAGATCAAAGATGTAATTTTAAGATATTCCCTTATGATTTTAGGATTTCCCCCAATTAAAGACATGTATCAAAGTAGGTATAATATATATTCAAAATGTCCCATATAAAATTAAACTCAATTCTATTTTCATTTGTAGTAAAAAAAAAAAAAGATAATATGTAAATGCTTTGTCCAAAATCTAAAACAAAGACATATTAAATATACTTACTGTAACGCAACCTTTAGAAGCTCCTTTTATTTTACCAATATAAACAGAAGTAAATATAAAATCCAGTTGTAGATCCATGTCATTACTAGGTAAAATACAGGAAATGTTTTCCATGACAGGATTATATGGACATAATTCAGATGAAGCCTAACAAGGAATAAATTATAAAATGCATATAACCCTAAGTATTATACAAATGTGACAATGATTTTCAAAGTGAAATACTTCTTTAAATTACTATTAATGAGTTTATGAAGGATTTTGTACTGTTCTTACTGTGAAAAAATACTTATCTAGATTTTTTTTTCTTAAAAAGTATATGATTTACTTTGAGACTATTACTCTTAATAGTTGAATCTTAAATTAACTCCATAGGCCTAAACTCCAGAAATATATCTTCCTTTATATTAAAGCCATGATTGTAAATTCAGTATTCCCTAATAGGCTTTATTCATTTTTAGCTCAACAGAAATAAATTAAGATTTACATAGTATTTTAGTTTAAAATGAGTTCCTAAATATTATCTCTTTTAATCGCCATAACCACCCCATGAGGTAGTCTGGGTGTTTTGTTTTTTTGTTTTTGTTTTTTTTCCATTTCATAAGTAAAACTAATAGATGTGTGGATTGGTTAAGTTACTTGTCCAAGGTCATGAAGTTAGGATGAAACAAACCCAGGTTTCTATCTCCAGGTCAAGGGTTATTTCAACCATATACAATTGCTTCATAAACCAAGATGATGCTCTTAGGTAATGCACTTCAAGGGATGTAAGTACCTAAGAATCATCTGTTATATCAAATCTATATGCTTTTTACTCTTTCCATGTCTGAAAATAGCCAACCAGTTGCCTAAAACTTCAAAATTCATAGTGCTTCCAAACAACTACATAACTGTACTTTTAAATTAGAATAGACTACCAGGAAGTATCAGCAGCAGCTGTTTCCCACAATCTCTTCAGAATTTTAAACTGCTTTCAAATGACTTTTTGAACTCCACATTTCCCTACCCTTGATACATTATTCCTCTTTAACCCTAACATCACTAACAACCAAATAAATTACCACAAGAGCAATTATGCATGTGTATTCACTCTCCTCCTACCTCTAGGAAATGCGATTATTCTTATGAAACACATGTAGTACTCATTCTTCACTCAGCTCACAAACGCATTTATCTGCTTAATAAAAAAATCTTTGTCATTCTCATCTTTTATTGCTTACTGTACTATTCTTATTCCTTAAAGAACAGGTACTAAATCAACTACAGGTGATTCTAATCAGTCAGACAGCTAACTGTTTGTAAGCATATGTGTGTTTTAAGTGATAAAATGAGAAGATGGGATAAAAAGAATTTCTCATTGGGGCCTCAAATTTTGCAAAGACTAACTACCTCCTAAAAATGGCCAACCCACGTTTCTCATAACTTCCTTTAAAACTGAAAACAAAGGAAGGTGTGGAGATATTAAGGTATACTGCCCTATAGATCTTAGTAGGTCTTCACATTATTTATTGCCTAGTTGTGATCACATTCAGTCAGTTCCACAAAAAAAGTTACTTTCTTATAATATGATCATTTCACACTGTATTATCAAGGTATATACTGCCAAGGAAACTATAATTCATTTAGAAATTTGAACTCCTTATCAATAATGACACGGTTTTCATTACAAATACAACTAAACCATTAAGTAGGCTACTTGCCCAATCAAGCAAAAATGGCTACATTTTAACAAAACTTCCAAACATAGCTGCTAAGGTGCTTTCTGTATAGTGTACCAAATGCAATAGAAACAGCAGTGAAACAATAATCAGACCACCAGACTTTTTATAGAACTGACCTAATTCTTCATCACACCTTAGAGGATAATAGCCTCAGACATTATTAAAAAACAAACCAACAGAAGTTTACCATAATCATTACGATTATGATTAATGATTATGATTATCATAATCAAATTATCTCCATTGATAATCATTTCTTTAAAATAGGATAATTAGAGGCTGATAATAAGAATGAATACTGAAAACAAATGATTTGAACCTCATTTTACAGCTACACTCTTATAGTACTATGTCAAAACACAACTCGCTGACATTAAACCAACAAGACATTTCCCATTTATTATTTTCTGTAAGAAGGAGAAGACAAAGGACTTACCACATTGATAGGTTTTCTAAATGCTTTCTCTCTCTAAATGCTTCACTCTTCTAAATGCTTTCATATGTTACTTCACTTAAAATAATCTTATTATCCTCATGGAACATATGAGGAAACTCAGGCTTAAAGAAGTTAAGTGACTTGCCCAAATGACAGAGCCAGGATTTGAACCCAGGTCTGTAATCTCCATAAGCCATGTTCATTCCTCTATATCATGCTGCCTTAAGAGCATGTGAGGAAAAAAGTAATCACAGTACTGGAAGACCAGACAGACTAATATTGGCAACTGCTTAATTCTAAGAAATTTTGATAAAGTGGTTAACTGCCCAATTAGAATCTTTAAGAAAAAAAAAAAAGTATTCAAGTCATAGAATATTTAGACTGAAAAAATATAAATGACAAAAAAATAATTCCTTCACTTCAAAATAAGACCAACTACATATTTCCTTCAAACTAATATGACAATTATCTCAAAATTCAAACTAAGAAAATTTGTAATTTTTACAATAATATTCTGCTTGATGAAAGAAACAATCATTAGCCAATAGTGTATATTTCACTGTTAATCTATGAGAAAGCAGAAATAAATTACCTGTACAGATTCACATGTCATCAATGGTTCTGACAATGCTGCTTCAGAAGTACTCTCATTGTCATTAGTGATGACATGGTCTTGCTTAGGTTGTAACTTAAGAATTTCTGAACTTTTATGTTCAACAGGTCCTTCTTCATCACTGGAAACAACAACTAAAAAGGAAAAATCATTCTTTAAATGTATCGCAATAATCACACATCAAACAGAAAACTTTCCAATTGAAGCAACATATCCCTTCATAATACCATTAAAATTTAATCATCTAACTTTGTTCAACTTAGAAACTGGACTACCATTCATTATCTGATTTATACTAGTTAAATGCAATATTCCATATCACTGCTATTATTTAGCAGTTATCTACAACCTCACCTTCTGGAGGATCAAGACATTTAAAAATGTATAAAGACATGAGGAGAACTTAGGGACAAGTTCTAGTTAGAATAATAAAAATGTATTATGCCACCAGTCTAAATTGTACTGTAACTCCGGTTACATTCAGTTTCTTCCAGAAGGAAACAATGAATGGCTAAGAGAAGATGTGGGAGACTATTCACTGTATATCCTTTAAAACCTTTTTTTGTACCATGTGAGTGTACCAAACACTTGCAAATAAATCAAAATTAATGACCATAATTATATAGCACTCAAATTCTGCACTTCAGCTTCATCAACCAAAATGTCAATAATAATGGTCCTTCCAGAATCCTTTTAAAAACTACTGAGCTGGGGCCACTGGGTGGCTCAGTTAAGCACCTGACTCTTGATTCTGCTTCAGTTCATGCTCTCACGCACACTTGAGATCTGCACGCACAGTGCCAAGCCTGCTTAGGATTCTCTCTCTCTCTCTCTCTCTCTCTCCATCCCCTGCTTGTTCATTCTATCTCAAGTTCATTCTATCTCAAGCACGTGTGCATGCACATTTGCTCTATCAAAATAAAATAAACTTAAAAAAATAAAATAAAAAATAAAAACTACTGAGGAAATGAATGACAGTTCACACACACACACAAAAAAATACTCCTGCCTTCAAGTAATCCACTGTTTACCTAAATTAATACTACAACAAAGTCCCAAAACTCCAGGTCTTTTTTTTTTCCTCAAGTTAATATATTCCACAGTGATGTTACAAACAGCTTATTGCCTTGGAAAAATTTATTTGAGAGGAGAAACAGAACTAAAGCAGAGAAAATTAAAAGATATTACAATCCTACTGTTACTTACTTGGTTCAACGGATACCAAAGACTGGCTCCCTTCACTGTGTTCACTTAAAGCAGGCTTTTCTATTACATTCAACTCACTCTCATTCTTCTCAACCAGGGTAGAATTCCCCATGGAATCAGTGGAACTAGAGCTCTCAAAAGTTTCAGTGGCTGAAGAGTCAGAGGTACTTTTGGGAGCAGCACTCAAAGCCAACTCCTGACTATCAAGTGAGGATAGTTTAGCAAAATCACTTTCTATAGGTTCAGGTGTAATTTCCTCAAGCACTTTTGAGTCTTGATGATAGTTTTCACTTGACTTTTTAAACTCGGCAGATACTGTGGAGTCATTTTCTTGTTTTATCTGAACATAAATAAATGCACACAAAAAATTAGTACTTTTCAAATTTGGCTAAAGAATTTTTTAAAGTTTGAATTCCTAAAGAAGAATATAAATGTAAAAATATTATACAGGGACAGAAAACTACACAATTATACTACATTACTCTTGCCAGGGTCTCCCAAGTAAAAAGATAGAGAGTTTGGTCTGTCCAATCAAATACCCAAACATTTTTTTTTAAAAGGCCAGGATATGGAAATTCCCATACGTATTTACAAGTGGTTTAGATGGTCTCCCACAAACTAAGTCAACTTAGAATAAGAGGAACTTTTCTTTTACAATTTTATTTTGCAAAAGTACTGAGGCCATATGACATCATGTGATTTCATTAACAAAAGCAAAAAATTAAAACTTAGGAAAACAATATGAAAAACTATTCATCAATCACTGCCTTCACACCGCTATTACCATTTAAATCTAAATCATGTTTATAACTCAAAGGTCCTGAAAAGTTCTGAAACGCCTTGTGAATCAAAGGAGTAAAAAAATTATCTTCTTATACTTTTATTAACTGTATACTAAGTTTTGAAAATAGGTAATGTGTGCATGAAGTATCATAATTCTTTACATACAACAAACTCCCTAAACTCTAGGCAGAGAAAGGCTTCAAGAAGTTGGCAAGTAAATTACTACCGATCAAAGAAATCTGGTAGTACTTTTACACAGCATATGAAAAAGCAATTGACTGGACAGTATGGATAGAGTATTAATAGTATTTGTTAAAATAAGAGAAAATAAAACAAGTCTGATGGATAAATACCAAACTACTAAGTAAGGAGTGGTATCAGAGAAGGAACATATTTAATTTTTTTACTTGTTCATGTTTCAAATTTGCTCTAATAGCTATATTACTGAAAAAAGTTTCATTTAAATTATTTTTTAAAAAACAAAGAATTAAAAAATTGCCAAAAAAAAGAAAGAAATCTGATGAAAAAAGCAGAAAGCTTAAGAACAATATCTAATTCATAGTCAATTCATTTTTATCATAGCATAAATTATTTCACATGACATCTAAATACCTATACTTACTATCTGTTCTGCTGACTCATACAAAGAAGAAGTAGAATTATGAGAATCAGGTAAATTACTTCTAAGCCTTTTCTTTCTCTTCCTGGAAGTCAGAGTGGGTTCCATTTTTGAATGAGAAAATGTATCATCCTTATTTTTGCTCCCCTCTTCAAGATGATCACAATCTCTACTTCCACTACTGAAGTCTTAAAAAACAAAAGAGACATAAATATGGCCAAAAAGTACAGAAAGAATCCCTTTTAGAAGAGCTCAAATAAGCATCATCAAAATTGCTACACAACTTTTAAAACTAATTTAAAACGAAGTTCACTTGGACATGAATATAAAGAAATACCCTATTTTAAACTGCATCGACAAAATAAATGTTCACTGTACGATAATGAATGAGGAAAACATAAAAAGGGAGTATTCTTTAGTAACCAAAGCAAAGCAATCAAAACATGTTTTGTTTTGTTCTTGCTATAATCACATTTGACTGTAATACAAAAAGAATGGTGGGGGGGAGGGGTGTTAATAAAATTTGGAAAATTCCAATCTTAAAATGTTTTGATAATTCATTGTGACTTTAGAAATTAGTTGTCTTTTGGGGCGCCTGGGTGGCGCAGTCGGTTAAGCGTCCGACTTCAGCCAGGTCACGATCTCGCGGTCCGTGAGTTCGAGCCCCGCGTCAGGCTCTGGGCTGATGGCTCAGAGCCTGGAGCCTGTTTCCGATTCTGTGTCTCCCTCTCTCTCTGCCCCTCCCCCGTTCATGTTCTGTCTCTCTCTGTCCCAAAAATAAATAAACGTTGAAAAAAAAAATTTTTTTTAAAGAAATTAGTTGTCTTTTTAAAATTTGAGTGTTATATACATGTATGTACTTTGTAAGTGAAAAAGGACAATAATTACAAAGAGTATTAGTCACTATCAATTTGTTTCTTCTTTTTAAAACTCAAGATCTCGTTTTAAGTGTACAGTAAGTCTACTAAATGCTCCATTTTTTAAATCAACAAAGCATTATTTGAAACCCATGTCAATTATTACTAAAAATGCTTAGTATTTCAGTTAGCAAATATATGCAGTATACAAAAATACCTTCCAAAAAGTTCTACCTAACCAACTGAAGATTATCCTGAATTATATTTCTTTCCGAATCTATATAAGTACCAACCCAAAGTTTATGTAAACAAAATCACAAAGCAGCTTCCTTGAACTCCTAACTGATAATTTATGTAACACTGGGCCTGACCTCTCCATTCACTCAAAGTTCTTCAATACCACCCACCTTCTCTTCAGACTATTCTTGCTTATTCTAGCTTCACAGAAACCTAACAGCTAACATTCATTATATCTGTCATTGCTTAAAAGGTAGGCAGTGGGGCATGATTAAGGCAAAACTCCAAGACGATCAACAGTTTTCCAATTTGCAGGGCACCTGGGTGGCTGGGTCAGCTAAGCATCTGACACTTCATATTAGCTCAGGTCTTGATCTCAGGGTCATGAGTTCAAACCCTGCATTGGGCTCCATGCTGGGAGCAGAGCCTACTTAAAAACAAGAATAAAAAGAAGAGTCTTCCAATTGCCGGAGAAAACATTCTTCACTCTCCCAAAAATTAAAATCTCCTTCTAAATAATCGACACATTATTTTGAAAAGCACAATATTTTTTTGTAATTTTGTAAAGGTAGTCAAATATAATTTCTACATATAAATGCATCAAATTACAATTTCTAAACATAAATACTACAGCAAAAAGATTGAGAAAATAAAAGGGGCTTGAGAAAAATGCTACTATACAAGAATTTTCCTCTTTCAGTTTATTTACTATTCATAAGACTATACCATGGGAAACAAGAATAAATGTATTAGATAGAGCTTGCCATTGTAAAAATAGGATTCTGCCTACATAACATATACAATTTAACTTGCTAGTATATAAAATTAAAGTGACAAATTCCTGTAAACAAAATATTAAATATTTCCAATATAGGGGTGCCTCACTGGCTCAGCTGGTAAAGCATACAACTGATCTCAGGGTTGTGAGTTTGAACCCCACATTGGGTACAGAGTTACTTCAAAATAAAACCTTTAAGGGGCACATGGGTGACTCAGTCAGTTGAGCACAGTACTTCAGCTCAGATCATGACTTCATGGTTCTTGAGTTTGAGCCCTGCATCAGGCTCACTGTTGTCAGTGCAGAGCCAGCTTCAGATCCTCTGTCCCTCTCTCTATGTCCTTCCCTCACTTGTGCATGCACGCGCTCTCTCTCTCAAAAATAAACATTTAAAAATAAATAAAACCTTTAAAATAAATTTTTCCCCAATACGTTATTTTCATAAAAGCTAATTCCACAAGACAAACTTAATATACCACAAAAGAAGGGCACACCTGGAGTTTAATTCAGAATTCCCATTAATTTATGGGCTTATATTAAAAAACTGGTACTGGACACAATTATCTGTAGTATGGAAACATGATGAGTTTCAATAGTTTCAATAGTCACTTTTCTTAACAACACTTTATCTCGAAAAGAACCTCCAGAGTAGGTACTAAGAAACTATGAAGTGTTTCTTTTATTATGCATTTTTTCACTGTGACTTTGGAGAAATACTAAAGGACATAAATCAGAAAGCTTTTTATTTAAGTATTTCTACTCTATCTAGGAAATCAGTGGAATGTGAGGGTTTAACAGTACCTTAATGGTATGTGAACTGAGCCAACTTATACAAATATTTTTTATTTGGTAATTAATGAGAATTATTTCTGGGAAAAGTACAATCCATAAGAAAATAAATGTCTTTCATTTTATGCAGCTAGGGCTTAGTAGCTAATTGAAAGATTATGTCTAGGGGCGCCTGGGTGGCTTGGTCGGTTAGTGTCCGACTTCAGCTCAGGTCATGATCTCACGGTCTGTGAGTTCGAGCCCTGCGTCGGGCTTTGTGTTGACAGCTCAGAGCCTGGAGCCTGTTTCCGATTCTGTGTCTCCCTCTCTCTCTGCCCCTCCCCTGTTCATGCTCTGTCTCTCTCTGTCTCAAAAATAAATAAACGTTAAAAAAGAAAAAAAGAAAAAAATTTTAAAAAAAAGAAAGATTATGTCTACACAGTTAAAATGCTTTCTCCAGATTTCCCTCGTAAGAGTTGAAGCTGGTTATTAGTCTAGTTTATTTTTAAGTTTTCCTCCTGTATGAAAAAAACTACTAAAAATTGTAAATAGCTGTGTTTCAAATAATGCGCAAAGAATTATTGCATAGTGCCATTGCAGAAGCATTTTTTTCTCATGAATAGTTTCTGAAATCATTCAGAAAATAAAGATCTCAACCAGTTTTAAGTGATCGCGGGGCGCCTGGGTGGCTCAGTCAATTAAACATCTGACTCTTGGTTTTGTCTGAGGTCATGATCTCATGGTTTGTGGGTTTGAGCCCGGCATCGGGCTCCACACTGGCAGGCAGTGTGGAGGCTGCTTGGGATTCTATCTCCTCTCTCTCTGCTCATCCTTCACTTTCTCCCTCTTTCTCTCTCTCTCTCAAAATAAATAAACTTAAAAAAAAAAAAAAGCAATCAGTAATCCAAGAGATCCCTGAAGATATGTGTTCCACAAGATGTGACTAATGTAGTTAAGTGTTTTGGTGCAAAATTTTGTAAATTATTTAAAATCTTAAAAGAAAGACAAAAAGGAGAAAAGTCAATTAATTAACCCTACACATGCAAGGAGGCCTAAAAAGAATGTTCAGAAGTCTGGGATGTATTTACTTTTAAATTTGCTAATAGTGGCTGGTAAAGGCATCATCCTACAGTTGAGAGAAATTCTAATGAATAAAGAATGTATGCCATAGGATGATAAACAGTGGGAAGCTAAGAATAATAATCAAATTAGCAGTAATATCAATTATTACCACACATATCCATGGAAATAATACTTACAAATAGCTAAACTAACATTATAATTGTATAGCTGTATGCCCAGACCCAACAACAAAAAAGAAATGGTATTCAAATGTAACTTATAGATTCAGTAAATAAATCAAGAAATGAATACTACAGTGTACAAATGGCAAACTTTGCAATTTCCTTTGTGTTGCTAAATAATCTCCCTTTACTTTCACAGACCCTTTAAATGTAAGATTAAATAAAGTTAACTATAACTTAAAAATTATTATAAATGCAAAAGACAAAAATTCAAATGACAAAAATTTTCTAGTGTTCACAAACCTTTAGGTTGAGCATCAGACATTACAAGAGAAATGCCATCATCATCTCTTTGCTTTTCTTTAGTGTGTGAGGCTTGCTTTGCATAATTATTATCTACAGTCTTACTTGGTTGTGAATCCCTGCAAAAGAAAGGAAATATTATACTCAATTCTTCTATGTCCAAATGAATTAAGAAGTTAATTGATATATATATACAAGATAAAAATCCAGTTGGTTAAAAATACAGTCCCATATAGCAGAGTATATGATCTGAACAAAAGAAAGAATATTGAAATAATATTTGAGAAGTAAGTTCTCATCCCTACTCTACTATAAATTCTCCCTATTTCTTTGGGGGGGAAGGGGGAAACACATGGATACCACAGAAATGGGCACATGCAAAATGAACAAAAGAATAATAAGAGTATTTAAATATATCAAAGAAGTTTAAAAAGTAAAAATTCCATAGACAGAAGTACATGATAAGTGCATCTATACATAATCAAAAAATAATAACCCGGGGCACATGGGTGACTCAGGTAAGCATCCATCTTCGACTCAGGTCATGATCTCACAATTTGTAAGTTCGAGCCCCACGTCAGACTCTGTGCTAACAGCTCAGAGCTGGAAGCCTGCTTCAGATTCTGTGTCTCATTCTCTGTCTGCCCCTCACCAACTTGTGCTCTCTGTCTCTCAAAAATAAATAAATGTAAAAAAAAAATTCTTTTTATCAAAAAATTTATCAATTTTTTTCTTTTTTTCTTTTTTTTTTTTTTTTTACATAATAACCCAGAGGAGCCTGGGTGGCTCAGTCAGTTAAGCAACTAACTCAACGTCAGCTCAGGTCATGATCTCACAGTTTGTGGGACTGAGTTCCACAATGACAGCACAGAGCCTGCTTGGGATCCTCTCTCTCCCTCTCTTTCTGCCCCTCTCCCACTCACACACATGCATGTGTGCTCTCTGTCTGAAAATAATTAACTTTAAAACTAATAATAATAACCCAAAGGTAATTGTTAATATGTTCCAAGCATGGTTCATATATCAACAGTTAGGTATAAAATAAAGTATGGAGTGTGGTAACAAATTTTACCTACAGAATGAATAATTTATAGGGTACTAGGTTAAATATATAAAATATAAGGTTGTGTGAAAAACAAGTTTTGGAAGGACAAGCCCAACATCACCATTAATGAAAACTTAATAATAATAAAGGAATTAAATACCCCACTTTCAGCAATGGATAAATCATCCAGACCAAACAATCAAAAAGAAAACACTGTACTAAAAGCATACATTAAACTAAATTGACCTAATATGCATTTATAGAACATGCCATCCAATAGCACCAGAATACACAATTCTCAAGTGCACACAGAACATTCATAATCATATGACAACTATAAATCATATGGAAGACCACAAAAACAGTTGTAGCAAATTTAGGAAAATTTAAGTTATACTAAGTATCTTTAACCACAATAGTATTAAAATAAAAACCAAAACAGGAGGAAAAAGCTAAAATATTCACAAATACATGGAGATTAACTAATAAATTCCTGAACAAACAATTTGTCAAAGAAGAAATTGAGGCACGCCTGGGTGGCTAGGTTAGTTAAGTGTCCAACTCTTGGTTTGAGCTCAGGTCATGACCTTACGGTTCATGAGTTCGAGCCCTGCGTCAGGCTCTGCACTGACAGCATGGAGTCTCCTTGGGATTCTGTCTCCCTCTCTCTCTGCCCCTCCCTTGCTCACTTTCTCTGTTTCTCTCAAAAATAAATAAATATTAAAAAAGAATAAATCAAAAAGGAGACCAAAAAATATCTTGAAGCTATTAAAAATTTAAGCACAATATATCAAAACTTAGTGAATGCTGCAAAAACAGGTCTAAGAGGAAAGTCTATAATAATAAAAGCCTACATTAAGAAACAAGAAATCCAATAAACAACCTTACTTTACACATTAAAAAACAGAAAAGGAAGAACTAAGCCCAAAGTTAGCAGAAAGAAAGGAATAACAAAGATCAGAACATAAATAATGAAAACCAGAAAAACAATAGAAAAGATCAACACAAGAGCTAGTGTTTTGAAAAGACAAACAAAATATCCAAAGCTTTTGCTAAACAAACTAGAAAAAGAAGACTTAAATAAAGAAATGAAATAGGAAACATTAAAATTGATACCACACTAATATACAGGATCAAGAGACTACTACGAAATAATCATATGCCAACAAATTGGATAACCTAAATGAAATGGGTAAGTAACTAGAAACATACAACCTACCAAGACTGAATCATGAAAAAAAGGAAAATCTGAATGGTTCGATAAGAAGTAAGGAGATTGAATTAATAATCAAAAACCTCCCAAGGAGCCTGGGTGGCTCAGTCAGTTAAGCATCCAACTTCTGCTCAGGTCATAATCTTGCAGTTCATAAATTCAAGCCCCGTGCTAGACTCTGTGCTGACAGCTCAGAGGCTGGAACCTGCTTTGGATTCTGTGTCTCCCTCTCTCTCTGCCCCTCCCCTGCTTGTACTCTGTCTCTCTCTCTCTCTCTAAAAATAAACATTAATAATTAAAAACCTCCCAATACAAAAAACCCCAGGACTAGATAGTTTCCATGGTAATTCTACAAACAATTAAAGAAGTAATCCTAATCCTTCTCAAACTCTTCCAAAAAACTGAAGAGGGAATACTCCTAAAATCATTTTATTGGGTCATCATCACCCTGATACCAAAACCAGATAAGGACACTACAAGAAAAGAAAACTATATACCAATATGCCTGATGCATATAGATGCAAACATTTTCAACAAAGTATTAGGAAACCAAATTCAGTAATACATTAAAAGGATCATACATCATGATCAAGTGGGAATTATTCCAGGGATGCAAGGATGATTCAATATCCACAAATCAATGTGGGACACCACATTAACAGAATGAAACATTAAAAGGATCTGATCACTCCATACATGTAGAAAATGCACCTGACAAAATTCAGTATCTTTTATGATAAAACTCTCACCAAACTGGGTATATAAGGAATGCATGTCAATATAATAAAGGTCAATACAACCAACCCACATCTAATATCATAATCAATAGTAAAAGATTAAAAGTTTTTCTTCTAAGATGAGGAACAGGACAAGGGTGCTCATTCTCACCACTCTTATTCAACACAGTACTAAAAATCCTAGCCAGCACAATTAGGTAAGAAAAAGAAATAAAAGGCATTCAAAAGCATTAATTGTCATTATATGCAGATGATATGACTTTATATAGAACGCTCCCTCCCCCCCCCAAAAAAAACACCAAAAAACTTTTTTTTTTTTTAATTTTTTTTTTCAACGTTTTTTACTTATTTTTGGGGACAGAGAGAGACAGAGCATGAATGGGGGAGGGGCAGAGAGAGAGGGAGACACAGAATCGGAAACAGGCTCCAGGCTCTGAGCCATCAGCCCAGAGCCTGATGCGGGGCTCGAACTCACGGACCGCGAGATCGTGACCTGGCTGAAGTCGGACGCTTAACCGACTGCGCCACCCAGGCGCCCCCAAAAAACTTTTAAAATAAAAAAAATTCAGTAAAGTTGCAGGATACAAAATCAATACACAAAACTCAGTTGCTTTTCTATACACTAACAGTGAACTAGCAGAAAGAGAAATTAAGAAAACAATCTCATTTACAATTGTATTAAAAAGAATAAAATACCTAGGAAAAATATAGCCAAGGAAAAAAAAGAACTATACACAAAAACCTTAAGGCACTGATGGAAAAAAAACAAAACAAAACAAAACAAAACAAAAAACCACCACGAAGATGACAGAAATAAATTGAAAGACATTCCATACTCATGGATGGGAAGAATTAAGAGTGTTAAAATGTCCACCATACACAAAGCAACCTAAGATTCAATGCAATCCCTACCAACATTCCAATGCCCTTTTTCACAGAAATATAATTATCTTAAAATCTATACGTAACCACCAAAGACCCCAAATAGACAAAGAAATCTTCAGAAAGAACAACAAAGCTGGAATCATCACACTTCCTGATTTTAAACTACATTACAAAGCTATATTAATCAAAACAGTATGGGATGGCCTAAATATAGACATACAGGTCAAAGGAATAGAATCAAGAGTCAGAAATAAATCCACATATATATGGTCAATTAATTTATGGCAAAAGAGACACAAATATACAAGAGGGAAAGGAGAGTCTCTTCAACTCATAGTGTTGGGAAAATGGGACAGCCACTTGCAAGAGGACAAAACTGGATCCCTATCTTGCACCATAAAAAAAAAAAAACAAATCAAAAGTAATTAAAACCTTAAATGTAAGACATAAAACCATGTAAGTCCTAGAAGAAAATATGGGGGTAAGCTTGTTGACATCAGTCTTGGCAATGATTATTTGGAATTAATACCAAAACAAAGGCCACAAAAGCAAAATGAACAAGTGGGACTACATCAAACTAAAAAGCTTCTGCAAACCAAATGAAACTATCAACAAAATGAAAAGGCAATACATGGAATGGGAGAAATATTTGCAAACCATACATCTAATAAGGGGTTAATATCTAAAATATATAAGGAACTCATACAACTCAATAGAAAACATTCTATTAAAAAATTGGCAGAGAAACTGAACAGACACTTTTCTAAAGAAGACATATACATGGCCAACTGGTACATGAAAAGTAATGCATTAATGGTATATCACTAATTGCAGGGAAATGCAAATTAAAACCACAATGAGATATCACCTCACACCTGTCAGAGTGATTATCATTAAAAAAAAAAAAAAAAACTCGATAACACACCTTGCTAAAACGTAGGGAAAAAGGAACCCCTGGGCAATCTTGATGAAAATGTAAATTGGTGCACTACTGTGGAAAATAGTATGGGTTCCTCAAAAAAATTAAAAATAAGGGAGTAGTTAAGATGGTGGAGAAGTAGAGGAAGCCTGGGATTTTCTAGTCCCTCAATCACAGCTGTATTGAGGTGAGATCAAGCGGAACACCCAGGAAATCGATCTGTGGAATGGCAGAAGAATCTCCATGGTTGGAGGAAGACAGAGTAGCAGGTGCAAGGCATGTGGAAGTGAATTGGGGAAGAAAAAAATGGCGGTGCCATGAGGGGGAGCAAACCCTTTCCATGCAAACACAAAAGGGAGAAAAAGTGAGAGGATTTGGGAAAGCATGGCATCTGCTTTGCACAAGATGAAAACCTCTCTGGACCATGGACTGGGGAGCAAGAAGTATTGAGTGTCACAGGGTTTTTTTTCACAAAGATGCTTTGGAGTTCAAACTCTGATTTTGGAAGTGAGTGATTTTCTCCAGAATGTAGCTGGGGCATGCACTGCTGGGGAGGAAGGAGGTGGAGCCAGAGCGCATAGTGTGGTGTAGGGATCTCCAGGGTGCACTGGAAGAGAACATTCCCCTTCCTGGAGTATTTTTGGAAGAGGTTCCCTCCCAGGGACACAAGACCTTGTAGGTGCCAACAAAAGGTCTTTCATTAGCAGGGGACAGAGACACAACAAGAAAGAGAACCTTTGCTGCTTTTAGCGGTGCTACACCATAGATTCCACACACTGCACAGGCGTGGGACTATTTTTCAAAGAAAAAGGACTTCAGACACAGTGTAGAGAGGCTCTACTCAGAACAGGGAGGCGGTACAGGGTCCATTAAGACTTCCAGTTTTGGGGTGACTAGATGGAGTAGTCAGTTAAGCCTCCAAATCTTGGGTTTAGCTCAGGTCATGATCTAGTGGTTCATGAGATCGACTGTCAGCACTGAGCCTGCTTATGCCAAGAAACTGCTTACTCCCAGGGCAAGACTGACTCTGAGCCAACACAGGGGCCTCTCCTCCAGAAGACCAGGACAGTCAGCACCCCACATGCACCAAGTGTACTGAAATTGAGTGCTTCATAACATCACCTGCAGTTCTAGCGGAAATAGACCAAGGCTAATCATTTTTTCTTTTTTGTCTTCCTTATTCTTTCTTTTCTGTTGGAATCAGGCTAAGAATTTCTTGTTATTTTTTTATCTCCTTTTTTTTTTTCTTTTTATTGGATCAGGCTTCTTTTTTTTTTCCTTTCTTTTTCTTTGGAATCAATCTTAAAGTTTTTTGATTCTCTGTTTGGTTGGATTTTTTTCCCTTTTCTTTTCCTTTTTTTGGGATCAGGTTTGGTTATTTTTTTTTCCTTTTTTCCAGGCTTTTCTTAACAAACAAATCAGCTTCATTAGGCTTATTTTAACACACAAATCAAAGCACACCTAGTTAAACGTCCAAACACTTCCCAATGCAAGCAAGTTGGGGCTCTGCAGAAAACTGGTCAGTGGGAAAGAGCAGCCAAAACACAACAGCAGAATGCACACACCATACACCATAAACACTTCGTGAAGTGCCAGGCCCTGGTCAGCGTACGACTTCTTTTTAATACAGCATTATTCTCAGGTGAGGAAACATAACACACTTTTAAAACACACAAAAGACAGAAACAGCAAAAATGACAAGATGGAAAAATTCTCCCCAAAAGAAAGGTCAGGAAGAAATCACAGCCAGGGACTTGCTCAAAAGAGATATAAGGAATATATCTGAACAAGAATTTAGAATAACAGTTATAAGATTACTAGCTGGGCTTGAAAAAAGCATAGAACACACCAGACAAACTC
The DNA here is from genome assembly GCF_022837055.1 of Prionailurus viverrinus. NCBI lineage: Eukaryota > Metazoa > Chordata > Mammalia > Carnivora > Felidae > Prionailurus > Prionailurus viverrinus. Next base: position 110,620,160 of record NC_062569.1, on the reverse strand, counting down.
TTGCTGTGGAGATCAAAGACCTAAAAACTATTCAGGCTAAAATAAAAAATGCTATAATTGAGATGCAAAACCAAGTGGATATAGTCACAAGGACTGAAGAAGCAGAGTAGAGAATAGTGAGAAAGAAGATAAAATTATAGCAAATAATGAAGCTGAAAAGAAGAGGGAAAGTAAACTATTAGATCACTAGTGGAGAGTTAGAGAACTTAGTGATTCCATAAAATGAAGTCACATCCATATCATAGCACTCCCAGAAGAATAGTGAGAAAAAGGGACAGAAGATTTATTTGAACAAACTATAGCTGAGAACTTCCCTAATATGGGGAGGGAAACAGATATTCAAGTCCAAGAGGCACAGAAAACTCCCCTCAAAATAAAAAAAAAAATGGGTCAACACCACAACATATCATAATGAAACTTGCAAAATACAAAGATAAAGAGAGAATTCTGAAAGCAGCTAAGGACAACACATCCTTAACCAAAAGGGTAGACACATAAGATTAGCAGACTTGTCCACTGACACCTGGCAGGCCAGAAGGAAGTGGCAGGAAATATTCAGTGTGCTGAAGAGGAAAAATACGCAACCAAGAATTCTTTATCCAGCAAGGTTGTAGTTCAGAATAGAAGGCAAGATAAAGAGTTTCCCAGACAAGCAAAACTAAAGGAGTTCATGACCACTAAACCAGCCCTGTAAGAAATTTTAAGGGGGACTGAGTAGAGGGGGGAAAAAAAGGAGAAGAAGATGGCCAAAGAAACAAAGACTACAAATGACCATAGAACATCACCAGAAACACAACTTTACAGGTTAATACAATGGCACTAAATCCATATTTTTCAAAAACCACTCTGAATGTAAATAGACTAAATGCTCCAATCAAAAGACACAGGGTATCAGAATGAATTAAAAAAAAAAAAAGATGCATCTATGTGCTGCCTATAAGAGACTCATTTTAGACCTAAAGACACATGCAGATTGAATATAAGGGGATGCAGAACTATCCTGCTAATGTAGGACATCATGCTAATGTAGAATATAGAACATCATGCTAATGGACATCAAAAGAAATCCAGAATATTCATACTTACACCAAACTAGATTTTAAAACAGAGACTGCAGGGGCGCCTGGGTGGCTTAGTCAGTTAAGTGGCTGACTTCAGCTCAGATCGTGATCTCATAGTTCATGGGTTTGAGCCCCGCGTCGGGCTCTGAGCTGACAGCTCAGAGCCTGGAGCCTGCTTCAGATTCTGTGTCTCCCTCTCTCTCTCTATCCCTCCCTGCTCGCACTCTGTCTCTCTCTCTCAAAAATAAATAAACATTGAAGAAAAAAAAAAGACTGCAACAAGAGATGAGGAAGGGCACTAAATCATAATTAAGGGTCTATCCATCAAGATCTAACAATTGTAAATATTTATTCCCCCAACTTGGATGCATCCAAATATATAAATCAATTAATCACAAAAATGAAGAGATTAATTGATAATAGCACAGTAATCGTAGGTGACTTTAATACCCCACTAACAACAATGGACAGATCATCTAAGCAGAAAATCCACAAGGAAGACATGGCTTTGAATGACACACTGGACTGAATGGATTTAACAGATATCATCAGAACATTTCACCCTAAAACAACAGAATACACATGCTTCTCGAATGTTCATGGAACATTCTCCACAACAGATCACATACTGGGTCACAAATCAGCCCTCAACAGGTATAAAAAGATTGAGATCATACCATCCATATTTTCAGACCACAACAATATGAAACATGAAACCAACCACATGAAAAAATTTAGAAAACTCTCAAATACATGGAGGTTAAAGGACATCCTACCAAAGAATGAATGGGTTAACCAGGAAATTAAAGAAGAAATAAAAAGATACATGGAAGCAAACGAAAATGAAAACAAAACAGTCCAAATCCTTTAGGATGTAACAAAGGCAGTCCTAAGAGGAAAGTATATTGCAATTCAGGTCTATCTCAAGAAGCAAGAAAGGTCCCAAATACACAATCTAAACTTACATCTAGAGATGTAAAGAAAAGAAACAGCAAATGAAGCTTAAAGCTAGCAGAAGGTAAATAATAAAGACTAGAGCAGAAATAAACGATATAGAAACAAACAAACAAACAACTGTAGAACATATCAACGAAACTAAGAGCTGGCTCTTTGAAAGAATAAGCAAAATTGATAAACCCATAGCCAGACTTTTCAAAAAGAAAAGACTTATCAAAAAGAAAAGAGAAAGGACCCAAACAGATAAAATCATGAATGAAAGAGGAGAGATCACAACCTATACCACAGATATATAAACAATTATGAGAGAATACTATGAAAAATTATATTTCAACAAACTGGACAATCTGGAAAAAATGCACATATACCTGGAAACATACAAATTACCAAAACCAAAACAGGAAGAAATAGAAAGTTTGAACAGACCCATTAACAGGCAAGGAAACTGAATCAGTAATCAAAAATTTCAAACATGAGTCCTGAGCCAGACGTCTTCCCAGGGGAATTCTATCAGACATTTAAAGAAGAATTAATACCTATTCTTCTCAACAAACAGAAATGGAAGGAAAGCTTCCAAACTGATTCTATGAAGCCAGCATTACCATGATTCCAAAACAAGACAAAGAGCCCAGTAAAAAGAAGAATTACAGGCCAATATCCCTGATAAACACGAATATAAAAATTCTCAACAAGATACTAGCAAACTGAACCAACAGTACATTAAAAGAATTATTCACCATGATCAAGTGGGATTTATTCCTGGGCTGCAGGGCTGATTCAATATTTGTAAGTCAATCAATGTGATACACCACATTAACTAAGAAAGGATAAGAACCATATGATCCTCTCAATAGATACAGAAAAAGCAATTAACAAAATACAGGATCCTATCCTGATAAAAACCCTCAAGAAAGTAGGGATACAAGAAATATACCTTAACATCATAAAGGCCACATACGAAAGACTCACAGCTAATATCCTTAATGGGGAAAAAACTCAGAGCTTTCCCTTTAAGGTCAGGAACACGACAGGGATGTCCACTCTTACCACTGTTGTTCACATAGTATTGGAAGTCTCAGCTTCAGCAGTCAGATAACAAAAAGAAATAAAGGCATATAGATCAGCAAGGAAGAAGTCAAACTCTCACTCTTCGCAAATGACATGATACTCTATGTGGAAAACCCAAAAGACTCCATAGAAAACCTGCTAGACCTGATACATGAATTCAGTAAAGTTGCAGGATATAAACCAACATACAGAAATCAGTTACATTTCTATACACCAATAATGAAGCAGCAGAAACAGAAATCAAGGAATCGACCCCATGTATAATTGCACCAAAAACCCTAAGATATCCAGGAATAAACCTAACCAAAGAGGTAAAAGATCTGTATGCTGAAAACTATAGAAAGCTTATGAAAGAAACTGAAGATACAAAGAAATGGAAAAACATCCTATGCTTATGGATTGGAAGAACAAATATTGTTAAAATGTTTATACCACCCAAAGTAATCTACACATTCAATGCAACCCCTATCAAAATAACACCAGTGTTCTTCACAGAACTAAAACAAACAATCCTAAAATTTGTATGGAACCAGAAAATACCCCAAAAAACCTAAGTAGTGTTGAAAAAGAAAACCAAATCTGGGGGTGCCTGGGTGGCTTAGTCAGTTGGGCATCCAACTTCGGCTTGGGTCATTATCTCGTGGTTTGTGAGTTTGAGTCCCACATCAGGCTCTGTGCTGACAGCTCGGAGCCTGGAGCCTGCTTCAGATTCTGTGTCTCCTCCTCTCTCTGCCCTCCAATGCTCATGCTCTCTCTCTGTCTCTCAATAATAAATAAACGTTAAAAAATTTAAAAAAAAAAGAGAAAGGAAGGAAGGAAGGAAGGAAGGAAGACAGAAAGAAAGAAAGAAAGAAAGAAAGAAAGAAAGAAAGAAAGAAAGAAGAAAACCAAAACTGGAGGCATCACAATTCCGGAGTTCAAAATGTATTACAAAGCTATAATCATCAACACAATATGGTAATGGCACAAACAGACACAGAGATCAATGGAACAGAGGAGAGAGCCCCAAAAAGGACCCACAAATATACGGCCAACTAATCTTTGAAAATGCAGGGAAGAATATCCAATGGAAAAAAGATAGTCTCTTCAGCAAATGGCACTGGGAAAACTGGACAGCCACATGCAGAAGTATAAAACTGGACCACTTTCTTACTTCATACACAAAAATAAACTCAAAATGGATGAAAGAACTAAATGTTAAGACAGGAAACCATCAAAATCCTAGAGAAAAAAACAGGCAGCCACCTCTTTGACCTCGGCCACAGCAACTTCTTTCTAGACATGTCTCCGGAGGCAAGGGAAACAAAAGTGAAAATGATGCTGGATGGATGGAAAAAGATGAATGGATGAAGAAAATATAAGACACAAAAATGAACTACTGGACCTCATCAAGATAAAAAGCTTATGCACAGTGAAGGAAACACTCAAACAAACTAAAAGGCTACCTACAGAATGGGAGAAGATATTTGCAAATGACGTACCAGATAAATGGTTAGTATCCAAAATCTATAAAGAACTTATCAAACTCAACACCCAAAAAACAAATAATCCAATGAAGTACTTGACAGAAGACATGAATAGACACTTTTCCAAAGAAGACGTCCAGATAGCCAGCAGACACATGAAAAGATGTTCAACTTCACTCGTCAAGGAAATATAAATCAAAACCACAATGAGATACCACCTCATACCCATCAGAATGGATAAAATTAACAACTCAGGCAACAAGAGACGTTGGCAAGGATGCAGAGAAAGGGGGTTCCCCTTTTGCACTGCTGGTGGGAATGCAAACTAGTGAAGCCACTCTGGAAAACAATATGGAAGTTCCTCAAGAAGTTAAAAATAGAACTACCTTATGACCCAGCAATTGCACTACTAGGTATTTATCCAAAAGATACAAAAATGCTGAATCAAAGGTGCACAATGCACCCTGATGTTTACAGCAGCACTACCAATAATAGCCAAATTATGGAAATAGCCCAAATGTCCATCAACTGATAAATGGATAAAGAACAGGTTGTGTATGTATGTGTGTGTGTGTGTATGTGTATGTATGCGTATATATATTTTTTATTATATATATTTATTTATTATAAATATATTATAATTTAATATAATATAAATATATTATTATAATATTATATATATTATTATATAATATTATTATATAAATATTATTATATTATAATATAATATAAATATATTATATTATAATATAAGTAAGTATAATATAAATATATTATTATTTACTATATATATATTTACACACACCCACATACATATACACAATGGAATATTACTTGGTGATCAAAAAGAATGAAATCTTGCCATTTGCAACAATGTGGATGGAACTAGAATGCATTATGCTAAGCAAAATAAGTCAGAGAAAAGACAAATATGATTTCACTCATATGTGGAATTTAAGAAACAAATCAGATGAACACAGGGGAAGGGACAGAAAAATTAGTTTTTAACAGACAAGAAGGTAAACCATAAGAGACTCTTAAAGACAGAGCTCAAACTGAGGGTTGCTGGAGGGGAGGTCGGTGGGGGGATGGGCTAGATGGGTGATGGGCATTAAGGAGGGCACTTGTTGGGATGAGCACTGGGTGGTGTGTGTGTGTGTGTGTGTGTGTGTGTGTATACATATATATATATATATATATGTATATACGTATATATATATATATACACATATATATATATATATACGTATATACATATATATATATATATATATATATATATATATATATGATGAACCACTACATTCTATTCCTGAAACCAACACTATACTATATTAACAAATATAACTAACTTGAATTTAAATTTTTTTTTAAAGGAAAAAAATTAAAAATAGAACTGACATATGTTCCAGCTTTTTCACTTCTGGGTATTTATGCTTAGGAAAACAAAATCATTACCTCAAAAAGATATCTGTGCCCCAATGTTCAGTGCAGTGCAATTTACAAGAGACAAGACATGGAAATAACCTAAATGTTCACTAAAAGATGAATGGATGAAGCAAATATAAGACACATACACAGGAATACTATTCAGCCACCAAAAAAAAAAAAAGCCTGATAACATGGATGGAACTTGAGGGCATTACGCCAAGTGAAATAAATCAAAAAGAGAAAGACAAATACTGTATGATCTCACTTTTGTGTAAAACCTTGAAAAAAAAAATGGGAGGGACTGGCCAATGGCCTACAGAGCAACACATCTAAGTTCTACTGTAACTACTGCAACACATACCTCAACCATGACTCTCCATCTGTGAGAAAGACACAGAGCAGTGGTAGGAAACACAAAGAGAATGTGAAAGACTACTATCAGAAATGGATGGAAGAGCAGGCTCAGAGCCTGATCAACAAAACAGCTGCTACATTTCAACGAGGAAAAATATCTCCTACTTGATTCTCTGTTCCTCCTCCTAAGGGGCAATGATCCCACCTCCTCCCAGTCTCTTGGGTCTTCCTTGCCCTGGTATGATGCCAGCACCTCATATGGGGGGCCCTTCCATGATGCCAATGATGGGTACTCCTCCTCCTCCTGGGATGATGCCAGTGGGACCTGCTCCTGGAATGAGGCCACCTATGTGAGGCCAATTGCCAATTATGCCTGAGCCCCCAATGATGAGACCTCCCTACCTATCCCATGATGGTGCCTAGTTGGCCAGGAAAGAGTCAACAAGACTGATAAGGAGAAATGTGAACATCTTTATATCCATTTTATATTACATGTTCTACTTCACCAGTAGATCATGGTGCTGTGACTCTGGGTGTTTTCTAACAGCATGACAAGGAAGACTTGCTCTCCCTTCCTGTCAAAGACAGAATTGTTTTGGCAGGGGAGTAGTGGAACAAAAAAAAAAAAAAAAAAGCAATTATCAATTTTTATTTGTATTGTGAAATGTGAAAATAAAATTGTCAACTGCTTTAGTCAAAAAAAACCCCCCCACATCTAGATACAGTCAATAGATTGGTAGTTTTAGGGAATGGGGGGGGGGGGTTGGAGAGAAGAGAAGGTATTAAAAAGGTACAAGTTTCTAGTATTAAGACAAGTAAGTGCTAAGGGTGTAACATACATACAGCATAGTGACTATAGTAAACAACAGTGTATTGTGTATTTGAAAGTTGCTAAAACAGTAGATCTTCAAAGTTCTCATCACAAGAAATTTAATAACTATATGCACGCTGATGAATGTTAACTAAATTTATTGTATTAATATCACAATATAGGGGCACCTGGGTGGCTGGGTCAGTTGGGCATCCGACTCTTGATTTCAGCTCAGGTCATGATCCCAGGGTCAAGGGACCAAGCCACAAACTGGGCTCCCCACTGAGCATGGAACCTGCTTAAGATTCTTTTTTCTTTCCCTCTGCTCATTTCCCCCACTTGTGCGTGCTCTCTCTCTCTCTAAAATAATAATAGTTTCACAATATAAACATACATAAAATGGTGATATTGTATACCTAAAGCTAATACAATGTTCTGTCAATAATATATCAGCAAAATTAATTTTTAAAAATAAATTGATAGAAAACACTGGGAAAGCAATTTGGTATTAATTAAAATAGCCAGAGAATGAATTAAATCTTTATACACACAAAACTCTAACTCATAATAATTATTATTAACAAAACAACTCATAATGGTTATATTAAACTAGGCCAAAAATTTTAAATAAAAAAAACTATATAAAATTACTAACCTATATTATTCTCTTATAATAAAAAATATTATATAGTATTTGCTGCATTTTCAACACTATTCAAGAACATGGAAATTTTTACATCATTTATAAGCACTAAAAAATTCAGATACCAAGAATAACTCAAGGATCCCTGTGCAGTAAACTATAAAACATATACCAAGTGATCACAGGAAGACTGTGGAGTCAGAACCACCTACCATCCTCCCACCTACACAACATCTACACTAGCAGAATCTGTCTGTGCAACTATTTTGGGATTCTAGAGTCTATTGAAGGCCTGCAACTACTAGTCAAAAGATTCAACCGCAAGTTACAGTTAATTTCGGTCAATTTGAGCTCCAACAGTGGTAGCAGTGACCCAGTCCCCTACCCCTACAACAAAGTAAGCAGCAAAGCTTGAGTTCTTAAAATAGTTTGCACAGGCTTGCAATCACCAAGGTAAGCAAGAAGAACCTTATTCTCCAAATATTGGGAATCTGTATTCTGATCACTGATTGCTGTTTCTGTTCATGGATGAGCAGACATAGAGAAAGGCAGCCAGTGTTGCAGCAACCACCACCATTGTTACAACACTTATGACTTCCAAGAGACTTAAAGGGTTAGACCTATTTTGTTTTATCTACTCCCCCCTTTAATTTTTCCCCTTTTCTCTTTTTGGAAACCAAACATTTAAGGATTGTGATTGTTAGAAAGTAATCACATACATGAGGGAATTCAGAAAGGCACAAACATTACTACAAGGGGTGCCTGGGTAGCTCAGTCAGTTAAGTGTCCAACTTCAGCTCAGGTCCTGATCTCACGGCTTGTGAGTGTGAGCCTGAGTGTGAGCTCCACATCGTGCTCTGTGCTGACAGCTCAGAGCCCAGAGGCTGCTTCAGATTCTGTCGCAGTCTCTCTGCCCCTCCCCTGCTTGCGCACTCTCTTTCCCTGTCTCTCTCAAATATAAACATTAAAAAAAAAAATTACTACAAAAAGACCAAGCTTATAAAGGACCTGGGAAGATCTTATATTTATACATCAAGCTGATGTGTGGAACAGAGTCATGTGAACAATAAAGAACAAGAGAGAGAGAGAGAGAGAGAGAGAGAAGAAGGAAGGAAGGAAAAGAGTGAAAGAGGGAGGGAGGGAAAGAAAGAGAAGGAAGGAAGGAAGGAAGGAAGGAAAGAAGGGAGGGAGGGAGGGAGGGAGGAAAAAAAGCAGCAAACCCTTGGGAAGGGGAAGAATCAGATTTCCAGACTTACCACATAATAAGATTGAAATGTTGCATTTTCAACAACACCAAAAAAATCACAAGGCATACAAACAGGAAACCATGGATGATTCAAAATGAAAAAAAAAAAAAAAAATCAACAGAACATGTCCCTGAAAAAAATTCAGAAAGCAGACTCAAGAGAAGAAAAAGACATTATAACAACTGTCTTAAAGATCATCAAAAAGCTACAAAAAAAAAAAAAAAAAAGGAAGTCTTGGACAGTCAAGAAAATGATTAATGGGTAAACAAAAATATCAAGAAGCAAAATATATAAATAAATCAAAAGGAAATTCTGGAGTTAAAAAGTTAATAACTAAAATTAAAAACTCACGGGGCACCTGGCTGGATCAGTTGGGAGAACATGAGACTCTTAATCTTGGGGTTATGAGTTCAAGCCCCACATTGGGCACAGAGATTACTTAAATAAACTTTAAAAAAGCAGATTTGAACCGGCAGAAGAAATAGTCCATCATCAACCCTAAGTTTGGGAATGGGAATGGGAATGGGAATGGGAATGGGAATGGGAATGGGAAAGGGAAAGGGAAAGGGAAAGGGAAAGGGAAAGGGAAAGGGAAAGGGAAAGGGAAAGGGAAAGGGAAGGAAGGACAGGAAGAGAACTTGAATATATGATCATGGAAATTATCAAATCTGAGGATCAAAAAAATTTTGAAAAAAGTGAATAGAGCCTAAGGGACCTGTGGGACAACAACAAGCAGACCAATATATGCAATACTGGTATCTCAGTAGGAGAAAAAATAAAGGACAAGAGAAATTACTGAAATAAATAATCACAAAAAAATTCCAAATTTGATGAAAGACATGAATACAAACATCCAAGAAGTCCAAAGAACTATAAGCAGAATAAACTCAATGAGACCTGTACCAAGAAACATTATAATCAAGTTGTCAGAAGACAAAGACAAAGAATCTTGAAGGCACCAAGAAAGAAGCGACTCATCACATACCAAGGACACTCCATATGATTATGAGAGTTCTCATCACTAACCATAGTAGTCAGAAGGCATTGGGTTGGTATATTCAAAGTACTGAATAAAAAAACCTGTCAACAAAAATCCTGTATCTGGCAAAACTATTCTTTTTCCAGTTCCTTAAGTTGTAAAGTCAGGTTGTTGATTTGAGATATTTCTTCTTTTTTAATGTAAGCATCTACAGCTATACATTTATTTTGCCTTTAGCACTGCTTTTAATGCATACCATATGTTTTGATATGCTATATTTTCATTTTCTTTCATTCTTAACCATTTTTTAATTTCCTTGTGATTTCTTCTTCGACCCATTGGTTGCTTTAAGTATGTTAATTTCCACAACCTTGTGAGTTTCCCAGTTTTCCTTCCATTAATAATTTCTAACTTCATATCATATGGTCAGAGAACAATGGGAGAAAATATTTCAAAATCATATTTCTGACAAGAAATTAACATTCAGAATATATAGAGAACTCCTAAAACTCAAAAGTAAAACACAACCTAATTCATCAAAGGGCACAGGACTTGAACAGACATTTCTCCAAAGAAGATATATGAACGGCCAATAAGCACATGAAAAGATGCTCAGCATCACTAATCATTAGGGAAACCCATAACAAAACCACAATGAGCTATCATGTCACACCCATTAGGATGACTATTACATAAAAACAGAAAACAAGTTTTAACAAGGATGTGGAGAAATTGGGACCCCTAACCACTGCTAATGGCAATGTAAAATGGTGCAGCTACTATACAAAAGAGTAATGGTGGTGCCTCAAAAATTATTAATAGAATTACTATATGATCCAGAAATCCCACTTCTGGGTAGATATGCAAAAGAACTTATAAGTAGGGATAGAGATGCCTGCATACCAGTGTTCATAACAGTGTTATTCACAACAGCAAAAAGGTGAAAGCCACCCAACCATCCAAAGACATTTATACCAGACTACAGAGAGGCAAAAAAAAAAGGAATTAGAACTTCAATTAGGAAAGTGATCCCCAGACTGTTGTTCTGGATCTGTCACCCCATCTACATCATCACAAATTAAGACACCGGTTGACTAACCTATTTCTGTACTTGGGGTTGAAGAGGTCTTTCCAAGGATAAACCAAAACACAGGGGTCAAGCCCTAACATATTTTTTATAAAATAAAATTTAAAAAAATTATACTACAGAAGATACTATAAACAAAGTAAAATTAACAAACAGGAAACTTGAAAAATTTTTTCCAAAACACTGGTAACAAGGAGTTAATACCTTTATTAAGAGTTCTTACAAGTCAGTAAGAAGCAGAACACCTGAATACATACAAAGACTACAGAGAAAACTTATATAAAAAATACAAAATCCATCTTCACTAAAAATAAAAAATGGCTGAAATGAAAACAATTTTATGTAAAGTTATATTTATTTTTATCAATAGAGTCTGAAAAAAATTTTCTTTTTAACGTTTATTTAGATTTGAGACACAGAGAGACAGAGCATGAACAGGGGAGGGGCAGAGAGAGAGGGAGAAACAGAATCTGAAACAGGCTTCAGGCTCTGAGCTGTCAGCACAGAGCCCGACGTGGGGCTGGAACTCACGGACCGTGAGATCATGACCTGAGCTGAAGTCGGATGCTTAACCGACTGAGCCACCCAGGCGCCCCTGAAAAAAATTTTCAATGATAACACTTAATTCTGGTTAAATGAATGGCACTATAAGAATTTATAAAAATACACAAACTTACTGTACCAAAGCTATACAGACAAAAAATGAAAAATACCCTAAATGTCCTCATAAGGAAACACATATTTGTAAAAGTAGATATATCTCAATATATTTATTGGCAAGTTATCAAATTAAAAGAGAAAAGCTAATTCTTTATTCTCCAGCATACCTACGTATTATTGTGATTTACAGATGAGGTAAACTGAGGCACAGAGACAGAAATTAAGCAAACAGACTGAGATGAATTTCATTTATCACAGTATAATATCACAAATACTTAACAAATTTTAGTTAAAAGTTTTTAAAGGATAATATAAAGTTTAATAATTAAGTATTTTAAAATAATTAATTGCCAACTAGAAAAAACAAATATGCTACTTCAAAGAGATCATTTTAATTCAAATTTCCTATTCATTCGTGATTTTTTTTTACTATTCCTTTATTTTGGGCATAAAACACAATTTCTTTTTCCTGCATAAGTCCATTTAACTTATTATTATAGTCAACAATAACAGTTCTGAACACTAAAGACAGGCTAAGGCTAAAATAAGACTCTTAGCCTTGGGCCACCTGGGTGGCTCAGTCAGTTAAGCAGCCAAATTAGGCTCAGGCCATGATCTGGCAGTTTGTGAGTTCAAGCCCTGCATCAGGTTCTCTGCCATAGCACAGAGCCTGCTTTGGATCCTGTCTCCCTCTCTGTCCCCCTCCCTCCCTCCCTCCCTCCCTCTCTCTCTCTCTCTCTCTCTCTCTCTCTCTCTCAAAAATATATAAATAGACTTTTAGCCTTTATAAAACACTTTTCCACAAATATCATAAGGGGCATAAGTGCTAGGTTTTCAAAGAAAACTTCCTCAGTTTTCAGTCATAGCCTCCATTCTCCCACCCACCAATTTTTAGTTGTTATTCGACATTCTATCTTTGTAACAAAGAGCTGACATGTTTACCACATTCTCTGCAATAACAACAATTACAATAATGTCAGAACATGTGTCTCCTAAAAAGATCTACATAATTTATATTTCAATAATTGATTGAAATAGGCAGGCTGGAAAGAGGCTGGTTACAACAAGAGTCCCATCCTTGAGCCTATCCTGTCCATGCTATAGTGAGTTCTAATGGGGCACATCTAACTCAAGTGATGGTATGGCCACACGTGCAATTTATTTCCATAGGGCACTCTGGATTCTCCTCAAAGTGAACTCATCTTAAGGGAAAAGAGAACTAAAGCTTGGTTTAAGGAGTACAGTACTCCTCCTTAAACCAAATGGTAATACTTAGTATGGCTGTGACAATTGCCTTGGCAGTACTGGTAATGGTAATGGAGTAACAGTGATCTCAGGATCAGACACTAGCATCCTCACCATAGAAGACTTCAGTAGCATCAACATATAGCACCAGCCTTTAATGGTACTTTTGATAAAAGTATCAATAAGAGAGACACAAAAATAATGACTACCACCTATTAAATTTCAAGCATTATATTAAGAACATCACATAGTTATCTCCTTAAATCCGCACAATAATCTTCTAAGATGTGTGTTACTATCTGTGTTTTAAAGATCAAAGTAACTTGCCCAAGGTAAATCAGCATGTTTGCAATACTGATGTCTGGCTCCAAAGTCTATGCCTATTCTAAATGCAACAAACAAAGCAAATAACCACCAAGAAAATGAATTTTCAGAGCCCACATCAAATACCACCTGGAAATTTCATAAATATTTAGGAAGGACTTGAAGAGAGCTAGAATTCTCACTGAATAGATTTTAGGAACAACTAGAAATTTAAGACTTATTATTATTAAATCTTAGCCCCAAATTGGTATAAAACCTGTACAGTACAGATTATAATTTGATGGTTCCATTGAATCCTCATAATAGTGCTATTTTTTTTAACATTATGAATGTGCACTGTCTTTTGAATTCCACAGGGACAGTACATAATAAGTGACTTTTTCTATAGAAAGTATCATCAATAACAAAATTTTTAAATGCATGATGTTTTATGTGTCACAAGAATTCTGACGTGATATTTATTAAAAAGATAATAACTATGTGATGTATAAGGTCGAAGGTCATTTCTCTTCTTCCAACTCAGGAAACCAAAGCTCGAGATTAAATGACATGAACATTAATCCAAGTGCACAAAATTAAAGTATGTATTTTAGCTAAGCACTGGGCATAAATGTAATTAAGACATAATGCTTCTCCTTAAGGAACTCATGGACTAGTAGAGGAGGCAGAAACAAAATAACTATATTACAAACTGATAAGTGCATTTCTAACATCTCTAATTATACCTTAATTTATACATTAAATACATTATTAATTGGATAATGACACTGAAACTCAGTTCTTCTGGTAAATTCAGAAAAAGACCAAATAAAGTATAAAGTTAAAATTGCCATTAATAATTCACTAAGTAGAACTGATGTGAAACATAAAATATTCTCCAAAAGGAGAAAAATTTGTAAAATTTATAAATTCATAAGAAATAAACAGTTTATAAAAATAAAGTGCGTTAGAAATATAAAAAAATTATTAAAAATCTTTAAAAAGTCAGCTATAAATACTCTTTAATGTAATTAGGCTTACAAGAGAAATACAAACTAGAAGTTACCTTTGGATGGTTCAGGGAAAATTAAAAAAACAAAACAAAACAAAACAAAACAAAAAACAAGATTGGATCAATAATTTTTCACTGAGATCAAAACTACTTTATTGTACTAGCAACAAGGCAAGAAATTAAAAAGAGAAGTTCATGGTAAAAGAAAGTGAAGAGATTTAGTAGTATTTATTAACTGACATCCCTTAGCTTTATCCCACAATTTCTTTTATTTACAGTCCCCACAGAAGCATCTCCTATAGGTTAAAACAAAAGCAACTTCAGATTTCCATTTCTCTCACTGGCTCAGCAGGCCATGTTTGTTAATGGAATCTCAAACCATTTTTTTGAGGAACACATTCAGCAATTCATTCAGCAAATATTTACTGAGGACTAAATGCCAGGTCTAGTTCTAGAATCTGGATATAAAAACAGTGACTATGTCAAGATGGAGAGATGGTTGAATGAACAGACCAATAGATGGCCAGATGGATAAAAAGGAAAGAGGAGGAAGAGGAACAGAAAAATGTCAGAGGAACAAATCTTAATTATATCACGTAAATTGAAATATTGAAATAGGTAACTAAATTTTCATTAAAGTCTACATCTATTTTCCCAAAACACAAGTACAGTGTACTTTCTGAAACTGATTATTAGCCACAGACTGTTGGTTCCAACAGCCATCTCGAGCCACCAGGGGAGAAAAGTCACACTAGCCAACAGAGCACATCTGCCTCACTTTTAGGAATAATGCATCTATGGGGGGAAGAATAGAGAGGCTCATTAGAGTAAATATATTATTTATTTTGAGTAAAGTTATCACTAAACATACCTTTCAGATAAAAAGGAGCTCTTGTGAGGATTTAGATTTTGACAAGACTCTAGGCTGCCATCAGATGATGAAGAAAGCTGCTCTGATTGCAAGTTGTCTGTATCACCCAAACTGGCCTCAGTTACAGATGAGGTCTTTATGTATTTTCTTCCTAACTCCGTTCCCAGGACATTCGTCAATATAACTCTGGGTAT
The DNA here is from genome assembly GCF_022837055.1 of Prionailurus viverrinus. NCBI lineage: Eukaryota > Metazoa > Chordata > Mammalia > Carnivora > Felidae > Prionailurus > Prionailurus viverrinus. The sequence continues at coordinate 110,604,771 of NC_062569.1, read as the reverse complement.
CCTGTCACACAAAATAACAAACACTGTACTGTACTGAGGTTTGCAGTGAAAAATGTATTCTAGGAAGTTGAATTTTCAAACATTTTCATCTATACCACTCTAGAAATCAACCCATTAAACACTCAAAATTCTGTATGAACACATTCTTTTTTTTATTTTTAGAAGTACTAGTGTCTTATAAATTGGCGCAGATTAGCCTGCCACAGTAACGGCTTTAACTAAACTAATGGATGCTATTGGGGTGCTTAAAACTTTAATCACTTTTTCTCAAAAAATGCTTTTTCCCCAATAGTTATTAAAAACACAGAGTACTTTAAACCAATTCAAGAAATCTTTATTCTTCTCATTCAACAGAAAGTTTCTTGATAAATAATTACATACTTGTAATTGGCAAATGAGAAATGCTAAATCCAACAGGAAAGACATCATTCAGATTGCATCTGTGGTAATGATAGACTCCATAAGTAAAACAGCACATATAGTGATTATAATATATATGCTTTATATAACAGCACCAAGGAAGGAGCCAACAAATCAAATGTCTAGATAATTAAAGTGTATTTTTTAAGCTCCACACTTTTTAAAATTGGTGTTCACATCAAAATGTACTACATAAAAGCCTGCTATCTCCTTAAACGGAAGAGGATAATATAATCTTCTCTTGGTTAGCCAACTGTTTTTACAAACACCTTATATACTTTGCCACACTATAATGACGCCCTTAGGCAATTATTTGGCCCTGAACTGACAACCCAAACCAAATTACTGTATTGGTTTTTAGTTCTTGTTACTGAATTTTTTAAGTTTTCCTATCTCCTCTTCATCAGATGTCCCCCTGACTTTATCAATATGTCACCTGCAACACTTTATTGACCCTTTGTGAGAAACAACAAAAAACACTTAGAAAGGGCCTGAGTGCTTCTATTTAAGTGAAACATGTGAGCTTCCCTGTACTTTGTTATATTTGCTATAGTACCTAGAGGTACTCATTTTCACTACACAGAGGCATTATGTTCTTTTCACTATGTTCTAGACAGCATGGAATTTCAGATCTTGAAAACTTTAAAATAATTTAGTATTACCTTTATTTTAAATATGAAGAATTCAAATCTCAGAAAAATTAAATGGCTGAAGGTATAACTCTTCCTAGTAGAAGAACCTGGGCCTATTATCTTTTGGTTTCTTTATTTCATTCCATTACAGGTATCCTTAATACTAAGTTGCCAGAGGATCCAGATAACTGAGCTTTTCTATAGATACTGCAGGAAATTCTTGAAAATATGCATTTTCCAGCAGAACCTCCACAAAAAAATATTGCAATGATTAAGTAGTATGTATGACATAGGGGCGCCTGGGTGGCTCAGTCGGTTGAGCATTTATTTGACTTTGGCTCAGGTCATGATCTCGTGGTTCACGAGTTCAAGCCCCACATCAGGCTCTCTATTGACAGCTCAGAGCCTGGAGCCTGCTTCGGAATCTGAGTCTCCCTTTCTCTGCCCCTCCCCCGCTCATGCTCTGTCTCTCTCTCTCTCTCTCTCTTCCCCCCAAAAATAAACAAACATTAAAAAAAAAAGTAGTATGTATGATGTAAAAGCAAAGGCAGGTAGTAAATACAATCCCCTAAACTCAGAGTTTGAGTAAAGAAAAAGTGGGAAAGAAGTTAGCTATCTAGCATAACCACCAATTATAAGGAGGAGAAGGCAGATATATTTTTCTACCTTCTCATATGATTTAAATCTCCAAGGATCCTAGTTGCCATTGTGAGCTTTGTGTATCTGATGCCTGACAGAACCTCCTTAGTATCTTAGACCTGAAGTAGGAATGTAAGTAATATAGGACCACTAAGGAGTCTCAAGATTTCTTTTATCTGACCTCACACTAGAAATTGCTATGAAATAAAAAACTTCACTCACTAAAAAACTTCAACTATAATTCAATAAAAAAAAAAACTCATCTTGTGTTTCTCAATATTTTAGGGAAAATATAGGAATGCTAGCAGAGGCTAGAACTATTTCAGGTTAGAACTATTATTTTCCAGATCAATACCTTAATGTAAATAAGTTTTATTTACTTTTTTTTTTTTATTTTTTTTTCAACGTTTATTTATTTTTGGGACAGAGAGAGACAGAGCATGAACGGGGGAGGGGCAGAGAGAGAGGGAGACACAGAATCGGAAACAGGCTCCAGGCTCTGAGCCATCAGCCCAGAGCCCGACGCAGGGCTCGAACTCACGGACCGCGAGATTGTGACCTGGCTGAAGTCGGACGCTTAACCAACTGCTCCACCCAGGCACCCCAAGTTTTATTTACTTTTAAGAGATGAGAGAATCTGGTATACTAACTTGATAAATCATTTTAAGAATTGATAATATACTATTTTTATGGTCCCCTATAATTACTGAATTCTAAAATGTGGCTCATAATAAAATAATCCAAAAACTGTAGTATTTAAGCAAAGAGAAAATTTGTGGCACATAAGGAGACACATCAAAGAAATGCCAACTATCATGTAGTATCTCTGTTTAAATGCCTGACTATATTATGTTTAAGTATGTTTTAGAATGTTGAGTCCCTTAAAAAAGCGGTCCCTCCAAATAGGAGCAATGCAGTCCATAAAAGATTACTTTTGTACAAAGTGCTGAAGAGAATAATCAACAACAACAAAAAATACAAATATCAGCAAGCAAAGGGAAAATTTTTAAAGATTAGAATTCTCTTCTGAGTAATAAATGATCATCATCCTATTCTTGTATGGTTTATTTAAAGAAAGAAAAAAGCAAAGGAGATATGAAAAAAGAACCCTGGAGGATAAATGAGACCTTTTAAGTTAGACAAATATGTTAACAAATAGCTGAAACAAACATCTGAAAGTCTTTCCTAGAAGAGAAAAAGTTAAATGGTCAAACAAATAGCTGCCAAGTTTTTCCTAGAAGATAAAAATATCAAAATTGACCCCAAAACTGGTTGAAAAGATGATATACCAAGCTGCAGTAGAACCCGCAACTCTAAAGCACAAGAGCCCTAGAGAGCCCTTGAAGTCCTCAGAAGGTTCCAGCCACTACCCTCAGCATCTCCACCGTGGTAGATCTTTCAGTGAGACAGTACTCTATTATAACGTGAACAAAATACCACAAGAAAAAAAATTAAAGAATAAATAGAATATTTAAAGGTCAATAATTTAGATCTCACAGATAATAAGTAATAAAGTCCAATTCCTACTTTACTTACGAAAAAATTAAATTTCAGAGGAGTGAAAAGCACTGGTACAGGGGTTAAGAACAAGGACTCTAGAGTCAGAAAAAAAATAGGGGTCAGGTTTTGACTTTGGCACCTAATAATATAATTTAGGCAAGCTATTTACTATAATTTATTCCCCTTAGCATTGATCTTTTCATCTCTAAAATTAGGAGAAAACCTACCTTACAAAGTTGTTAAGACTAAATGAAATAAATTAGATGTAAAGCAGTTGGTATAAGTCCTGGCACGTAGTAGGTACACAGAAGAAAATCACTTTAATTTTCCTATTACTGAAGTCTTCCTCAAAGTTATAAAGTATCCTTTCAAATGATGCATAATTGTCCTGGGCTCCTGGGTGGCTTAGTCGGTTAAGCATCTAACTTCGGTTCAGGTCATGATCTCATGGTTCGTGAGTTCAAGCCCCATATCGGGTTCTCTGCTGTCAGGTCAGAGGCCACTTCAGATCCTCTGTCCCCCTCTTTCTCTGTGCCCCTCCCCTGCTGGTTCTCCCCCACCCCCCAAAATAAATAAATAAACTTAAAAAAGAAAAGAGCAAATGGTGCTTAATTGTCCTAATTCATCATACTCTGTAATCCTGATGAAAACATCTTATTAAAAAAGTACATAACTAAACACTTAGCAATGCCCTTAGTACACTCAGCTCTTCACAACACATAGCCACAGCCCAAACATCTTTCAACAACCATTTGCAACTCATGTAATTTGGTTACCTTGAAGAAAAAGAGCTCTCTGTAAGAGCCTTCCAGAGTACAAATCCAGGTAGTGGTGATTAAGCTCATAATACCTAAGCTACCTTTTGGTGTACAATTAAATAAGTTAGCAGTGTCATGGAAATTCCATGGCTAGCCGGAATTTCAAAATATTCTAAATTTTCACAAGAAATATATAAAGGTATACATTTCATCCTTCATACTAACTCAATATGGAAGAAAGTGCTAAAAAAAACCTGTCATTTTACAGTCTATCCAATTTTTCCTTAGTATGTAAACAATAACAGTAAGTAAAATAAAATGCCATTTATGGGGCACCTGCATGGCTCAGTTGGTTAAGCGTCTGACTCTTGGTTCAGGTCAGGTCATGATTTCATGGTCCCTGAGATCGAGCCCTGAATGGGGCTCAGTGCTGTCAGCAAAGGATTCTTTCTCTCCCTTTCTTTCTGCCCCTCACCCACTCTCATGCTCTCTCTCTCTCACTCTCTCTCACACAAAATAAACTTTTAAGAAAATGTACTTTCTAAATCAGTTTCTTAAGCTATATAGTGAAAATAATTTTAATTGCTGAGTAACTGTTATTCACAGATTTTCTAAGTTTGCTCCTTTCTTTTACTAAGCTAATTTTTAATGAATAAATTATCACTCAACTAAAATTACACTGGCTGAAAGGTGACAGGAATACTATAGTGTCCCAAAAGTCTTACCATCACAACATCTAAATTGTGTATTTTTTTAAAACTTCAAATATATGTAAATTTAAGAGACAAATGAATAAATGTAATTAGGGATATTCCAAGAACTAGGACCTAACTTTTCTTAATGGAATATGGGTAGTACACTGTCTCCATATTTCTCTAATAATCTCTGGTGCCAACTGATGAAAAGAAGAGAAAGATGGTTTATCTTCTCAAAAGCCTTGTGTTATGTGTCCCACAAGGCTCTTTCCTGCCTAATGATCAAGGTTTATCAATGCCTCAAAGTTATCTCTCAGAAAAATAGATGTGAATCACATGGAAATAAAAACCTACACTAAAATATTGTTTACTTATTTAAAAGAAATTTGTGCATTCCACATACTGCTAGTTTCATATTTCTAAAACTCTTCACCCTTTTCCTCACTATTTAAGAAGACGGATTTGGATTATGTTTTGTTTTTCTTCTCAATATTGTTCAGAAATTAAAATTCTAAATTGTCCTGATATAAAACCCAACAAAATACAAATAAGGGGCACCTGGGTGGCTCAGTCGTTTGAGAATTCAACTTCAGCTCAGGTCATGATCTCAAGGTTCATGAGTTTGAGCCCCACATCAGGCTCTGTGCTGACAACTCAGAGCCTGGAGCCTGCCTTAGATTCTGTGTCTCCCTCTCTCTGCCCCCTCCCCTGCTCTCTTTCTTTCTCCCTCTCTCTCTCAAAAATAAATAAACATTTAAAAAATCTAAAATGCAAATAAAATTTCTAAAAAATGTCATTTTGGGGACTGAATGAGTAATTTTGGTTGACTCAATAGTCGATCTTTTTTTGGGTTTTTTTTTTTTGGTGTTTTGGTTTTTTTTTAATAGTGTACAGTGGGGACAGGGGCAGTGGGAGACAGACAGAATCTTAAGTAGGCTTCACACTCAACTCAGAGCCTGACACGGGGCTCGATCCCAAGACCCTGGGATCATGACCTAAACCAAAATCAACAGTCAGACACTCAACTGACTGAACAACCCAGGGGCCCCTCAACAGTTACACTTTAAGATAAAATTGAAAACCAAAAATAAATTTTTCTCCCTTTCATCTTTCTGAAATAATAAAGTCCTAGCTAAGTAAAATGAAAATAAAACAAAAAGCAAAAGTTAAGCTAAGCCTGAAGAAAGAACAAGCCAGATATTCCAGATTATTCCAGATAGCAAGTAAGTCTCTGAAAGAAAACACTGTCCAAACCGATACCCTAAACTGTTCAGTTCTCCAGTATTCTTATTCTCCAGTATTCTTATTCTCCAGTATTCTTATTTGAAGCTTGTAATATCCCTTTTCCTGGTTGTCACCAAAATTACAGAGCAAATAAATGGTTCTAATGGATGAAAATACATCTTAATCAAAGAGACTGGAGATGTAACTCTGCTGAGAAGCAACCTTCTTTGAATTCAGCAAAAACTGAGCATTTAGTAAGCACCCAGCAATGTGCTAGGTATTAGTATCAGAGTAAAAAATAATAAAATGTAGTCCCTGTAAGCTTCCCTTGTGAAGCTTACTGTCAGGGAGGCAGAAAAACTGAAACTCATAATATAATGTGGTAAGTGTTATGATATATAAACAGGCTGCTTAACAAAGCAAAAAATGAGATTAAATGCAAATGAGGAGGGTGGAATCAAGGAAGCTGTCCCAAAAAGATGGCATATGAGTTCAATGTTAAAGACTAAAAAATACCAGTAAATGGGAAAGGAGAACAGTTTCCAAGATAAGAAAGCAAACAGAATGAGCTCGGAGGTATACAACAGCACTATACATTTACTGAGCTACCACCAGTTTCTTACAGACTAAAGCTCAGTTATGAATGTGTAGACAGGCACAAAGCTAGACAGGCAAAGGTGAGACCATTAAGGACCCTGTATGCTAAAGTGAGGAGTTTGAACTTTATCCTGAAGATTATGTGGAGCCACAGAAAGATGTTAAACTAGAGAGCTAAAAGTAACATCTGCCTTTCCGAACGATTAACTCAACAACAATATAGGGAAATTATTAAGAAGAAAAGGCCATACATGGGAAGCCCAATACTAATAGTAATAAAGGCACAAAGTTATCAGGGCTTGAACTGAGGCAGTGGCAATAAAAGTGGAGAAGAGATCATTTCAAAACTGATTTAGGAGGCAAAAATAACTACACATGAAAAAAGACTGAATATAAAGGGTGAGAAAGAAAGAGTCGTCATATATTCAGACAGGGAGGGGATACAGAAATAGGAATAAGTCTGAGAAGAAAGATAATGCATTCACTTTGGAACAGTTCAATTTAGGACCCCTGGAGATGAGAGAAAAGGTCTCCATTAGCTGGTAATGACAGAAAGGAAAAAAAACACAGACACATACTATAAAAACCAAATTAGAATCTTATTGAGACTTTTAACTTCATACTAAATTTTAATTTCATGAACACATAAGGAAATTCTTCTACTTAACTTTGTTTTTGCCTTTTTTAAGAGGTATCCTCCTTTAAAATTAACATGTAACACTATATCCAGATGTCTTGACAGAGTTCTACTTTTATTTTTTAAATAATTGTGCTGAAAGTTATCAGTTTTGGAGAGCCTAGGTGGCCCAGTCAGTTGAGCATTCGACTTCGGCCCAGCTCATGATCTCGTGGTTCATGAGTTCAAGTCTCATTTTGGGCTCTGTGCTGACAGCTGAGAGCCTGGAGCTTGCTTAGGATTCTATGTCTCCGTCTCTCTCTGCCCCTCTCTAGCTCACGCTCTCTATCTCTATCTCTATCTCTCCCAAAAATAAATAAAACATTTTTTAAAAATTTATCAGTTTTTTTCTGGACTTGGCTTAAAGCACTTATATATTACAGACCATATAACCAAAGCACTACCTAGCTAATGACAAATTTTTCTAATTAAAAGCTAAGTATTTCCATCAAAACATTAAGGGTTAAAACTGTAAGTAGAAACACATTAAAAATATTATGTCACAGATAACAAATTCCCAGAGCTAATTCCCAGTATTTAGCCCCAAATTCTATACACAATTCCTTTAAAAAATATAAAACAAAACTGGTCTTATTTATAAAATTAAACTGCATATTTACTATTAAAAATCTAGGGGTATTATTTTAATATCACCTCACTTATTTAAAAATGCATGTAAAATACAAGAAAACTCAAAGTCAAAAGTGGTAAGGACTATATTAAACACTATTTAATAGATATGTTAAAGATGCAGAAAATAAAAAATGAACTATTAATTCTGTCAACTCTATCAAGGCATAAATAGATAAATATATATATACCTTTATTTTCTCCATCTTTAACATATCTTTCGTAAGTTATTTAATCTAGGTCCTTACCTACCTATATATGTATAAGTATCTTCATTTTATATCATAAATGAATCTATAAAAATATGTGTATGTGAATCAAATTATAAGTTAAATATAATGATAATTGGTTTTAAAAATAATTCTATGTCAACTTAATGAAATGCAAAAATACCATTAACTTTGTAAATTGAGACTGTCAGCTTTATGATTTGCTTTAGAGTGGGGCACACCTGTATATGCAGATTTTCTTAAAAATCATTTCCAACAATCTTAACAATTTTAAGATTATTGGAGTTTTACTACTTCAAATGTGGTAAGTTGAACAAAATCAATACTGAACAACATACCTTTTAGATAAATTAAGGCTTTGGTGAAGAGGTTCTAATTTTTGACATGTCTCTAGGCTGTCAACAGATGTCGAAGGCAATGAGTCTGATTGCACCTTGTTGGCATCACACAAATTAGCATCGTTTCTAGGTAGGATCTTTCTGAATTTTCGTCCTAAATCCGTCCATAGGACATTCGTCAACACAACTTTGAGTTGCCTGTTACACACATAAATAATTAACACATAAAGTACTAAACAGTGTATAATACATGATTAATCACAAACTATACCAAAAGAAAACCTCCAGGAATTCTTAATTTCAGTTCTTGAAGCAATTAACTAGAGCGGTAAATAAGTAAAATATTTGCTTAACCATTCTCAAATGTATATTAAAAAGTAAAGCCTATTTCACTTATATTGGAATTTTCTTCAGAATTCTGTCTAGTATACTATAACTATGGCCACACACACGTATAGCTGTTGAGATTCCTGGTAACCCATCTGCACCTATTTACACTTTTAGTAAAACAATTGTACACATCTGCATATCTCATCACAAAGGCAACCACTTTCTGCAATGTAAATGTATTTTGTTTTAGCATTTGTTAATTTGGAAAGCATTATTAAAACTACAGGTGACACGTGTATCATCTACAGCCTTACTAAAGCTACATAGTCTTAAGTCTTCATAGTCTTAAGATATAGACTTAATTTTACCTCGTTTCTACAAATAGGTCGATTTAAAACATTTATTTTTACTGTACCTATACCCTTTTAATAAGTAAAGCGGATAAATGCAAGCAGCTCCAGCTTTTTGTCTCATTACATTTTGGTCGTTACTCATTCAATAAATCTTTTGCTGGTAATACTTGAAGAGCTATGTTCAGTTCTGGAACCAGAGAATAGTTCTTGCAGTAGTCTGGATAGGCTACCAAGTGGACTTGAGACAGTATCAAATGAGAAATGTCTTAAAGAATTGGAAATGTTTGATCAGAAGAGTGTCTGTTCTATTTTATCTATAAAGCTGTCCTGTAACCAGTTTTAGCGATTTTTTTTTTAATGCTTATTTTATTTTTGAGAGACGAAGGGGAGAGAGAGAGAGAGAGAGAGAGAGAGAGAGCGAGCGCACAAGCGGGGAAGGGGAGAGACAGAGAGAGAGACACAGAATCCGAAGCAAGCTCCAGGCTCTCAGCTGTCAGCACAGAGCCTGACAGGGGGGTTTAAATCCACAAATGTGAGCTCATGACCTGAGCTGAAGTCCGAAGCCTAACTGACCGAGCCACCCAGGCACCCCAAGGGATTGTTTAACAAAAGTAAGACGGTGCTTGGGTAGCTCAGTTGATAAGCATTCAACTCAATTTAGCCTCAGGTCATTATCTCACAGTCTGTGAGTCTAAGCCCTATGTCCTGCTCCACACTGACAGTGCAGAGCCTACTTGGGATTCGCTCTCTCCCTCTGCACTCCCAGCTTGCATGTGCATGCATGTGCTCTCTTTCTCTCAAAATAAATTTATAAACTTTTAAATAAATAAATAAGTCTAAGACTTAAGAAACAGGGGCATCTGGCTGGCTCAGTAGGTGGAACATGCAACTCTTGATCGAGTGGTTATGAGTTTGAGCCCCACATTGGGTATAGAGATTAATTAAAAATAAAATATTTTTTAAAAAAAGAATATTAGGAAACACAAAGCAAAGTGTTCAAATATTTTAAAGATAAAACTGATCTTGGGTGCCTGGCTGGCTTAGTTGGTAAAGCATGCAACTCCTGATTTTTTTTTTTTTGGGGGGGGGGGGGGTCGTCTTAAGTTTAAGCCCCACACTGAGCCAGAACTTACTTTAAAAAAAAATTAAAGGGGCACCTGGGTGGCTCAGTCGGTTAAGGGGCCAACTTCAGCTCAGGTCATGATCTCACAGTTAATGAGTTCAAACCCATACTAGGCTCTCTGCTGTCAGCATAGAGCCCACTTCAGATCCTCTGTTCCTCTCTCTCTCTCTCTCCCTCTGCCTCTCCCACACATATGCACTCTCTCTCCCCTCTCTCTCAAAAATAAACATATAAAAAAATAAAATTAAAAATACATTAAATTAAAAAAATTAAAGAGGGGCACCTGGGTGGCTCAGTCAGTTAAGTGTCCAACTTCAGCTCAGGTCATGATCTTAACGGTTCATGAGTTCGAGCCCATATCTGGCTCACTGCTGTCAGCCCAGAGCCTGCTTCAGAGCTTCTGTCCCCCTCTCTTTCTGCCCCTCCCCCACTCACACTCTCTCTCTCAAAAATAAACATTTTTTTAAGAAATTAAGATAAAATCAATTTCAAAGATATCACTTGTATGCAGCAGCCACTTAAGGCTATCCTTTCAGACCATCTGGAAAAAGGCGGTACAAGTCTTCAGGGGAACCTCCATAAAATACACAGAAACTTCAAATAAATCATACAGAGATAAGTGACATTTCTATGACTAAATAATAGTAATTCATTCTTCATTCAACAAGTACTTATCAAATACCTCCTAGCAAAACAACTGTACTAGCAGAATCTGGAGATACATCGATGAACATCATGGTTATAGTGCCTGCCTTCATGGGGCTCACATTCCAGAGAATTACCCAATTCATTATTTAATTATAATTGTAATAAGTGATATGAAGTTAAAGTACAGATGCTGCACTTCTGAACTAGATCAGGGAAGGTTTTACTGAGAATACGACTTTTGAGCTGAAACCAGACACTATCCAAAGAAACAGGTGGAAAATAAAGAGTGGTCCACAAGTGGGGACAAAATGCAAATGCTCTGGTGTGAGTAAAGCTTGTTGAAGAAAATCAAAGGACTTAGCGGGCTCAAGTGCTTAGCCTGAAGAGGACATGTGTACAAGATCAGTATGGGTAGTTAGGCAGGACCAAAGAACTACATTAATGATTTGAGATTTTATGTCAAAAACAATTGAAACCCACTAGTTTTTACAAGAGAATGATGAGCTCACAGCTGCACTATTGATCTCTTATGAAGAATGAAATGGAAGCACTAAGGGTAAGGGTAATAAAAATGAATTTAGAGATGGAACAGTGACTTTATCGGGGGCAGTTTAGTGGAATGGTGGGAGCAGAAACCAGAATACAATGGGATGAGTAAATGGAAAAATCTGTGTTAAGTTTAAGTGCCTACGGAAGAGGTGAACAGAATAGGAGAGGTTGAAGATACAGAAGACAGTATAATTCACACAGTAAATTTTTTAAGAAATGGTATAATAAGAGCTAATATCTATTGCACATGTACGATATACCAGGCACTATGCTAATGATTTTACAATGATTTACCTTATTTAAACCTCACAAACTACTCTATGAGGTACAATGGTAATTCTTCTGTAATTAAGACCAAGATAGAATGATTTAAACCCAAACTGAAATGAGTGAGTAGTGAAAGTGGGATCCAAAACCATTCACTCTCAACTCTATTGCCAGCACTCTTAACTGCTCCATTGTGCTAGTTTATGATGGAAGAAGAGGCACCCCTTTCCTTCTTCTGGGAAGTAGAAGAAATCAAGATCCCCTTTTCAAAATGATACAAAAGATAAAGGAACAAAGGCTTGAGAAGAGAAAGATCTTAAATCATCATTGTGGAGAGGGGGAACACAAGCTGACTAGAGGAACACAGTAGGATTATCTTGCAGTACAGAAATCCAGTGAGATTAATAGTCATGAATTTATAATGCCACAAATAGACGCTGTTTTGTGATTTTTTTTTCCAGCAATGCTCAGCCTTAGCGTCAGCCCAATGCAAACAAGATAATTAAGTTCACAGGCGATTATTAACTACAGAAGAGAAAGGCACCTTCATAATATTAACTACAGAAGAGAAAGGCACCTTCATAATAGAGCAATCTTAACCAAATGATCAGATGTAGAACCACCAACACAGGGACAAGTAGACACTATGTATCCTCTGATATGATGCAGTAAGCAAATGACATCAGCTATTAAGTATTCTTGACAAAAACGTAATGTGAACCTAATCCATGAGAACAAACCGAGACAAATCATAAAAATCTAGAACACATGACATTATACAAGACAACTGGCCTAAACTCTTCAAAAAAGTAATGACGTGATTTTTAATAAAAGGCACAGACAGGGGCATTGTAAGATTAAGAGCCTACTGAGACTTAATAACCAAAATACATGATGCATAAACTTCAATTTGATCCTAAATTTAAAATTTTTTTAATGTTTATTTATTTTCAAGAGAGAGAGACAGAGTGCGAGTGAGGGAGGGACAGAGAGAGAGGGAGACACAGAATCCTAAGCAGGCTCCAGGCTTCAAGCTATTAGCACACAGCCCAACACAGGGCTCAAACTCACAAACCCTGAGTTCATGACCTGAGCCAAAGTCCGACATTTAACCAACTGAGCCACCCAGGTGCTCCACTAAATTGTAAAAAGTAATAAAATAAAAAACATTTTGGAGACATTTAGGAATTCTGATTGAGTCTAGACTTCATATTCGTTGATAAAATGAGACTACTGTTAATTTTCTTCATAAAATATTACAGCATGGGATGAAAGAATCTCCCTTGTTCTTCGAAAATGCAGGTTGAAGTATTTAGAGGTGAAACTCCATGATGTCTGCAATTTAATTTCAAATGGTTCTGGGAAAAATGTGTATTATATTCCTATCTACATGTGTATATCTGATACACACATACACGCATACAGAGACTGAAAGAAGGCATAACAACTGGTGAATCTAGAAGAAGAATATATATGCATGTTTGTTATGCTCTTGACAAAATAATCCCATGTTTGGAATCCTAAACCAAGAAATGTATGAAATACAGGGAGAAGTTTTATGCACAAAGATATTCATGATGGTATCATTTATAAAAGCAGCAAACTAAAAGTAGCCTGTTTCTACCCAGAAACTACAGAATAGTTAAGTAAGCCAGGATAAATCCACTTAATGAAATGTTACTTATTAATCTCTCAAAATCTTCTACTTTAAATTTTAAGGGTGGTTTACTACCTCTGTGTTTTCTTTTTTCCACTTGTCTTTATTTCTGTTTTCTATACAAAGCAAGTAGTATTCATATGAAAAGAAAGGTCAACTAATTAATTTTTTTAAAGAATGGTCAACAGAGCCTGGGTGGCTCAGATGGTTAAGCATCTGACTTCGACTCAGGTCATGATCTCATGGTTGATGAGTTCGAGTGCTGCACAGGGTGAGCTCCAGCTCCACTTTGGATGAGCTCAAGCCCCTCTTCCGGTGAGCTGGATCCTCACTTTGGGTGAGCATGAGGCCTGCTTCGGGTCAGGTGGAGTCCTGCTTAGGGTGAGCACAAGCCCCACTTCGGGTAAAAAAAAATAAAAAATAAAAAAATAAAACACAAGCCCTGCTTTGGGTGACTCTCTCTCTCTGACTCTCTCTCTCTCTCTCTCTCTGTTGTGTGTGTGTGACCCTGCTGGGATTCTCCCTCTCTCTGCCCTTTGCTCACTTGTACCCTCTCTCTAAAAAAAATAAAAATAAAGGGGCGCCTGGGTGGTGCAGTCGGTTAAGCGTCCGACTTCAGCCAGGTCACAATCTCGCGGTCCGTGAGTTTGAGCCCCGCGTCAGGCTCTGGGCTGATGGCTCAGAGCCTGGAGCCTGTTTCCGATTCTGTGTCTCCCTCTCTCTCTGCCCCTCCCCCATTCATGCTCTGTCTCTCTCTGTCCCAAAAATAAATAAACGTTGAAAAAAAATAAAAATAAAAAAGAATAGTAAATAATTCAGGTTTACCTAGCCAAAAGCTACCAGTTGACTCATAAATATGTTTTTTTACATTTAGGAAATTAGACTATTTCATGTAAAAGATTTTACAAATATACAGTCTAAAATTCCAAATAATAAAAATACTTACAAAATCTTAAGGATATATAAGGTATACTTTTGGTGTAATAGGAAAAATACTGAAAATTAGTAATTTGATAAATTATTTGAAAAATTATTATCCCAATGGTAATTGTAATAATTTTAAATATGAAAATACCCAATGCTGGAAAAAGCCATTTTTCTGTTCACCCAGACCAATTAAAAATTTGTGTTGGAAAATAGCAAACCATTGCCGATTTTACTGATTGTTCTAAAAATGTGACTCTAACTGAAAAAGACAATTTGGATTCTTAGGGAAAAATTTCACATTTATATATTTGGCTTTACTGTAATTTGGCTGACTAGTCGCATGCTAAAGCACAAGTCAGCAATCTTTTTTCCCCATAATATTAAAGTAAAAAATGTTTACGGGGCGCCTGGGTGGCTCAGTCGGTTGAGCATCTGACTTCAGCTCAGGTCATGATCTCAAGGTTCATGAGTTCAAGCCCCGCGTCGGGCTCTGTGCTGATGGCTCAGAGCCTGCAGCCTGCTTCAGATTCTGTGTCTCCCTCTCTCTCTCTCTCTGCCCCTCCCCCACTTGTGCTCTGTCTCTGTCTCTCAAAAATAAATAAATGTAAAAAAAAAATTTTTTTAGGTGAAAAATGTTTAATTTCTACATTCAAATGCTGTAAGATTTCTATAGATACTAGAATAGAAACTTAAGGGTAAGGAACAACATTCAAACCACACAAGACCTAAACTTTGTATTTTGGAAACCACACTTAGGTAGAAATACTATACAAAAGGAAGGAAGGAAGGAAGGAAGGAAGGAAGGAAGGAAGGAAGGAAGGAAAAAAGAAGTCAGGAGACAGGTTCTTCTTTTTTCTTTTCTTTTTTCTTTTAAGAGAGAGAGAGAGAGCATGTGCGAGTGAGCTCAGGAAAGGTGGCAGAGGGAGAGAGAGAATCTTAAGCAGGCTCCACACTCAGCACAGAGTCTGATGCAGGGTTGGATCCCATGTCCCTGGAACCATAACCTAAGCTGAAATCAAGAGTTGGACACTTAACCGACTGAGGTACCCAGGTGCCCCTCCTTTCCTCTCTTTTAAAAGGAACCTGTCAGGGATGCCTGGCTCAGTCGGTTGAGTGTCTGACTCTTGATTCTGGCTCAGGTCATGATGCCCCAGTGGGTTGGAGCTTCGCAGGGGGCTCCACCCTGACAGTGCGGAACCTGCTTGGGATTCTCTCTATCCTTCTCTCTCTCCGCCCCTGTTCCCCCTTCAAAATAAATAAATAAACTTTAAATAAATAAAAAAATTAAAAAATAAAGGAGAGGAAAGGAATTGCAACTGCACAGGCACAAGAGAACTTCTGGGGTAGTTTTCTCTTTTGTCCCTGAATCGTGGTTAAACTTAAGTATATTTGACTTATAAAAGATTTTTAAATTATAATAAGTAACTTATTAAATTGTTTACCTTTTATTCACCTTTTGGCAGGTGTATTACATTTCACAGTAAAAATAAAGAATAGAGAACAGCTAAACAGAGAACTTTATCTAACCCACATTGTATACCATTCTTGCTAAAGTACTTGCCTAGTCTTTTAAGAACTATCCAATTATCTGTTTACAAAATAACCCTAAGATGTCAACCATTATACTACTAATTATTTACAGTTGATCTATGAAAAACATGGGTTTGAACTGTGCAGTTCCACTTATATGAGGATTGTTTTTTGGATAAATACAGTACAGTACTGTAAATGTGTTTTTCCTTTCCTTATGATTTTCTTAATGACATTGTCTGTTCTCAAGCATATTGTACTGTAAGAATACAGTATACAATACATATAGCATACAAAATATGTGTTAACTATTTATGTTATTATTAAATAATCAGCTATTAGTAGTTCAGTTTTTGGAAAGTCGGAAGTTTAATGCAGATGCACCTGGGTGGCTCAGTCAGTTGAGCATCTGACTTTAGCTCCGGTCATGATCTCACAGTTCGTTAGTTCAAGCCCCACATTGGGCTTTGCACTGACAGCTCAGAGCCTGGAGCCTGCTTCAGATTCTGTGTCTCCCTCTCTCTATGTCCCTCCCCTGCTCGCATTCCATCTCTCAAAAATAAATAAACATTAAAATATATATATTAAAAAAAAAAGTTAACTGCAGATTTTCAGCTGAGCCAAGGGTTGGCACCACTAAACCCCAAGTTGTTCAAGGATCAAATGTAATTTCATTTACAAGGGAAATCATCACTGATCTTTGTCTCAAGTCTAAAAAATACCACTCCTAGAAATAAAAAACTATATCTCTTCTAGTGTACTATTTTATTATACATTTAAAAATCTCTAATTGTAGGAAAACTCATAACCACAGCAGGAAAAAATTCAATTTTTTTTTGCCTATGAACAAAACACATATATTAGGTTTTCTTAAAAAGTTCAAATTTAGTTATAATTTTCAACAAAAGCAGTTTATGCAATGAATACATAAATATAAGTTAACTATATAGCTTGGCCAAATAAATTGAGAAATCAGAAAAAATAACCATTGCTCAAAACTTGGGAGTCCTGGAGCACCTGGGTGACTCAGTCAGTTGAGCATGCAACTTCAGCTCAGGTCAAGATCTCACAGTTTTTGAGCCCCCCATTGGGCTCACCACTGTCAGTGCAGAGTTTGCTTTGGATCTTCTGTCCTCCTCTCTCTCTGCCCCTCCCCCGTTCACTCTCTCTCTGTCTCAAACATTAATAAACATTAAAAAAAAAACTTGGAGTCCTGTTTTCTGGTTCTTCCAACTAACCAGAATAAAAGCAGTGCTTTAATTTCTTTTTTCATAATTTAATTGAGAGCATTTCTTGTCCTTCAAAAATAATAGGTGTAGGAAATCAGAATATGTCACCCTAAAATATGTCACTGTGGCGCAAGGATTGTTTTGAACTAAAGACAACCGAGAAACCTCTGTCCGCCTACCACTTGTCTAAATGCAGGCTTAGACTGTTCATTGCTAGAAATTCTTATGAGCTCAGAGATTGAATCTATATAACAAGCCTACACCTTATTTTCATTAGATTTCTCCATATATTTACTTTCCCACAGTTTGCCATCCTTGGGATTCTCAAGCCTTCTCTAAAAATTTATTTAATCTTTGTTAGACACTGCATAAGCCCAAGTTGTAGCTACCCCTTTGGGGTACGCATCATAGAATTTCTCCCTCATATATGCACATTAGATGTGTTAGTAAGCTCTGTCTTTTTCTCTAACAAATCTGTATTTTGTCAGTCTAATATGCAAGGCCTCAGTCAGAGAACCAAGGAGGGTAGAGGAAAACGGTTTTGTCACTACATAGACAAAATATTTCCATTCTTCGTAAGAAAAATACATATGAATGGCTAACATACAAATGAAAAGATCCTGGGTATTATTTTTCTTGTCTTTCTGGTATAAAAAAAAAAAAAAAAAGGTCTCTGTCTTTTAAAAGGGAGAGAGATGGATACACCAAAAATGAAGCAAAAGAAAGAGAAATCAAGGAATCCATCCCATTTACAATTGCACCAAAAAACATAAGATACCTAAAATAAATCTAACCAAAGAGGTGAAAAATCTATACACTGAAAACTATAGAAAGCTTATAAAGAAATTGAAGAAGACACAAAAAAATGGAAAAATATCCCATGCTCCTGGATAGGAAGAACAAATACTGTTAAAATGTTAACACTACCCAAAGCAATCTACATATTCAATGCAATACCTATCAAAATAACATCAGCATTCTTCACAGAGCTGGGACAAACAATCCAAAAATTTATATGGAACCAGAAAAGACCCTGACTAGCCAAAGCAATCCTGAAAAAGAAAACCAAAGCAGGAGACATCACAATTCAGGACTTCAAGATGTATTACAAAGCTGTAATCACCAAGACAGTACAGTACTGGCATAAAAACAGACACTCAGATCAATGGAACAGAACAGAACCCAGAAATGGACCTACAAACGTATGCCCACTAATCTTTGACAAAGCAGGAAAGAATAGTCAATGGAATAAAGACAGTCTCTTCAGCATGTGGTGCTGGGAAAACAGGACAGCGACATGCTGGATGAACCTGGACCACTTTCATACACCATATGAACCTGGACCACTTTCTTACACCATACACAAAAAGAAACTCAAAATGGATGAAAGACCTAAACGTAAGACAGGAAGCCATCAAAATCCTCAAGGAGAAAGCAGGCAAAAACCTCTTTGACCTCAGCTGCACCAACTTCTTTCTAGACATGTCTCCAGAGGCAAGGGAAACAAATTAACTTTTGGGACCTCATCCAAATAAAACTTCTGCACAGCAAAGGAAACAATCAGCAAAACTAAAAGGCAACCAACTGAATGGGAAAAGATATTTGCAAATGACATATTGGACAAAGGGCTAGTATCCAAAATCTATAAAGAATTCACCAAACTACACACCTGAAAAACAAATAATCCACTGTGGAAAACAGTTTGACAGTTCCTGACAAAACTGAAAATGCACTTGCAATGACTCAGCAATCTAGCTCCTAGGTAATTACCCAAAAGAAATGAAAACATGTCCACATAAGCATTTGTAAATGAATATTCACCGCAGCTTTATTCATAGTAGCAAAAAACTGGAAACAACCCAAATGTCCACCAATAGCTGAATGGATTCACCCCATTCAAAACACGTCACCCCAAAATACACCACTCTGGCATATTATTTTGAGCTGAAGCCATCTGAGAAAGAGCAGATGCCAGAAAGACTCTCTGACCTCCCCCTTTCTATCTGAAGGAAAGTCATAAAATTTCCCTTGAGAAAGGTGCCCTTTCTATACCAGGAAGACATTCTTATCACTGCAGACTGGGAGTAGACACCAAAACGGATCTGTACAAATAAACCTACTAAAATAACCCTTATCTTCCATTAGTTTCCCCCATATATTTCTAGTCACTTTCCCACAATTTACTGTGCCTGGAAACATAAACCCTTTTCTTTTGTCTTGTCACTTCACAAATTTATTATTCCTTGTTAAAAAAAATATAGGCTTTCAGGCCTAGCCATGTCTTCAGGTCTCCATTTTTCCTATAAAAGCTCCCATGTGCACTTTTAAAAAATTAAATAATATTTGTATGCTTTTTTTTCCTGTTGCTCTGTCTTGCCAGTTTAAATCACAGGCCCAGCAAAAGAATCTTAGAGGGTAATATGGACAATCTCCAAAACATTGTGCTCAGTGAAAAAAAAAAAACAGACATAAAAGAATACACATACTTTGTTTTCATATATGTCCAACTCTAGAAAGACAAACCTAATCTACAGTGACAGCAGATCAGTGACTAGGATTGGACGAAGGGGGTTGTGGGTTAAGTGGGAAAGGGTACATGAAAAGTCTTTGGGAAAATGGATATTTTTAGATTGTGGTGGTAGTGGTAACATGGGTATACAAATTAGTTAAAATTCATCAAAATATACACATAAAATGTGTGTACTTTATTCTATATAAATTATACATCAATAAAGGTGATTAAAAGTCATTGACAATATGCAAAAACATTTCTATTGCCTTTAAAAAATGAGTCTACCTTATTAGTTTACCTCATCACAGCCAAATTAAATGAATTAAATGACTAACATTTTTATTAATTTATAAAGTATACTTTGTTAAGATTTGGACTGAAAAACTCATGAGTTAGAATAAGTTCAAAGGCTCTAAAGAATAATTATCACTGCAGTATGCCTTAGATGCCACCTTTCTAGTACATGAATTTGTTACCTGGCAACTGGCCAAATGCCTTAGCAAGCACCTTTTAAATAAGAAAGGTACTTAAACCGATTCTTTGAAATTAAAAAAAACTGGCACTTAACACATATACTACAGTGTTTGGACTTTGAGTAAACCACAGTTGAGTGAATAATTTTAATCCATAATCCATATAGTTAACACAGTACACTGCATGCCTCTGCCCTATTCCCCTTTCTTACTGTCAGTCCACTCAGGCTACTTTAATAAAAATACCATAAACCGGATAGATTAACAACAAACAAGTGTTTCTCACAGTTCTGTAGGCTGGGGAGTCCAAGATCAAGACACCAGCAGATGAAATTTGTGGTAAGAGCTTCCTGTTTCACAGGTGGCCATCTTCTCACTGTATCTTCACATGGCAGAAAGGATGAAAGAGCTCTCTGGGGTCTCTTTTATAAGAGACTTTACTAGAGGCTCCACCCTCATGACCAAATCACCTCCCAAAGGCTTCCCATCTCCTAATACATTACATTAGGGATTAGGATTTCAACAAATAGATTTTGGGGCAGACACAACAATTCAATCCATAACACATACTTAATTTCAGCTATACTTCAAGTTTCTTTATCACCTATTGATGATAATCTTTTTTTTTCCTCTGAAGCTGCTCTGAGTAAACATTTCCATCTTATTTT
Source organism: Prionailurus viverrinus (assembly GCF_022837055.1). Taxonomy (NCBI): domain Eukaryota; kingdom Metazoa; phylum Chordata; class Mammalia; order Carnivora; family Felidae; genus Prionailurus; species Prionailurus viverrinus. The sequence goes on along the minus strand of NC_062569.1, from coordinate 110,584,166 downwards.
ACTTGCCTCCATCAGCAGCTTCATGGACATGCAACCTGTACAGCATACAGAACCCTAGGCTCAAGACCCCATACTTGTTTTAATGCTCTGCCGTTACAATCCTGAAATTCTTAAAAATTTTATCTTTGAACCTGTACTTTGTAAGTGAAATTCATGAAACAATGAAGCATGCACAAGAGCAGAGAAAATATTCATCATATGCATGGTCAAACATTCCTGGCTGTTCCATTCACATATAATATTTGAGATGTCCATGAGGAGAAAATTCTGGTGAATTTACTATGTATGGAAGTTCGATGAAATTCAAAGTGAGAAAAAGGCAGGCAAAGGCACTAAAAGTCCTGAGAGGCCACATTTTTTTCATTCAAACCAGTAAATGGTTCCAAGAGAGAAAGTGGAAAAAAAAGAATGGTATCCTAAGAAACAGAAATGACTAAGGTGCCCTACTGTATCCTTTCTTACTTGTGTTACTTCCCTGTGTTAGTCAACCACTTGTGCTGAAAACGATGACATAGCAGGAAAAGGAATGACAGGGAAACTCTTAGTTCCTTTTACTTTCATTCATTCTTTTACATATCATTATGCAAAGACAGAAAGTGTTGGTAGAATATAGATGTAACAAAAAGTGAAAAGCTAAGTGGGGAGGGGCCAAGATGGAGAAGCAGCATGGAATGTTTTTATTTCTCTTGTCCCTGAAATGCAGCTAGATGAACACCAAAGCATCGTGCACACCTAAAAAATTGATCCAAGGATTAACAAAACACTTTGCACAACTTGAACCACAGAATTCGGCAAGTATGCAACACAGAGAGGGGAAGTGGGGGAGAGAGAAGGCGTGGAGGACAGGGAGCTGTTTTTGCTTGTGGAGTGAGAAGCGACACAGGGGGAAAAGTACAGGAAAAGCACTCCCCCCGAAAGAAGCTGGAGAGAAAGAGAAAGAGTGGAAACACCCATAAGGGACTTAACATGAAAGGGAGAAAGGAAAAAGAACAGGGTTTAAATACCATCAAGACTCTATACACAGGGGAGCATAGATTCTAAAAACTCCACAGCTCGATACGTGGTGGAGCTATGGTGGGAAGGGTGAATACCCAGGAGCAGAGAGTGAAGTCCAAGGGGTCCTCAGGCCACAAGGAGAGAGGTGGTTCTCTAGCTGAGAGGCAATTTGGTAGAGGCTGTGCAGCCTCCCCACAGGCAAAGGTCCCAGAGGACCACAGAGAACAGTCACGTTTGCTGGTGTTGGAACAAGGACATGAAGGGATGGTGAAGCCTGGCACCAGATGTGTGTTGTGATTACCATAATCCTCGAAACACTGCTGCTACATGATTGCATCAACTTTTTCAGGTGTGGGCTAGCACCTGGCCGCAGTCTCTGGGCATCTACAGCATTGCGGTTGAGGGAAGTTCCTGGAGGCAAGCCAGCACCCAACCAATGCTCGCTGAGACTCTCCTCCAGAGAGTCTGAGCAGGTCAAAGCCACAGGGTTCTCAGAGGTGAGGGGATTGGAAATACAGCCCCACCTGAGATAAAACTCGGAAGGGAGGTAACGCCTGGCAGACAGACAGCTTGGACGTGGACAGGTAGAGGTGGGGAGTGGTCAGAAACTGGAGACAAAGGAGGGTGCTTGACTGCCTGTAGGTGAGAGCACAGAGTTCTGGGGTTAGAGACTGGGTAGCTGGGTGATGCTATTTTCACCTCTCCTGCATGCACATACCCACATACACGTGCCACAATGATCCACCCCAGTAAGCAAAGCAGCACCACTTAGAACAAAGCCTGTCCAACTGTGCCAACCATGCTTTGCAGAAATACCACAAGTCTCTCCACCTGCTTACTTTACAGACTATAAAGTGCTTCATAGTTTGACACCTAGGGGAAACTGGATGTAATTTCAATCATATTTCATTTTGTTCACTGGCTCATCTATTCAATTTTTTTTCTTTTTGTATTCTTTAATACAGAAAGAGAAAAACATTTATTTTTATTTTCTGTTTTTATAAAAAAGATTTTTCTTTTATTTTTTCTACACTACTTTTTAATTTTCTAAATTTTTTATTCTATTTTATTCTTGTAATTTCATTTTATTCTATATTATTGTATTCATACTTTTAAATTTACAAACATTTACCTTTTTTTCCTTTTTTTTCCTTTTCTTTTCTTTCCTTTTTTCTCTATTAAATCAAGCTTCTTTTAACAACCAGAACAAAACACATCTAGGATCTAGCATCCATTATTTGGTATTTTTGTGTTGTTTTAAGTTTTTTAATTTTTTTTACTTGATTAATTTTTTTTCTCTCTCCAAAATGACAAAATGAAGGAATTCACCCCAAAAGAAAGAACAGGAAGAAGTAACAGCCAGGGACTTAACACACATACAAGCAAGATGTCTGAACCAGATTTTAGAATCATGACAATAGGAATACTAGCTGGGGTTGAAAACAGATTAGAATCCCTTCTGTGGAGATAAAAGAAGTAAAATCTAGTCAGGATGAAATTAAAAATGCTATAACTGAGTGGCAATCTCGAACGGCTGCCACGGCAGCAAGGATGGATGAAGCAGAGCAGCTGACAGCAATACAGAGGACAAACTTAAGGAGAATGAAGCAGAAAAAAAAAAAAAAAGGGCAGCCTAAGGCAAAAGAACACAATATATGAACTAGAGAACTCAGTGACTCATTAAAAAGAAATAACATCAGAATCATAGGGGTCCCAGAAGATGAAGAGAGAGAGAAGGGGGTAGAAGGTTTATGTGACCAAATCATAGCAGAAAACTTCCCTAACCTGGGGAAAGACACAGACATCAAAATCCAGGATGCACAGAGAACTCCCATTAGATTCAACAAAAACCGACCATCAACAAGGCATACCATAGTCAAATTCACAAAATACTCAGGCAAGGAAAGAATCATGAAAGCAGCAAGGGAAAAAATGTCCTGAACCTACAAGGGAAAACAGATCAGGTTTGCAGCAGACCTATCCACAGAAACTTGGCAGGCCAGAAAAGAGTAGCAGGATAAATTCAATGTGCTGAATTGAAAAAATATGCAACCAAGAATTCTTTATCAAGCAAGGATGTCATTCAAAATAGAGAGATAAAAAGTTTCCCAAACAAAAACTAAAAGAGTTTGTGAACACTAAACGAGCCCTGCAAGAAATTTTAAGGAGGATTCTCTGAGGGGAGAAGAGATGAAACAAAACAAAAAAGTTCAAAAGCAAAAAAGACTTGAAAGGACCAGAGAACACCACCAGAAACTCCAACTCTACAGGCAACACAATGGCAATAAATTTGTATCTTGCAATACCCACTCTAAATGTCAATGGACTAAACGATCCAATCAAAAGACACAGGGTAACAGAATGGATACAAAAACAAGATCCATTGATATGCTGTTTACAGGAGACCCATTTTAGACCCAAAAACACCTTCAGATTCAAAGTTAGGGGATAGGGAACCATCTATCACACTAATGGTTGCTAAAAGAAAGCCAGAGTAAGCATACTTATATCAGACAATCTAGATTTTAAAATTAAGACTGTAACAAGAGATGAAGAAGGGCTTCATATCATAATTTAGGGGTCTATCCACCAAGAAGACCTAACAATTGTACACATTTATGCCCCCCATGTGAAAACACCCAAATATATAAATCTATTAATCACAAACATAAAGAAACTCATTGATAATAATACATAATAGTAGGGGACTTCAACACCCCACTTAACAACAATGGACAGATCATCTAAAAAGAAAATCAACAAGGAAGCAACGGCTTTAATTGACACACTAGATGGGTGGACTTAACAAACATATTCAGAACATTTCATACTAAAGCAGCAGAATGCACATTCTTCTTGAGTGCACATGGAATAGATCACATCCTGGGACACAAATCAGCTCTCAGCAAGTACAAAAAGATCGAGATCATACCTTGTATATTTTCAGACCACAAGGCTATGTAACTTGAAATCAACCACAAGAAAAAATTTGGAAAGACAACAAATACTTGAAGACTAAACAATATCTTCCTAAAGAATGAATGGGCTAACCAAGAAGATTAAAAAGTACATGGAAGCCAATGAAAATGATAACACCAAAGCCCAAAACCTCTGGCACACAGCAAAGGCAGTCATATGAAGTAAGTATATAGCAATCCAAGCCTTCCTAAGAAGGAGGAAAGGTCTCAGATACACAACCTAACCTTATAGCTTAAAGAGATGGAAAAAGAACAGCAAATAAAACCCAAACCAGCAGAAGACAGTGAATAATGAAGATTAGAGCAGAAATCAATGTTATTGAAATCAAAAGAACAGAACAGATCAATGAAACCAGGACCTGGGTCTTTGAAAGAACTAACAAAATTGTTAAACCTCTAGCCAGTTTGATCAAAAAGAAAAAAGAGGGGCGCCTGGGTGGCGCAGTCGGTTAAGTGTCCGACTTCAGCCAGGTCACGATCTCACGGTCCGTGAGTTCGAGCCCCGCGTCGGGCTCTGGGCTGATGGCTCGGAGCCTGGAGCCTGCTTCCGATTCTGTGTCTCCCTCTCTCTCTGCCCCTCACCCGTTCATGCTCTGTCTCTCTCTGTCCCAAAAATAAATAAACGTTGAAAAATATATATATATATTAAAAAAAAAAAAAAGAAAAAAGAAAGCACCCAAATAAACAAAATCAAGAATCAAAGAGGAGAGATCACAAGCAACACAGCAGAAGTATAAACAATAACAAGAGAATATTATAAACAATTATATGCCAATAAATTGGGCAAACTGAAAGAATGGACAAACTCCTAGAAACACATAAACTACCAAAACTGAAACAAGAAATAGAAAATTTGAACATATCCATAACCAGTCAAGAAATTGAATTAGTAATCAAAAATCTCCCAAAACACAAGAGTCTAGGGCCAGATGGCCTTCCAGGTTCTCCTAGAAAATGTGCTTCCAAACATTTAAAGAAAAGTTAACACTGGGGCACCTGGGTAGCTCAGTCAGTTAAGCATCTGACTTCAGCTCAGGTCATGATCTCGTGGTTCATGGGTTCAATCCCCACATTGGGCTCTGTGCTGACAGCTCAGGGCCTGGAGCCTGCATTGGATTCTGTGTCTCCCTCTCTCTCTGCCCCTTCCCTGCTCGTGCTCTCTCTCTCTAAGAATACACACTTAAAATTTTTTAAAGAGTTAACACCTATTCTTTTGAAGCTGTTCCAAAAAATAGAAATGGAAGGAAAACTTCCAAACTCATTCTATGAAGTCAATAGAACCTTGATTCCAAAACCTGACAAAGACCCCACTAAAAAGAAGAACTACATAACAATTTCCCTGATGAACATGCATGCAAAAATCCTCAAGAAGATACTAGCCAACCAGATCCATCAATTACATTAAAAGGATTATTCACCACGACCAAGTGGGATTTTTACCTGGGATGCAGGGCTGGTTCAACATCCGCAAAAAAATCAATGTGATACATCACATCAATAAAAGAAAAGACAGGAACCATATGATCCTCTCAGTAGATGCAGAGAAAACATTTGACAAAATACCACATCCTTCCTTGATAAAAACTCTCAAGAAAGTAGGGATAGAAGGATCATACCTCAAGATCATAAAAGCCATATATGAAAGACCCACTGCTAATATCCTCCTCAGTGGAGAAAAACCGAAAGCTTTCCCCCTAAGGTAAGGAACACAACAGAGATGTCCACTCTCGCCACTGTTATTCAACATAGTGTTGGAAGTCTTAGCCTCAGCAATCAGACAACAAAAAGGAATAAAAGGCATCCAAATCAGCCAGGAGGAGGTCAAATGTTTACTCTTCACAGATAACATGATACTCTATATGGAAAACCCAAAAGATTCTATCAAAAAACTGCTAGAACTGATCCATGAATACAGCAAAGTCACAGGATATAAAAAATCAATGCACAGAAATCGGTTGCATTCCTATACACCAATAATGAAGCAACAGAAAGCAAAATCAAGGAATCCATCCCATTTACAACTGCACCAAAACCCATAAAATACCTAGGAATAAATCTAACCAAAGAGGTGAAAAATCTATACACTGAAAACTACAGAAAGCTTATGAAAGAAACTGAAGATGACACAAAGAAATGAAAAACCATTCCATCCTCATGGATTGGAAGAACAAATATTGTTAAAATGTTAACACTACCCAAAGCAATCTACATATTCAATGCAATACCTATCAAAATAACATCAGCATTCTTCACAGAGCTAGAACAAACAATCCTAAAATTCGTGTGGAACCAGAAAAGACCCTGACTAGCCAAAGCAATCCTGAAAAAGAAAACCAAAGCAGGAGACATCACAATTCAGGACTTCAAGATGTATTACAAAGCTGTAATCATCAAGACAGTATGGTACTGGCATAAAAACAGACACTCAGATCAATGGAACAGAATAGAACCCAACTAATCTTTGACAAAGCAGGAAAGAATATCCAATGGAATAAAGACAGTCTCTTCAGCAAGTGGTACTGGGAAAACCAGACAGCAACATGCAGAAAAATGAACCTGGACCACTTTCTTACACCATACACAAAAAAGAAACTCAAAATGGATGAAAGACCTAAACGTAAGACAGGAAGCCATCAAAATCCTCAAGGAGAAAGCAGGCAAAAACCTCTTTGACCTCAGCTGCACCAACTTCTTTCTAGACGTGTCTCCAGAGGCAAGGGAATCAAAAGCAAAAATGAACTTTTGGGACCTCATCCAAATAAAACTTCTGCACAGCAAAGGAAACAATCAGCAAAATTAAAAAGGCAACCAACAGAATGGGAGAAGATATTTGCAAATGACGTATCAGATAAAGGGCTAATATCCAAAATCTATAAAGAACAAACTCAACCCCCCAAAACCAAATAATCCAGTGAAGAAATGGGCAAAAGACATGAATAGACACTTTTCCAAAGAAGACATCCAGATGGCCAACCAACACATGAAAAAATGCTCAAAATCACTCATCATCAGGGAAATACAAATCAAAACCACAATGAGATACCACCTCACACATGTCAAAATGGCTAGCATTAACAACTCAGGCAACAACAGATGATGGCGAGGATGTGGAGAAAGAGGATTTCTTTTGCATTTTTGGTGGGAATGCAAACTGGTGCAGCAACTCTGGAAAACAGTATGGAGGCTCCTCAAAAAGTTAAAAATAGAACTACCCAATGACCCAGCAACTGCACTACTAGGTATTTATCCAAGGGATACAGGTGTCCTGTTTTGAAGGGGGACATGCACCCCAATGTTTATAGCAGTGCTATCGACAATAGCCAAAGTATGGAAAAAGCCTAAATGTCCATTGACGAATAAATGGATAAAGAAGATGTGGGGGGTGTGTGTGTACATATATACAATGGAGTATTACTCAGCAATCAAAAAGAATGAAATCTTGCCATCTGCAACAATGTGGATGGAAATAGAGGGTATTGTGCTAATCAAAATTAGTCAGAGAAAGACAAATATTATATCACTTCACTCATGTGGAATTTAAAATACAAAACAGATGAACATAAGGGAAAGGAAGCAAAAATAATATAAAAACAGGGAGGGGGGCAAAACATAAGAGACTCTTAAGTACAGAGAACAAACTGAGGGTTGCTGGAAGGGTTGTGGGTGGGGGGATTGGCTAAATGGTAAGGGGCATTAAGGAAGGCAGTTGTTGGGACGAGCACTGGGTGTTATACATAGGGGATGAATCACTGGAATCTACTTCTGAAATCATTTGTTGCACTATATGCTAACTAACTTGGAAGTAAATTAAAAAGTAAATACCAGTCAGAAATACCGGTAACAACTTGAGACTTTCAGCTGGCATATGAAGTGAGTACAGTCTTATGGGAATGAGCCCTTAAATTGTGAGATCTGATACTAATTCCTAGTAGAGTGCCAAAAGTGAATAGCACCACACCCAGTTGAAACCTGAAACCATAAATCTCTTGCAAGAAAATATAGGCAGCAATCTTTGGATATCGGCCTTAGCAGCATACTTACGGGTATGTCTTCTCAGGCAAGGAAAACAAAAGCAAAAATAAGCTATTGGGACTACACCAAAATAAAAAGGAAACCATCAACAAAACAAAAAGGCAATGTACTGAATGGGAGAAGATCTTGGCAAATGATAGATCTGATAAGGAGTTAATATCCAGAATATGTAAGAAAGTTATACAACTCAACACCAAAAATAAATTTTTTTTTTCAATTAAAAAATTAGCAGAGACACCTGGGTTGCTCAGTTGGTTGATCAACTGATTCTTGATTTTGGCTCAGGTCATGATCTCACGGTTCGTGGGATCTAGCCCTGCATTGGGGTCTGTGCTGATAGCATGGAGCCTGCTTGGGATTCTTTCTCTCCCTCACTCACCTCCCCTTCCCCACTCACACACGAGCTCTCTTTTAAAAACAAATAAATAAGCATTTTGTTTTAAATGGGCAGGGGTGCCTGGGTGGTGCATTCAGTTGAGCATCCAACTTTGGTTCAGGTCATGATCTCAAGGTTCATGAGTTTGACCCCTGCTTCGGGCTCACTACTGTCATCTCAGAGCCCACTCTGGATCCTCTCTTCCCCCTCTCTCTCTGCCTGTCCCCTGTTTTCACCCTCTTAAAAAAAAAATAAAAGAAAAAGAAAAGAAAACCTTAAAAAAAAGTGAGAAGACAAAAATAGACCTTTTTCCTAAGAAGCCACACAAATGGCAAACAGACACATGAAGAGATACTCAACATCACTAATCCTCAGGGAAATGCAAGTCAAAACCACAGTGAGATAGCACCTCACACTAGTCAGAATAGCTAGTAACAAAAAGACAAGAAATAACAACTTGGTGAATATGTAGACAAAAGGGTACCCTCATGCATCGTTGGTAGGAATGGAAATTAGTGCAACCAATGTGGAAAATAGTATGAAGGTTTCTCAAAAAACTAAAAATAGAATTACCATATGATCCAGTAATTCCACCACTGGGTATTTCCCCACAAAAATGCAAACACGAATTTGTAAAGATACACCCCTATGTTTATTGCAGCATTATTTATAATAGCCAAGATATGATGGCAACCCACATGTCCACTGATAGATGAATGGATAAAGATGATGTGGTATATACACGCAATAGAATATTACTCAGTCATACAAAAGAATGAGATCTTGCTATGTGCGACAGTATGGATGAACCTAGAGTGTATTATATACTAAGTGGAAAAGTCAAAGACAGACAGATGCTTATGATTTCACTTACACGTGAAGTGAAAAAACAAAAACAGCATTGTTTCCCTCCTGTTAATCTGTCTTTTCTCAGTTTATATGCAGACCCAGTCAGTGAACCTAAATTGCTGTAAGAATTTTTTCTTCCCCGAAACGTCATACATGATTAACTGAATTGTGTGTCTCCACTGATCTATAGGAACAAATTTCTTATTAACCAAACTCTAGTTGCGGTTGTCACCTTTGCCCAGGCATATGAACTTTGACCTACTCTCAGCCTGAGCCAGGATACAACCCTTGCCTAGAATAGACTGACCTCAAGCTAAAACATTTTCTGATCTATGGTGCTATCTCATTTGGTTTCTCATTCTGCTTCCCCAAACCCAGGTATTTCAAGTCTTGTTTACTTCTCCCTAAAAGAGAAAAGCCTTTTTCTGGCTAACTTTTGAGACACTTAAAGATCTTACGGTCAGAGTATTCTCCCTATTACAATAGACCCTTTCCTCCTCTTGCAAATATTCCTTTATTTTTCAACTGCAGGTCACTTTATTTTTCAGGGAAAGTTCTCTTATCTTTCACATGGTACCACAGTAGTATCTGTGCAGGAAAAAAATGCATTTGTACATCTTAATTATAAAATTACATGCTTTCTCTGAATATTACAAGTAAAAGAAAATCATTCAAGTCTGACTTTTACTGCCTTATAATCCAGATTCTGCTTTAGTTATACAAGTAACTATTATTTTCTCTTTCCCCAAAAAGGTGCTACATATATAACGTTATATAACTTAAATATAAGGAAGTATTAGGTAATCCCAGAACTACCACTGAGGAAATACCTCTCAGATTTCAATTAACCTATAATGTCTTCACTAAGTCCCCTAAACAGAATTTTCTGACATAACTGATGATTTGATTTCCTTTGTATGAATGACAAATTATTATTACAGAATTCATGTTGAAACAATCCACTGCCCCATCCTTCTATACTCCCCAATGAAACTGTTCTACTATTTTTCCTACTAATTACTGGCACTGATTTTTTTTCTTTTAAACAATATCCACTGATAGAATATGAGCATTTTGCAATCTCTGTTCCAACATTTCCCCTTCCATCCAATAAATTCCCAATATCCTTATATCACAAATTATATTTAAATCTGCAGTTGTTAATCCTTACATGAATGTTCTTCAAAGCTGATCCATATATCCACTACAGTTACATTTCCTTTCTTATACAGTGTTTAGTTTTTCTAGGAGTTAATTACCTAAATTTTTATACAGTCAATTTACTTTTTTTTCCCCATGTAATATCACTTATGTTTCACTGATTAACAACATATACAGAATTCCTCTCAATAAAGCCAAAACATCAGGTAGCCTATCATCTCCAGGAGGAGAAGAATATGGGACATTGTGGACCACAAAGCCTGAATTATTTACTACCTGGCCTTCTACAAAAAAAAGTGTGCCCTGTTACATGCTCATTTTAGTGAAGCATATCGTAAAGGAGCTTCCTAAGAAAGTATACATGGCAGATGATTTTTTTGAGAACCTCTATGTCTAAAAACGTATTGAATCTACTCTTACACTTGATGAGTTAGGTATAGAACAACAGGCTAGAAATAATGTTCTCTTTGAATTTTGAAGATACAGATTCATAATTTTCTACCTTCCAGAGCAGCTAAGAATATCAATGCCATTATGATTCTTGATCCTCATAGGTGACAAGTTTTTTGTTTTGTTTTTTGCGGGGTTTTTTTGCCTCTGAAAGCTGTTAAGATCTCTTCTACCTTACCTCTGGTACTCTGATATATCATAATGTGCCTTAGTGAAGGTTTCTCTTTCTCCCTTTTTTTACCCCTCTGACACAGTGCTAATATTCATTAAGGCTTTTCAATCTGGAAACTTATTTTTCAAATGTTGGAGATGTCCTTTAGTATTTTCTTGATAAATTCTTCCCTGCATTTTCTCTAAACTATGTGATATCCTATTATTTAGATGTTGTACTACCCGGTTTGAGTCTCTTCTTTTCTGTTCTACTATATTTATTCTATTTACTAGGGGAAATTTTAGCTACATCTTCTATAGGACTTTCTTTATTGCTACGATCATTTTGTAATTTCCAAGAGCTTTTTCTTATTCTCTAAATGTCAGTTTTTATAGTTACCTATCTATTCTTCATGAATGTGATATCACTCCGTAAAAGAAAAAAACAAACATGATAGAAGGTCTCCAGTTTTCTCCTTGCTTTTTGCCTTTGCCCTTCTGGGGGTTTTTTGTACCTACCTCCACCATCCAGAAAACTTTAAGCAGCTGATGATCTACAAGGTTTACAAAAAATCCTGAAAAATATTGTAGTGATGGTTATCTGGACCCTAAGTAAAGGCACAGAAATAGGACTGACCTATAGGAATAGGAAAGAAAACAAAGATATATCTACATATTCAAACACTATATTTAACAGGATGGACTTAGATTCCTTTGCTATTTGGTTATGTCTTCAATTTCCCATCCCACTTTCCTTACATAACAGGCAAAGGAAAAACAGTAAGAATTTTTTAAAGAAATATCAATGTTTAAGAAAGATAAGACAACATGTAGGAAAAAAATGCTCCAACCTTTCACTCTTCCTTTACTCCTGTTCTCCTTCACAGTTATTGTCTTCTTATTTTGTCTCTAAATTCAATTAAGTCTTGTGTTGTTTTTTTCTGACTCCTCCCTTTTAATATACTGTTTCCCTGGTTGGCAAATTTTACTTCTAACTTTTTATTGATGGTAGGAAAAAGATGGATTTTGGGAAAGAGAACAAAGAAATAAACACAAATTGTTGAAATTTAATGTAAGCACACCACACATTTCAATAAATATTCAAAAGAATACTCCTTTCTTAGAAAGCAATACAAAGGGGATTCTGGGAAGATGGTGGAGTAGGACTCACCAAGAATCAATCTCCCAACCCACAGAACTGCACTAGCAAAATCTGTCTGATATAACTGTTTTTAGAAATCTGGAGATTACTGAAGGCTTACAACTTCAGGAAAAGGCATAGGCAGTAAAATGTCATTGATTTTGGTTAATTTCAGTTCTTAGCATAGTAGAAGCTACCCACCCCAAGCCCCCAGACCCTCAGCAACAGCTGAGCATATGTTACAGGAACAGCTTACACTCACAGCATTGTAGGAACCAAAGGAGAAAAAATGGTCTTATCCTTTAAATATCAGGGATCTGTTCTCTGATCACTAATTACTGCTTCTTATGTCAGAGGTGCAGAAAAAGAGGCAAGCAATCATTGTGGTTGCACCTCCCTCCATCTCTGCAAGCCTTACCCTTTCTAGAAGTGACTTCCAGGGGATTTAAAAAGCTAATGCCCCTTTTTCATCTCTTAATTTTTCCCTTTTTCCCCATTTAGGAGCCATACATTAAACACTAAAACATTCAAAAGTGAATGCATAAAAGGATGAAATTAGAAAGTTACCACGTATACATAGGGAAAGGCACAGGCTCAAACAAAACCTGAAAAGACCATAAGTTTATAGATATAATGAACTTTGACAAAGAGACAGCCTACAACAATAAAAAATAAATAAATGAATGAAATAAACAAAATAAAAAATAATAACAGCAAACCCTGGGAAAGAGACAGAATCTGATTTTCAACATTATCACATTTAGATTCAAATGTCCAATTTTCAACAGCAAAAAATCATAATATGACAAAGAAAGAGGAAAGTATGGCCCATTCATAGGAAAAAAAATATATCAATCAAACTGTCCCTGAATAAGACCTGATATCAGATCTACTAGACAAATTATTTTAAAACAATTGTCTTAAGAATGATCAAAGAATGTAAGAAGATCTGAGAAAAGTCAAGAAAGCAATTTGTGAACAAAATAGAAATACCAACAAAGAGGCTGAACACAAAAAGTAAGACAAAAAAAATTCTGGAGCTGAAAGTACAGTAATTAAAATGAAATATTCACTAGAGGGATTCGAAAGCAGATTTGAGCAGGCAGAAGAATTAGCAAACTTGATGACTTTTCTCCTAATTTCACAGATAAGCAACTGTCTTAGAGGTTATATCACTTTCCCTTGAATAAACAATATCTACATCATGGCATGGCTGAGAACATCTGTGCCTGGCACTTTATTAGTGAGGGACACACAAAAAAGTCAAAGAGCATATTCAAATTAAAATAATTCAATGAAGGTTTTATTTACAAATAAATAAAATTTGTATTATTTGTTGTTTCTATTTCTAATTTACTTTTAGTGTCTTTCGTTTATCACTCTGAGACACATTATAATCAAACTCCTGAAAGACACACTTGAAAGCAGCAAAAGAAAAGTGATTTGTCACATACAAAAATGTTCAACAAGATAGTAAGATTTCTCATCAGAAATTTTGGAAGATAGAAGGCTATGGCTTGATACATTTGAAGTTCTAAAAGAAAAAAACCCATGAACCAAAAATCCTATATTCAGCAAAACTGTGCTTCAAGAGTAGAGAGAAATTAAGACATGCCTGGACAAATTAAAACTGACAGTTTGCAACCATAAGACCTGCCCTGCACCAAATGCTCAAGAGAATCCTGCAAGGGGAAACAAAACAACACCACACAGTTAACTCAGTACCATATGAGAAAATAAAGATCTCAATATAAGTAAATACATGAGGGGCACCTAGGTGGCTCATTTGGTTAAGTATCCGACTCTTGATTTCAGCTCAGGTCATGATCTCATGGTGGTGATATCCAGCTACATGTCGGACTCCATGCTGGGTGTGGAGCCTACTTAAGGGTCTCTCTCTTCTACTCTCTTTCCCCCGCCCCGCCCCTCCTCCACTTGCACTTTCCCTCTCTCAAAAAAAATAAAAATAAAAAGTAAATATATGAGCAATGGTGTAACTTTGGTTTGAAACTCCGTTTTTTGTTTTCCACATGATTTGACAGACTAATATTTTATTTTTAAAAAAATTAGTCTAAAAGCTAGTATTACTTCAACTTTGGTTTATAACTGCAAATTTTGTTTTCTACATAATATAAAGAAAACCATCAGAGTCTATGCTGACAGTGTGTAGCCTGTTTGGAATTCTCTGTCCCCTCTCAATATCTCTGCCCCTACTCCACTTGCTCTCCCTCTCAAAATAAATAAACTTAAATAAAAATTGTTTTAAAAACTGTAAGGAAATAGAATTTTTACGTGTTATTCAAGATAAGTAAGTAGAGATTCAAGTTAGACTACCACAACTTTATAATGTTAAACATAATCCCACGTGATAACCACAAAGAAAATAGCTACATAAGAGGAAATGAGAAGGGAAGTTAAGCATTTCACTATGAAAAAAAAAATCCACAAAGCAAAAAAAGAGAATAATGCAGGAAAGTTGGGACCAAAGAAAAGGGTAAGACATGTAAAATTAACAGAAAAATGACAGAAATAAGTCACTCCTCATCACTACTTACTTTAAATGTAAAGTGATTAAACTCTCCAATACAAAGAGTGACAGAATGACTAAAAAAAAAGATCCAATTATATGCTGTCTACACCAAATTCACATTAGATCCAAAGACAGGTTAAAAGTCAAAGTATGGAAAAAGATATTCCATGCAAATACTACCAAAAGAGAGCAAGGTTATATTGATACCAGACAAAATACAAAATCAAAAAAAGACTAGAAGACACAAAGATGTAATTATATATTAATACAAGGTATAACAGAGCTAGAAGATCTAACTATTATAAACATCTACATACCTAATAACAAACTATCAAAATATATAAAGCATTAATTGGGGCACCTGATTGGCTTAGTGAGTTAAGCATTCGACTCTTGATTTCAGCTCAGGTCATGATCTCACAGTTTATGAGACTGAGCTGACAGCACGAAGCCTGCTTGGGATTCTATCTTTCTCTCTCTCTCTCTCTCTCTCTCTCTCTCTGCTCCTCTCCCACTAGCATGCTCATGCTCTCTTGCTGTCTCTCAAACACAAAAATAAACTTTAACAAATAGCCAAAAACAATATATATATAAAGAATAAATTAATAGAAAATGAAAATAGACAGTTCTACAATAATAGTTGGGAGACTTCAATGCCCCACTCTCAATAAGGGATAGAACAATCTGACAGAAAAAAAGAAATTAGAGGGCTTAAAAGACACAATAAACCTACTAGATCTAATTGATATACGCGAAACAATCCATCCAACAAGAGAATACACATTTTTCTTAAGTGCACATAAGACATTCTTCAAGACAGACCATATTCTGGGGAACAAATTAAGTCTCGATAGATTTAGAAAGATATCGCACAAAGCATCTTCTCTGACCACAATGGAATGAAGTTAGAACTCATTAACACAAGGAAAACTGGAAAACTCACAAATCTGTGGAAATTAAACAACATACTTTTTAATAACCAATGGTTCAAAGAAGAAATCACAAATTAGGAAATACTTAAGAGATGAATGAAAACAGAAACAAAAACAAATTCAAAAATATAAAAGATTTAATTTTTTGAAATCAAAAACTGAAAAAGATAGAGATAAAACTATAAGGAAATAGGGGTGCCTACATACAAAATTTATACAAAAATTAGCAAAACACAACAAGAACACTAGTACCAAGAAGCGTTTTTCGCTATAAATGCTCACATTACAAACATAAAGACCTCAAATCAACAACTTTATAATTTGAAGAACCAGAAGAAAAAAAAAAACTACATTCAAAGCTAACAGAAAAAAAGAAATAATAAAGAACAGAGCAAATGACATACAGAATAGAAAAATAAGAGAATGGGGTGCCTGGCTGGCTCAGTGGGTAGAGCATCTGACTCTTGATCTCAGGGGTCTGAGTTCAAGCTCCACGTTGGGCAGGGCACCATTAAAAAAAAAAGGTGGGGGGAAGAAAAACAATAGAAGAAATTAATGAAACTAAAAGTTTGTTCACAAATATGGCAAACCTGAGCTAGATGAGCTAAGAAAAAGAGAGAAGATGCAAATAACTAAAATCAGAAATGAAAGTGGGGACATTACTAATGATTCCACAAAAATAAAAAGGATTATATATGAGTACTATGAACTGTATCTCAACAAATTAGATAATATAGATAAAATGGACAAATTCCTAAAAACAAAAAACCTAGATAGAATCACAAAAAAAACAGAAAATTTGACTTGACCTAAAATTAGTAAGAAGATTGAATCAGTAATCAAAACTCCCAGGAAAGAAAGCCCTGGCCTTGATGCTTTCACTGGTGAATTTCAAAATTTTATGAAGAACAGCAATCATTCTCAAACTCGTCCCAAAAATGGAAGTGAAAATAATTTCCAACTTAGGGGCGCCTGAATGGCTCAGTTGGTTAAGCGTCCAACTTAGGCTCAGGTCATGATCTCACGGTTCGTGGGTTCAAGCCCCGTGTCGGGCTCTGTGCTGACAGCTCAGAACCTGGAGCCTGCTTCAGATTCTGTGTCTCCCTCTATCTGCCCCTCCACTGCTTGCACTCTGTCTCTCACATTGTCTCAAAAATAAACAAACATCAAAAAAAAATGTTTTAAATAATAATAATTTCCAACTTATTTTATGTAGCCAGCATTACCCTGATACTGAAGCCAGACAAAGACACCACAAGGAAAGAAGACTAAAGACCATTATTTTTATGAACATTGTTTCAAAAAATCCTCAACAAAATATTAACAAACCAAATTTGGCAGCAAATTAAAAACACTATACACCATGACCAAATGGGATTTATTCCTGTAATGCAAGAATGGTTCAACTTACAAAAATTGGTCACTAAAAAGATGAGAGTAACAGAATGAATAGAAAAAAAAAAATATGATCATCCCAATTGATGCAAAAAAAAAAAAAAAGCGGCAAAGTTCAACATCTTTCATGACAAAAGCACACAACCAGGAATGGAAGGAAACTGCTTCAACATAATAAAAGCTATATATGCAAAACCCAAGCAAACATCATACTTATTGGTGAAAGACTCTTTTCCTGTAAGATGAGGTACAAGAAAAGGATGTTCATTTTTGCCATTTCTATTCAACATACTACATAGCCAATTAGACAAAATATAAAGAAAAAAAAGGCATCAAAATTGAAAAGGAATAAGTAAAATGATCTCTGCTCACAAATGGTATCATCTTATATGTAAAAAACCCTAAAGATTCCACAAAAAGACTGTTTCAAAAATGAATACAACAAAGTGATAGGATATAAACTCAACACAAAAATCACCTACATAACGTGGGTGCCTGGGTGGCTCAAGTTGGTTAAATGTCTGACTTCGGCTCAGGTCACCATCTCGCAGTTTGGGAGTTCGGGCCCTGCGACAGGCTCTGTGCTGACAGCTCAGAGCCTGCAGCCTGCTTCGAATTCTGTGTCTCCCTCTCTCTCTGCCCCTCCCCTGCTCATACTCTGTCTCTGTCTCTCAAAAATAAATAAATGTTAAAAAAAAATTTAAAAATCACCTGCATACCTATATATTTAACAATGAAAAATCTGAATAGGAAATCATGAAAACAATTCCACTTATAATAGCACTAAAAAAAAGAAAATGCTTAGGAACTAACTTAAAGAGGCAAAAAAATTATAAAATTAAAACTACAAAACAAGGCTAGAGGAAACAAAATACATGAATAAATGTAATCACAACCCATTTGCAGGGATTAGAAGGCTAAATGTTAAAATGTCAATACTACTCAAGACAATCTATCGGTTCAATGCAACTGTATCAAAGTCATGATGCTTTTTGCAGAAATAAAAAATCTTATCTCAAAACTCATATAAGGGACTCCCAATAGCCAAAACAATCTTGAAAAAGAGTAACAAAACTGGAGGACTCACACTTCATTATTTCAAAACTTACTACAGGGATACCTGGATGTTAAGTCAGTTAACCATCTGACTCTTGATTTTGGCTCAGGTCATGACATGATCTTACAGTTTGTGAGAGATCAAGCCCCATGTCAGGTTCCACACTAACAGCATGAAACCCTCCTTGGGAGTCTCTCGATCTCTCTCTCTCTCTCTCTCTCTTTCTCTCTCTCTCTCTCTGCCCCTCACCTGCTCACACATGCGTGCTCGTTCTCTCTCTCTTTTTCTCAAAAAGAAACACTAAAAAAAGCCTACTACAAAGTTACAGTAATGAAAACGTGTGGTATTGGCATAAGGACAAACACACAGATCAAGAAAATGGAATAAGGAACCCAGAAATAAACTCTCATATACATAGAAAATGTTTTTTAGCAACAGTGCCAAGACTAGTCAATTGGGAAAGAAGAGACTTTTGGACAAATGGTCCTAGAAAAACTGGATATCCACATTCCAAAGAATGAAGTTGGACCTCTACTCAACTCCATAGACAAACATTAACTCAAAATGGGTCAAAGAACTAAATGTAAGAGCTAAAATTATAAAATGCATATAAGAAAACATAGGGGAAAAGCTTCATGGCCGTGACATTGGATTTGGCACTGATTTCTTGGATATAACACCGAAAACACAGGCAACAACACAAAACAAACGAAATGTACTTTATAAAGTATTTAATTTTTATAGCATCTAAAGACACCGTCAAGAGAGCAAAAAGGCAACCCAAAAAATGGGATAAAATATTTGCAAGTCATGAATCTGATAAGGGATTGATATTCTGAATATATACACAACCCCTTAAAACTCAACAACAAAAAAACTTGACCTTTAAAAGTGGGCAAAGAACTTGAATAAACATTTCTCCAACGATATACAAATGGCCATAAGCACATGGAAAGATGTTCAACATCACTAATTATTAGGGAAACACAAATCAAAAACACAATCACCTATGACTTCACATAGGATGGCTATTATGAATTAAATGAAAGTAAGTGTTGATGAAGATGCAGAGAAAGTAGCACATTACTACTGGCAATGTAAGATGATGCAGCTGCTATGGAAAAGAATATGGTGATCCTCAAAAATCAAAAACAGATTTACCATATGGTCCAGAAATTTCACTTGGGGATATATACCCCAAATTCAAAGAAATGAAAGCAAGCTTTCGAAAACATATTCATATAGCCATGTTCATATCACCATTATTCACAATAGCAAAAATGGGGAAGCAATGCAAGTGTCCACTGACAGATGAATGACTAAGCAAAACAGCATGTGTATAACATAAGTACACAATGGAATATCATTTAGCCTAAAAAGGAAGTAAATTCTGACATGTTGCAACATGAATGAACTTGGTGACAATATGCTAAGTAAAATAAGCCCACCACAAAAAGATAAATAATGAATGATTCCACTTACATGAAGTACTTAAAGTAGTCAAATTCATGGAAAGTAGAATGGGTGGTTGCTTGGGGCTATAAGGGAGAAACTGGGAGTCACTGTTTGATGGGTATATAGTGTAAGTAGTACAAGATGAAAAGTGTAGAGATGGTTGGTGATGATGTTAGTACAACATTAGAAATGGATTTAAAACTACTGAACTATGTATTTAAAAATGGTTAAGATGGTAAATTTTATGGGGCACCTAGATGGCTCAGTTGGTCAAGCATCTGACTTCGGCTCAGGTCATGATCTCGTGGTTCGTGGGTGTGATCCCCATGTCAGGCTCTGTGCTGACAACTCAGAGCCTGGAGCCTGCTTCGGATTCTGTGTCTCCCTCTCTCTCTGGCCCTCCCCATCTTATACTCTGTCTCTCTCTCTCTCAAAAATAAATACACATTTAAAAAAAATTTGTTTAAGACAGTAAATTTTATGTTGTGTAAATTTTATAATAAAAAAGCAATATATCTGACAAAAATTATAAAAACTTATAATTGACACATATTCCTCTAAGTAAATGATACACAATAAAGTTGATTTAAAAAAAAAGAATAGAAAACCTGAATAGTTCTATAATTAGAAGCAACACACAAACACAAAGGTAATACAAAAAAACAAATATTCATTTTAATTGCAGGTCACTGAAGAAGGACTGAATTTTTAAGAAGCAATAAAGAATGAGAAAAAGGAAACTGACAGGCTGCCAATTCATTTCCTAAAAAAAAGAAATTACTGTTCCCAAAAGAAGCTCAGTTCCTCTCCCTTGTTCAAGGTGTCTGTCTGGGGTTGAATTGTGCCCCCCTCCAAAAGACATTCTAAACTCTTAACCCCAGTATCTCAGAATGTTAATTTATTTGGAAATACTGTCTTCACAGAAATCAAATTAAAATAATGGCAATAAGGCTGTAATAGATTATGACTGGTGTCTTTCTAAAAACTGCAAATTGAACATAGAAACAGAAATACACATATGACAATGTGAGGACACACATAGAGATCATGTAAACAGATAAGACAGCAGTAATGCATCCAAAGTACAAGGAATGCCCAAAGAGAAGAGAGAGACATGGAATAAATCCTTCCCTAATGCCTTCAGAGGAAGCATGGCCCTACTGACACTTTCACATGAAATGTGAGTGGAGTAAACAATCTAGTCCAAAGACAGAGATTTCCAGAAGAGATGAGAAATCCACATCTGCTATGTTCTGAATGTTTGCTTCCCTTAAAAATTCATGTGTTAAAATCCTAAACCCCCAAAATGATGGTATTAGGAGTGGGGCCTTTGGGAAGTGAATAGATCACAACAGTGGAACCCTCATAAATGGTATTAGTACGCTTATAAAGGAGACTTAAGAGAGGCCCCATCCACCCCTTCAGGACACAATGAAAAGATGCCATCTATACGAACCAAGAAGCTCTCATAGACAATGAACCTTCTGGTGCCATGATAATGGGCTTCCCAGCCACTAGAATTATAAAAAATAATTATTTGTTGTTTATATGCCACCCAGTCTATGGTGTTTTACTATAGCAGCCCAAAACCACTAGAGCAAGATCCAACTAAAGGCTCTCAACTAGAGAAAATTTGGATTCCAAGAAATAAATAGGTTCAAAGTAAAAGGATGGAAAAAGGTGTACCATGCAAACAGCAACCTTAGGACAAATGGAGTAGTTATATCAACATCAGATCCAATAGACTTTAAAACAAACAAAAATAGACAATGAGGGACATTATCGATAAAAGGGTTAATTCATCAGAAAGATATACCAATTATAAATACACATATACTTAACAACAGGACCACAAAATACATTAAGCAGAAACTGACAAAACATAAGGGAGAAATGAACATTTCAACAATAATATGTAGGTACTTCAAAACACCAGTCTTGATAACAGATAGATATACTAGACTGAAAATCTGCAAGGATAACAGGAGCTTGAATAATAGTATCATCCAATTCAATCTAACAGACATCTATAGAACACTCCACCAAATAGGAACAGAATACACATTCTTCTCAAATACACAAACCATTCTGCAAGCAAGACCATATGCAAAACCATAAAATGAAACTCAGTAAATTTATAAGAAAGAAAACCATACAGGGACGCCTGGATGCCATAGTCGGTTAAGTATCTGACTCTTGATCTCGGCTCAGGTCATCATCTTGCTGTTCATGAACTTGAGCCCCGCATCAGGCTCTGCAGTGATGGTCCAGAGCCTGCTTGGGGTCCTGTCTCTCCTTCTCTCTGTCACTTCCCCACTTGTGCTCTCTCTTTCTCTCTCTCTCTCTCAAGACAAATAAATAAAGTTAAAAAAAATTTTTTTAAAGGAAATCATATAGAATGTTCTCAGACCACAATGGAATTCAATTAAATATTAACAACAGGTAAGTAAGTCATGACAATATAATATAAAGCATGGTGACTGTAGTTAATAAAACTGTATCATGTATTTGAAAATGGCTAAGAAAGTAAATCTTAACGGTTCTCATCACAAGGAAAAGGATGTATAACTATGCATGGTGATAGACGTTAACTAGACTTACTATAGTGATCATTTCTCAATATATATAAATAATGAATCACTACATTGTACACCTGAACTAATATAATGTTATGTCAATTATATCTCAATTAAGATCTTGCAAGTTTTCAAAAATGCAGAAATTAAATAATACACATTTTCACAACAAATGAGTCAAAAAAGTCATACCAGAATTTAGAAAATACTTTTGAGATTAATGAATAGAACATCACAACACACCAAAATTTATGAGATGCAGCTAATGCAGTGCTCAAGGAAATTTTAAAATTGCAAAATGGCTATGTTAGAAAAGAAGAAAGATCTCAAATCAATAACCTTACCAGACACCTTAAGATTTAGAAAAAGCAGCACTATTTCCAAAACAAAAACAAAGAAAATAAGATTATAGTAGAAATAAATGAAAACGAATACAGAAAACCAAGAGACAAAATTGATGAAGTCAAAAGTTGGTTCTTTGAAAAGATCAACAAAATTAACAAATCTTTAGGGAGACTGAACAGAAAAAGAGAGGAAAAAAAGATGCAAATTTGTAAATAAGAAAAAGAGATCACTAACAATATTACAGAAATTAAAAAGACTGTAAGAGAGTATTTTGAACAAATGTATGCCAACAAATTAGATAACTTACACAATGTACAAATTCCTAGAAAGGCACAAGGTACCAAAACTGACTCATACATGGCTATCAGGCTGGCTCACTCAGTGAAGCATGCAATTCTTGTAGTCGAGGTTGTGAGTTTGAGCACCACACTGAGTGTAGAAATTTCTTAAATTAAAACTGAAAAAAAAAAAAACCTGACTCATAAAAAAACAGAAAATCTGAATAGAGCTGTAACAAATAAAAATTTAAACTTGTAACGTGATATCCTCAGGGACACACACATACACATGCAAAATGCCAATGTCTACATGGCCTACTGGTGCCTTTCATCAAACATTTAAAGAAAAATTGTGGGGGGGTGGGGGGGAGGTGCCTGGATGGCTGAGTCAGTTAAGCGTCAGACTTCGGCTCAGGTCATGATCTCATGGTTCATAGGTTTCAGCCCCTTGACAGGCTCTGTGCTGACAGCTCAGAGCCTAGACCCTGCTTCAGATGTTGCATCTCCCTCTCTCTCTCTGCCCCTCCCCCACTTGTCTCTCTCTCTCTCTCTCTCTCTCTCTCTCTCTCTCTCTCTCAAAAATAAATAAACATTAAAAAAAAAAAAAAAAAAAAAAACCTGGGTGCCTGGCTGGCTCAGTTGGTAGAGCGAGCAACTCTGACCATCATGAACTCAAGCCCCATGTTAGGTGTAGAGATTACTTAAAAATAAAATCGTGGGGCACCTGCGTGGCTCAGTCGGTTGAGCATCTGACTTCGGCTCAGGTCATGATCTCCCGGTTTGTGAGTTCGAGCCCCACGTCAGCTCTGTGCTGATAGCTCAGAGCCTGGAGCCTGCTTCTGCTTCTGTGTCTCCTTCTCTCTCTGCCCCTAACCCACTTGCATTCTGTCTCTGTCTCTCTCAAAAAAAAATAAACATTAAAAAAAAATTTTTTTAATAATAAAATCGTAAAAAAATAAAAAATAAAATAAATAAATAAAATAAAATCGTAACAAAAAAAAATTTAAAGAAACTTAACATCAATTGTCCAAAAATTCTTCCAGAAAACAAAGGAAGAGAAAACACCTGCCAACTCATTCTACAAGGTCAGTATTAGCCTGATTCCAAATCCCAGACAAGACAACATAAGAAAACAGCAGATGAATTTCTCTTCTTTTTTAAGTTTATTTATTTTGAAAGTAAGAGAGAATGTGAGTGGGGGAGGGGCAGAAAGAAAGAGGGAGAGAGAGAATCCCAAGCAGACTCCTCATTGTCAGCACAGAGCCTGACACAGGGTTCAATCTCACAAATCATGAGATCATGACCTGAGCAAAAATCAAGAGTCGGACACTTAACCAACTAAGCCACTGCTCCTGATCAATTTCTCTTCCTAATACAAATGAAAATATCCTCAAAAAAATCCTAGCAAACTAAATCCAGCAACATATCAATGGGATCATAAATCAGGATCATGTGGGATTTACCTCAAGAATGCAAATTTAGCTTAAGGTCTAAAAATAAATTTATGTAACACATTAATTAAAAGATACAAATTACATGATATGAATGCAAAAAAGGCATTTGACAAAACCTGACACACATTCATGATAAAAAGCTTCAAACAAATTAGGAATGGAAAGGAACTTCCTCCATGAAAAAGAGCATACTTTAGTCTATTTGTGTTACTATAACAAAATACCATAAAATGGGTGGCTTATAAACAACAGACATTCATTTCTCATGTTCTGGAGGCTGGGAAGTCCAGGATCAGGGTGCCAGACAGCATGCTCAGGCTCTGGTGAAGGCCCTCTTCTGTACTACAAACTGCTAACTTTTCACTGTGTCCTCAAAAGGTGAAACTAGGAAGCTCTGTGAGGTCTCTTTTATAAAGGCAGTAATCCCATTCATGAGCGCTCCACCCTCATGACTTAACCTCCCAAGGGCCCCACCTCCAAATGCCATCACACTGGGCATTAGGATTTCAACATAAACATTTTGAGGGGACACAAACATTCAAACCATAGCAAAGCATCTATGAAAATCTAGCTAACATGACACGTAATGGTAAAATACGAATGCTTTCCCTCTGAGAGTGGGAACAAAACAAAAATGTCCACTCTCACCACTTCTATTCTATATCATACTAGATGTTCTAACCAGAACATTAAGCAAAGAAAAAAAAAATTAAAGGCATCCAGTTGGAAATAAAGAAGTAAATTGTCTTTATGTATAAAACTCCAAGCAATCTACTAAAAACTTCTAGAACTAGGAAGCCTTAAACAAGATCACAGCATATAATGTCCACATACATAAATCAAGTGAATTCCTATACACTAACAATGAACAGTCTGAAAATAATATTAAGAAAACAATTCCACAACAGCATCAAAAAGAAGAAAATAAATTACCAAAAGCTGCAGAAAGAAATTAAAAAGGATCTAAATGGAAAGATATCTCATGTTCATGAATCAGAAGACTTAATATTAAGATGGCCAAACTCCCCAAATTAGTCTACAGATTTAACACATCCTCTCTCAAAATCCTTATTGGCTTTTTTGTTATAATTGACAACCTGATTCAAAATTCAACTGAAAATGCAACAAATCTAGAACAACTGAAACAATTTTGAAAAACACAATAAAGCTGGAAGACTCTCACTTTCTAATTTCAAAACTTAATGCAAAGTTATAGTAATCAAGACACAGTGGTAATGGCATAAGGACAAACATATAGATCAATGGAATAAAATTCCAAATCCAGAAATAAACCCTTATATTTGTAGGCAATTGATTTTCATCAAAGTTACCCCAAAACATTGGTACCTCTTCCACCAATGGTGCTAGGACAATTGCATATTCACAAACAAAAATATAAATTTGGATGCCTATTTCATATCATATCCAAAAATTAATTCTGAATGAATAAAAGACCTAACTCTAATAACTAGAACCTTAAAACCCTTAGAAGAAAACTCAAGAATAAGTCATTCTAACCTGAGATTAGGCAATAGTTTAGACATGACAACAAAAAAGCACCATAACAAAAGAAAAATAGATAAATGGGACTTCATCAAAATGAAAACAACCTCTGCTTCAAAAGACAACATCAAGAAAGTGAAAAGCTGTATAGGAGAAAATATTTGCAAACCATATATCTGTTAAAGACTTGTATACAGAATATATAAAGAAGTCTTACAACTCAACAGAAACATATCAACACAATTTTAAAATGGCAAAAATCTAAGTAGACATTTCTCCAAAGAAGATATAAAAATCACCAACAAACACATAAAAAGACAAACGTCATTAGGAAATGCATATCAAAACCACAATGAGACATAGGTTTACACCCACAAGGACATTGGAAGGAAGGAAGGAAGGAAGGAAGGAAGGAAGGAAGGAAGGAAGAGAGGGAGGGAGGGAGGAAGGGAATTAAGTAGTGATAAGGATATGGAATACCAATGTTTTTCATTTCCTATAGACAATTTACTCGAAAAGGGAGAATAATACTAAGTACCTTACAAAGTGCTCTGACATAAATTTAAGAACTTCAATTAGTCTTCTAATTTGTGTGACCTCCCAATAATTACAACTTTTACTTTGCTACACTCATTTTTTTTATTCATTCACTATTCCATAAAAGAAAATTCAACACTCTTTTATAGAACAATTTTTTAATTATTTACAAATATCCAATCCTGAAATGCTCTAAATTCCTTCTGATAACTGCAATTTGAATCTCCCAAATATTTAACTCTAGTATAATCATAATTTACTAACACTAAGTGCTAAATTCAGCATCTTTTTTACTGCATACCACAAATAATGAATCAAGCATTATAATCAAGTCTATATGTAACTATTGTTTTATCAGCTAAAGTTTATCAAGATGTTCCAAATGCACAAAAAGAAAAGAGTTAAGATGACTTAGAATCACAGAAAGTTCACACTTGAACCTTAGAGGACATTGAATTCAGTCCTTATATTTCAAAATTATGTATCTGAGATCCAAAGAAGCTAAATGAATCACCATAGTCAGTCACACTATTTATACACAATATAAGCCCATCCTATGTCATACACACATATATCTTACCTTTCTGGTGATGTCTTAGAGGTGACAGGACGCCCACGAACACTTTTTCTACTTTTATGGTCTAGAGAGAGGACCTTATTTCTTAGGCTTCTTTTCCACTGGTGGGGGAAAAATGGAATTTAATACTAAGTATAACAATATGGTAATTAAGAGGCATTTAAGTTTGTTTTTATTTAAAACTTCAAGATGATTGGCCAAATTCATAGTAATTCACAGAGGAAAACAAGTGCAGTCTACAAACCCACCTGGCTCTTTTGCTAGTGTAGAAATATAAGTCTACCAAAAAAATAGAAGAAAGATATTTAAAAATCGCAAGGTAAATTTAGTCCGGAAACCAATACTTTGAGATCCTAAAGCTTATATAATTATAAAATTTTTCAAAGAGTTTAAAAAAAACAATAGACATTATTATATGCCAAGTTAAATAGGACCTGTGATTTTGAAGTTACCATATTTATAATAATTGAAAAGGATTACAACTTGCTCCCGATGAATTGCTGCATGGAAATTTTTAGGGAAGAGTCAGACATCTTATTAACAGGGTTTATATTTAATCTAACTAGACACAAAAGTTAAAATTATTTAATACAAAACAGTATCAATCTAGACAAATAAATTATTTATCTTCTCTTCATTAGTTACCTTACCTGAAAATAGACGTAATAATAGCTATCTCACAAGGATGTAAACATGACTATATATGTAGTCAGTTTAAAACACTGTTTTCCTGGAGTGCCTGGGTGGTTTGGTCAGTTAACCGACTCTTGGTTTCAGCTCAGGTCATGTGAGCGGTTTCGTGGGTTCCAGCCCCACACGCTGGGCTCTGAGCTGGCAGCACAGAGCCTGCTTGGGATTTTCTCTCTCTCTCTCTCTCTCTCTCTCTCTCTCTGCCCCTCCCCTACTAGTGCTCTGTCTCAATCAAAATAAACAAACTTATTTTAAAAAATCAAAAAAATAAAAATAAAAGTTTACTCCTGAGAGATTTGTACAGTGTTTATAGCAGCATTGTTCACAACAGCTAAAAGATAGAAGCAATTCAAGTGTCCCATCAATAAGTGAATGGATAAACAAAATGAGGTATATACAATGAAATATTATTCAGTCTTAAAAAAGAAACTGACACATGCTACATGGATGACCCTTGATGACTGTGAAAGAACAAAAAATATATATATATATTGGTTTCTGCCCCCAGTTCCTGGCCTAGAACTCTGAAACCCTTGTAATTTACTGGGTGATAGGAGCATCTTTTGTTATATTATTTGGTCTATGAAACCCTCCCAGGCCTCGCC
Source organism: Prionailurus viverrinus (assembly GCF_022837055.1). Lineage (NCBI taxonomy): Eukaryota > Metazoa > Chordata > Mammalia > Carnivora > Felidae > Prionailurus > Prionailurus viverrinus. The sequence continues at coordinate 110,556,099 of NC_062569.1, read as the reverse complement.
CTATGTATCTCTTCATCTGGCTCTTCAGTGGTGTTATGTTGTCAAATCCTTTAATAAACTGATAAATATAAGTGTTTTCCTGAGTTCTCTTAGCAGCTCTAGCATAAATTAATTGAACCTGTGTTGGGGAGGGGGTGAAGCTGTGGAACTTCAGATTTATAACCAGTTCATCACAAGCAAAGTGACAGCTGGACTTTTGACTGGCATTTGAAGTGCTGTGGGAGCAGTCTTGTGTGACTGCGCCCTTAACTTGTGGGATCTGACACTATTTCCAAGTAGTGTCAGAATTGAATTAAATTGTAGGATACCCAGTTGGTGTCACAGAGGATTGATGGGTGGGGGAAATCCACACACATGTGGCATCAAAAATTGTTGTAAATATGATGCCTGGGTGGCTCAGTTGGTTAAGCCTCCAACTTCAACTGGGGTCATGATCTCACAGTTCGTGAGCTCAAGCCCTGCATCAGATGAGCTTGAATCACACTCCAGGATCTGCACTCTCTCTCTGCACCTGGTGGGATTCTCTCTCTCTCCCTCTCTCTCTGCCCCTTACTCACTTGCATGCTCTCATGAATGAATGAATGAATGAATGAATGAATAGAAATGTGGTTAAAATGGGGTGCTAGGGTGGCTCAGTTGGTTAAGCATCCAACTCTTAATTTTGGCTCAGGTCATGATCTCATGGTTCATGAGTGTAAGCCTCACATCAGGCTCTGCACTGACAGCATGGAGCCTGCTTGGGATTCTCTCTTTGCCTCTCTCTCTCTGCCCCTCCACCACTCATGTTGTCTTTCTCTCTCCCTCTTTCTCAAAATAAATAAATAAATAAACATTTAAAAAATGGTTAAAATGATAAATTTTGTTATTTTTTCCACAATTTAAAATAAATTTTTAAAAGATAAAAAGATAATGCTTCGACAAAGCAGAAAAGAATATCCAGTGGAAAAAAGCCAGACTCCAACAAATGTTGGGAAAACCGGACAGCAACATGCAGAATGAAACTAAACCACTTTCTTACACCACACACAAAAATAAATTCAAGGGATGCCTGGATGGCTCAGTATGTTCAGTGCCCAACCTCAGCTCAGGTCATGATTTCACAGTTTGTGAGTTTGAGCCCCTCATTAGGCTCTCTGCTATTAGCACAAAGCCCACTTTGAATCCTCTGTCTCCCTCTCTCTCTGCCTCTCCCCTGCTCGGTCTCTCTCTCTCTTTCAAAAATAAACAAATATTAAAAATAATAATAATAAATAAATTCAAAATGGATGAAAGACCTAAATGTAAGACAGTAAACCATCAAAATCCTGGAGAAGAACACAGGTAGCAACCTCTTTGACATCAGCTATAGCAACTTCTTACTAGACATGTCGCCAGAGGCAAGGAAAACAAAAGCAAAAATGGACTATTGGGACTTCATCAAGATAAAAAGCTTCTGCACAATGAAAGAAACACTCAACAAAACTAAAAGGCAACCTACAGAATTGGAGAAGATAATTTGCAAATGACATAACGGATAAAGGGTTAGTATCCAAAATCTACAAAGAACTTATCAAACTTAACACCCAAAAAACAAATAATCCAGTGAAGAAAGGGAGAGAAGACATGAGTAGATATTTTTCCAAAGAAAACATCCAGATGGCTAACAAACACATGAAAAGATGCTTACCATCGCTCATCATGAGGGAAATACAAATCAAAACCACAATGAAATACCAGCTCACACCTGTCAGAATGGCTAAAATTAGCAATACAGGAAACAACAGATGTTGGCGAGGATGCACAGAAAAGGGAACCTCTTACATTGTTGATGGGAATGCAAACTGGTGCAGCCACTCCGGAAAACAGCATGGAGGTTCCTCAAAAAGTTAAAAATAGAACTACTCTCCAACACAGCAATTACACTAGTAGGTATTTACCCAACGGACACAAAAATACCAATTTGAAGGAGCACATGCACACCGATGTTTATAGCAGCACTACCAACAAGAGCCAAACTATGGAAAGAGCCCAAATGTCCATCAACTGATGAATGAATAAAGAAGATGTGGTGTGTATTTATGTGTACACATATACATACACACGCATGCACATACATACACACACACAATGGAATATTAGCCATGAGAAGAAATGAAATCTTGCCATTTGCAATGATGTGGATGGAGCTAGAGTATATTATGCTAAGCGAAATAAGTCAGTCAGTGAAAGACAAATGCCATATCTTTGCACACAAATGTGGAATTTAAGAAACAAAATAGATCAACATAGAGGGGTATAAGGGGTTAAAAAAAAGAGAGAGAGAGAGAGAGAGAGAGAGAGAGAAACCATAGGAGACTCTTAACTATAGAGAACAAACTGAGCATTTCTAGAAAGGAAGTAGGCAGGGCATGAGCTAAATGGGCGATGTGTATTGAGAAGGGCACTTGTGGGGTACCTGGGTGGCTCCAGTTGAGCGTCCAACTTCAGCTTAGGTCATGATCTCACTGTTTGTGGGTTCAAGCCCTGCGTTGGGCTCTGTGCTGACAGCTCAGAACCTGGAGCCTGCTTCAGATTGTGTCTCCCTTTCTCTCTAACCCTCTCCTGCTTGCGCTCTCTCTCAAAAATAAATAAACATTAAAAAAAAATTTTTTTAAAGAAGGGCATTTATGATGAGCACCAGGTGTTTTATGTAAGTGATGAATCACGAAATTCTATTCCTAAAACTAATATTACACTATATGTTAACTAAATTTTAAATAAAAACTAAAAATTAATAAAAAAAAGTAAACCAATTCATTTCCACCTGTACAAAAAAAAAGTCATTTAACAAAAGAAAAAAATGTTTCAAGTAATGAAAAACAAAACGCTGTCCTGAACATGACAGCCTTCAATAAACATCCTTTTTAATTTTCCAAGCATTATGTTATCTCCTTATCATCACAGCCCTGCATGGTATAAAACATATCACTTTAATCAAAGGTAAGTGAGGCTTGACCAATGAACCTAGGTCTGACTCCCATAAAAGCCTATGTTTCTTCCAACGCTTTAATTCTAAATTATACAAGTTCTCAAAAATCTCCAAGGTATCAACCTAAACATACATCTGTCACTCCCATTCTTCTACAAAATGTAAATGTATCAATATAACAAGATTAAAACTATATCTTCTCTCCATTTTCGTTATCACTGTCTTAGTTCTGCCTCTTCTTATTTGTCACCTGGACTCTTACAATGTTAAACTAATGGGATTCCCTGCCAATGGTCTCTTACTCCCTTACTCTAGCATCTAGTCCATCATGACAGTTAAATCTTTTTTTTTTTAATTTTTTTTTTTAACGCTTCATTTATTTTTGAGACAGGGAGAGACAGAGCATGAACAGGGGAGGGTCAGAGAGAGGGAGACACAGAATCCGAAACAGGCTCCAGGCTCTGAGCTGTCAGCACAGAGCCCGACGCGGGGCTCGAACTCACAGACCGCGAGATCATGACCTGAGCCAAAGTCGGCAGCTTAACCAACTGAGCCACCCAGGAGCCCCATGAGATTTAAATCTTTAAAAAATGCAAAACTGTTATCATTCTCTTGTTTAAATTTCTATCCTGACTACCTATAGGATGGGGAAAAAAAATTTGTTTTTATTTCTCACTTCTGTTTCCCATACATCTTGACCATACTAAATTATTTGTAGTTCCCTGAAAGAGCCAAGCAGTTTCATCCTTCAACATCTGTTTCCTTTTACTAGAATGTGCTTTGCCCTCCCTAATCCTCTTTGTCCATTAAGCCCCAATCTAGTACCATCAAGAAACCTTTCTCACCCTCTAGCAGAGTGAATCAATTTCTTCTACAACACCATTATAAGTTTTGTATATCCCTATTATTGATAAGACTTCTCACAATGAATTACACTATCTGTTTACACCAAAACTACCACCAGGACTGGGAATGATTTGGCTTAAGGGCTGAACTCTCAAAACTACTGTCCAATTAGGTCCTTGTAATATTCCATTAATCTCACAGTAAAATGCAGCCTTCACATTTTATGTTACTGAATTTTTTGTACCCCACTATCATATTGTAAAAAAGTTTGCCTCTATGTGCAAAACAATGGAAGTACTAGTCTTTGAACCTATAGTACTATATATTCTATATAGGAAAAAAAAAACAAAACATTATTCTCACCAAAAAGGGAATGAACACCAAAATGAACTCATGGGGGCAAACTGGAGATAACATAAATAGGAAGGAAATTAATTAAAATGTCATTAACTCCAAATTCTTGAATCCTATCATATTTAAGGGTAACCTGAAGTATATCTGGAGATATTATCAAATGATAACAAAATTCACTTAGACTATGATCAATTGTTTACAGATACTATCACACTAAAATATTTATATATTTTCTTCTTAAAAATTATATAAGAATTACAGGCTGGGTTAATAATTTGTATTTTTCACAAATTATGATTTGTTTTTCTTTTAGTCTGTGAACCTATTATACACTAGCTCTGAAAAATAAAATCAGATAACAAAGATTTCTCCTACAAACTGATTATGAATGGGAATTTATTCACATACATATTTTGAAAGCTACCTGACCACACTATGAAACTTAAGATGGTATAAATAATTTTAATTTAAATATGAAAAAAGCTTTTGGAAGAATAAAAGACTTTGTTTACAAACAAGATCAAAGCATTCAGTTACCTAATTCTGAAGCTTTCATTCTGAGAAAAATGCCAAAATAAAATATAATGCTAATTAAAATAAAAACTCCATAGTATCCTGACTAAAAGTTTGCTTGAACAAAATCAACCCTACATGCATTCTAAATGGTGTGGGGTTTACAACCTCAACTGAGTGCTTCCTTAAATATTAAAAAAGAACTAAAGTTGTATCCTAAGGAAAATACTTTGTTCACAACCACTACCACTATCACAGCTTATTGAAATAAAAATATACGATGACTTTCTAACCAATTGAGATTACTGGTCTGGATTTAACTTTTTTTTAATAGATTTTTTAAGTTTACTTATTTATTTCAATAGAGTAAGAGAGACACAGAAAAAGAAGGAGAGAGAGAATCCCAAACAGGCTCCATATTGTCAGTACAGAGCTCGATGTGGGGCTCAAACCCACGAACCATGAGAGCATGACTTGAGCCATAATCAAGAGTCAGGAGTTTAACCAACTGAGCCATCCAGGCAACCCAACTGATTGATTATTTATTCATTCATTCATTCATTCATTCATTTATATTCAAGTTAGTTAACATATAGTGTAGTACTGGTTTCAGGAGTAGAACCCAGTGACTCATCACTTATATAGAAGACCCAGTGCTTATCCCAACAAGTGCCCTCCTTAACGTCCATCACCCATTTAGCCCATCTCCCTACCCACCTCCCCTCCAGCAAACCTCAGTTTGTTCTCTGAATTTAAGAGTCTCTTATGGTTTGCCTCCCTGTCTCTTTTTAGCTTATTTTCCTTTCCTTCTTATGTATGTTCATTTAACTTTAAATCAGAATTTCAACTCTATTGATTCTTCACCCAGTTTCCAAAGTAAGAAACATGTAATGCCAACACTGAAAACACTTGACAAAAACCATGAGCTGAAGTTATTTGCTAACCAGTATCTAGTGAACCAGTGGATGAATTATGGGATAATGTCGGAGGAATCCTGTATACTCTTCAAGCAATTTTCCTCAGTGTTTTCCCCAAACACCCTGCATAACTCTAGAAAAATATATAACCAGGAAATTAACAATGACACAATCCATGACCTTATCAAGATTTCACCTGTTTTATTTTTTTTAATAATTTTTTAAGTGTTTATTTATTTTGAAAGAGAGTGTACATGAACGGGGGAGGGGCAGAGAGAGAGGGAGAGAGAGAGAATCCCAGGCAGGCTCCATGCTGTCAATGCAGAGCCCAATGCAGGGCTCAATCCAACAAACCACGAGACCATGACCGAGCCAAAATCAACAGTTGGGCACTTAACCTATTGAGGCACTCAGGCACCCCAAATTTCACATACATTTGTGTGTGCATGCATATTTAGTTCAATGCAATTTTATCATATGTGCACATCTCTGTGACTGCAACCTATGTCAAGATATAGAACAGCTGTGTCACACCAACCTTTCTGCTATCCTTTTACAAACACAGCTACCACCTTCCCTCCCACTAACTCCTAGCTCCTGTAGACCTTGAGAGTTTTCCTAGAAATTCACACAAACATTTACGTAAGGAATAAAATGAATTCTAAACACTCTATTCTATTAACTAGAAGAGAAGGGAACAATTCTCAATTCATTCTATAAGGCAAACAATTACACTGATACTGAATCCATATAGTGGCAGTACAGGAAGAGAAAACTAAAGACCAGTATCTGTGATAAGCATAAACAAAAACAGTCAACAACAACAAAAAAAATCAGTAGATCAAAACAAGTAATACATAAAAAGAATACTACAATACATCCAATTAGGGTTTATTCCAGGACAGAAAAGTGGTTAAATATTCAAAGATCAATCCAAAAAAGAAAAAGAAAAAGACCCAACTATACATTGTACACAATAAACTCACCTTAAATATAAAGACACAAACAGATGAAAAGTAAAGGAATAAAGAGATACCATTCTAACAGAGATCAAAAGAAAACTAGAGTAGCAATACTAATTTCAGACTCAACAAACTTCAGAGAAAGAAAAATTATCAAATTTGGAAGATACAGGGATAAAGAGACATCCTACATAATGATAAAAGGGTCAATTCTCCAAGAAGACATAACAATCTTTAATGCATATGTACTCAACAACAGAGCATCAAAATACATAAGGCAAAAACCAATAGAAATACAAGGACGAATAAAAGAATCAACAATTATAGCTTCAATTCCCCTCATTTAGAAACAGATCCAGCAGAAAATCAATAAGGACAGAGTTAAGCTGAAAAACACCATTAATCAATTGTATCCAATTAACATTTATAGAATATTTCATCTAAAAACAGAAGAATATGCATTCTTCTCAAGCTCATATGCTAAAAGGGGAACTTATAGCATTGAATGCATCTGTTAAAAAAAGAGACAATTCTAAAATCAATAATCTAAACTTCCATCTTTGGTAACTAAAATAATGAGGAGCAAATTAATTTCAAAGAAAGGAGATGAAAATTTCTAAAAATAGGACAGAAATCAATAAAACTGAAAACAAGAAATCAATAGATAAAATCAACAAAACTGTAAGTTGCTTCTTTAAAAAGATCGATAAAATTGACAAACTTCTACCCATGTTAACTAAGAAAAAAAGACAAGCTCTAATTAGTAATATAGGAAATGAAAGAGAGGTGATCACTACTAATCCCATGGACACTATATAAAAATGATAAAGAAATGCTAGACACAACTCTACTCCCACATATTTGATAAACTGGGCCTGTATCTTTAAAAACACAATCTACCAAAACTTGCACAATGAGAAATACATAATCTGAATTGTCTCATAGCTGTTAAATTAACTGAATCAATATTTAATACCTTCAAAAACAGAATGCACTGGGCCCAGACTGGTTCACTGGTGAATTTTACCAAACATTTAAGGAAACCATTTATACAAATTCTCAACAATTTCTTCCAAAAAACAAAAGCAGAGGAACACTTCCAAACTCATTCTGAGGACAGCATTACCTTAATACCAAAACCAGAAAAATACATTACAAGATAATAAAGCTACACAATCTCTCTTACAAACATAGATGTAAAAATCTCAAAAGAATCAAGTCCAACAACGTATAAAGAGAATTATACACCAGGGTACCTGGGTGGCTCAGTTGGTTAAGCGTCTGACTTTGGCTCAGGTCATGATCTCACAGTTCATAAGTTCAAGCCCTACATCAGGCTCTGCACTAATAGTGCAGAGCCTGCTTGGAATTCTCTCTCTCTCTCTCTCTCTCTCTCTCTCTCTCTCTCTCTGCTCCTATTCCACTTGCGCTCTCTCTCTCTCTGTCTCAAATAAACTGAAAGAAAGAAAGAAAGAAAGAAAGAAAGAAAGAAAGAAACCAATGAAATTAAGAGTTGGTATTTTGAAAAGATAAACAAAATTGGCAAACCTTTAGTTAAACTCACCAAGAAAAAAAAAAAAAAGAGAAGTCAATAAATAAAACCGTAAGTGAAAGAGGAGACATTCCTAATGATACCACCAAACTACATAAGGTCCTAAGAGGTTACTATAAAAAATTATACAACAAACTAGACAACCTAGAAAAAATGAGTAAATTTCTAGAAACACAGCCTACCAAGACTGAATCATGAAGAAGCAGAAAATCTGATCAGACAATTACTAGTAAGATTGAATGAGTAATCAAAAACTCCCAAGAAACAAAAGTACAGGACAAGAGAACTTGTCTGGTAAAGTATACCAGACACTTAAATAATGATTATTACCGATTTTTCTTAATTTCCTCCAAAAAAGAGAAGAGGAGGAATCACTCCCAAACTCATTTTATGAGGCCATCAATACCCTAATACCAAAATCAGACCAGTACACTCAAGAAAATTTCAGAGCAAAATATCTGATGAAAACAGACACAAAAATCCTCAACAAAATATTAGCAAACCCAATACAACCACAGAAAAGAATTATATACCATGATCAAATAGTACTCATTCCAGAGATGAAAGGAAGGTTCCAACATCCACAAGTCAATCAATGTGAAATACCACATTAACAAAATAAAAGATGGAACATATGATCATCTCAAAAGATGCAGAAAAACCATCTGACAAATTCAACATCCATTCACAATAAAAACTCTCAGCAAAATAAATATATATGGAATGTACCTAAACATAATAAGACCATATATCACAAGATGACAGCTCCTATCATATTCAATCATGAAAAGTTCAAAGTATTTTCTCTAAAATCAGGAAGAAGACAAGGTTTCCAACTTCCCACACTTTTATTTAACAGAATACTAGAAGTCCTAACCAAATCTTGCATTAGGCATGCATGCATGCATAAAAATTTAATAACAGACAACCAAATTAAAAAGAAGTAAAGTTGTCTCTATTCACAGACGACATGATGTAATACATAGAAAAGTTTAAAGGGGCACGTAGGTGACTCAGTTCATTGGGCATACAACTCTTAATTTTAGCTCAGCTCATGATCTCACAGTTCGTGGGATCAAGCCCCATGTCAGCACAGGGCCTGCTTGGGATTCTCTCTTCCTCTCTCTCTCTGCCCCTCCCCAGCTCGCTCATACTCATGCTCTCTCTGTCCCTCAAAATATAGAAAATAAACAGAAAAAAAAAAAGCTTAAAGATTCCACCAAAACCTGCTAAAACTAATCAACAAATTCAATAAAGTTACAGGATACAAAATCACTATCCAAAAATCAATTTCATTTCCATATATTAACAACAAAATATCAGGGATATTAAGAAAATAATCCCATATATAAAGCAAACAAAAAAAAAAAAAAAGAAAAACCTAGGAATAAATTAAACCAAGATGAAAGTCCAATACAGTGAAAACTATAAGGCGCTAATTAAAGAAACTGAAAAAGACATAAATGAAAAATATCCTGTGCTTATGGATTAGAAGAATATTGATAAAATGTCCACACTACTCAGAGCAATCTATAAATTCAATGCAATCCCTATCAACATTCCAACAGCATTTTTCACAGAAACAGAACAATCTTAAAATCTGTATGGAACAACAAAAGACCCCAAAAAGTCAAAGAAGTCTTTAAAAAGAAGAAAAATGCCAGAGGCATCATACTTCCTCATTTGAAACTATATTATAAAGCTATAGTAATCAAAACAGAATGGTACTGGCATAGAATGGTACACATACATCAATGGAGCAGAACAGAGCCCAGAAATAAACCCATGCATATATGTTCAATTAATATATAAGAGGAGCCAAAAATAACACAATGGGGAAAGAAGTCTATTCAATAAATGGTGCTGGGAAATAGTCATATGTGAAAGAATGAAACTGGATCGCTATCTTATACCATATACAAAAATCAACTCAAAATGGATTAAAGACTTAAACATAAGACCTAAAACCATAAAACTTCTAGAAGATGGTAAGGTCCTTAACAGTGGTCTTAGGAATGTTTTTTTGGATCTGACATGTAGGCAAAGGCAACAAAGAAAGAAATAAGTAGGACTATATCACACTAAAAAGCTTCTATACAGCAAAATGAAAAGGCAACGTACAGAATCTAAGAAATTATTTGAAAATCATATATCTAATAAGAGGTTAATATCCAAAATATTTAAAGAACTCATAAAACTCAGGGCACCTGTATGGCTCTGTCAATTCAGCATCCAACTCTTGATTTCGGCTCAGGTCATGACCTCACAGTTCCGTGAGTTTAAGCCCTACACTGGGCTCTGTGCTGATAGCAGATAGTCTCCCTCTCTCTCAGTCCCTCTCTAGCTCCCCACCCCTCTCAAAAATAAGTAAAAACAAACCCAAAAAAATTGAAAAATTGGCAGAGGGTCTGAATATTTTTCCAAAAAAGACATACAAATGAGCAATACCTACATGAAAAGCTGCTCAACATCACTAATCATCAATGCCTGTTAGAACCGCCATTATCATAAAGACATAGACATAACAAGTGCTGGCAAGGATGTGGAGAAAGAGAAATCTTTGTGCACTGCAAGTGGGAATGTAAACTGGTGCAACCACTAGGGAGAACAGTATAGAGGTTCCTCCAAAAAGTAAAAACAGAACTACCATATAATCCAGCAATTCCACTTCCACTTCTGAGTAGTTATCCTTAGGAAATGAAATCACCACTTCAAAAAGATATATGCAACCTCATGTTCATTTCAGCGTTATTTAAAATAGCTAAGACAGGGGCGCCTGGGTGGCTAAGACAGGGGCGCCTGGGTGGCTCAGTCAGTTAAGCCTCCGACTTCAGCTCATGTCACAATCTCGCGGTCCGTGAGTTCGAGCCCCGCGTCGGGCTCTGGGCTGATGGCTTGGAGCCTGGAGCCTGCTTCCGATTCTGTGTCTCCCTCTCTCTCTGCCCCTCCCCCGTTCGTGCTCTGTCTCTGTCTCAAAAATAAATAAACTTTAAAAAAAAATAATAATATGGGGCGCCTGGGTGGCTCAGTCAGTTAAGCCTCCGACTTCGGCTCAGGTCACGATCTTGCGTGAGTTCAAGCCCCACATCGGGCTCTGTGCTTACTGCTCAGAGCCTGGAGCCTGTTTCAGATTCTGTGTCTCCCTCTCTCTCTGCCCCTCCCCCATTCGTGCTCTATCTCTGTCTCAAAAATAAACTTTAAAAAAAATAATAAAATAAAATAAAATAAAATAGCTAAGACATGGAAACAGTATGTCCACCAATAGATGAATAAAGAAAATGTGGTATGCATACACAATGGAATATTATCCAACCATCAAAAAAAACCTTGCCATTTGCACAACATGGATGGACCTTGAGGGCATAAGGCTAAGTGAAATAAATCAGACCAAAAAAACAAATACTGTATGATCTCACTTATATGAAGAATCTGAAAAAAAAAAATCTGAAGTTATAAAGAGAACAGATTTGTGGTTGCCAAAGGTGGGGAGTGGGCAAAGTGGGTGAAGGGGGTCAAAATGTACAAAGTTTTAGTTACAATATAAATAAGTCCTGGGAATGTAATATACAGCATGGTGACTTAATGATATTGGGAATGTAATACACAGTATGGTGACTTACTGATATTGATTGTTCATCTGAAAGTTACTAAGAGAGTAGATCTTAAAAGTCTCATCATAAGAAAACTGTGACTATGTGTGGTGATGGATGTTAACTAAATTTACTGTGCTAATCATTCTGCAATATATACATATACCAAATTATGTTGTATACCTAAAATCAGTACAATGTTATATGTCAGTTACATCTCAATACATAATAATATCAGTATTGGGGCGCCTGGGTGGCACAGTCAGTTAAGCGTCCGACTTCAGCCAGGTCACGATCTCGCGGTCCGTGAGTTCGAGCCCCGCGTCAGGCTCTGGGCTGATGACTCGGAGCCTGGAGCCTGTTTCCGATTCTGTGTCTCCCTCTCTCTCTGCCCCTCCCCCGTTCATGCTCTGTCTCTCTCTGTCCCAAAAATAAATAAAAACGTTGAAAAAAAATTAAAAAAATAATAATAATAATAATATCAGTATTGACTCATCAATTGTAATAAATGTACTACACTAATGCAAAGATATTAATAAATGAAATTGTGTGGGGGTAACAGGGGAGGGGGAATTAAGGGGTTTATGGGTACTACCTGTACTATTCCTTCAATTTTTCTGTAAACCTAAAATTACTCTTAAAAAATAGATTCCGTTAATTTAAAAAAGCAAATAAACTGGGGCCACCTGGGTGGCTCAGTTGGTTAAGTATCCAACTTTGGCTCAGGTTATGATTTCACAGCTCAGGACATGATTTCACAGCTTTTAAGTTCGAGCCCCACATCAGGCTCCATGCTGACAGCTCAGAGCCTGGAGCCTGCTTCAAATTCAGTGTCTCCCTCTCTCTCTCTCTGCCCTCCCCTTCTCACACTCTTTCAAAAATAAATAAACATTTTTTACAAAGTAAATAAATTGTCAATACCAAGTGCTAAGAAAGATACAGAGCACCCAGAACTCTCCATACATTGCTGGTGGGAATGCAAAATCATAAAACCACTATGGTAATCAGTTTGGCAATTAAATATATACTTACCATATAATCCAGGATCCCACTCCTAAGTATTTACCCTAGAGAAATTAAAACTTATGCTCACAAAAAAACACATGTATGCAAATATGTATAGCAGCTTTATTCCCAATTGCCTAAAACCTAGAAACAACCCATATGAATGTCAACGGCGGAAACAAATAAACTACTGACACACACAAAAACATGAATGAATTTCTTTTTTTTTTTTTAATTTTATTTATTTTTGAGACAGAGAGAGACAGAGCATGAACAGGGGAGGGTCAGAGAGAGAGGGAGACACAGAATCTGAAGCAGGCTCCAGGCTCTAAGCTGTCAGCACAGAGCCCGACGCAGGCTCGAACTCACGGACCATGAGATCATGACCTGAGCCGAAGTCGGACGCCTAACCGACTGAGCCACCCAGGTGCCCCAAAACATGAATGAATTTCAATGGCATTATGCTGAGAGTAAAAGTCATTCTCAAAACATTACACATTCTATGATTCCATTTGTGTGACATTCTGGAAAATGTACAAGCATAGCTACAGAAAACAATGTTACCATGGGTGAAAACTGGAGCCACAGAACAATTACATAGGGACAGCACCAGGGAATGTTTTGGACTGATAGAACTATGTATAGTATCTTCATTGTCATAATACTTCTATGAGCCTGTACAGAACTTGTAACTCAGAGCTGTACACTGAGAAAAAAACTATAAATACAAACACACACACACGCACGCAACACCTTTATTATTGTGGTGGTTGCAAAAGCATATACACTTGTCAAAATTCAAAAAGAATTAAAATGGATTAACTTAATTGTATATAAATTAATTCTCAATAAAATTTATTTTTTAAATTAAGGGTGAAAAAATTGAACACACACTTCACAAAAAAAGATATACAAAAGCCAATCAACATATAAAATGTTTTAACGCCATTAGTCACCAGGAAAATGCAAATTAAAACCAAGTCCAAGGGCACCCGGGTGGCTTAGTCAGTTGAAGATCCAACTTTGCTTTCAGCTCAGGTCATGATCTCATAGTTGTGAGGTCAAGCCCTGCATTGGCTCCACACTGCATGTGGAACCTGCTTAATATTCTCTCTTTCCCTCTCCCTCTGCTCCTCCCTGGTGTGTGCACATGCACACACTTGCTTTCTCTGTATATAAAAAAAAGGAAAAAAAAGTCCAAAAGTCTATCAACAGAATTAAATAAACTGTATTATGGCCACATCATGGAGTATGATTTAGCAATAAAAAGTAACAAACCACTGATCGATGCAAAACAGGGATGAAATGCAACATTTTGCTGAGCAAAAGAAAGCACAAAAGAGTATATGTTGTATGAACAGGCAAAACTATCCTACAGAAACAGAATTCAGAAAAGTGGTTGCTAGTAGTGGGCTAGGGACTGGGAGAGAGGAAAAGATACAATGGAAAGGGGCACAAACAACTCTCAAGGTTCATGACTGCTCTATTCCTCTGGAAACACTGCAACAGTGAACATCATTTCTCACACTGTAGGGAACTATTTTTGAGCAGGATTGGTTACATATGTCACATTAGTCAAACTAATTATATACCTAAGACCTGTGTAACCTATTTCATATCATTTTATCTCAATAAAAATCACAAACATGTAAATAAAGGAGTTAAAATTCTACTAAAGACTATGTTATCTCTTTGTTGTACATTGAAACCCTCTAAAAATAATTTTAAAAAGGGTGTGTGAGAGAAACAATAAAGCAAAATACTGGTACAGCCTCAAACTCTACAAACTATGAAGCATACTTAGCAAACGTTGTGAAATCTAAAGTAACAAGACAGCATGGCAATGCTGACACATGAGCCACTTCAAATCTCAAACAGAATACAGATTTCCAAAAAGTAACACTAACTTAAGGAAGACATCCAACTAGGGTGGGAAACTAGTCATGGGAAAAGAAAGTATGTCTCTGAAAGATCTTGTTTCACTCAGTGAGTTAGAAGGAACTAAATAAATAAATGGTTAGTTTCTCAGGAAAAGGAGACTGCTGAAATAAACAGTTAAGGAAAAAGAGAAGGCAGAAGACTATAACACAAACACTTAATATCCAAAGAGCTCTCAGGTGATCCACATCTACCTCTTGAAAGCCAAAAACTAAGGAAGACATGTATGACTGAAGGGTAAAGGAAAAAAAGCATTTAATAAGATACTGCTTAAGAAAACAAACCCAACAAAAAGCCTACGTCTACTACCAAGGGGCAGTGTGTGTGTGTGTGTGTGTGTGTGTGTGTGTGTGTGTGTGTGTGTGTGTGTGTGTGTGTGTGTGTGTGTGTGTGTATGTATACTTAAAATTATATATAGTATATATAACATTTATTCCACAATAATAAATTCAATGTCCTAACAAAATACATACATGCAAAGTGATTAAATTTTCTTTAAAATTATTTTTTTCTTCCTATTAAATTGGCAACAATTTTACTGTGTGATAATATCCAGTGCCAGTAAGTTTCTAGCAAAATGGGAGCTTTCATTGGTGGCAATATAAATTAGTGCACAGTTTCTGTAAGACAATTTTGCAATGTTTATTAAAATTTAATATACAAATTCCCTTCAACCCAGTAATCCCACTCAAAAATAGTTTTCTACATATGAAAAATGATATTCAAAAAAAAATGATGTTTGCTGCAGCAATGTTTCTATTAGCAAAACTCTGGAAACAATCTAATACCAGTGCACTAAGTAAATTATATATGGTGACAGATGGTTAACTATGCTTGTGGTGAGCACAGCAAAACATAAAGAGAAGCTGAATCACTATGCTGTACACTTGAAACTAATGTAATATTGTGTGACAACTATATTCAAAAAAAATTTTTAATTATAGCATTTTTATATTTTTAGAGTACTACAAAGCCAAAAAAAAAAAGGAAGTATATCTAAATGTGTTAAAATAGAAAAAAAAATTTAAGAAATATTAAATGCAAACAAAGCACAGAACAGTGTAGATTTCATGATCCCTGTTCTGTAACAATCAAAAAAGAATATAAATTATTATTTTTATGGGCATATGTATTTTTTTTTCTTGAAAGGAACGAAAAAAAGCTATTAATAGTGGTTGCCTTTAGGAAAAAGGAACAGAGAAAGATTCTTTAGTCTTTTCACCTGTACCTTTATATACACCCCAAATTTTCTAACCTTACACAATTTCTTTTCTGTCAACAGAAGTCATCTTGACTCATTTATCATTTTTTTATACAATATCAAAAAAGAGAAACAAATGTATTATTTGATGATGTGAACTGAATTGTGCTCCCCATACCCATTCTATATGTTGAAGTCCTAACTGTCAAGACAACTGTTTGTGGAGATGGGCTCTTTACAAAGGTAATTAAGTTTAAATGAGGTCATAAGGGTAGGGACTTACTTAACCCAGGGATTAGTTTGCTTTTAAGAAGAGAAGCACCAGGATGTAGGTACGCAGAAAAAAAGGTCATAGGCAGACACAGCAATCAGATGGCCATCTCTAAGCCAAGGAGAAAGGCAATAGAGAAATCAACCCTACCAGCACCTTGATCTTGGACTTCAGCCTCTAGAACTATTGGGAAATAAATTTCTGTTGAGCCACCCACACCATGGTATTTTGCTACATGAGCCCTAGGAAATGAACACAGGCTCAAATGGATAAACTGGAAAATCTGAGAAAAATTCTATTTTTAAAAAGTGACCAGGCAACAAAAAAATATATATATACTTAAAATGTGCCATCTTAAGAGTTATTCACAAAAGCTCCATAAAAATGCTTAATAGTGATAAAATTAAAGTTCAAATTTATAATCAGAATATCTTCTAAAGTACAGTTGTGTCACATTTTAAAATATACCCTCTATAATTTACAAAACAAGAGCAAAAGAGCAAATGATTCTAATAAGCTTAATATTCTTGTAAATTTAAAATACATTGTACAATAATGAGATTTAAATTTCAAGAAAACACTCATGCAAAATAAGGTATACTTAGATTTAAACTAAAGGAGACCCTAACTTCATCACTTCAACAAATACCAGAAATACACTAATTAAAAACTTGGGATTAAATAACACAAAAAACCCAAACAAGGACATATAAAAAAATGAAAACTCAATTTTATTAAAATATTTTAAACATCACCAGACACCTGGGTGGCTCAGTCAGTTAAGCATCTGACTTCAGCTCAGGTCAGGATCTCACAGTTTGTGAGTTCAAGCCCCATGTGGGGCTCTGTGCTAACAGCTCAGAGCCTGGAGCCTGCTTCAGACTCTGTATTTTCCTTTCTCTCTGCCCTTCCCTGCTAGCATTCTGTCTCTCTTTCTCAAAAATAAATAAACACTGGGGCACCTGGGTGGCTCAGTCGGTTAAGTGTCCGACTTCAGCTCAGGTCATGATCTAATGGTTCGTGGGTTTGAGCCCCGCATCAGGCTCTGTGCTGACAGCTCAAAGCCTGGAGCCACTTTGGATTCTGTGTCTCTCTCTTTCTCTTCCCCTCCCCCACTCACACTCTTGTCTCTCTAATATAATTAAGCATTTAAAAAATTAAAAAATAAACATTAAAAAATGTTTTAATATTTTCAACACACTAAATAATATTATGTACGTTAAAAAAAATAGTTTTTATTTACCCCCTGCAAAGGGAGATCCCAGCGTTCTGAGCTTCTGAGTTTGGACAGTGATGACTGAACACGAACATCCTCTGATTTTGCATTTAACATCTTTGTTATCTGAAAGCAGAATGAGAAAATAATTGATCTAACTGAAATATAAATAAGAACTGAATCAGCTAACAGAATCATTATATTACCTGCGTTAATATTTTACTATTAGTTTTTCAGTTTTTTTAAATAAACTCAACACCTAATGTGAGGCTTTAACTCACGACCCTGAGATCAAGACTTGCATCGTGTACTAAGCCAACCACATACCCCATTTTGCTATTAGTTTTAAGTAGTTTTAAATTCCGTGGTTAATTTATAGGCAGTTTAATATAATTTTATTCTAAAAACCTCTCATTCAGTATTAAGGTAGATAAATAAAGTATCACAATAGCTTCCTAACTATAGTTAGGCTTTGCCTAGTATGAGCAAGCCATACTATATTCTCTTACCTACAGTCTCTATCCCTTCTAATCTTTCAAATACTATCCCTGGAGTTCTTTAGTACACAAATCTAAATATGGCTACAATACTTAACATACAACAACCACACCTACTACATACAGATAAAACTCTTAACAAGCTGGGCTCTTTAACATCACCCACACATCACAAACTCTACATCCCACCACACTGTTTACTCAACCTCCTTCAAACACATCATATTATTTCATATCTCTAGACCTTTGTATGTACTGCTCCCTTTGTATGTATGTATGAAGAATGCCCTCCCCTCTACTTGTCCCTTATAAAACACTTCAGATTCTGCTCAAAATTTGTCTCCTATCCACACAACTGTCACTCCCAAACCAAGGTATTCCTTTCTCTGGGTGTTAGTAGTTGGTTCATTTTTATTACACTATTTATATTACATGTATCATACTATATTATAAATATTTGTCTATATGTCCATCTTCTTCTCCAGGCTATGGAGGTCCTAAAGCAGAGGACCCTAACTTAGTCACCTTTAGATCTCTGAAGTGTATGACTCATGTATGCTGTATAAACAAATGAATGTATGGATTACAACCACAAGTTTGAAATCATTTGTTTAGAATTTAAATACCTTAAATTTCACATTAAGAGAAAGTTATAAATGATAGTTAAGCATCAAATTCAGCCTACAAAATATAACATAAGTACTATATCAACTACATCCATTAGCAATCCATAAAATGATTTCACTGAGAGTAAAGTGTAAGTCATGAGAACACAGTAAATTTGAACAAAGTTTATCGCAACCCTTATTTCACAGCAATCTGAGTTGATCCTTCAAGGCACTAATAACTTCTTAATTACTTATACCTAATCTGTATAAAAAGGTACCTATTTTTAAGTTTTCATCTGCAAAAGACAATATTATCTCTAAGTCATTTCCTTCATATTCTTAATTAGGGAACAACAATTGCTTCCTCAAAGGGTAACGATAAGGTCTTCAGGCTGTTCACACCCATGGATTCGCTGTGAGCAGGTTATTTAGCCTATATTGGATAATGTGGCATATTATATTTTTCCAAAAATGGCCACACCAATATTCCACATTCCACATGCTCTTCTTACAATGTGACAATGACAGTCCTCCAACATCAGGTGCAGTTTACGTTCCTTCCCCTTGAATCTGGGCAGACCTGTGACTTCCAAGGCTAGATCATTAAAAGTAATACTTATATTGCTTCAGCCTGGCTTTTGCATGCTTCTATGTTCTCTCTTCCTTCTTCTCTTTTTTCCCCCCCTTTCCCTCAATACACATTCCTCAGGAGACCTGAGCCAATAGAAAAAAATCTTGGACACCCTTAAGCCACTATACTGGAAACATCGAAAAAGAAATAAATCTAGGGGCGCCTGGGTGGCTCGGTCGGTTACGCATCCAACTTCACGTCAGGTCATGATCTCACAGTCCGTGAGTTCGAGCCCCGCATCGGGCTCTGGGCTGATGGCTCAGAGCCTGGAGCCTGCTTCCGATTCTGTGTCTCCCTCTCTCTCTGCCCCTCCCCCGTTCATGCTCTGTCTCTCTCTGTCTCAAAAATAAATAAATGTTAAAAAAAAAAAATTTTTTTTTAAATAAAAAAAAAAGAAATAAATCTACACCACGATACTGAGTTTTCTCAGCACAGGAATCAAGATAAGTGAGTGAGCAAGCCTTCAAAGTGATCAAAGGCCCTGACCTCCAAGCCAACCTAGCTAACTCGCAAGTGAAAAAAAGAAAAGTTATCTCCAATTGAACCATGCCCAGACTGCAGATTCCTGAATAAAATAAGTTCAAACCACTAAGTTTGGGGTAAGTAGTTACATGGCCCTTATAATAACCTAAAAAGTTGCCCAGTTCAGGGAAACAATCAGCAGAACTAGAAGGCAACCTATGGAATGGGAGAAGATATTTCTGAAATACTTATTTGATAAAGGGTTAGTATCCAAAATCTATAAAGAACTTATCAAACTCAACACCCCAAAAACAAATAATCCAGTGAACTATTGCGAAGAAGACATAAACAGGCACTATTCCCAAGGAGACATCCAGATGGCTAACATGAAAAGATGCTCAACATCACTCATCAGGGAAATCCAAATCAAAACCACAATGAGATACTACCTCACACAGGTCAAAATGGCTAAAATTAACAATTCAAGAAACAACATATGTTGGCAAGGATGTAGCAAAAAGGGAATCCTCTTACACTGTTGGTGGGAATGCAAACTGGTATAGCCACTCTGGAAAACAGTATGGAGGTTCCTCAAAAAATTAAAAATAGAACTACCCTATGAACCAGCAACTGCTCTACTGGGTATTTATCCAAGGGATACAGGTATGCTATTTCAAAGGGACACGTGCACCCCATGTTTATAGCAGCACTATCAACAATAGCCAAAGTATGGAAAGAGCCCAAATGTCCATCGACTGATAAGCGGATGAAGAAGATGTGGGGTATATACAAAATGGAATAATACTTGGCAATCAAAAAGAATGAAATCTTGCCATTTGCAACAATGGGGATGCAGCTGGAGTGTATTACACTAAGCAAAATAAGTCAATCAGAGAAAGACAAATATTATACAATTTTACTTATCTGTGGAATTTAAGAAAAAACAGATGAGCATAGAGGAAAGGAAGTAAAAATAAGTTAAAAATAGGGAGGCAAACCATAAGAGACTTTTTTTTTTCATAAGAGACTTAAATAGTGAGAGCAAAATGAGGGTTGCTGGAGGGAAAAGGGGAAGGAAATGGGCTAAATGGGTGATGGGCATTAAGAAGGGCACTTGTTGGGATGAGCACTGGGTGTTATATGTAGGTGACAAATCACTAAATTCTACTCCTGAAACCAATACTACACTATACGTTAACTACCTTGGATACTAAAAAAAAAAAAAAGAAAGAAAGAAAGAAAAAGTTACCCAGTTCAAACTTGTAGGACAGTAACTAAAATTTAGAAAAGTACTGCGTATTCTGTAAAATTAGTTTCTTATAAAATACTGCTGATGTCTTCTGTAGAATATTTTATATTCTTTTTCCACAGTAACTTGTTTTCAATCATTTTACCTATGAATGGCTTATACTCAGTATCAATGAATTATTCACCCTAATAAATATTTATGTATACTTCCATTAGGACAGACACAAAATATAATTTATCCTATATTCAAAAAGGGCAGTTCTTGGGGCACAAGGGTGGCTCAGTTGGTTAAGCATCTGACTTCCTGATTCCAGCTCAGGTCATTATCTTATGGTTTGTGAGACTGAGCCCGTGATGGGCTCTACACTGACACTGTGCAGCCCACTTAGGATTCTCCTCTCCCTCTCTCTCTGTCCTTTCCCTGCTCATTCTCTCTCTCTCTCTCTCTCTCTCTCTCTCTCTCTCTCTCTCTCAAAAATAAACAAACATTAAAAGAAAAAGGGCAGTTCTCTATTCCCTCCAAAGTATAGACACATGAAATATGGATATTTATTAAAACTCTATAAACTAGCATTAAAAGCTTTGAAAATAAAAGTATATATAAATATTTATGAAAAGGGATATAGACCACACATTATTTTAATATAGAAAAACTAGAAATAATAATAAAAGAACAATAATACAAAATTATGGCAAAATTAAACCAAGTAAGACACTATTCAGTTGTTATTAAATAACATGTTCCAGAAGATTAATGATATTAAGAAATTATTTTGGGGGAGCCTGACTGCCTCAGTCAGAAAAGCATGCAACTCCTGATCTCAGGGTCATGAGTTTGAGCCCCACATTGGGTGCAGAGATTACCAAAAAAAATAAACTTAAAAAAAAATTATTTCAAATAAAATAAGTATAAAAGAAAAACACAGATTCAGAATGATCTTTCTTTATAAGACAAAAAAAAAATCCATGAATAGAAATAAAATGTGAAAGGCTGTACATAACAATGTTTGACAGTGATTATCTCTAGTGAGATAAGAGATGAATTTTATTTTCATTTTTGTGTTTTCCTAGCTTCCAAATGTTTTGATAGGAATACAATGCAACTGTTAAAGGTAAGGGAAAAAATATTAATATTTAAAGCTCCAGAAAAGCCTCTGCTGTAGCTTCCTGATTAATAAATTATAGATTTAAATCTCTCACACTAATATTGTATACAAGCATAGGACAAGCAGGTTTCAGGTACAACTAACTACTGTCAGTTTTTTCCACGCTCACTTTTTTCTTAATGACTGATAAAAAAATAATGTAAGCCTTTTTGCAACAACCTGATCTATTCTTACACAAATTTTAATCATGGTCTCAGCTGTGTACAACCAATAAAGATTCTAAGCTACTCATGATTCTATAAAGCATATATTATAATTCCATTTACAAGAATCAGAAGGGACTTCTAACACTCTCAAGTATTTCAACAGGCTTCTAATAAAGATTTAAATTTAAACTTTTAAGGCAAAAATGGGTTCTAAATCTCCTTCCCTTCACATTACACTTAAATATATCAATAGAACTCTAATAACTTCCCCAAAACAAAGCTCAAGAACATTTATTTTACTTACTAATGTTCAAATGTAATACTAAACAAGCTCTTCAGCAGATCAAGTCATGTAGTCACCTTCAGGTTCATTCTATACCTGATTCATTATAGTATAGCCTTCAAAAAGAAAATGCTATCAAAAGCAGATAAACCAGGAGAAAAAAAAGATGCTGGAATCCACTGACAAGTTACACATTACTAACATAGGCTCATTAAATTGTTCAGGCTAAAATGATCTCTGCCATGTTCTTAATACAGAACTTCAGAATCTTAATCGCTTACTTATTCAGATACTACTTAAATATAAAGCTATTATTTAAAGAAAATTGGGGGTCTGTCCAAAGGTATGGCTATTACTTACCAAGGAAGAATAAAAGTCTTATTTTTCAGGGTGCTTGGATGGATCAGTTGATTAAGTGTCAGACTCTTGATCTCTGCTCAGGTCATGATCTCATGGTTCATGAGATTCAGCCCTCTGAAGTGCAGAGCCTGCTTAGAATTCTCTCTCCCCCTCACTCTCTGTCTCCCCATCCCCACCCTCTCAAAATAAATAAATAAATAATTTTTTAAACTCTCATTTTTCAATATTCAAACTAGAATAGCAACTTCCTCATACGTAAATCCAAAAACTATGGATCTCCCCATTAGCAGAATTCAAGGTATTCACACTCTTACTTCACATATACCAAGATATCAGCTTTGGGGCACTTGGGTGGCTCAGTCAATTAAGATTAAGCATATGACTCTTGATCTCAGCTCAGGTCATGATCTCATGGTAAGTTCCAGCCCGCACTGAAAGGAGACTGCTTGGAATTCTCTCTCTGCCAATCTCTCTGCTCCTCCCTCCATGTGTTTTCTCTTTTTCTCTCTCTCTCTCCCTCCCTCTCTCTTTCTCTCTCAAAATAAATATATAAACTTGAAAAAAAAAGAAAAAACAAAACAGGGAGCGAGACGGTGAACAGCCTTGAATTAACCTACATTCAGCTATTAAAAGGCCAGTGGCACCTGGGTGGCTCAGTCAGTTAAGTGTCCGACTCTTGGCTTCACTCAGGTCATGTCTCACAGTTTGTGAGTTGGAGCCCCACATCAGTCAGTCTCTGCGCTATAAGCTTGGGATTCCCTCTCTCTCCACCCCTCCCCTGCTCATACTCTCTCTCTCTCTCTCAAAATAAATAAACTTAAAAAAATATATCCAAAAAAAAAAAAAAAAAAGGCCAGGAATAATTTAGGAAATAATGATGTTCCAGAGATTTAGCTACAAGGATAGCGACTACAGCACTGTTCATAATTTCTTTTTTTAATTAAAAACAATTCAAGGGGTGCCTGGCTAGCTCAGTTAGTAAAACATGTGACTCCTGATCTCAGCGTCATGAGTTTGAGCCCCATGTTGGGCGTAGTTTACTTAAAAAACAAACAAACAAACAAAACTCAAAAATACAATAGGATATTGATTAAATTAACTGTGACACACCCATATAACTGAATACAATGTAGCCATTAAAAATGTTTGCTACCGTTTTCCTGGCACTTATGCCTAGTATAGTGTCCAATACATGTTAAGTACTCAACAAATATCTACTGAGCCATACTTTAAATTTGATTTCAGAAAATGATTTTCATAATATATAGTTAAGCAGAAAAAGCAAATTATAAAACAGTATTCTGTGGTTTTCTATTTTTTAATATTTAAATATGTGTTTGTTATACATGGATATGCAAATAGAAAAACTAGGTGGGAATGCAAGCTGGTGCAGCCACTCTGGAAAACAGTATGAAGGTTCCTCAAAAAATTAAATATAGAGCTACCCTATGACCCAGCAATTGCACTACTAGGCATTTATCCAAGGGATACAGGTATGCTGTTTCGAAGGGACACGAAACTATGTAACTATGTACTAGGTAACTATTAGTTATATGCTAACTAATTTGGATGTAAATTTAAAAAAAATAAAACATAAAACAAGTTAAAATAAAAACAAAACAAACAAAAAAAAATAGGAAAACTAGGAAGATATACATCCAAACATTAATTTTGGTCCTGCCTGAGTGGTCTTTTTTCCTCAACTCACTTTTCTAATTTCTCTACAACAAACTGGTATTGCTTTAGAAAAAATTTTTTTAAGTTTATTTGTTTATTTTGAAAGAGAGAGCGAGCAATGGGAGCGGCAGAGACAGAGAATCCCAAGCAGGCTCTGCACTGTCAGCACAGAGCCCTCACAAACCATGCAGGGCTCAAACTCACAAACCATGAGACCATGACCTGAGCTGAAATCAATAGTCTGATGCTTAACTGACTGAGCCATCCAGGGGCCCCTTTAGAAATATTTTTCAAATACTTTAAAGTCAAAATGTATCAGTGTCTTATACCTATACCCATCACAGCCCTAATTCTTTCAGTAATTTATTTCCCTAGCTACCTTGAGAGAAAAAGCAGTAATGTAAACTACTAACAAGAATTTAATATGCTGGGGCACCTGCATGGTGCAGTTGGTTAAGTATCTGACTACAGCTCAGGTCATTATCTTGCCGTTGGTGGGTTCGAGCCCCATGTCGGACTCTGTGCTGACAGCTGAGTCTGGAGCCTGCTTCAGATTCTGTGTCTCCCTCTCTCTCTCTCTCTCTGCCCATCTTCTGCTTGCACTCTCTCCCTCTTGAAAATAAATAAATATAAAAAAATTTTTTTTAAGAATTTAATATACTGGGGCACCTGGGTGGCTCAGTCGGTTAAGCGCCGACTTCAGCTCAGGTCATTATCTCATCGTTCGTGAGTTCGAGCCCCGCATCAGGCTCTGTGCTGACAGCTCAGAGCCTGGAGCCTGCTTTGGATTCTGTGTCTCCCTCTCTCTCTACTCCTTCCCCACTCGTGCTCTTTCTCCATCTCTCAAAAATAAATAAACACTAAAAAAAATTTTTTTTTAAAAGTATCAGTACTGAGGGGCACCTGGGTTATTCAATCATTTAAGCATCTGACTCTTGACTTCAGCTCAGGTCATGATCTCACAGATTCAAGCGCACTAGGTTCTCTCTTCCTCCCTCTCTGCCCCTCTTCCCCCTCAAAATAAATAAACTTAAAAAACCACAACAACAAAAAAAGCAGCATGTCCAAAGGGCACAGAAGCCAAACTAAAAGATCTGTCAATACCAAAGCTAGAACATTTGAGCAACAAAACCAATAATGCTACAATAAATTATAACCCATAGGATAAAATACCTATGAATCCATATTGATAAAAATAAATAACTGAATAAATAAATAAGGAGGGAAGAGAGGCAGGTCTCCCTTACAGAAGAACTTCAATTAATAAATATGAAGGGAATGAGGGAAATAGAAAATCACCAATAGACTATTGTATACACAATCGCTGCAGGCAAGATCCACCACTAGGTGGCTAAACAGTGAGCGAAAGTTTAAGAAACAGTGTATTTGCAGTACAGATTCAAAGTAGCTCTCCCAAGATACCTATTACAAAGTGAAGGTGTAACCAGATAGAAGCCATCTTAAGCAGGCAGTCAGGACTGACATAACCAGTAATGGTTACACTGATAGGATACACTGAGAAGGGCACATCACATATTCTTTCCAAAACACCGTAACTTTAATCTAATTATAAGAAACCAGAGACAAACCCAAATTGAGAGATATTCAACAAAATACTGAGAAAATCACAGTACTCTTTTAAAATGTCATGACCATGAAGGAATAGAGACTGAAGAACTGTCACAGAATGAAGGAAATCAAGGAGACATGACACCTAAACGCAACGTGGGATCCTGGAACAGAAAAATGACATTAGTGTGAAAAACAAAAGAAAACAAAACAAAACTGGGGCACCTGGCTGGCTCAGTCGGTGGCGCATGCGACTCTTAATTTCAGGGTTTTGACTTCAAACCCCACATTGAGTGTAGAGATTACTTTAAAATAAGATTTTTTTTAATGTTTATTTATTATTGAGAGAGAGAGAGACAGAGTGCGAGTGGGGGAGGGGCAGAGAGAGATGGGGACACAGAATCCGAAGCAGGCTTCAGGCTCCGAGCTGTCAGCACAGAGCCTGATACAGGGCTTAAACTCGTGAACCATGAGATCATGACCTGAGCCAACATCGGATGCTTAACCGACTGAGACACCCAGGCCCCCCCAAAACAAAATCTTTAAAAAACCTTAAGAAATCCAAATGTCTGTAGCTTAAGGTATTGTACCAACATTAATTTCTTAACTGTGGTCATTGCACTGTGGTTATGTAAAATATTAACACTAGGGGAAGCTGAGTGAAGGGTAGATGCAAACGCTGTACTATTTCTGTAAATTTTCTGTAAATCTAAAGGTACTGGAAAATAAAAAGTTTAAAAAAATAGTGCAGTTCATCTAAAAATAAACAAACGTATTTACTCAATACTATGAACTTCTAATGGTGGACTTTCAGATTCAACTGCATGAAGCAACAGCCTAAAACAGAGCATTTCACTTCACTGGAGGTATTAAACACAGAAGCAGCAGTAGTCAATACAGAGGTATTTAAAACTGGGAATGGTAGCAATGTGAGAATTTCTTTTTATCCCCCTCATTTATGCCACTGAAGCCAAATCCAGAATTTTGAGTGAAGAAACCACACCCCACAAATATGAAGTAAGCCAAGGCAGAAGAGTACCTAAAGCCATACTTTCTGTTTGGTCTTGTGGTCTGTGTGCTCTTGATTCTCTCTCAAAGCCCTCTTTATGGTTTCTTCTCCCTCTTTGTTCCATGAAATGTACCAAATTGAAGTTCTCTCTATCAAATTAAAAGTCCTCTCTGCATAATTTGGAATGCTTCAGTAAAATGTGTCTAATAAATTATTACAATGTATATCAGGATACTACTGTGTTTAAGTCACAAAATGCTAGGGGCGCCTGGGTGGCTCTGTTAAGCATCAGACTTCGGCTGAGGCTGTGATCTCACAGGCTAGAGCGCTCCATCAGGCTTTGCACTGACAGTGCAGAGCCTGCTTGGAATTCTCGGTCTCTCCCTCTCTCTCTCCAGCCCTCCCCCACTTGCATTCTCTCCCTCTCCCTCTCTCTCTCTCTCTCTCTCTCTCTCTCTCAGAATAAACTTAAATAAATAAAATATCACAAAATTCTAGAGGAAAAAAGATCATTTTTCTAAAAACAAATTATATTTTTTGAAACACTTTCTACATAGGTAGAAACTTCATTTTGCTTCTTTTGCTACTCTTGGCTTACATAAAAGAACTAAATTTTTTTAAAAGTTTCACAGGAAATATTTTAAATAGTAATTTTCAGCACATGACTTGAGCACAACTTTTGTATATCTACAGTATTAAAATGAATGAATGATAACTAATATATTCAGTTATCAAAGAAATGCTGGGTTATGTTTTATATAAAATCTAAAATAAGGTCTGGAAACTGTACTGATACATCTCACAATGATTTAAGTAAGTCACATCCCAGAAATTTTCTTGGTTAACCCTTGAAATAATTAGGATATACCATTCCCTATAAAACACTGATTAAGTTTTTATAATATTTTCTTTAAATTTTTGTTTAAAAAATAAATAGCAAAATACTTTCAATATTAGTAACTCTGAAGATAATGAACAGATTAAAAGCAAAACTAATGCATACCTTATGTAACTCAGAAGATGAAGACTTTTTCCTTTTTCCTTCTGTGACAATTTCTACAAAGACATGGTAAAAATTATCATTTAATATCTAAATGAAATACACAATGTAATAAAATAAATCCTCTCACAGCTATCCTTTGATTTAAATTAACCTGTTAGAATTTGAATTTACATTGATACATTTTACAGAATCTAATGGACTAAACATAAAGGTCAAAAAATAATCTGAAGAGCAGCAAGTTCTCACAAAATGTCTTCATTAAATAATATATATGATGACAATAGAAAAAAGAAGAAAACTTGGCTCTAAGAACTAAATAAAATATTACCCAGCAAAAGTCCAATAGGTGTTCAACAAATGTTGGTTGAACCATATGACCAGATAGATTTTTGTAATTGGGAAGCGGGGGAATGAAGCAAAAGGTGAGAGGTACATTGGGAATATTCTACAAAAACATTTTCAGGGGCATCTGGGTGGTTCTGTCAGTTAAGTTCCGACTCTTGATTTTGACACAGTTCTTGAGATTGAGCCCCGCATCAGGCTCTACACAGTGTGGAGGCTGCGTGGGATTCTCTCTCAAAATAAACTTAAAAAAAAAATCTGCAAATGTGTTATTAGCTCCCTCTCCCTTTATAAAAGATATGTTTTTTGCCCCAAATTCTTGCTCTTAGACTTGTTAGCACTTCTGAAGAAAGTCACATAATAGTAACTGCAAATACTACTTACAACTATTACTACTACTAACTACAAAACTCACACTTGTTTTTTTTTTTCTTTTAATGTTTATTCATTTTTGAGAGAGAGACACACAGTGTGAACAGGGGAGGGGCAGAGAGAGAGGGAGACAGAAGTTGAAGCAGGCTCCAGGCTCTAAGCTAGGTGCACAGAGCCCCACATAGGGCTTGAACCCATGGCCTGCAAGATCATGACCTGAGCCCAAGTCAGCCACTTAACCTACTGAGCCACCCAGGTGCCCCAAAATTCACAATTGTTTTAACAAAGACTTTCAAAGTTAGTTAACAGTTCTTTTATTCATCCCTGACTACTTATTCCATTTTGAGCTCCTATTACCACTTGAAAGTCCTTTTTGTTTTTTCAAAAGATGATCTTTCTTTGCGTCACTTAGAAGCCATGACTATAATATCATTAACTTCTCAAAATTTATTTGTATCTTTAACCATCTTCCCTCCTTTCTGCCCATCTCAAGAAACTCTTGATTCCAATCTCCCCCATTTCTTTTGAAACCTCACCCCATCAATTATCTCCTACTTAATATCTTTCTCTTTCCACTGACCCCTTTCCAGCTCCATACCAATCTGATTTAAGTGTCTTAGAGTCTTAAGGAAAAAAAATTCCTTTCTACCTAATGTCCTACTCCAACTTGTTCAGAAATCTTTTTTTCTTTTTCTTTCTTTCTTTTTTTTTTTTACATTTTGTTTTCCTTGTTTCATTCAGCCTCTTGAAATCTGGCTTCCGTCCTACTAAAATCAGTGGTAAAAGTAACCTCCTAATTGCCAAATTCAGCACTCTCACACTATTTTAACTCTGTAATTTACATTGCTTTTCACTCTCCTTGTTTCCTAATTTGCCCATCTGCCCACCAATGTCTCTTCCTCTTTACATTGAAATTAAATGTATGTGATTCAAGATGTTTTTCTCTCTGTACGGTCTGTGGGTAATTCCATTCATGCCAATGGCTTCAGCTAACATCTATGCACATAATGTAGTTTTATCATGATTAATTGCAGATTCTGATTTTGACCTTCAAGTATCGTTCATTACACCTATAATGCAAAATATGCAGACAGCACCAGGGGCTACTAAAAAAATAAAGGCATATCATCATGGGACACTAGATCCTCAAGATAAAACGGGGGCGGGGGGGGGGGGCCGGGAGGAGAGAAGAGTTTCACTTGTTTGAATAACAGTGAATGCTCAGCTACTCTTTTGCAGAGGCTCAGTGTACTATAGCATAACAAAGGCTCTAAAAATTCTGCAATAAATTAATTTTTCTTGTAACTACAGCTCTCATACTTATTTGTCCACAGAAACTTCTTTTTTCCAAGTGAGACTCACCCATGCCCTGTGACAGCAAAAGAAGTTAAAATTATATATTTTGTAATCTGACCAGACTTTGAATCCTGGCTCTGCTTCTTACTTGCTATTGCTAACAGTTGCTTACCCTCTCTAAATCCAGTTGTCTCATCTGTGTATCAGAAATAATAACCACTTCACAGGGCTTTTGAAAGAATTAAAGTCCCTAAAATTCTTAGTACACTGCTTAGTACCAAAGTACTCAACGTATGTACCCTTAACTTAAATGAAAGTGAACACAGATTCCTTGCATGTTGCCTGAAGCAATCCATTGAAAACCTAAAATTCACTTGGACTTTCCTGTTTGAAATCAAAGATTCATTTGAAAATTGTTATCTATGACTCTAATTTATGTTATACTTTCGTTATTAAACCTTTCTAATGGTCATTCTCCCTTGAATGACCTGTGCATTATTTAATTATTATTTTACTCAGTTGTTAGTGGACCTGTCTCTGGCATCAGTAAATTTTTTATCTGTGTCCCATTTAATTTACTGCTTTTGACATTCTGTGAACTTGAAAATAAGATATTCATGCTCATTGGGGTTACAAATAATTTTAAAATATAGATACAACGTACTCTGAAGAAAAGCTAGAGAAGCTTCTCACAAGTAAACTTTAGCATACAGACTTTGTAATTTCTCGTCTCACTGCTCAAAGGTGCTTTGTGCTTAATTCCTGATTCATGGACACATTACAGAAAAGTTAATCAGAGCTTTTGTGATTCTTCTACTTATAAAATTTTTCTTTTAATTTTAAAATATCAATTCATTTAAAAACAATAAACTCATTGCATGCTAACATCGCTCAAGTATTATATGAAAAATAATTGTTTTAATGCTGAGAAGAATGGCAGTATTTTACTTATTTGCAAATCTCTTTCATGTCTAGCTTAATAAAAGACAACTGTTTCCCCCCCATCTGTTTCTGCATTCAATTTGTTGTGATACATGTCATGTAGCCTCTGGAAAACTCTACTGTACACATGTGGGAGAATAAGAGGAAAAGGTAAACAATGTCTTAGAATTGTTACAAAAACAATTTTGACCTCACAGACCCAGAAGGGTCTAAGGGAACCCAGAGGTCCCCAACACACCTTAAGAACCAGTGCCTAAAGTAGATTATAACCATGCTGGAAACCATCCCACTCTTAGAGTTATCAGTTACATGAATCCATAAATACTTGTTTTGTGTTTAACTTAAACCAATTGCAAGTGAGTGCTACTTGCAACTAAAAGATATATCAGGAATACACTATGTAACCCTTCACAGTTTCTTCTTTAGGTGTATGTTTTAGGGAAACCTAGTGCAGTCTCACAGAGGAAACTTTGAAACTTCATTTTTTTTTCCCTACTGCTATCTACATTCTACTTCTAACTAAATAGAATTCTTCCTATTTTATTATCAAATTCCTCTCTTTGGGTACTTGGAAATTCTGATGACCACAAATGTCACTTCCGGTCATGAGTTCAAGTTAGCAACCACTCCTAATGAAATGGCAAATATATGCATACAAATATCACACAGAATCCAGAATCCCTTCAAACCAACTGATTAGTTTTATTTCTGATAATCTGTGGAGAAAATTAAACATACTTTAGAATCATTCTTAAAAATTAATATTCGTCTCTTAAAACCAGATGAATACTGGAAAACAGCTAGGTAATATTAGATTTTAAAATGGGTTTTATACAATAGCAATTATTTTTCTTTTCTTTTTTTTTTTTTTAATTTTTTTTCAACGTTTTTTATTTTATTTTTGGGACAGAGAGAGACAGAGCATGAACGGGGGAGGGGCAGAGAGAGAGGGAGACACAGAATCAGAAACAGGCTCCAGGCTCCGAGCCATCAGCCCAGAGCCCGACGCGGGGCTCGAACTCCCGGACCGCGAGATCCTGACCTGGCTGAAGTCGGACGCTTAACCGACTGCGCCACCCAGGCGCCCCGAGCAATTATTTTTCAAAAAGGACAGCTCCAAAAATAAAATCACCAGGAAAAAAAAAAAAAAAAAAAAAAAGAAAACTTCTCCAGAGGTATAGGTAACATAAACATCACTATCTTTTATGAAATAACAGCTGTGTTTTCAAATTTTACCTCCCACAGCTACTTGCATCATGTTAACTGTAATAAATAAGTGTGACAAGTGAAAGGAGATGGGATTTGCTGAAGGACAGGGTTAATATCTTGCTGCTCCCCCTCAAAAGAAATGTATTAAGATGAAATGCACTTATTGAAAAAAGGCTGTGCATCTTAAACTGAAGAATAATAATCCCTAAAGCTCTGTTAGAAAGCATGCAATTGGCAGCAGATAAACAATGAGCATTTTCCTAATGTGTAAATTTTACATGAAGGTCTTAGAAGAGGAAAAAAAGTATATTAAAATAAACACTGATCTATTGCAGGCCGGTACTTTCATATATGCAATGCACGTACTTTCAGAGGCAAAGAATATCCCTAGAAAACACACACACACACACACACACAAACACACACACACACACACACACACACACACGGCTGCTTATGAAAAGGGAGTCAGGTTTTTAACTGCTTCAAGCAATGTCCCAGAAATCCTGTTCACTCCTCCTTTGCAAATAAGGCAGAAAAAGGTTTGAGACGCACTGCCATCAGAGACTCCTAATAAATTTGTAATTGCTAAGACTGTCTCTGCAAAAATAAACGGTACAGTAAGAAAGGAGACAATGAATTAACTGATTCATTGGGTGTTAGTTTGTGGACTGAACTGTAAGCTTATTAAAAATAGAGTCCTCCCCCTCTCCTCCTCTAGTGCATCCACAGGACTTAACACGAGGAAATGAGGTACTCTTAGCAGATGAGATCTTTGACAAAAACTTGTTGACTACGAGGAGCTCTAGCTCATGTCTTACAACTCCACTTTTGTGTTTCCAACATGTAGTACCCCGAGCTGAAGCCATAAAGCAATTTCAAAAACAAAAACACACGGCGAATAAAAACACAATGGAAGCACAACTTCAAATCCTTTGTTCGACTTTTTACTCACTTCTGGAAGAAGCAGCAGGAGGCTGGAAAAGAAAAAGGTTATTAAGAGGGCCTGTTCAAAAGACCGAAACGCGTCGCAGCGCTGATCTGAGCGATGAAGTGTCAATTAACAAGCCCCGCCTCTCCCCCTTTGCAGCCGCGGCTATACCTGCCCCGAGGTAAGGGGGTGAGAAGGAAGCTGAATCGAGAATCAAAGAAATAGAGATAAAGTGGGGTCAGGGGCTGGAAGTGAAACTGGTACACTGGTGGAATTAGAAGAAGGCGTGGCAGGGGAGCGGCAAGCCAACCGGGAAGATTCCTGGGCCGACGAGACTCACGCAAGGTGTTCGGGGGACGAGGGAAAACCTGAAGGGGTGTTGGGGTTAAGAGCGGCCAGGGCTTCGATGACAGCTAGGACTCGGTCTCCGACTGGCAGAGGCGGGGGCGCCCCGGGAGTCTTCCATTGTGCGCGCCCCTCCGCTCGTACCCTCCCCGCCCCTCCCCTCCCCTCCCCTCCCCGCGCGAACGGGAGCCCGAGCCCCCACGGGAGCTCGAGCCCGAGCCCTCTCTGGTCCGGGCCGCCGCACCCGTCGCCGCCTGTACCTCCCATTTGCCCAAGGTTGAAGAGAATATGCTCAGCCCTCCTCCGACCCGTTCTCACCGGATGAAGATCGACGTCGCCCGGCCTTCCCCTTGTCCATCTTCTCTTCCTCCTGCTGGAGTCGCAGTTGCTGTCGCTGTCACCTCAAGACCCCTCAGGCTGGGGAAGAGAGGGGGAGGGGAGGGGGGGAAAGGAAAGCCAGGAAAGTACGAACAGCGCTTGCGCAAGAGCCGTCGCCTGCCCTCAGACCGGAAATCAGCTGCCCCTCCCACCTCACCCGGAAATCACTTCCTGGGACTTGTTTTCTCTGCGGGTTGCCACCTCGAATGCCTATTTAGTGGTACTAATTCTTATTATCTCTGAACCTATCGGAAAGTGAGGTTGTGTGCGTGGTTTTAGCCCGAGATCGTCTGCGGCTTTGTTTACTTTCAAGGCTGGGGTAGACTGAAAATTGAAAAAGGGGAAACTTTAGGAATTCCTGTAGTTTAAGGACTCTCGCGAGGTGGCCCAGAAAAATGAAAATAAAAGGAATACTACACGGTCTCTCCTAGCTACTTGTCCTCAAGAGTGTCCTCAACCTCAGAAATAAAAAGACGGTAAAGCCACCTGTTAGCCTAGACATTGGCTTAGCATTTGGAGTGGAAATGTATTTGGTCAGCTGAGGAAAAATGTCATAGTAATAAAGAGCATCTCTTTTTAAAATTCACACTCATCATTTTTAAAGGTCCAGAAAAAAAGGTAAACTAGAACTCAGTTTTTTTAAAACATAAAACGCTGAAGTTATAGAAAGTGGATGGCTGTAAACTGGAATTCGTTCAACTATTATTAAAGTACTTAAGAGACTAGCCCAGTCCTCAATGAACTCAGACTATTTTTAGACTTATTTTTCTTTTTCAGTTCTTTCAAAGGGCTCATCAGTTTAGAAAATTGCCCTGTTTTATTGGCCACGATATACATATTAGTTTTTTAAATGTGTAAGATGTAATCAGAGTAAGTTAAACATAATTCAGCTCAAGCATGATTAGTCAGAGGCAAAACGATCTTAGAATGTTCCAAGCAGAAGGGGTCTTGGAGCTACTTGAGCTTAACATCCCATCCCCTTTCCCCATTTGACCAAGGCCAATAAAGGGACTTACCTAACTGGCCCTAGAGCCCAGTCTCCTGCTTCTTGAGTCAAGCGTCCTTAATTACTGTATGATGTGTGCTGAGGTACAGGTAAGCCTCCAGGTGTTAAAGCCTATTTGGGCTCTTGGGCCCGGGGGAGTGTTTTACAGGGCAGGAATAGTTGAAAAGCAGGAATATTTCAGAGCTTGATGAGATTGAAATTCACGACAAGGGTTTCATTTAGAGGCCCTAGTTTATTTCTGTTTAGCAAAGCAAAACACTGTTTAAAGAAAAAAAATAGCTGAATTTTAAGTTTCTTCATAAATCAACGTTTTTCATTGAATAATTTAACTCCGGAATCAAACCAGCTTAATTCATTTGCCAATATTGTAGGAAACAAATTAACTGCAAAAGATGGAAATAGAGCTGAGAGATGGGAACATAAAAAAGGAAAGTGTAAGTAGGCCTTACCGATTTCCACCCAAATTAGCAGCTTCCATAAAAGTAAGTGGTTTTAAAGTTTAGCAGTAAGACATTAGCTTATAAGAAATGAAATTATAAGAAGTTAATTATTCAGTTTGCAAATGTGTCACTTAGACTTCTTGAAACAAATATACCGTTCTGCTAATATACCGTGTAGCCAATTTGTCTCTTTGAATTGGAACTTGTTTCAAATAACGTTTGAAGATAAATGAACTTGAAGCTCAAGAATTTCAAATTTGCTTTTGGACCAGTATTTTTATTGTTAGAGCATTAATCTCTGTCTCATAGTTAACTGCATTGCAAACAACTAAAGGACTAAAAGTTCAGTTTCTACTTTTGAGAGAGTCACTTAACCTCATTTTGCCTTTCATAAAAATAAGTGATGCTCAGGTGAGAGGTTTCTTATGTTAAAAATAAGAAAGACCAAAAAAAAAAAAAAAGTGATTGTCTTAGTATGTTTGGGGATAATGTCATTTTGCTTATGTACATTTAACTCACACTGTATAGAACCTTTCAAATTAAAATTATTTGAGATTAGAAATTCGTCAGCCCAGTATTTTATAAGAGACGATGGACAGGTGTTATCTAATGGGTACGGCTCTTTATTGAGCATTAAAGGTGCATAAAAGTGATTACATTAAGTATTATATTTTTATTTTTGTTCTATGCATTGGGTTTGGTTTTAATAGTTTCAAGACAAAGAGACAGTATGAAATTGATCAACCCTTTATTTTACCCCTGGATTAACAATTTCTTTGAAGAGAGCTTAATAAAATCTGCAAAAGGCCCTTTCTCATCACAAGTGAATTAACTTTAAGTACAATATAAATGTAAAGAGGTTTAGATGGGCACTGTAGATATCTGGACTTCCTATTTTAAAAACTAAAAGAAACAATGTGGAATTTCTTACCATGGGCTCCAGGAAACCTACAGTTTGCAAAGATACATGGAGTTATGTTGCTATTCGCTCCATTTTCATTAGTAATTGACTTTTATCTTTAAAATACTGAGAATTCTTATGTGAAGCAAGTTTTTCTTCCACATATAAATGAAGTAATCTGTAATTCATGAAAAGATACATAAGATTGTTTAGTTTTAAAGGTATCTTTTTAAGTTAGTTTTAAAGATATCTTTTTTCTTTTTTAACAGTCACCAACTGTAACTGCCCTGCAGTGGAACGGCCTGTTTCCACAAGTTATGAAAACCTGCAGTAACTCTAGGTATTTGAGGAGTAGATGGATAATCTGTTGTCCAAAAAGCTATAGAAGGAATCTGTGCACAAATCTTTAACCTAAGATCCCTAAACTGTCATTTGGCCCTGGGCCAGCCAAGCCCAAGATATCTTGTACATATACTGCTAACTTCTTTGAAGTGTCCTATCTTAAAATGTTACATTTATTTAGCATTTCTTTGCCTTAATACATTTGTTTCTTAGGCACATCTGTTTCTTAGGCACACATAATGTATTAAGGCACATTTCTGTTGTTATTGAGGCACAGAAATGTGCCTTAATACATTAGTTTCAAGAGAAATTTTTCAATTTATATTATTGTTAGTAAAAACTGAGGCTTTAGGTAGTCTCATCTTCTTTAGCCTTTAACTTTTGGTACCCACTTGCCTCTGAATAATCCAAATCAAGAAACATGAAACGTAGGGTCTAGGACTGCACAAAGTCGGTAAATCCAAAAATCTAGTTTTCAGAATTATTTGGGAGCATCTTTTCTTAAACTACCTACTCCAGGTCCCACCTCAGACCTTTTAAATCAGAATCTCCTACAAGTGGGGCCTGATAATCTGTATGTTTAAAATTTATCCCAGGAAGACATATCAAGTATTTCTTTTTTTAAGTATAACACTGAACTATAATTTATAGCGCTGTATACTTAGGAGATAAAACCATAAAGAAATGCAAAGCACTGATTTCTATAAAAGTCCAGAGTGGTTACTTTAGGAGAGAGAGAGAAGCATTGGAAGGCCCTTTAGGGATGGCTGGCAACACTAACCATCAGTTGTTATGAGATGTTTCTCTTTATAATAGTTGACTAAACTTTTTTTTCTTTAACTTTTCCAGAAACTTCTGTCGCATACTCAAATTTGAGAAACCCAAGATTTGGTGACATCTAACTTTTTTTCTTTCTATTTCTAATATTCTATTTCTATTCTATTCTATTTTTCTATTTCTAATAGCCTATTTCTGTGTCTTTACCTCAGCTACATTAAATTCAGCCACTTTAGTCTTTCCTGGGGAGAGGTAGGTAGGGAGAAGGAATCCTAGGAGGAAGGGATTTAGTTTGCTTTTTTTGAACCTTTCACATATGTTATTTCATTAGCTTTATCATTTTCTAGTTTTTTTCTGTAATTTACTAAATAGAATTGTATACAAGCATAATTTTAGTAAAAAACTTCATTTTTGCATTCTGTGTTGAGAATAATCTGCTTTTGTATGAAAATAGTAGTTATTTTCTTAAGACATGTTTTCTAGGATTCTTTATTTTGGTTTTCTAAATAAATAAAATCATGGTCATTGTAATAAAAAGCATTTAGATATTCTTAAATTTTCTGAGTGAAGCATCCTTCACTCTGTGCTTCCTAATGGCATAGGATATACAAAAGACCTCCAAAGTATACCAAAGGACTATAATCACTGTAATAAGGTACTACTGAGTAACCAGGGTTTTAGATGCTAACTTCTCAGGTTGTAAAATTTTATTTTCATAAAAGCTTACTGTTCATCTGTGAAGAATGTAAAATATTGCTTAGTAAAGCCAATTGATGATCCTGGAGAGAAAAGGAGCTCCTTAAAATCAAGCTAATTAAAATTATGTGCATCTGTGATTCTATTGCCCCAACTACTCACTTGTCAAATTCCTAGCAAGTAGAATGGTTTGCTGGGGGCTGGGGCAATGGGGAAATGAGTAGTTATCCCTTAATGGTTACAAAGTTAGATTTTGGCAAGATGAAAAACGTTCTATGGATAGATAGCAGTAACGGTGGCACAACAATGTGAATCTATTTAATGTCACTGAACTGTACAACTAAAAATGGCTAAAATAGTAAATTTTAGTATATTATACTACAATTTTTAAAATAAATAATTAGAGGGGCGCCTGGGTGGCTCATTCAGTTGAGCGTCCAACTTCAGCTCAGGTCATGATCTCGCAGTTCATGAGTTCGAGCCCCTATTGGGCTCTGTGCTGACAGCTCAGAGCCTGGAGCCTGCTTTGGATTCTGTGTCTTCCTCTCTCTGCCCCTTTCCCACTCATGCTCTGTCTCTCTTTTTTTTCTCAAAAAATGAATAAACGTTAAAAAAAAATTTTTTTAATAAGTAATTAGAAACAATAGCCATCCCTAAAACAAAAAATAACAGCTGTGTCAATCACCTAATCCAGGTTACTAGAAGAACCTAATTTGAAATTCTCATTAATAATTATTACTTTTTAAATTTTTCTTATATTTATTTTTGAGAGAGAGTACGAAGGGGGAGGGGCAGAGAGAGAGAGAGAGAGAGAGAGAGAGACACGCAGAATCCAAAGTAGGCTCCAGGCTCCATGCTGTCAGCGCAGAGCCCAACAGGAGGCTCCAAACTCATGTAGCATAAGATCATGACCTGAGCCAAAATCAGACGCTTAATCAACTGAGCCACCCAGGCACCCCTAGTATTCTAATTAATGATTATATACTATTCTCCATTATTCCATTCAATGTAAAATGACTAGGCTACTTGATGTAAGACACTAAGTGTCTAACAAATACCTTCACTAAATTTTTGGAAGATGAATGAAATAAGTTAAATACTATGCATTTACAAGATCATTGGTAAAAAATGAATCTTCTCTCAGTCTCCTAGAGCTGCCTGAGTTACTTTGGGTATGTCATTTTACTTTGAAAATCCTTACTTCTCTATAAAAAACACATTAACAATGAATATCAATAACATGCTTTGCAGCTCTAATAATCTTATTCCTAAAACTAAGCTATCTTGTTCCAACCCAATCCTTAGAGAACTAAAAACAGTTTGATGATTTTTCTCCTTTATTTAAATGAACCATCTTGATTTGTAAAAGAAAAAAACATAAATGCATAGGATATTCTCTAAGAATGATTAATAAATTGACATTTATTAACTTTAAAATTATACAAGAAGCCTCTATAATTTTTAGAGAGCTTTGTGTGCATCTTTCTCCTGTATATGCAGCTAGAGGTCTTTTGCTCTTTACTAACTTATGCCCTTAGCAAAAATTGTAAATTTCTAACAATAATATTTAAGTGCTTAGTATGTACCGGGCATTATTCCAAGAACTAGAGATACAGTAGTGAACAAAACAAAGTCTTTGTCCCTGTTCTCATGGAACTTACATTCTAATGGGTTGGCGGGGGAAGGGGGTGCAGAAAATAAGCAAGTATGTGTCAGCTGGTAGGAAATAAGTGCTTTAAAAAAAGAGAGGTAGAGGGAGGAAAGAGAAGGGAAAGGAAGGAAAGAGAAGGGAAGGAGCTAAGCATAGATAGGAGAATGAGGAAGAATTAGAATTGCCCTTTCAGATAGAATGCTCACATCTCTGATCAGATAACAAGTGGACAGAAATGTGAAGGAAATGAAATATCTACAGGAAGAGTGTTCCAAGCTGTGGGCATAGTGAGGGGGAATGCCCTAAACAGGAGCTTGCTTCACAGTTGGAGGCAAAAAGGCCAAGTGTGGCTAGAGTGAAGTAAGCAAGAGCATAGTGGGAAATGACACCTGAGAAAGAGCTAAGAGCCAGATCATGCAGCTAGATGAGTAGGCATGTAAGGCAATGGCATTGAAGAGCTAAGGGCCATGTGGGACCTTGCAGGCAGTGATAAGGACCTAATCTTTTATTCTGAGAGGGGAAACCATTGAGAATTTTGAACAGGTGTGTGAGATCCAATTTAAAGGTTTTGAAAAGATCACTCTAGCTGCTATGTGGAAAACAGACTGCATGATGATAAGAGCTTATACAAAGAGATTATATAGGAGACTTGATAATGTTACTTGATAAAGTTATTGTTGAGTTGAACTAGGGTGATAGAGGTGGAAGGCTGATAAGTGATTAGATTACAGGTGTATTTCAAATAACAGAGCCTAGGGATGCCTGGGTGGCTCAGTCTGTTGAGCTGTTGAGCTTCACATGTGACTCTTGATTTTGGCTCAGGGCATGAGCTCACATTCCTGAGATGGAGCCTGCTTGGGATTCTCTCTCTCTCTCTCTCTCTCTCTCTCTCTCTCTCTCTCTCTCTCTCTCAGGATTCTCTCTCCCTCTCTCTCTCTCAATCTCTCTCTCTCTCTCTCTCTCTCTCTCTCTCTCTCAATCTCTCTCTCTCTCCCCCTCTCCCCTCCCCTGCACACACATGCACTCTCTCAAAAAATAAAAAATTAAAATACATTAAAAAAAAATAAGAGCCTAAAGATTTGCTGATTGATTGGATTGAGTGTAAAAGAGAGAAGGAACATTTAAAGCATGAGCAACTGAAAGAATAAAGTTGTCACATACTAAGATAGCAAAGAGTAGAGAGAGCAGATTGAAGAAGGTATTTTGGGCATGTTAAGCTTGAGATGGCTATTTGACATCTAAGTCAATATACCTAGTAGACAATTAGATATAAATTTAGGGGAGAGTTTCAGGTTGGAGGATATTAACCAGGCAAAATGTGCTAGAAATCATCTAGCTTTTCATTCTGGAAGATACTCTCTATCTTGCTCCTGTTCACCCCATCACCACCTATCCTTTATATATCTATGTGCCATTTTGTTTTTCCAGTTTGCAAACTCTCATTCTTCAGCCTTGAGAAGTGTCTCAAACAACTAAGTATACAAACACTGAACAAAAGTGGAAAAGATCATTAAATGTTGTGCTATGTGCTATTAGAAAATACTGATTAAGGGGCACCTGGGTGGCTCAGTCAGTTAGGTGTCAGACTTTGGCTCAGGTCATGATATCATGGTTAACGAGTTCAAGCCCCACATTGGGCTCTGTGCTGATAGCTCAAGGCCTGGAGACTGCTTCGGATTCTATGTGTCTCTCTGCTCCTCCCCACTTGCACTCTGTCTTTCTCTCAAGAATAAATAAACATTAAAAAAAAATTTTAAAAATACTGATTAAAAAAGAATGAAAATACTGATTTTGTTTATTTTACTTTCTGATTAAAAAAGAGTTAAATAGCTAACAAAATTCTTTGCTTAGTTCTTTGAGTTTTTTTTTTAAGAAGAAGAAATTGATGTGTTTTTTAAAAATTTTTTTAATGTTTTTATTTATTTTTGAGACACAGAGAGACAGAGCATGAGCAGGGGAGAGGCAGAGAGAGAGGGAGACACAGAGTCCGAAGCAGGTTTCAATCTCTGAGCTGTCAGCACAGAGCGTGATTCAGGGCTCGAACTCACTGACTGTGCGATCATGACCTGAGCCGAAGTCGGACACCCAACCGACTGAGCCACCCAGGTGCCCCAGTTCTTTGAGCTTTAAATATACTGTATCTCAGTAGAGGAAAAGGCAATTTTCAGACCAACATCTGAATAAACAGTATTTTTTAAATTTTATTTATTTAAGTAATCTCTACCCCTAACATGGGGCTCTACCTCATGACCCCAATATCAAGAGTCACATATTCTTCCTACTGAACCAGCCAGGCACCCCTAAACAGGGTATTTTAGATCTGAGAGACTATTGGTTTTCTGTGCAAACCTGGTCATCCATGCCAATTTATAAAATAGAACTTTCTTTTTAAAGAGCAATTTGGCAATGTCTGGTGAAGTGAAAGATGCTGATATAACCTAGAAATTCCACCTTCAAGTATATTGCCTAGGGAAATTTTTGATATGTGCACAAAAATATAGCTATAAAAATACCCATTTCAGTTTTGTATATAA
This sequence comes from Prionailurus viverrinus, assembly GCF_022837055.1. Lineage (NCBI taxonomy): Eukaryota > Metazoa > Chordata > Mammalia > Carnivora > Felidae > Prionailurus > Prionailurus viverrinus. The sequence continues at coordinate 110,513,966 of NC_062569.1, read as the reverse complement.
TAGTAGAAAATTAGAGCAATCTAAATGTTCTTCCACAGGAAAATGGTTAAACTATGGCATATTCAAGAAATGGAACACCAAAAACAAAATGAATGATGTAGAAATACATTTATTAATATGGATAAATATCACAATGTTAAGTGAATAAGGAAGGCTGGAAAGAGATATATACGGTTTTTTATTTCACATTTCTCAAAAATGAATATCATCCTGTCTAATTTCACAGAACCTTCCATGCGTGAGACACTATGTAGTATGGTTTTTGCCTACATTAGTTAATTTCACACAACAGCCTTGTGAAATATTGTTATCCCTGTTTTGCATTTATTCTCTCAAAAAATATTTATATAATATGTGCCAGAGGGCATTCTAAACACTGAAGCTATAGTAGTTAAATAAAATTCCTGTTCTCCTATAGCTTTCATTCTAGTGAGGGAAGACGTAAAGTTGAAAAATATACAAGCAATTATGTATTAAGTGGTAATGTAGACTATGAAGAAAAATAAAGCAGAGTAGCAAGATAGAGAGTAATAAGGATCACTATTAAATAGCATAAAGTAAAACTCAGAAGATGAAGAAACGCATAGAAGGTAAGAACCTGCTGAAAGTCACTCGAACTGAAAATTTGGAGCTAGGGTTTAAACCTAAATCAATCTAATTCGACAGACTTCTCTCTATATATATATATTTATTTATTTAAATTCTAGTTAACATATACTGTAATATTGGTTTCAGGAATAGAATTTAGAGATTCATCACTTACATACAATACCCAGTACTCATTACAGCAAGTGCCTCCATAATACCCATCACCCATTTTGCCCATTCCCCACCCACCTTCCCTCCAAGAGGTTTCTCCTTTTAATTTTTTTTTAATGTTTTATTTATTCTTGAGAGAGAGCAACAGAGCACCAGCAGGGGAAGAGCAGAGCAAGAGAGGGACACAAAATCTGAACCAGGCTCCAGGCTCTGAGCTGTCAGCACAGAGCCCGACACAGGGCTTGAACTCACAACCCATGAAGATCATGACCTGAGCCGAATTTGGATGCCCAGCCCAACAGGCTGAGCCACCCAGGCACCCCAAGGCTTCTCCTTTTAAAGGATAATTAGGTCTATCTGTCATTTACACTTTGGAAAGACATTAATTACATAATGGCCTCTGAGATCAGCAACACTAGAAGAAACAGTTTGTTTTTTTTTAACGTTTTATTCATTATTGAGAGAGACACACACACACAGAGCATGAGCAGGGGAGGGGAAGACACAGAATCCGAAGCAGGCTCCAGGCTCCAAGCTGTCAGCACAGAGCCCGATGCGGGCCTTGAACTCACAAACCGCGATATCATGACCTGAGCCGAAGTTGGTCGCTCAACTAACTGAGTCACCCAGGCACCCCAGAAAACAGTTTTTTAATGGAACAGGAGGGAATAGAGAACAGTCTAGATACGTTGGGTGGTTTGGACAACCAAACACCTTCATAACATAGCCGTTACATATGGGAATCAGAATAAGTTTCAGAAAGTGAGAAAATAGTTAAGAAAATAAAGTAAGCAAGCACCATCTTAATTTTGCCATAAGCCTTGATAGTTTCATGAGTGTAATTAAAAATCATTTTCACTGCTACTTATTGGAAGTGAGTCATGGATTACCACTGTCAATGTTAAGAAATTAAGCAGAGAACATATTCATGTATTAGTTAAGAACATGAATTTTAGAGTCCGACAACCTCAGTACCCAATCGTGTATTTAATAATAATTTAATGAATAATCTTCAGGGCAAGCCACTTAACCTTTCAAAGTCTTTTCCTTTTAGGCTTTGTCCACAATAACTGTCTAAATTAACTTTTTAGTCAGCCACTTTTTTCTTCTCAGACATCTGAAATACCATATCTTCATTGTAAGATAAATTGATCATAACCTGTACTGCTTGGTTCGCATTTCACCCCCACTGCCATCCCCTGCCATTTATTTAACAGCAAAAATTATTGAATGCTGACTGTGGAAATAAAGCCAAACCAAATGAGAAAAGCAAAACCTATTTATTCTGTGCTAGCTATATCAATGTAGTCAACCACATCACTTGCATTTTGGCAGAGACTCAAAGGAAGGCAGAAAACTGGGAAAGCTGTATAGTGGAAAATAAGAAAGGCTGTTGGTATGTCCTGATTGGAGGCTGTTGGCCTGGGGAAGCTGCAGGTGGGCTAACTAAAAGCAGAATATCCTGTGTGATTGGTTAGGGATGCATATTTGGCTTTTTCTCATGGGTCCTAATTTGGAAGCAGGGATAAAAATTAGGAAAGCTCTCAGTTATTAGTCAAGTCCTGGCCATTTGTGGCCAGTTGTAACAGAGGTTATTGTTTAGCTTGCTGGATTGTCACTAGAGGTAGTAGTCTGACTTCATACAAATCTGACTTATAGCAGGCTGGCTTCCTGGGCTATTTATTGTAGATAAGGGGTTGGCTTCCTGGGCAAGTTGCTATGGATTGTGGGTCAGTTCTGTCATTATGTATGGTCTGGCCATTTTCCCATACTTAATTATCCCTTACTACTTTGCATCATTCACAATTATTTTGAGTTAAAGTCCTTAACTCAGATTAAGTCCTTAACTCAGTCCTTAATTTAGATTAAAAGGGTAATGTATTAGTGAAGTACTTAATTTTAGAATGATTTCCCACAGGAATAATTTAACAAGCGGTATTTTTAGTTTTTTCTACCACTGACAGATTATTGCTTTTTTATTTTCAGTGGTTACCAGTTACTCGGGAGCTGAGCTTCCAAAAATTTATTGAACAATCTGACTTACTAGAAGAACTTAAATATGACTTCAATGAAAAAGCTGAATTGAGACACACTGAGACACAAAGGCCTTTTGTTTTTAACTATTATAAAAATGTCTTTGAGAGGAACAGCAAGCGCTACCAGGCCCTTGGCTATTTGCTTGAACAATATATTTATGAGCTTTTGGAGAAAGTATGCAAATTACAAAAAGTATATATCCCACCAGAGGCTGATAAAGAACCAAGAAGCTTCTTTTTCATGAGTGAGAGAGCATTAACAAGTCATCGTTCTGTTCTTCTTGTTCTTCTTCAAGACCAAGGAGTCTTTAGAGCTGGTCAGTGGAGTCAGCAGGCAATAATACATCATGGTCTCCAACATGGAAGTCAGATACCATGTATTCAAATGGCATTGCAGGCACATTATGATGTAATTGTGCTAAACCCCAATGACAATTTCATCGACCTAAACATGGAAGAAGAGCAGAAAGGCCTTTTAACCCAAACTAAGGGGTCATCTTCCCTAAAAATGGTTCCAGCAGAGAACTTTTTATCTGTCCAGCAACCTCTCCAGTGCACCCCTAAAAGATGCAGCAACACTCCTGAAGAACACATGGCTTACATTTGGGATTACTTCATTTCAAAGACTGAAGGCAAGGATGTTGCCTTCATTGTACATGGTTACGGAGGCTTGGTTTTTATGGACTTACTTGTTCGTAAAAAGTGGGAAGTGATGAACAAAGTATATGCTGTTGCCTTTATTGACTCTGAACATCATGTAGGACACCAGCTGGGAAGTGATGTTCAGTTATTGGCCTGGATAAAGCACCACTGCCGTGAATGGGTGACAAGCCCTAAGCCTTTGGATAAACCTGCAGCTACTGTTTTAAAACAGGAGTTTCCTATGGTTTCTGCTGGTACAGAAAAACACAACTTAGCCCCTTCCTCTAGCCTTCAGTCAATTTTTAAATACTTTAAAAAAGCTTTGAAAGCCAAAACAACTATTAATTTTTCTCGAGTGCCAATAGTAACTAGAAGCTCCACAAAAAGAAAGCAAATTGCTTAACTTACTTTTTTGTCACCTAAGATTTTTTTGTCCCACTGAAATGCTGCGAATGTAGATGCTAGAAGAAAAAGAATACTCTGCAGTATTATGTTATGAAAAGAATATACACAGTGTTATATTCTGGCTTGAGGTTTGATTTGTTACTTTTTTTGAAAAGTGAATATGTTCTTTTTTGTAGCCTATTGATGAGCTGGGCATCAGTCAATGCCATAATTAATATTTTACAGTATTAGTCAAGTTAGAGGATCTTTTGAAAACCTCTCTTATGTCTTAATAGAATGACACCAAACTGCAGTTGATAGAAATTAAACACTAAGTCAGTCTTCAGTTTCTATGTTGTTAATGCCATACTAAAATTATAAGTGAACATAAAAATGATTATAAACTCCATTTTTGTATGTTTGTGTTCTGTTTGAATTTATTGTTCTTATGTTGAAGTTTACTTTAGGTGTTTACTCATACCTTCAGCTAATATTTGAGTGTCTACTATGTCCCCATCAATAGTACATGTTGAGGACACCAGCAAACAAGACCAACGTTGCCTTTATCCATATGGAGTTCACAATGAACAACAAATTGAAAGTGTGAAGAGTGTTCAGAAATTCAAGGTGCCATGGAACATCTAGTATGAGAGCTAACAGCCTTGGGGTACAGGTAATACGTCTGTGAGAAAATGACGCTTAGTTTGAAAGACAACAGCAGTTGGGAAAACAAATTCATAGGCAAAGGAATAGCATATGCAAAGGTCTTGAGGTGGGAGAAAATAGTCCAGTTAACTGAAGCTAAAAATTATGGGAGAGCGTGTTAAAGAAAAAATTATTCATGACATTTATTAAAGACATAAGGAAGACTTTAAGAGGGATTGCTGCATTGGGGGTTTTGAAGTTGGGGAGAGAGATCAGCCTCAACTTCTAATTCACCAAGGACAATTGAGGGGGCAATATTATAGCCAAAGTGTAGGGTGAGGATCAGTGAATGGAAAATTAACTAAGAGGAAAGAAACATCAGGCATAAGAGAGATTCTTACTAGACTGACTCAGCTTAATTCTTACTGAAGCCAGGCCAGGTTGACAACACATTGACAGTGGAGGATGAGGAATTTTATCAGATCTAGAGGATGATTAAGTGCCAAAAATGAGAAATTTTCACTGACAGCCAAATTCTTGCTAAAACTAGACTAAGTGACAACAACATCAACAACAACAACAACAAAAACTGGACTAAGTGGACCAACGATGGAGTCCAACATCAGAGCCTAGCTGAGAGGAGGGCTCAGAGGAGCCAGACTCAGATTTGGTCAAGGAGAGGTTTTGTCAGTAGTTAGAAAGTTAAGTTAACGAAATAAGCAGAGGCAGCTTGCTTAAGGCTGCAATGGCCATGGTTATGATTTTTTACTTTATTCTCATAACAGTAGAAAACACTGGATGGTTTTAGGAGAATATTCTCAGATTTACATTTTATAAATAATATCCTGGAGTGCCTGGGTGGCTCAGTTGGTTGAGCATCTGACTTCAGCTCAGGTCATGATCTCATGGTTTGTGGGTTGGAGCCCCATGTCGGGCTCTGTGCTGACAGCTCAGAGCCTAGAGCCTGCTTCGGATTCTGTGTCTCCCTCTCTCTTTCTGCCCTACCCACCCACTTCTGTGCTCGCTCTCTCTCTCCCTCTCTGTCAAAAATAAACATTAAAAATTAAAAAAAAAAGAATATCCTAATTACAGTTCAGAGAATAGATTAGAAGAAGCACAAGCTTGTAGGCTGGGAGACCAAATTAATTTTGGTAGTATTCTGAGAAATGCTTAATATTAATTCTTAACTACGAATACTAATATAGTTAACACTAATACTTAAATACTAATATTTAATTATTTAATACTTATGCTAAATACTAATACTGTGATTCCTATGAACAAAATTTTATGATTGGAGGTTAGGAATAAGGAGAAGGAAGTAAGAAGGAGGACTCCTGGATTTTTGGCTTGAGCAACTAGATGGATAGAAATACTATTTGTTGAAATAGGGACTACTGACAAAAAAAATTTATTTTGGCTGTTCCAGAAGGTTTTTTTTTTTTAAGTTTATTTATTTACTTTGAGAGAGAGAGGAGAGAGAGAGAGCACAAACAGGGGAGGGGCAGAGAGAGAGGGAGAGAGAGGATCCCAAGCAGGCTCTGTGCTATCAGTGCAGAGGTGGACGAAGGCTTGAGGCCATGAACTGTGAGATGATGACCTGAGCTGAAAACCAAGAGTCAGATGCTTAAATGACTGAACCACCCAGATGCCCCTGTTCTAAAAGTTTAAAAAGAGAAAAAGGAGGGGGTTACAAATTATCTTTAGCTCTGTCCATAGATGGGTAAGAGAAGAACCCATACAAGACATGACATTTGAAGAATTAACTCTACCATATCTAATAGGACATGGAGATTTTTCTCTTCATTTTTTTTTAATGTTCATTTTTGAGAGAGAGAGAGAGAAACATAGACTGAGCAGAGGAGGGGCAGAGAGAGAGGGAGACACAGAATCCAAAGCAGGCTCCAGGCTTTGAGCTGTCAGCACAGAGGCCAATGCAGGGCTTGAACCCACGAACCATGAGATCATGACCTGAGCTGAAGTCAGATGCTTAGCCAACTAAGCCACCCAGGAGTCCCAACATACAGATTTTTCTGATACAGCTATTTCTAGTGTCTTTCTAATATTCCTATTCACAGTGTTTTTTTAACCCAGCATATACTATAATCCCTGTTATGTACTGAATGTTTGTGTCCCTCTGAAATTTATATGTTACAATCTTAATCCTCAATGTGATAGGTGTGGGTCCTTTGAAAGGTGATTAGGTCATGAAGGTGGAGTCCTTATGAATGGGATTAGTGCTCTTATGAAGGACACCCCAGAGAACTCCCTTCTGCTATGTGAGGACACAGCAAGAAAAGAGCCGTCTGTAAATCAGGAAGTAGCCCTTAACCAGACATGGAATCTGCCAGTGCCTTGCTCTTGGCATTTCCTAGCCTCTAGAAAAGTGAGGAATAAACATTCGTTTAAGCCTCCAAGTCTGTGATACTCTGTTATAGCAACCCAGACAGACTAAGGCAAATCTTTATCAGAAAGACATATTTCAAATTTCTTTCTGTACCATGTCTTAAGTGGCATAATGGGGGGAAAAAACACTGAGTTGTAAATCAGGATGTGCAGGTTTTAAATGAACCTTTGCTTAAGGAAAGGTTAGTGAAGGCTTTTAATGAAGGCTTGCTTAAACCAGTTACTCTCTCCCAGTCCTTACTTTCCAATTTGTAAATGAGGTGAGCTTTGAAGTCCTTTTTGACATAGTCTAACTAGAATGCATTTAATGCACTTAATATGAAAAGCACCAAAAAAGAAAAAAGTTTTTTTAAAAAGTTTCCATGAAAGTTATTCTATCTTGCACTTAACTAACTTGGAGTTGATGTTTCTCATAACTCCCAATTTACTATTTAATCTGGTAGTCAGGTGTATTAGTTACCTATAGCTGCATAATAGATTAACCTCAAAATTTGGTGGCTTAAAAAAAAAATATTAGTTCACAGTTTCTCTTGTTCAGAAATTCAGAAGAAGTTTAGTGGGTAATTTTGGCTCAGTATTGCTTAGGAGCATACAGTCAAGATTGTCTGGAGTTGCAGTGATCTAAAACCTGACTGGCTATTTGGCAGGAAGCCTTGGTTCCTCACCAGGTGGACCTTTTCCATAGGCTGCTTCTGCTAAAGAAAAAAATTATTCTGACACTTGTTAAAATGGTAAGGAAGACTTTATTCAAAACTGTTGCAACTAGGGATATTGCAATAGGGAAGAGAGAATGAATTCAACTCTGAATACAGCAAAGATAGCTGGAAATTTGTAACCAAAGAGCAGAGTGAGGGTGTCAGTGACAGAAAACTACTAAGAGGAGACATCAGGATAAGGGGCTTATTACTAAAGGCAGGTCAAGGACTTAGACATCAAGAGTGGGGAATGAGGAACATGATCAGATATCAAGAGTGGGGTGTTGATTTAGCAAGATTCTTGCTAAGACTAAACTGTGCAGCCTTACAGAAGGCCAAGGTTGAGGACTATTCCAGAAGAGGGCTCAGAGGAGCCTAACTGAAGTTTCTGAAATTTGTCACTTGGGTGTCTTCAGGACATGACAGTCAGCTTCCCCAAGGGTGAATCATCCAGGTGAAGGAGCAATCAGGAAAATGCACTGCCTCTTTATGACCTACTCTCTGAAGTTGCATACTGGCCCACTTTTATTTTTTAATTGGTTAGAAGTGAGTCACTAAATCCAATGGAAGAGGAATTAGGCTCCACTTTTTAGAGAGAGTGTCAAAAAATTGGGGAACATATTTTGGACCACCACATCAGAAATGATGTCAGTTGAAACTAATGGTATAGGAACTCAACTCAGTTGTTGGTCATAAGATTATCTTTGCTCTAAAACTATGTTTATCTTGCCATTTTATTTTTTTTTCAACGTTTATTTATTTTTGGGACAGAGAGAGACAGAGCATTAACGGGGGAGGGGCAGAGAGAGAGGGAGACACAGAATCAGAAACAGGCTCCAGGCTCTGAGCCATCAGCCCAGAGCCTGACGCGGGGCTTGAACTCACGGACCGCAAGATCGTGACCTGGCTGAAGTCGGACGCTTAACCGACTGCGCCACCCAGGCGCCCCAATATCTTGCCATTTTAATTTTTTTCTTGTTTTAATAAACTTCTCTGTATGTATATTTTTTAATGTTTATTTTATTTATTTTTGAGAAAGAGAGAGCAGGGGATGGGGCAGACAGAGAGGGAGAGAGAAAATCCCAAGCAGGCTCTGTGCAGTTGGCACAGAGCCCAACGTGCGACTTGATCTCACGACCATGAGATCATGGCCTGAGCCGAAATGAAGAGTCAGCTGCTTAACAGACTGAGCCACCCAGGTGCCCCAACAGCTCTGTACATTTAGAAACTGGTTTCTCCTTTTCTTCAAAACATCAGCATTTTTGCTACAGATAAATGCTTGCTTTGAAAATTAAGGTTTTTTAAGCTTTCTCTCCCAAGCATCACCCTATCTGTTCCCATACTCTGACTTCTGATATCTATGTTTTTGAAGCCTGAAGGGAAAAAGGACATGTCCAGTTCTCAGCTATAAACTGCATACCAGAGATGTATATTGATATTGAAAAGACTGACATGAGAGGGGCGCCTGGGTGGCTCAGTTAGTTAAACATCTGACTTCAGCTCAGGTCATGATCTCACAGCTCGAGGGTTCAAGTCCCGCATTGCGCTCTGTACCGACAGCTGAGAGCCTGGAGCCTGCATCAGATTCTGTGTATCCCTCTCTCTCTGCCCCTCCCCAACTAGTGCTCTGTCTCTGTCTCTCAAAAAATAAAATAAAAACATAAAATAAATAAATAAAATTTTTAAAAAGACTGATATGAGAGGCCTTCAGGAAAATCCTAAGATCTTGTGACGTCAATATGATGATTTTTTTCTCCCTTTCTTGTGGAAAATAGTTAGAGGTAATAGGCTATTATCATTGTTTGTAAGCAGAATGCATCAAGATTTTCCAATACTTGGGGCACCTGGGTGGCTCAGTCGGTTGAGCTTCCAACTTCAGCTCAGGTCACGATCTCACAGTCTGTGAGTTCAAGCCCCACGTCGGGCTCTGCGCTGACAGCTCAGAGCCTGGAACCTGCTTCAGATTCTGTGTCTCATCTCCCTCTCTCTCTGACCCTCCCCCGTTCATGCTCTGTCTCTCTCTGTCTCAAAAATAAATAAACAGTTTTTAAAAATTAAAAAAAAAAGATTTTCCAATACTAGACTAAACATATCTTAACAAAAAGGAGAACATTGTTTGCAAATTTGCTAAGGTAAGTCTATTAAAAAGAAAACAAGAATGGGGTGCCTGGGTAGCTCAGTCTGTTAAGCATCCGACTTCAGTTCAGGTCATGATCTCACAGTTCAGGAGTTTAAGCCCTGCGTAGGGTTCTGTGCTGACAGCTCAGAGCCTGGAGCCTGCTTTGGATTCTGTGTCTCCCTCTCTCTGCCCCTCCCACAGTTTGTGCTCTGGCTCTCTCTCAAAAATAAATAAAAACATTAAAGAAATTCCTTACTTGCTTTTCAATGTTTCTTCAAACACAGTGGTTCTCTAACATTAGAGCGTATTAGGATAACCTGGAGGTCTTATTAAGACAAAGATTGATGGGTGTTACTGCCATAGTTTCTGATTCAGTAGAATTGGTAGGTGGGGCATGAAATTTTGCCTTTCTAACTAGTTTCCAAGGGATGCTGATGCTGATCTTGCTGGTCTAGGGACCATACTTTGTGAACCACTGTTAGAAAGACTAAATAATAAATGGCTACAGAGCTAATAAAGTTAAATTTACCTCCTGTGAGGTCAAAGTTATGATGGATTATCATGTGGCCTATAATTTCCTCCCCAAGGAAGGCAACAAAAGGGGTTTCTTCATTAAGCCTATGATTATGATCCATGTGAACTGACACATTTATCTTTTCCTCCTGTAGTGAGGCAAGGGTCACATCTCACTCCTCAAAACCAATCCTTCCAGTTGTATTCCACATAATTTAAAAACAAATACAAATTAAAAATAAGAGACTTAATTCCATTTCCAGAAATGGAAATGCAAAGTAAGCTGTCATGTCTATAAATTGGCTTCTATCCCCACCTATTTCTTCGTGTCTTCCTGTTATAGAAGTAGAATTTTCTCCTACTGTCCAAGACCAATTCCCTCCACTGTCCTCTGAATACCACTTCTTTCAATCTTCTCAGGATGTTCACTCTTCTCACTGTCTTTTATTTTCCTAATTCCCTTGCTAACAATCCTTTAAGTTGATCAAGTCTCTCCCAACATAGCAGTCATAATAATTAACACAAATTTCCTAGATCCCACATCTGGGGACTGAATCCATTGTATATTGCCCCTGCCAAATTTCATTAAAACACTTACACTTGCTGACTCCATTTTCTCATAATCCACTCATTCCTTACCCACTCTTCATCTGGCTTCAGCCTCCAAGTCTCAGTATATGGTCCCAAAGCAATGGATGCTTTTCAGCCTGTGCTACATAATGTATAGGCAGCATTTGACCTAGTTGACCCACTTGAAGCCCATTGGGTCTCTCTCTTCCTTGAAACACTCTTCCCTTGGTTTCTCTCATATTCTGATTATTTTCTTCCTGTCTCTCTAGCTGCTCATTTTCAGTCTCCTTTGTTTACTCTTCCTCTCTACTCAGACACTGGGTAATCTCTTCCACCCACATAGTTTCACAGACTCTGGTTTCAGAGACTCTTTCATAGCTCTCAAATCTCTGCCTATGGTCCATTCTCTTTCTCCTTAACTCTAGACCCATGCAGGGGTGCCTGGGTGGATCAGTCAGTTAGGCATCCAACTTTGGCTCAGGTTGTGATCTCATGGCTCGTGAGTTCGAGTCCCGCATCGGGCTCTGTGCTGACAGCTTAGAGCCTGGAGCCTGCTTCAGGTTCGGTGTCTCCCTCTCTCTGCCCCTCCCTCACTTGCACATGTGCACTCTCTCTCTCTCTCAAAAATAAATAAACATTAAAAAAATTAAAAAAATTTTAAAATCCCACAAACTCTAGACCCATGCAGCCAACTACCATATACTGTAAAGGAGACATCATCTGATTTTGAAGGGAGCTCAGTCATCAGGTCTAAAACTGCTCACACCATCTCTGCCCTCACCCCATCCACTCCTTTTCCCCATTTGCTGCACTACTAATCACGTCTACCCTGGTGCTCAAACTAGAATATTGGCTTCTTCTTCTCCTTCTACACCAAAATCCCAATCAATCAGCAAATTCTACCATTTTTACCTCTTAAATATATTCCACATCTATAACTCTGTCAATAGTGTCCTTTGATGTACAAAAGTTTGTAATTTTGGTTAAGTGCAAAATGTCCATTTTTTCTTTTGTTGCCTGTGCTTTTGGGGTCATCCAAGAAATTATCATCAAATCCAATGTCATTAAGTTTTCTACGTCTTCTTCTAAGAGTTTTATAGTTTTGACTTTTATGTTGGAGTCTTTGATCCATTTTGAGTTAATTTTTATATGGTTTTAGGTTGAGGGTCCAACTTTGTCCAGCACCATTCTTTGAAAAAGACTGTCCTTTCCCCCAGTGTTTGATTTTGTGCCTTATAATTTAATAATGACAACTGAATTAAAATACTTGAAAATGTGCTGACTGAACACAACACCTGCAGACTGCATTTTGACCCAAAGGCCACTAATTTGCACTATGTGGCTTTAATTTCATTTTCACATTAAATTTAACAAATGAGTTAAGGGGAGTGAGAGATAGTGTCGCCTACCATAGTCCAAGCATTGTACCAGGTGCTGGTGATAAACTAGGCACAAAGTTTCATATGTTACATTCCTACCATCAGTTTAAAGTTGAGTGAGACTTGTGAAAACATCATTTTATTTTAACACCATGTTAAATGCTTATACATACGGGGAGCAAGCAGAGAATAAGTTAAGGGAGGAGGAAAATAAATTTTTTAAATAGTTGTGTAATAGACTAAAACCAGCTACAAGCACACCCTGTTAAGAGGCCGTGGGCATGGCCTCAAGGCCAGCTACCAGCTTTCTTCCCGACCGCGCGGTTTTTCAGACCAGAAGGCTTTCCCCTGGTATCGGGACGTCATCCGGAAGCGCCGGGAAGAGGGGGCGGGATTTCCGGCTTCTGGAACAGAAAGGGACGGAAACTAAATGAACCAACGGGCTTAATTCCGTGTGAGGCACGTATTTGGGCTCAGCACTTCACTACAGAGTTCTGCGTCCTCTCCAGGTCTCCGCGGTTTGCACGAGCCGGAGCCACTGTTTCTGCACTCCTGGTATGGGCATGTTTCTTATCTTAGTTGTGTGTGTTGCGGTGGGACAACTCGGGAAACCATTGTAAGATACACGTTGTGGAGCATGCGTGCTAAGAAGGCCCACAGATAAGTGGAAGCCCAGCGATTTAATAAACTATAAGCAGCACAATACCTGGAACAAGAGGAATGTTTACCAAAATGATTGCCTTATTTGTTTTAAAATTTGGGTTTCATTGCTCTGATATCCTAAAGAAATCTTAACCAATTATAAAGACAAAACTCAGAAGACCTTTGTTTTTGAAATGTTTTTCATAACAGGATTGAGGACTCCTGGTGAAATAGGGAGTCTAACTTTTTTCTTCTTTAAATGGTGGCCAAACATGGAGCGCCCGGCTGACTCAATCCGAAGAAACTGACTCTTGATCTTGGGGTCGTGAATATGAGCCCTACGTTGGGTGATTACTTGAAAAAAAAAAAAAGCGAATTTTTTTTTTTTAATTGGGGGCACCCGAGTGGCTCAGTGGGCTCAGTCTGGGGCTTTTGGTGTCAGCTCAGGTCATGATCTCAGGGTTCCCCATAGGGCTCTGCACTGACAGCGTGGAGCCTGCTTGGGATTCTGTCCCTCTCTCTGTCCCTCTCCTCTTGCTGTCTCTCAAATTTAAAACAAATTTTTAAAAATGCAGGTGTCTCAACATGTTTTATATGTGAAAAGCATTGGTCCAGGATATCTATTTGAAAAATACTTGAGTGATTACTGTGAGCCATAAACTGCCAAATGTTGGGTTCAATTTTAATATAAATACAGTCCTTGTCCTGATAGAGTTTACTGTCTAGTCAGGCAAATAAGTAACCAGGCAATTACAAAAGAGTGTTGCAAGTACTGTGATAGAGAGGTACAAGGTGCTGTAAGAACTACTAGGAGGAATACTTGGTCTAAAGTTTGAGATGAAGTATAGCTAGAGATGTAGCTGAAGAGGTAAACAAAGGATGATTTTGTGGAAAGCTTTATAAGCCATGTTTTAAGTTTGGGATTTAACCTGGCAGCAATGAGCTTAAAAATACACGTTGGGGATGATACAAGTGCATTGATCAGATTTGCACTAACTTCAAATGGCTTAGAGATGAGGCAGAGCAAATCTGGAGGCTAGGGGATGCAGTTAGGGTAATGGGATTCAAGAGAAGTGAATGGCTCAAGATGTATGTAGAAAGTAAAGTGAATTGAGGCCCCTGTATGGCTCAATTGATTACGTGTCCAATTTTTGGCTCAGGTCATGATCTCAAGGTTCATGAGTTCGAGCCCTGATTCAGACTCTTTCCTGACAGCTTGGAGCCTGGAGCCTGCTTCAGATTCATTGTCTCCCTCTTTCTCTGCCCCTTCCCCCCTCTCAACAATAAACATTAAAAAAAAAGAAAGTAAAGTGAATATAATTCAGATGGATTAGATATGGGGGGTGTGAGAGAGGACGGTAATAAAATGACTTCCAGTTTCTGGCTTAAGCAAATGGATGGATAGCAGTGTCCCTCCCTAAAACCATGTGTAAGGAGAAGCAGATTGGAAAGGGAAGGGAGAGAGATTATTTTAATATGTTGCATATGAAGTGTTTCTTCTGATGCGTGGTGGTTGAAGCCATGGAGGAAGATCAGACCTCATACAGAAAATTTTAGATTGCAAAAAAAAAAGGGGGGGGGGGCCTAAGGACAAAAATTCAGAGGCACATCTGCTTTTAAGGGAGGGGCATCATCTGGGCATCAGGACACAGGTTAGAGAGGCACTCCCAAAAGCATGCAGTCATTAAATGAAGCCAAGGGAAGAAGGAATTTTTCAAGTATTTCAACTGCATTTGGTAAAAAGTTGTTTTTTTTCTTCAAATCTCATACTAGTTTCACAATGTTTTAAGTTTATTTCTTTATTTTGAGAGAGAGAGAGCAAGCAAGAGTGAGCATGCATGGGCAGACGGAGAGGGGGAGAGAGAATCCCAAGCAAGCTCCGAGCTGTCAGCACAGTCAGAAGCAGAACTCGATCTCACCAACCAAACACTAGATCAGACTGAGCCGAAATCAAGAGTTGGCCCCTTAACCAACTGAGCCACCCAGGTGCCCCCTAGTTTCACATTTTTAAGCATCTTCATTGTTCGATGTATGTCCACACCTTGAGGATAAAATTGTGGAGCTTATATATATTTGCCCTAATTTTGGACATTTTTGTTTGGCAGTAACATTATTTGCTACAAAATAAACTCTGAACTGGAGAAAAGAGGTTTGTTTTTAAATCAGTAGATCTCTCTATATTCCTGTTTTGAAAACATATGAGGGCATTGATACAGCAGCTCCAAAGTGCTTTTTACTAGTTGCCATCCTTTATAAAACTTTTCTGCTTTTTATCTTCTTGTCTTCATGTGTTGCTTATGTTAAGGATCTTGTGTTTGGGCCTGTATCTGTTAGGGGCTTAGTATAGAATGGAGAAGAAACAGCATCATGATCTAACCCATATCAGTAGTACATAACTTTGTGGTTATCCAGTAATACAGATATTCTGGGCTCCTAGCTGCAAATCTGAAAGGGATCTTTAAGGTATTCTTTTCCCTAAAGCAATAGTGAAATTCATGTTTAAAATAAGATCCCATATAAGCTTTAAACTTTGTGCCTGGTGAGTGATCACAGGCTCTAGGCCATAGGAGTCTAGGAAAAATTAACGGTACAGCAAATAAAGTTGTGCTTACTGTGTGTTTCAAAAATCAGTTGCATTTTGGTGTCTCAAATTTATACTTGCACAATTAGTTGAGAGGTTTTAAAAGTCTTTATCTAACTTTTTACTACACTTTGCTTTTTTTATAGGTGTTTTCTTACATGCCTGTTTTCCTCAAAATGAGTGGTAGTATCACCTTAAGATCTTTTGGCAGATTTTTGGTGCCATTTACCATTCATAGGAAAAAAGGGGTTTTATGTTCAACAATTCTGCAGAGATCTGTGTCTTCCAAAATACCAACTGTGTCCTATCCTAAGAAGGAGAGTACATCACCTCCTGAACAGCTGGGATTGGATGGGTGGAAAATTACAATGAAATCTAGCATGCAAGAAGAAGATGCTTCGGCAGTCTCAAGCAGCAAGGATGAAGACCCTCTAGTTGCCATCAGGGAGTTAATTGAGATGTGGAGATTGTTTGGCAAAGAAGTACCAGAACAAATCAGTGAAGAAGAACTCAAAACTGCTATGGAATGTGTTTCTAAATCATCAAAAAAAAAATACTTAAAATATTTATATATTAAGGAAAAAATTAAAAAAGCCAAGCAAATAAAAAAGGAAACGAAAGCAGCATTAAAGGAAAAAGCCAAAAAAGACCAATTACTGGAAACCACTAAGGAAGATAAACAGCAAAACTTTCTATTTCTACGACTTTGGGATAGGAATATAGACATTGCCATGGGCTGGAAAGGTATTCAAGCCATGCAGTTTGGACAACCTTTGGTTTTTGACATGGATTATGAAAATTATATGAAACCAAAGGAACTTAAGAATACTGTTTCCCAACTTTTAGAAAGTGAAGGATGGAACAGAAGAAATGTTGATCCTTTCCATATTTATTTCTGCAACCTTAAAGTAGAAGGTGCTTATCATAAAGAGTTAGTTAAACGTTATGGAGAAAAATGGGACAAATTGCTATTAACAGCAACAGAAAAGTCTCATGTAGACTTATTCCCAAAGGATAGTATTATATATTTAACTGCAGATTCTCCCAATGTTATGACAACTTTCAAGCATGATAAGATTTATATAGTGGGATCTTTTGTTGATAAGGCTATGCAGACAGGCACATCCCTAGCCAAGGCAAAACGGCTGAAACTGGCAACAGAATGCCTTCCATTAGATAGGTATTTACAGTGGGACACTGGTACCAAAAATCTCACCTTAGATCAGATGATGCGTATTTTGTTATGTCTGAAAAACACTGGTAGTTGGGAAGAGGCTCTGAAGTTTGTTCCTAGGAGAAAACATACTGGTTGTATGGAGATTTCTCAACATTCTCAAGAGCTTGTCAACAGATTAAAGAAGTCAAAACCTTTTAATTCATTTCCAAAAGTCTCTCTAAATATACACACACAGAAAAGGTGGCTTGAATGAGAATATTTGATAACTTAAAAAATAAGTGGTCACAATATGTGTAAATTGAACCATGATGCTGTATGCCTTAAACTCTTACTGTGATTTATGTCAATTATTTCTCAATAAAATTGGGGGGGGAAGCATATGGAGTAGAAATACAATTCTATTGGTCTATTTCTTCCTAAATGGAATTCATTTGTTCTTTTAAAGGTTGTCATTCCAGGGGCACCTAGGTGGCTCACTTGGTTAAGCTTCCAACTTCAATGATTTTTTTTTTTTTTTAACGTTTATTTATTTTTGAGACAGAGAGAGACAGAGCACGAACGGGGGAGGGTCAGAGAGAGGGAGACACAGAATCCGAAACAGGCTCCAGGCTCTGAGCTGTCAGCACAGAGCCCGACACGGGGCTCGAACTCACGGACCGCGAGATCATGACCTGAGCCAAAGTCAGCTGCTTAACCGACTAAGCCACCCAGGTGCCCCAAGCTTCCAACTTCAGCTCAGGTCATGATTTCACGGTTCATGAGTTTGAGCCCTGCATCAGGGTCTGTGCTGATAGCTCAGAGCCTGGAACCTGCTTCAGATTCTGTGTCTCCCTCTCTCTCAGGCTCTCTCAAAACCAAATAAAACATTAAGAAAAAAATTTAAAGGTTGTCTTTCCAAATAAACTGAAGTGTGTGTCTTTTTGCCCAATTAAATTTCTGCAAGACTTTGGAAATACCGTTTATCATAAACTTAATAGCTTTTGAAAGTAAAAAGAATCATCCAAGTTTGTTGAGTACAGTAAAACAATTGTACCATGTCTGTGGCTTTTTTATGAATACTTTTGAGTCTTAGACTCCATTTTCCTTCTTAGATGTTCTTTGAGCCATGTCAACTGCCCTTTCATCAAAAATTGATACAGAAAAGATTTTAAACTTCAGGTGATGTTTCACTTAAGGTAACATTTGGTACAGTGCTTGGCATGTCATAGGGACTAAAGTATATTTAACTGAATCTTTGTTAAACAAAAGTTTAAGACCTTCCTTGGCATGTCATGGGATTTGGCTATGTTATGAAAAATGTGTTTGAGGGAACAAAATTCATTTCTTGTTCTCTTAGAAAAAAAAATTTATTTGATAAATGTTACATACAGCACTTCCCTATTAGTGTATAGCTAGCTTTCCCTTCTTGGGAAAAACTTCCTTTTCTCCAGCCATGTGATTTGAATGGAAGCTGCCATACTTTTACAGACCTTGCCCTGGCCACAGCTGAATATCCCAAAGGAGACACCTCACTCAAACTTAGAGATGGGGATCTGACTTTAAGATAGGCCAATCAGAACACTTTTCTAGTATTTTTGGGTTTGAGAACTAAGATAACCTGTGTCACTATCTGATTGTGAACTCTTGACAGATGGGAAGCTCTGGAATTGATGGTGGCCTTCCTTTCCATGAAGGAAGACAGGCTATAGCAGGAGAGAGTGAAGCTTGCATATAAAAATAAGACCAATTTTTGGAGCTGTTTAAATCATCGTTCCCAATCATACCTGAGATCCAGCTATAGGTTTACCTTTAGTATTTACTGGTTGTTCAAACCTCATGCAATAACCCATCTAATAGATCCCCCTTTTTTGCCTAAGCCAGTTTAAAGCTGGGTTTCTGCCTCTTGCTACCTACTAAGTCCTAATATACTTGAGAAAATGTGTACTTATTCCCTAAAACTTTAGGAAACGTTCATTGTAGACTACCTGCACCATTAAATTTTTTGAAAACATGGAAAATAGAGATGGATGGCCAACTATTTGTACCTAGTTTCTGAACTAGAAATTAACATGAGATATGCTGTCCAATACATTTCTTAAAGCAGCTAATCTTTTACCAAATACTAAGTATCTACTCTGCCAAACAAAATGCAGTTTACATGAATAATTTAAGTTATAGGTACTGTAACTTAAGTGTTACAGTACTTGTAACTTACTTGTTTAATAGTACCTTTTTTACAGATAAAAATTTACTCAAAATTCAGCCTTTAAGTGTAGTCTCAGAATTCAAAAGATCTGTTTGATTTTAAAGTCCTAGGCTTCAGGGGCGCCTGGGTGGCTCAGTTGGTTAAGCGACCGACTTTGGCTCAGGTCATGATCTCGCAGTTTGTAAATTTGAGCCCTGCGTTGGGCTCTGTGCTGACAGCTCAGAGCCTGGAGCCTACTTCAGATTATGTGTCTCCCCCTCTCTCTACCCCTCCCTGCTCACACTCTGTGTCTCTCTGTCTCTCAATAATAAACATTAAAAAAAAAGTTTAAAATATAGAGTCCTAGGCTTCAACCTATAAATTATACCCTCTATAATAAGAGAGTATTAAGTGCAAATGGAAAAATAATGGATGCCCAACCTAAGCTTGTGAGTGGGATCAGGAAAGGCCTTGAGAAAGTGATATGTAAACGAAGAATAAGTGTGATATGAATGAATTTCAACCGTTAGACCCAGCTAAGTGGCAAAATGCTAATACCTGACCCATTTGAGACACAATGGAGATAAAATATCATAGTGGTTCAGAACAAGGGGTTAGGATTGCCTAGCAGGACTGGCACCAAGAGTGAGACAAACAAGGCTCCTAGCGTGCCTTACTGATCTCCCAAGTCCCAGACATACTCCCTGGGTTTCAGCTTCACCCGAGGCTCTGATGTTACCTAAATTGCTTAATCTCTTGAAATTTCAGTTCTCCTCATATGTGAAAAGGAGATAAATAGTTCTTGACTCATAAAACATTTAATATGGTGTCTGGCCCATAAATACTAAGTAAAATATTAGCTAGTTATCTAGTTTAGACTACCTTCAAAATGTATGGAATTTCTAATACTAGTATATGCAAGTTATTTGTCCTTTTGAGGAGTACATTTTTATTTCTTCCTGCGTAATAGTATGCTAAGGTATTTCACTGGGTAACACTAGAATTAAAAAAATAAATTCCAGGGCACCTGGCTGGCTCAGTCGGTTGAGCATCCAACTTTGGCTCAGGTCGTGGTCTCACAGTCCGTGAGTTCGAGCCCTGCATCAGGCTCCGTGCTGACAGCTCAGAGCCTGGACCCGGCTTCGGATTCTGTGTCTCCCTCTCTGCCCCTCCCCCACTCATGCATGCGCACGCACTCTCTCTCTCTCTCTCAAAAATAAACATTAAAATTTTTTTAATAAAATAAAATAAATTCCTTCCAAATAGCTAAGCAGTAACTAATTTCTAAGACTCCTCTCTTATGCGGATAAATCACAATGGCAAACTCATCCACAGTTTGAACTCGATACAATTTTAATTTTCCAAATGTTTTGGAATTTGGAACTTAACAGACCCCAGACACCGCTTCAATTTCTCCAAACTAAATGATCTGATTTCCCAGTCACTAGGTGGCTTTTCCCTATCTCAAACACCCAATAATTTATAGTATTCTTCCACTTTGAAGGTAATTTTTGTTGCCTATATTCTAATCATCTCTTCTTACCTATTATTTTCATGTAATACCATTTCTAGCTCTCTCCTTGTGCTCTCTTCAAACATACTATCAACTTCCCAGATTTTAATAATTAAAAGTTTTATAAGAAAGTCTTGGGGCACCTGGGTGGCTCAGTTAAGCATCTGACTCGACTTTGGTTCGGGCCATGATCTCATGGTTCATGAGTTCGAGCCCTGCATCAGGTTCTGCTGACAGCATGGAGCCTGCTTGGGATTCTTTCTCTCCCTGTCTGCCCCTCCCCCACTTGCACACACATTTACTCGCAAAATAAATATTTCTAAAAATGAAAAAAAGTCTTTACTTGTTCACTATTATCCCTATTATGTTACCCAGTTTAATACCTAAACCATATCCTTCAAGCAAGTATTCAAAGCACACCTGAAGAGCAGACATGAAGGAAGTAACAAGAGAACTTTGAGTGCAAAAACCTGAGAGTTCAAGGTACAAGGAGCTGAAGCAGCATGAGTAGAGAGCTGAAGATGAAGTCAGAGTAATTAGAGGTCCATCATGTAAGCCTCTTACGCCATTGTTAAGGATTTTGGTGTTTTTAAATATTTATTTATTTATTGGGGGGGGGCAGGACACAGGGAGAAAATCCCAAGCAGGCCCCGTGCTGTCAGGACAGAGCCTGATGCAGAGCTTGATCTCATGAACCATGAGATCATGACCTAAGCTGAAAGCAAGACGTCAGATGCTCAACTGACTGAGCCACCCAGGTGCCCCTTGGTTTTTACTGTGAATGAGATTGGAAGATCCATGGTCTTGATGACATATTCCTGATGTTTTAATAGGATAACTAGAATCCATGGGGGCAGGAACTTTTTTTTTTTTTTTCTGATTTATTCACTGCTATATTCCCAGGGCCTGGTACAGTGCCTAGCACATAATAAAATTTTCTGTAGGGAATGAATCTGATTCATCTTAAAAGGATTACTTTGGCTGCTGTATCAAGATTCTAAGACAGGGACCAGTTAAGAAATTACTGCCATAACAAAAGTGAAAGATAATAGTAGGTTGGACCAGGGTAGTAGCACAGTAGGTACCAGATACCAAAGAGATATTGGAGACAGTGAATATGAATAAGCCTTTCAAGGGTTGCTATATGAATGAAAATGGTAACGAGCTAGAGGTAGATATGAGATACCTACCTCATATAATAGAAGGGTCTTCTGTTTTTGTTGGTTTTGCAAAGATGAGAGATATAAAACCATGTATGTATGCTGTTGGGAATGATCCAGTTATGGAGGGGAATCTGATAATCTGATGAAGCAGTGGAGTGAGAGAAGTGACAACCTTGTGCATAAGCAAGAAGGATGGGATCTACTGCATAAGTAACACAGAAAAAGACCATAGAAGTACAAATAAAGGTACTACACCACAGATATGGTGAGAATATGCAGGAATTCTGTTTTCATTTCTATTATTTTCTCCATGAAAATAAGAAGTGAAGTCATCAGCTGAGGGGGAGTACCTATTGGACTTTTGTGGAGAGCAGAGAACGTGTGAAATAGTGTAAGAAAGTGAAATAATCAGGGTAGTGGTTCCCAAAGTTTGGTCCCTAGTCCAGCAGTATCAATATCATTTGGGAACTAGTTAGAAATGTACATTTTGGGGCTCCATTGAGTCAAAATCTCGGCAGTAGCACCAGAGTTTCAACTGTATTTTAACAAGCCCTTCAGGTGATGCTGATGTACACTCAAATTTGAGGATGGTACTGGGAAATATAATAAAATTACAAGGCTGTATTAAGAATCTACTCAGTCGGCTGAGCGTCTTAACTCTTGATTTTTGGCTCAGGTCGTGATCTTGCGTTTCGTGGGTTCGAGCCCCCAATGGGCTCCAGGCTGACAGTACACAGCCTGCTTGGGATTCTTTCTCTCCCCCCCTCTCTCTCTGCCTCTCCTCTGCTTGTGCTCTCTCTTGCTCTCTCTCTCAAAATAAATAAACAACAACAACAAAAAGAATCTATTCAAAGTGGGAGATACAGGCTTCTAGACATGGAATGAGTAAGTCACAGGAATAAGAGGCACAGCATAAAGAATGCAGTTGGTGATATTGTAATAGCATAGTATGGTGACAGATGGTAGCTACACTTGCAGCAAGCATAGCCTAGTGTGGAGACTTGTCAAATACTATGTTGTACACCTGCACCTAATGTAACATTGTATGTGAACTACACTAAAAACTTTTAAATAAAATACGATAAAATAATCTCCGGGAGGTTAGTGAAACCCCGATTAGCTACCTTTCCTCTCTGATTTTGTTGTAGCTCTCTGCCTGAATTCTAAGTTTAACTCCACCTCTTACTTGCCTTTCCAGTGTCCCAGTTTCTTCTTCCATAAAAATGATAATAGTAGCACTTAATTCATATGTTTGTTGTGATGATTTAATGTACTTGATATCATGTTAAAAACTAGCAAATTAAGCTTGTCATATAGTAAACATGAATAAATGTTAGATATTATAGCTGTCACCTCACAAATTAAACATCTAAATTAAAATAATAGCTGTCTAGGGGTGCCTAGGTGGCTCAGTCGGTTAAGGGTCCAACTCTTGACTTCGGCTTAAGCCATGATCTCACAGTTCGTGAGGTCAAGCCCTGCATCGGGCTCTGTGCTGACAGGGTGGAGCCTGCTTGGGATTCTCTCCCTCTCCCTCCCTCAAAATAAATAAATAAACTTAAAAAAAATAAATATAAAAACCAAAATAAAATAGTTGTCCATATTGCCTTCTATTTCCAGCTTTTTAAACCATTATTGGAATAACTCTTTAGAGGTGACAAAAAAATAGCTACCGTTAAGTGCCCACCATGAGTGAAGCCCTGCATTACAATTTTTACCAGTATGATCTCACCTAATCCTCTCAGTAATCCTATATTAATACATTTTTGTAGCTAAAATATATTCGCTAAGATTGTTTTATCAGTTCAAACTCACAGAATTAGCAAATGGCAGAGTTAGAGTTTAAATTCATTTTTAATGCAATAAATACTGTTGCTCTTTGCCCTGCACTACTCTAACTCATTTGTAGAGGGTTACTGAAGCTTGCACTCATTTCTTCAATGAGTATTTATCGAAACTGGTATAATCTAGGTACTGGGAAACAATGCTGTGCGAGATAAGCACCATATGACTTCCTGGACTGACAAGTGAATGGATTACTATTTTCCATCCTTAATTTCTACAGTGTGGTATATGGAACTGGATCTGCTTTTAGATAGCTATATGGGACCTCTCTAAACTTCATTTTCCTCATTCAAAAATACCGGCATCTATAAATAAATACTTAATTTCACATACAAGTCATGTTTACATCTCCATTTAAAAAATAATGTGTGAGTCTCAGTAATTAACACCTCTAAGGAAAAAGAAACAAATGTGAATTTAATACTTGCTCTTTAAAATATTTTGCTGGAGCGCCTCGGTAGCTCGGTCCGTTTAGCGTCTGACTTTGGCTCAGGTCACGATCTCACATCTTGTGAGTTCAAGCCCCGCGTCGAGCTGTGCTGACAACTCAGAGCCTGGAGCCTGCTTCGAATTCTGTGTTTCCCTCTCACTCTCTGCCCCTCCCCTGCTTGTATTCACTCTCTCTCACTCTCAAAAATAAAATCAAACATTTAAAAAAGTAAATAAAATAAAATGTTTTGCTGAGTTTTACATATATTGACATAAATGGGTGGGCCAGGGACTTCAAATCACAACAGCACCATATCACCACCAAACTGCTCTACTTCTGTCATGAGACATGCTTTGATTCTTTCTCCATTCCCCAGACTTGGAGCCTGAGGAGTCATCCACGCATAAATACTAAGCACTTTTCACATATGAAATATGCAATACAAAGAGCTGTGAACAAAAATATTTTTTTTAAGTTTATTTATTTATTTTGAGTGAGAGAGAGAACCAGCAGGGAAGGGGCAGAGAGAGCAGACAGAGGATCCAAAGCAGGCTCCATGCTGAGAGTGGAGAGCCTGATATGGGCTCCAACTCACAAACCGCAAGATCATGACCTGAGCCTAAGTCAGATGCTTAACCGACTAAGCCACGCAGAAGCTCCCCCCCAAAAAAAAATTTCTTTTAATTGTGTCTGTTGTCAAATAACTTTTAAGCCATCTATGGAGACATTTTTTTAAACACATACTTGAGGGAAATATAAAGCGACCAAAGTGGTATATAGAAATTATCTCATCTGATCCCCATGACCACTCTTTGATGAGGTACAATTATTATTTCTTTTTGTAAAGAAAACATATGTCTGTAGATAGTAAGAAACCCTCAAGGTTCACTCAGCCAGGAAAGGGCAGAACCGGGATTCAAACCCAAATTCTGACTCCTTAAGACTACTTTCTGAAACACTCACTTTTTAATGTAGGGCAAACCCACAAACTCCAGTTAGTTCCCTAGACAAGGAATTGACCCCATTTGGCAAGAGGGTAGTATAAATACAGAGAGTAAGGGAAGATGAGGCTAAAAAGTTAGGCTGGGGCCCAATATAACACGTGGGACTTCATCTTAAAAACCCTAGGGATCCATTAAAGGTTTCTAAATAAGACGGAAATTACTGCAATTTTAACTGAATGAGGTAATTTCTCTTGATAGGAAAATTGCGACCTGTAGAAAAAGTAGTTTTATCACTTGGCTATGTGACCTCAGACAAATAACTCTTTGGCCTCAACTCTCATAGCTCATTAGAGAATACCACAATGGACTGTCGTGGGGATTAAACAAGATAGTGTCTGACACAAGAGGGCGCTCGATAAACGTCGATTTTTTTTTAATGCACCCCCCCCCCCACCCCACCCCACTTTTTTACAAGTTTTATTTATCTCTACACTCAACTTGGTGCTCAAACTCACAACCCGGAGATCAAGAGTCGCGGGTTCTTCTGAGCCAGCCAGGCACCCCACGGCCCTCTTTTTTTTTTTTTTTTTAAAGGCACAGGTGGTCCAGCAAGACCAGAATGAAAACAGCCTGATCGCTTCAGCTGTAGCCACACCCTAGTCCTCAAAAACCTTACAAAACTCCACCAACGTTTCCGGAGTGGTGCTCCCTCACTTCTCTGGGCCATGAAAACCTAAGCAACCTCTAGTCAAGCCACTAACCAGAGCTCCACAGACACAGCACAACATCCCCCGCTCTCCGTTCAGAGGCCGCTTGTGGATGACGTCACATTCACTTCCGTTTCCAAAACGGCATCTTTTTACTTTCCAGGGTCGCTCTAGGCTGCAGCCTCGAGAGCTGGCTCCGAAACTCAATGGTTGCTGGGCGGGGCCGTGACGTCCTTGGCGTGGCTGCAGCGGAGGCCGCGGCGGGGAAAATGGCGGACGGGAAGGCGGGAGAGGAGAAGCCTGAGAAGCCGCAACGAGCTGGAGCCGCCGGAGGTGAACACAACCCCAGCGTCGCGGGCTGCGTGGGATGCTCTGGGCCTTTCTTTGAGCGCCCCGGGGTGGGGGGAATAGGATGGGGACGAAAATGGGCGGATCTGGCGCTCACCCGGCCAGGTGCTGGGCCCAGACGAGACCCGGGCACGCCCGGCGCGGCCCGCTGGGATCCGGGCCCACATCGCCTCCTTGCCGGGGGATAGCCGACCACTGTTGGTCACCTGCTGGCCCCAGCGGAGGCTCTGCTTCCAATGAGAAGGGAGATGGGTACCAGAGAGGGGTATCGAACTCGGGGTGGGACCAGGAGCGGCAGTGCAGGAGCCGCTACCGCCACACCGGAGACGCACATCACACAAAACACGCGCACACACACAGGAAGAGTCACCGAGCGGTGGCCGCAGGCACTGGCCACAGGCCGAGTTTCCAATGGTGCTGGCCTCTAAGTTACACCTAGGAGTTAGTTTGCTTCTCCCTTTTCGCCGAGGTGGTGTACGACCCCGGCCTTTTCTCTTTCATTTCCAAGCTGAATACCGACCCTGTAATGGGGATGGGTCGAGGAGATGGAGGGAAAGAATACCATTGCCTGCCCGCTGGTTTAAGATGCGGGGTCTTAGGGTTAGGGTTTGGTTGCCTTTCTTCTAAGTGTCTGCTTTTCTCAGTTAGGTTCTTGCCAGCTAACTGCTGACAGATATTTAGGTGGCTTAATAGGCTAGTGTGACTTTTCCTGTATTTTGTTACGATGTGAACTCGGATTACAGTTGTCTTCATTCT
Source organism: Prionailurus viverrinus (assembly GCF_022837055.1). Taxonomy (NCBI): domain Eukaryota; kingdom Metazoa; phylum Chordata; class Mammalia; order Carnivora; family Felidae; genus Prionailurus; species Prionailurus viverrinus. The sequence goes on along the minus strand of NC_062569.1, from coordinate 110,487,548 downwards.
GTACCCTCCACTCTTATAAATTTGGACCTTGTGCATGTAGGGAAAGAAACATCTTTCCAGGCGCCCGCCCATCCCCCTTTGTCGTAACAAGGCAAGTAACTTAACACGTGGGAGGTGATCATAATGTCTTGAGAACGTTTTAAGTATTACTCTCTTTTCTGACTTCCTCAAGTCTTATCCTTGAAGTATTTAAAGAAAATACAGATTATTAGCATATGAAAGCAGTTACTAGGACCTTATTAATATGATGTTTAATGTGAATTGCCTTGGGAATAAAAAACAGCAGTTTAAACCATTTAGTACTACCTCGTTAGGGATTTTTTCCCCCCTCAAAAATTATCTTGGAAATTATTGAGTAAAATTACGTTAAAAATTAGTAGTTTGAGGAAAAACAAAGATCTGTGACCTAAAGAATTTTACCTGGCTTTTAGACTATCTTTTAATTTTGTAAGATAGCTTTTTAAATGTCTTGAGAATATGGGAGATGTGTTTAATGTGTTGCCAAAATGTACTTTAAGTGTCAACATAACTCCACTGTGTAATTTATCCACCACCCTTTCAGTTAGGGATAATTAGCTGTATAGCATGAACATTGATGTTTTTATTTTAGCATATTTTTGTGTGTGTGGTGGTGGTATAAAATTATCTTGGGTGATTGATATCAAAAATTTTATGGTATCCTTGGTGATTTAGAATAATATCCCTTAATAACTTCATCATAATTTGCCTTGGATTTGCCTGCCTTTACAAGAAAATGGTGCTGTTGCATATTAAACCATTTTTGAATGTCAGGTATTTTTAATGAATTTATACAGAGGAATCATAGCTAAAACACTTAACACTGTGGATGTTGCTGAATTGCTAATTTTATGGCAAGTGGTCACTATTTTCAAACACTATCAAGCTTATCTTAGGGACTTACCTAGAGAATATTCTGATTTTTAGTTCCTTTTGAACAGTCCAGTAAGTTGGAAGTGTATTTTCTTATAAGTAGTTATGAATGAATTTATGTCAGTAAGAGAAGCTACTTACTTGAGCTTGCTCTCACCTTAAAGAAGGGGGGGGTGGGGGAATAAGGCTTTGGGCAGATTTTTTTTCTCCTTTGGCTAAATTTTTGTAGCTCCTTGAAATAGAAATTTTAGAAAAGCTGTCCATATCATAATCATGGCCACCTCATGCTGTTTCATGTTATCTAAGAACTACTTGAATGAAATTGACATTTATTATACCAGCCACTAGGAGGGTCTTGAATATGTTCTCATTTAAACTGCTTGTCAGTCCTTTTGGAGAGGTAGCTGTGTACTCTTTTATCAAATGAAGAAGCTACCAAAATACAAATGGATCATGAAGAATATATCCTTATGGAGTTAAACTTTATTAGCTAATTTTTTTTTCAAAATAAGGTAACTTTGTCCTACAAAGCCCTCCTTTCCAACTATTCAGTGGAAAAGAAAAAATGTGCTAGTACCATGTGTAATTTGATTTCACATTAATCTACATACTTTGTTTGCTCGGAATGAATACAAACTCAATAAAATCCCTTTTATTAAAATAATCCTTGATAAAGAATCTAGTACTTTTATATATAATTTTACGCATTTATATTTTGCTGTAAATTGTTTTGTGATTTTCTTATTTTTAAAAAACTGATCACATATTCTTTAAAATGTAAGTTGCCGGGCGCCTGGGTGGCTCAGTCAGTTAAGGGTCTAATTCTTTATTTCGGTTGAGGTCATGATCTTGCGCAGTCCCTGAGTTCAGGCCTGCACTGATGGTGCGGAGCCTGCTTGGAATTCTCTCTTTCTGCCCCTCCCCTGAGCTTGCTCTCATTCTCTCTCTCTCTCTCTCTCTCTCTCTCTCTCTCTCTCTCAAGATAAATAAACTTAAAAATAAATAGGGGTGACTGGGTGGCTCAGTTAAGTGTCCTACTTTGGCTCAGGGTCATGATCTTGGGGTTCTTGAGTTGGAGCCCCCATCTGGCTCTCTACTGTCAGTGATCCTCTAGCTCCCTCTCTCTCTTTCCCTCCCCTGCACTCTCTCTCTTCTCTCTCCCTCTCTCTCTCTCTCTCTTAAAAATAAACATTTTTTTAAAAAGCATTAAAAAATAAATAAAATAAAAGTCACATTCTCTAGAGCATGGATATTCTGACAGATGACTCTTGCTTCTCCCTCAGAATCTAAAAGTTCCAACCTTGAACTACTTTTAATGAGGGATGTGTAGTGAGATTCAATGAATAGGAAATAAAGAGAATTTCAAATCCCTATTAAAAACAACAAAAATGTAAGTCATATTGCTAAAATTTTCACATTGCCAAACTATGGCCATCTAAAAATTTTTTCACTTTCCAAAATTCAGCGATCTCATTAAATAAATTGAAAACAGGAGTTCTTGATTAAAAGCCCCCCAAATGCTAAAGTGCAGAACATGTTGTATTTAAAGATAAACACTTTAATGGACCTTGAAATTAGTGTTGATATTTAATGGTCTATTTCAAAGCTCAAATTAGGTTGAAATAATTTTCTCTTCTGATGAACTATAGATTTGTAGAAACTGTGACAACAGTCTCATTGATAATATGGATTTGTCTGTCACATTTTTCTGTTTTCATTTGCTGTATTTCCTAAATGTTTTGTGTATTTTACTACGTAATTATTAGATTACCTAAAGAGAAAATAGCAGCTCCAATCCATGTGATACATTGAGCCATTTAAGGCTAAGTAATAAATACTAATAGTACACCTACTTTCCTTCACTCCCTTTCCCCCATCCCTTTGTTGAAGAGCGGATGTTTTCTAAAGTTGTTGAGTATTTACAGTTGTTTAAAAAAAAAAAAAAAGCTTCTTGAGAAGAGCAAGGCCAAAGAGTTATTTACTATGTCCAAAAATAATTGCTGGATCTGGAATCAGTCGTGTTTAGAAATGACCTACTAGACATAGCATGTTTCATCTTCAGTGTGGACCTGAAATGTGGGTGGTCTTAATAGTCTGCCTCTTAAGGTGTCAAGAGGGCAGATAAAAATAAAATTGAGTTGCTGCCAGTTGGTTACCTAATTAATGGTAGTTTTCCCAACTTCCCCGTTCATGCTACCTTTTTTACAGCAGTGTCTATAGAAATCTTCCCTATAGCATCATGGGATTGGACAGATAGTATTGTTTCATATATTATCACATACGAGTTCAGCCAGTTATCACGCTTAATTGTACTAATATTATAGTAAGATTTATGTTTTTCATTCTGTTTCATATTTATGCTATCGTTTTTCTAGATTCTTTGTTCCAGAATTTTGTGGGTAAAAGGAGACCTAGAATTAAGAAAAGATAGGTTTTTTTTAAAGAACTGGAGATCTTGAGTAATTATGTATAGTTCTTGGGTCACAGTTCAAAAGCAGAGTTGTATATACCACAGTCAAGACTAAATGTTCTTTATGCTATTTGATGTTTTCTAGAGTTTGTGTTTGCACAAAATTTGTGCCTTAATATATATAGATTGTTTCTTTTTGTAAACCCAGTGCATTTTCTATATGTTTATATGTGTTCCCATACATAGAGACTGAGTTTTCAATTTTAGCCGTCAGTCACAAAGAAATAGTTATTATTGTTTAGGTTCTACAGTATAATTCATAATTGATCAAAACTATAAACAATGCAGAATGAAATTTAGAACACTGCTTTTAGTTATAAACTAATGTTGGCATAATACTGTCTTATTTTTAAGAAATTCTACATTTCTGTATTTCAACTATTGAATATTAATCTTACATTCTTCAGGTGCTTTTGTAATTTCATATCTAAATAAGTGACTGGCACCTCCAGCAACCATTCCAGTGCTATCTTTGTCTCCTGGGGAAATCCCAAAAGCTAATCCTGCTTAATTCCTCCTCAACATTTTATTATAACTTTCACCACTGTCCAAAGGGGATAGAGTTCCTGTTGTCTTTCCTATAAACGAAATCAAATGTTCTGTTCAAAGTGCTTATTAATTTAGAGACCTCATCATTCCAGAAATACATGGATTAAGATATATAGTCTCTGGATTTTTTAATATTACTTGTCCATCTATCTGTGTTTGATTTCCCGCTTTCCCCCATTCTAGAAATGTCCTGTTTTCTTAACAGTTGTCAGGGATATTGCTTAGAGCATCTTGTCTTCATAAACTAGTGTAACAGAAAACATTCTCTAGGGTGAATTGGGGCAAGAAAATAAAATTTTTAATAATCAACCAAACTTCTTCTATCTTACATTCCAATATATTAAGTAGCCTTCTTGTGCAAAGGACCAAAGATACTCAAAATAAAAACTTACTATTACCATTCATTGATTAATACAGACTCAAGCCAAATCATTGAAAGCCCTCTTACATTCCTAGTCTACATATGTATGGCTTCTACTATTTGAAATTATAATTAGTTCATATTTCTTTCATTATAAAAAGTAGTGTATGAACCTAAGTATGATCATTAAAACAGATGATAACCAAGCTTTCAAAGTAGAATTAAGTTACATTAGAGGGGATGACTTGAAGGCTTCCTTGAGTTTCCTTTTCAACTCTAAAAATCGTGTGAGAGGTACATGAGGCACACATCACTCAAGAAAATTACTCCAGGCTGTATTAGCACTGTAGTTCAGGTAATAATGGACCATTCATAGCTAGGTACTTTGTATAAATAGTAGTATATAATTGAAGAATGTTAGAATTTATTAGTCAAATGTGTTTTCCTGTGATGTGGACTAATATTCACAAGCTAGTTTAATTTCTAAAAAGCAAAATTCCACAAATAATTAGATTATTAGATAACTTCTATAATAGTGTTTAGTTGAAGGGTCTTACATTATATGAACTCTACGTTTATAATTTCAAATTGCTCTGTATTTTATGCTAGTTAATTCATGGGACCCTCTTCTACTGCCACACAATCTCAGTTCCTGCTGTACACTCTAACACAGTGGAAGAGACTGTTGGGTCAGTAGGTGACACCTGCAGAGGTATCTTCCTTATAACGATGCTTTTTGAGGTTGCTGCTCCCATCAATCTGCTCAGTAAAAATAGCTCATCTTGGTAAGTTGTTTCGACTTCACCAGGACCTGAAGAAGAAGCAGAAAAACCTGTGAAAACTAAGACTGTTTCTTCCAGTAATGGAGGGGAAAGTTCCAGTCGCAGCGCTGAGAAGCGATCAGCTGAAGAAGAAGCTGCAGACCTCCCAACAAAGCCTACAAAGATCTCCAAGTTTGGATTTGCCATAGGTAGTCAGACGACAAAGAAAGCCTCAGCCATATCCATCAAACTTGGATCAAGTGTGAGTTGTTATTTGATCTATATGGTGTGCATAATGGGGCTTAAGAATTTGTTTTGGAAACCTGCTTTTATGGGGTTATGGTAAATTGAGTGTAAAAAGGTACTTTGGTACATGAACTTACATGTTAAGTATTTAAGAAGTTATTAGCTCTATATTCAAGAACAATATGGATAAATCATAACTCAGTAAAACTTTTTCAAAAAGGTTTGGAGTATGAGAAGGAGCAACTATTATAGGGAATATATGATTTATAAAGTAACAGCTTAGAATTTTTCTCAGTTGAGTAAAACCTCTGAAAAACATTTTCAGAAAGAATTTCATTTTTTTTCCTTATTTTTCAACTCCAGTAATATTAAAAATAATATTTCTAGAAATAAGTACTAGTAAGATACTGCTTGATAAGAAGAGCTTCCTGGTCACTTTACTTTGGAGCTACAAATGGACATTGAGTTCTATATATCCAATGACAGATCAACTTTTGGTCCCTTGTTTTAAATATAAACCTTAAGTTAATAATTAACTAACTGTGGAGTATCTGGAAAGTTTTGAAATAATAGATTGAAGCTTATTATGAAGTTTTGATATTTGACTAATTTTGACCTACAAAAGTGATAATTTCATATGCTTCAACCACATAGGTCTTTCAGAAAAAAATGTTACTTAAATAGTGTACACTGTTGGCTTTAGAAAATAGTCACATTCTTGTGTAAGGAGAATAATCCTAAAATTACTGGGATTACTACTTTTGAGTTGTTTATTCATGTCTGTTCTGTGAAAATTAATGCTTATTTGCCAGGTGCACACAGCTTTATTCTGTGTATGATGTTCATTCCAAGATCTTAAAAATATGATATGGATCAAGTTCCTACTAGAGTCAATGTGTTTGAGTTATACTTACAGTTTTAGAAGAGCTACCATTTCTCAGGACCCCTACTCCTACCCTATGTTGTTTTGCTTTTTCCTATTTGTTTTCTTTTTATTCCTTTAAAAAATTCATTCCAAACAAAAGACATTCTGCTTATAACTTCATTACTTCATGACTATTCTTCCTATTTGAGCTGATTTCTTTTTGTTTAATATTTTTTTTTTATAAAGTTGCATAGACCTAACTGCATAAGTATTTGTGTTTTTCTGATAGTCATTCAACGTGTATTCTCAGACACACTTCAATATAGATATTCTTGTCGATAATAGATTCTGCTGTGGTTCAACACACCCCTAAATTAGATATGCAAATCCCTACTTTTTCTAAATCATTGACATGATGTAGTAATTCCTCCTCATTTTAGAAGGGAGGGTTTTGTTTGAGAAAGTCTACTCAGTAAAAACTTCCTAATCTTTGGAAAACAAAAACTTGTTTTCATAAAATAAACTATAGTATAACTACAGTTGTCTTAGGGAGGTGGGATGTAAGATACAAAAAAATAGTTGAAACTATTGCTTTTATTATATGATATGAAAAGATAGTTGATCAGCAGATACTTGTGTCATATGTGTATGTACAACATCAAATACCTGACATCTTTAAAAGAGTAAAGGGTATTTCTAGAGTCTTTATGCATAATCTCCAAATTAATGGTTTTTATTCCTTCAAAAGCAAGCATTATTGACAAAAGTGTTTGTGTTATAAAAAGAAAGCGTGGTTCATTTTGTTTCAGGAGATCAGAGAAGATTTCACTGATGAGGTGATGCTTGAGTTGGCCTTAACTGTATAGACAGGAGGCAAAGGGCATCTCAGATAAAAAGAATTTCATGCAAAAGTAGTTTAGATGTGAAGCCACATGGTACATTCAGGAAAATGTAGTTGGAAATTGGTATGCAAATATAGGGATGAAAAGCCCCCTAAATGAGACCATAGAACCAAATCATAAAGGACTTGCATGGTTTGGTTTTATTCTTTAAGTTCTAGTGGAGCTATGAAACTGTTGTAAGGAAGCTTAACCCTTAAACAGATGTGCATTTTAGAAATATCACTTTGGTGCCATTATAGAGGAGAAAATTGAGAGTAGGGGATGGTATTTCTAACAGTAGTTCAGGCAAGTAATGCTAAAGGGCCTTAGGTGTCCGTAGTATGGTAGTTAATGGGAAGGCAGAGGGAGACGTAAGTCTATTAAATATTTAATCTACAGGACTTTATGATAGAGTGCAAGTTGAAGAAAAGGATTTCTGGCTTGGGTACTTAGAACACTGTCAAACTAAAGTACCCATCGGAGCTCTTAAGTGGAGCTCCAGTAGGCATGTGACATTCTATTTGGGGGTAGACATTTAAGATTTGGTAGTTAAAACCATGGGAGTGAATGGAGTTGACCAGGGAAGTACAGAGAAGGAAAGGTCACTAAGAACAGAATCTTGGGTATGTGTTATTTAGGGGGGGAACAGGAGGAAACAAAGAACAAAAGGTCAGAGAATTAGAATAGCCTATAAAAAGCAGTGTCAGAGAATTCAAGGTAGGAGTGTTTTCAAAAAGGAGCTGGTGATTAGAGTCAAAAGCAGCACACCAGTCATTGGTGACCCTACAGAATCAAGGTCACCTGATTCTAGGTGAGTGAGGAGCCATGGGAGAATGAGGGAGGAAGCCTGATTGCAGTGGGTTGAAGACCAGATTGATGGTGAGAGGATGATGATAGGGCAGTTTACCTCAAAAACTTAGGTTGGATAGAAGAGAAACATATTTACAGGCTACAGGGCAGAACACTAGTAGGGAGAGGAGTCTTGGTGTCTTTTATGTTCTTAAGTCGCACTGCAGTTCATTCTTGACCACTGTGGGCAAGTACTACTAATCATTTACCTTTATCTTTACCAGGTATCCCTTAGCTAAATGATATTAAATTACAGATCCTGACTAGAAAATCTTTTACAGGATGAAAACAAATGGACGTATCATTAATAAAATGAAAGCTACCCATTGATAACCACATTTGTAAAAAGAGAAAATGGAGTTCTTTAAAGTTTGTTCTGAGTTCCTTAGTATGTTTCTATGAAAACATAAAATTGAATCTTTGAAGATAAATTATTTGTATCATTAAACAAGCCTGTGTAAACATTATGTGATACTTCTTAATGTGTTTCTTCTTCAGAAGCCTAAAGAAACTGTTCCAACTCTTGCTCCAAAAACTCTTTCAGTAGCAGCAGCTTTTAATGAAGATGAAGATGTAAGTTGATACCTAGTTTTGTTTATTTTACTTGAATCAGTTCTTTAATGAAGTTAGTGGCAGGTTGTAGGTTGCATTAATGGTACTAGTGAATTTTCTTTGTAATTCTGAATAGATTTTTTTGTGATGCCTGCAAAATCTGGATATTTCTATTTATGTAGTTGTAGGATTATTTAAAATATAACTGCCTTTGGGGGCAATGACCTTAAGAATCAAATCAACAAATGCCTGATGTATATGTTGATACATATATCATATATATGTGCTAGGAAATATGTAGGATCCAGGAAAAGACAGATTTAATGCTGCTGCCTTTAATAATTTTATAGTTGGAGTCTTCAGTGTTCAGGCATCATGCATTCATTCAGCTTACAAAAGACAGCTATAGTGTTTTCTCCCATGAGGAATAGCTAATAGTGCAGGTGATTCTGCTAGAAGTTCTGTTCATTAAGCATGTGTTCCAAAGTGAGCACGAGTTGCTTATCTGCTATTCTCTTAGACAGTCTTAGCTCTTTCATGCCTCTCACAGTGTCCCTCTCTTCTTGTGCTTATGAATAACGTATGGAATTTAAAGCATCATTTTGACTGATTTTTTTTTCTTTGGTCTCTGACTTTAGAAACCTAACCCCCTCTTAAGATGTGACCCCATTGTATAACAATTAACTGTTAACAGGGTACATGAGTAATTGCTCTCAAAAACAATATGGATAAGAATTACACATTCAGAGGAGCACAGTGTGGGCTGAAATAATTGGGAAGAACATAAAAGAGAAGAAGTAAGAATTGGATACTAAAACATTAGGCAGGGTTTTGATAAAGCAAAGAATACTTTTATAAGCTAAGACAAGTCATAAATACTAGCAGCTGTATTTGTCTGGACTGGAGATTGCTGTAGACGTTTGGGCAAGGATAAGTATGGAATGATTAGAGCCCAGATCAATAGGTAAAGAATTACTGTGGTTATCTCTGGGTTCTTTGCACTTAATTCATTGCACACACTTGAGCAACTTTTTTTAATGTTTATTTATTTTTGGGAGAGAGAGAGAGCGAGCGAGTGAATGAGCATGAGCTGAGGAGGGGCAGAGAGAGAGGGAGACACAGAATCTGAAGCAGACTCCAGGCTCCGAGCTGTCAGCACAAAGCCCGACGCAGGGCTCAAACCCACAAACCGTGAGATCATGACCTGAGCTGAAGTCAGTCGCCCAATCGACTGAGCCACCCAGGCGCCCCTGAGTAATTTCTATATGCTAGGCACAGTGAGATTGCAAAGATAATTCAGACATGTCCCTCCAGGAACTCAGTCTCATAGGGCATAAAATAGTACAAAATGAAACTCAAAAGTATACAAAGATATGAAGTGATAATAGAAATTCAAGGCAGGAAGAGAGGCCAAGTAACTAGATGCCAGCACTGAACTGGCAGTGGGAAGACCTGGATTCTTCTCCTGTCTTGTCCAGTTACTAACTAGTAGAAAGCCTGTGAAATAAATCACTTTTCCTTTTTGGAGCCTTCGTTTCTCAGTTGTAAAATGAAAAGTCAGTTTAAATCATACATTTTTAAACTACTTGTCAGAGTTGTAGGATTCTGTGGAAATGTCTATGCTGACAGCTCAGAGCCTGGAGCCTGCTCTAGATTCTATGTCTATCTCTCTTTCTGTCCCTACCCTACCCACACTCTCTCTCTCTCTAAAGTAAATAATAAAACGTTAAAAAAAAAAACTAAAAAATAATATCCCATGTTTTCTGTTATCTCTAACATTCTTGAGAGATTAGGTAGCTTTTTGCTATGTACAGAATGTATGAGAGGACAATATACGAAAAAGGGAACAGCGTGTGTGAAAAGAGGGGCTGGAAATGGTAAACACCTACATGATAGTAATGGCTTTTTTTGAATGCCTAACAATTTGGGTCTTTTCATATAACTTTATTTTATCCTCCATATATTTCTATGAATCATGCGATGTAGTTATTCCTGTTTGGCAAATGGAGAAATTAACAAGTTAATGATGGTAAAGGATATTAATTTTAACTTGTCTCTTAGATAAAAGAATGTGTGTATCTAAAATCATCTGGTTTTTCCTTTTTCTGAAGAACATAAGTAACACGGGATATATATCTGGGCCTAAAATATATTTGACAAAGAGGGCATCCATTTAATTAATTTTAAATTTTAAAAATATATTTTTCATTGTTACCTTTTTAGTCTCCTTTAATTTGGACAATTCCTTGGCCTCTGTTCCATGGCATTAACATTTTTGAAGAGTCCAGGCCAGTTATTTTGTAAAGTTTTCCTTAGTTTGAATTTGTGTGATGTTTCCTTATGATTAGATTCACATTACTTACTTTGGCAGGAGTACCACAGAAGCTATGCCAAGTTCTTAATGCATCATAATCAGGGTGCACATGTTGTCAGTATGTCCCATTACTGACGGTGTTAACTTTGATCTTTTGGTTAAAGTGATGTCTGCCAGATTCCCCTGTTTTCAAAAAAAAATTTTTTTAATGTTTATTTATCTTTGAGCATTAGCAGGGGAGGGGCAGAGAGCCGGCTCCAGGCTCCAAGCTGTCAGCACAGAGCCCGACGCCGGCCTCGAACTCACGAACCACAAGATCACAACCTGAGCCAAAGTCGGTAGCTTAACCAACTGAATCACCCGGGCACCCTTCTGCTTTTCAGATGATTGTTTTACCTTTTGTAATTAAAGATTATATGGGGGGGGCATCTGGCTGGTTTAGTTGGTAGAGCTTGCAACTCTTGATCTTGGGGTTTATATTTGAGCCCCAAGTTGGGTGTAGAGATTACTTAAAAATAAAGTCTGTAATTAAAAAAAAAAAAAAATACAAGGCACCTGGCTGGATCAGTCAGTTAAACCTCTGACTTCAGCTCGGGTCATGATCTCATGAAACGGGCTCTCTGCTGTCTCTGCTGCTCCCCTGCTTGTACTCTTTCTCTCAAAAATAAACATTTAAGAAAATAGTAATAATAAAAACATTCTCATGAGTGTTAACATCCATTGAGGGATTCCTACCAGAATCAATTATGATTTTTCTTGTTCTTTTATCTCTTGTATATTTATTGTCTCTTACTATAAGGAAGAACTTCCCCTTATTTATGTAAGTGTAGGCTCATCAGTTCTTTATTCAGTAAGCTATAGTGCTTGCCCCAGATTTGACCAGTAGAAACCCCTTTAGACTAGATCTTGAGAACACTCTTTTAAAAAAATATTTAGAGGTGCCTGGCTGACTCAGTAGTATGTAAGCACGCATGACTGTTGATCTGAGGGTTGTTGGAGCTTACCTAAAAGGGGGCTTGGGGGTCACCTGTCTGTCTCAGTCAGTAGGATGTGCATGAGACTCTTCATCCTGGGTCATGAGTTCAAGCCCATGTTGGACTTGGAGCCTACTTTAAAAAAAAAAGAATATTGGGGCGCCTGGGTGGCGCAGTCGGTTAAGCATCCGACTTCAGCCAGGTCACTATCTCGCGGTCCGTGAGTTCGAGCCCCGCGTCAGGCTCTGGGCTGATGGCTCAGAGCCTGGAGCCTGTTTCCGATTCTGTGTCTCCCTCTCTCTCTGCCCCTCCCCCGTTCATGCTCTGTCTCTTCTCTGTCCCAAAAATAAATAAACGTTGAAAAAAAAATTTAAAAAAAAGAATATTTAGCTCAGCAGCAACATTTATTTGACTTACCAGTCAGTTAAGCCTCTGACTTAGGCTCAGGTCATGATCTCACGGTTTGTGAGTTCGAGCCCTGCATCAGGCTCCATACTGACAATGCAGAGCCTGCTTGGCATTCTGTCTCTCTCCCTCTCTTTGCCCCTTACCTGCTTGCTTGTGCACGCTCACTCTCTCAAAAATAAATAAACTTAAAAAAAAAAAAGGAATTTAACTTACCATATATCTTTTCAACATTTATGTAAGTACTAATGAATGAACTTTCAAGATTTTCGAGATATCTTTATAGTGAAGGAGACGTTTTTAGAAGGAACAATACCATAAAGTTACTAAGATTCTTTGCTTTGGCATCCAACTCTTTTGCTATTTATTAGCTTTGTGACTTTGGACAAACTAACCTTGTTTCCTCAACTTTAAAATGCAAATGCTCAGCCAGTTGAGCAGCCAAATTTTTTTTTTTTTTAATTTTTAAAATATTTATTTGTTTTTGAGAGAGAGAGAGCACGCGCTTGGGTGCACAAGTGGGGGAGGCGCAGACGGAGAGGGAGACACAGAATCCGAAGCAGGCTCCAGGCTCTGAACTGTCAGCACAGAGCCAGACATGGGGCTCAAACTCAGAAACGGTGAGATCAGGACCTGAGCAGAAGCTGGCCACTCAGCTGACTGAGCCACCCAGGTGCCCTGAGCAGCCAACTCTTTTGATTTCAGCTCAGGTCCTAATCCCAGGGCCTTGGGCTCCAAGCTGAGTGTGGACCCTGCTTGAGATTCTCTCTCCCTCCCTCCGCCCCCCTCCCCTACTTGTGAGTTTTCAGTCTTTTTCTCTCAAATAAATAAATAAAATGCAAGTGATGATAAGATTTGTTAGGGTTTATTTGTTTGGGGGAGGGGTTTGTTTTGTATTATTTTAGGATGTGATTAGGGTTTTATTTTATTTTAATGTTTATTTTTGAGAGAGCTCAAGCAGGGGAGGTGCAGAGAAAAAGGGAGACAGGATCTGAAGTGGGTTCTGTGCTGACAGCTCAGAACCTGGAACTTGCTTCAGAGTCTATGTCTCTGTCTCTCTGCCTCTGCCCCTTCCTCCCTCTCCCTCCCTCACTCTCAAAAAAAAAAAAAAAAAAGATAGTGCATATTAATTTTTAATTTTTTTTAACATGTATTCATTTTTGAGAGACAAAGACAGAGTGCAAGCAGGGGTGGGGCAGAGAGAGGGAGACACAGAATCAGAAGCAGGCTCCAGGCTCTGAGCTGTCAGCACAGAGTCCATTGCCGGGCTGGCACTCATCAACCGTGAAGATCATGACCTGAGCCAAAGTCGGATGCTTAACCGACTGAGCCACCCAGGCACCCCTAAAGATGGTACATATTAAAGAATTTAGCACAATGTGTATGTGTAGCATAGTAAGCAAATGGTTTTGGTTCTAGAATACCAAGTTTTTCCAGATTTTTTTCTTTATGCAAAATCAACACTTGAAGCTGTGTTTCTTTTTAAAATGTAGTTAAGATAAATAATTTTTTCCTTTTACAAAGATTTACAGTATTGAAAATGCTAAAAGGCTTAGATACAAATTTAGTATTATGAGTTAGCAAGTGAATTTTAATAAACCTGTAATGAGTCATCTCTGCTTTTTTTCCCCTCCAGAGTGAACCAGAGGAAATGCCTCCAGAAGCAAAGATGAGGATGAAGAATATTGGAAGGTATGTGCTTTTTTATAAAGATTGTAGAGAATGATCTTTTAGTGTTCCAACTTTTCTTAAATATTCGGGCAAAACAATTCTGTGAGCTGTCAGTGATGTTATTTTCCCTTCTGGTAAGAGAAAAGGAGTACCTTCCTTTCATACTGGGACCCAAAGTAAGACTTTAGACTTACTGTCGAACCCAGTCTAAATACCCAGTTTGTATGTGTGTGTGTGTGTGTGTGTGTACACACACACACACACACATTTTAAAACATGTAAAACATAAAATTGAAGTAAATATGACACAAGTCCACAGTGGCACTGAACCCTTTTATGTGTAATGCATCTTCATGTTTTTCTTCGATTTCATTTTTTTATAGATGCTGATGGCAAGCCATCAGTTGATTTTTATGACCCTATTAGTGGGTTTCAAGCACCAGTTTTAAAAACTGTCATGGTTGCCTCCCTTAGCTATGTGTCAAAAGTACCTTACATGTTTGTTAAAACTACAAATTTGCTTGGTCCCTCTTCAGACCTACTGAATCTGAAATTTTAGGAATGGGTCTTATAGAAAGTATTTTTTTTTAATTGTGTAGGGATTTCTGATGTTCAGCTTGTGTTCATAATAGGTACTAAACAAATATGTTTTGAAAGGCCTTATATAACTTTTAAAATAAATTTCCTGTCTTTTAACACAGGGATACACCAACATCAGCAGGACCAAACTCCTTCAATAAAGGAAAGCATGGTTTTTCTGATAACCAGAAGCTATGGGAGCGAAATATAAAATCTCATCTTGGAAATGTCCATGACCAAGACAATTAAATGATGTGTTTTGAAATTGGGTGTGGGGTGGGTGTAAAGTTAAAAGGAACAGTTTCCTTTTTTAAAGAATGGTATAAGACTATCTTTGGAGCCGCCTTTTTTTTTTTTTTTAAAGATTGAGTGGTACACTAATAAATGAGAGTTTGAAATTAGAGGTAATTTATGTTTTATATACAGATTTCAAGACATTTGCTAATTTTGTAGTTTCATGTGATTAGTTTCCAAAGGTTACAGATAATAAAAAAATCAGAAATGGTACCTTTCTAAGAATTGCATATTTTTTTAGACGCAATTATTAGCACATTAAGAGGGACGCAAAAAGTTATTGTCTATTTAAACTGCAAGCAGTTACTCTTAACTCCCTTATTACACTGAAGTGTTTGGCTCCCAGGAACAGCCTTATAGAGAGGGAGTATTGTATTGGGAGGAAAATGTTACTGGACTATTGACTGAAAGTACATTAGATAAAATTAAAGTACAGCCTTTTTTTTTTTCCTAATGGGCATTTGTTTTGTTTCAAGTCATCAAAAACTAGGTATTGCATTACTATCAGTTGGTACAGATGCTTAGCTCTTGAAAAAAAAATTTTTTTTAATTTTATGTAAATTGTTGAGTATTTGAAATAGCCCACTTCACCTTGACGGGTCTTGTCTACCTTCATTAGTCTTCAAAGACCATTTGCTACCAAAGTAAATCAGTATTTTGAATGTGCTTCTCTTGGTTTTTGTTACTAGTTAGTTGCTGCAAGCATTTCCACCAGATCTTGAGGCAAATCATAAGGAAGCTGTTTCTTTTAAAATACAAACCACCACCAAAAATTTAAATGTACATAATACTTAAATATGTGGCTGTTTTTATTTTTTAAAAAGTAGAAACACCAAAAAGACAACATTGTATGAAGATGAAAATGAGAAAGATGCACTTTCTGTAACTTTGTTAAAGCTTAATTTAAGTTACTAACTTGTGAAAGCAAATTTGATTTGAACTTAATACAAGAATTCTTTATTTTAGGACAGTACTGTGGTTTATTTGAGTGTATACATATTAACCAATGGCCTCTCAAAAGCACATTTTAGGTACTGAAGATAAAAAGAAAATGCATCTTTAAACATATTTTATGGAATCTTTGACCACATATACGTTGTTAGATCTGTGTATTGTAGGGTTTTTTTTTAATTTTTGTATATGAATTCTTTTTTAATGTGATAGTTAAACACATCTTTAAAAACCTAGTCACAGATAAAAGAAACAAAAATTGAAAATTCCTGCAATGTTTAATTTGGAGGCAGCTTCAGACTATTTTATTGGTGGGAACTACTCGCCAAGCTCTTTTAATAAGTAATAACTCCAGAGAAGCAGCCTGTATATATTCCTAACACTTGTTCATTTGCATTTAAGTTTAGAGTAAGCCCCAAGTAAAACAATGGAAATGTATATAGAACTATTAGTTCTTACATGATTTAATTATATCAAGATACATGAATTTAACTTGCTTTAATGTAGGCAAACTTTCCACTTTTGTCCATTTTACTGTTTATGTTAAAATAACATCCCTCTCCTACATATTCTTTTCTTGACTCAAATATTAGCCTAAGGTCAAGATGGGAGAGAAACGACTGAGATGAATGTCTTTACTAAAATACCAATAAATTTGTCAAACTCAATAGTGTTCTTATTTTCTATTCTGCTTAATTGTCGCTGGTTTTTTTGTTTTGTTTTTTAACGTAAAAGAAGAGACAGATATTATGATTGTTGCTCTTTTCCAGATTGTTGGCCAAAGTAAAGGGAGTTTTAAAACTATTACTTAGTGTAGTCTTCCTAACTTAGCACATAGTTCTATAGCATTATAATATCT
This sequence comes from Prionailurus viverrinus, assembly GCF_022837055.1. Taxonomy (NCBI): domain Eukaryota; kingdom Metazoa; phylum Chordata; class Mammalia; order Carnivora; family Felidae; genus Prionailurus; species Prionailurus viverrinus. The sequence goes on along the minus strand of NC_062569.1, from coordinate 110,471,076 downwards.
GGGGTTGGAAAAGACTTAATCCAAATCCTCCCTCTCCACTGCCAAAGTATTGCCTGTCTTGTGCTGTAGAAAATCCTGCTAAGGCCTACCTTTGAAAATCCCTAAGTGTTAGAAGGTATTCTAGTGTCTACCATCCATTAACTCCATGTAATATGTTTTCTGAATGTTTCTAATGCTGCTTCCCAATAGATCAGGTCTTAGTAAATAAAAAATTGAACTCCACTTTAGAATTAAGGTTAACTCTAATTTGAATAATTACAAATGAAGGCTGAGTTTCAGATGTTGTTCCTTAACTCTAATAATCAAGGTTAGCTTGATTTATTTTGGAGGGGTTGTCCAAGTTACTTTTAAGTGAAGGTACTTCTTTTGAATTTTAAACTTCATTTTGAAAAGACTTCAGACTTTGAAAACATTGCAAAAATATTACAAGATATTTCCATGTTCTCCAAGTGTTAACATCTTCAGTAACTCCAGGACAGTTGTCAAAATCAGGGAATTAACATTATTACATTACCTTAATATATCACCTTATACTGTTGTTCTACAGATCTTTTTCACATTTCACTTTTTGTTCCACTAATGTCTCGTCAAAGATCCACTTCATTATCACACATTGTTTAGTTGTCATCTGTCTCTAGCTTCCTTAATCTGAGACACTTCTTCAGTGTTTGTCTTTCATGACCTTAGACTTTTTAAAAAGTATAGGCCAATTATTTATAAAAGATTCTCAGCTAGGGCCTTGCCTTCTGTTTCCTCATGATTAAATTCCATGTATGCATTTTTGGCGAGAATAGCACAGAACTGCTGTGTCCTCAGTGTAGCAGCAAGAGCATGATGTTAATTTGTCCCATTGCTAGTAATGTTAATTTTCATCACTTGGTTAAGGTGGTGTCTGTCAGATTTCTCCACTGTCAAATTACTACTTTCTCTTTGTAATTAGTATCTTGTGGAGAAATTCTTGGGATGGTGTAAGTACCCTATTTCTCACACTATTGCCCACTTAATTGGCAGGCCTTCATGGTTCTTTGTCCCCCATGGTTCTTTTCCTGAAACAGTTGTCAGTGTAGTATTGGCCAAATGATGATTTTCTGTTTCCATCATTCCTTCTACTTTTAGTAGTTGAAATTCTGTTGTGAGGAAGGTTTTTCCCCCATTCATTACACATTTATTTTATTGATAATGGGCCCGTGTATCCTTACATTATTCTATAGGTTACAACCCATTCCTACCATTATTTACTTTGTTACCCAGAATGTCCCAGATTTGCCCATGTGAACTCTCTCCAGTTGACCCTCATGTCTTTTTGACATCTCCAACTTTTAATACTCCCTTAATTTTTGGCAACAAAAGATATACTGGACTCATCTTGTATTTTCTCCAGCCCTGGAAACTGATTTTTGTAAGTATCCATAGTTCCTTCTATGAAACAGTGGTATTTAGAAACCAAAATCAACACTAGATGTAGTCATCGGTACTGAGGTATTATTGCTTCTAGCCTGCTTAACAGAGCTAGAAAATGTATGTAATATATACATCCATTTCTAGATCTATATGTGTGTTATAGGTATGTGTATACCATATGTGTGTGTATATCCATTAATTCATGATACTTCTAATACCAGACCAATCCCACAGAGTTCATTATAGTCTTTCTCTTTTTGAAACTTTTATCCAACAGTAAGAAATCTGACTTTGTAATATGCTCACTTCTTTTATTTGCTTAATTTCTAGGATACATGTACTTTCAGAATTACTAGTTCATCTATCTACCAACAAAAAACAGCCTAACAGTGCAGTATTTGTCTATAGTTCCCTTTTTTACTCTTCTAGTGCATAATCAAAATACTGTTTTACAAAATAATGTGGGTTCTTTTCTCTGCTCCCCCTTTCAGTATCGTTATGTTATTGATTTGTAATGCAGATAGTTAATTTGGTGTTGTTTGTATTTCATAATGAATGCTACCCATTCTTTGTTAATCTGTTTGGTTTTTTTTTTTGTTTTTTTTGTTTTTTTTTTTTTGTATGTAAGACATTAGCATAGTTCTAAAAGTTAGAACTATACAGAAAGTGTCCCTCCTCTCTATCCTTTCTGCCTTCTCCTTGTAGCCTTTCTGTCCCGCTTGAACTTATTCCCTATAGGTAATCTATCTCTAGTTTCTGTATTATTCTTCCTATGCCTCTTTTGAATAAATAAATAGCTGAGTGGATATTATTTCCCCTTTTTTCTTACATGAAATGTAGCATGTTTTAGTTAACTCTTTTATATTTTGGTGGTTTTTTTCTACTTTACAGTATACCCTGGAAACTATACCAGTTCATGGAGATCTTACTCCAAAAACGTTTTTAACAACTATATAGTGTGAATATACTACAGTTTATGTAAATACTCTTCTGTTCCATTGTGTGACTATACTATAGCTTATGCAATTACTCTTCTATGTATGGGCATTTAGGTCCTTTCCAGTATTTTGCCATTACAATGCTATAATTGAATAACCTTGTGCATGTGTATTTTCATATTGTTGGAATGTATCTTCCTTCAGGTAAATTCCCAGAAATAGGATTGCTGGGTCAAAATATATAAGTGCATATGTACTTTTATTAGATATTGCCAAATTCTCCTCCAAAAGGGTTGTACCAGTTTGTTTTCCCACCAGGAATGTATGAGAGTGCCTCTTTTCACAGCCTTGCCAACAGGATGTTTATGTCATACTTGGTAATTTTTGCCAAATCTGATAGGTAAAAAATGGTATTTCAGATTAGTTTTAGTTTGTATCTCTAGCTATGAATAAGGTAGGGTATCTTTTCATATATTTAAGGACCATCTGAATATCTTTATGAATAGTCTTCATGTCATTCCTATTTTACTATGAGTTTTGGTCCTTTCTCAATTTTTAAGAATTCTTTATATACTAAATCTTTATCTTTGAGATGTTATAGTTTTCCCAATTAATTGTCTTTTGTCTTTGATGATGATATTTTTTTGCAATGCAGACAGCTTCCATTTTTTATGTAGTAAACTTTGTTCATCTCTTACTGCCTCTCAATTGTATGTTAGTATTTAGAAAGCCTTTCTTCATACTGAGGTTAGAGATGAATTTACTCATGTTTTTCTTGTGCTTGTATTATTTCATTTTTTTTTTAATTTAAGTAGATTCCTGACAATTTAGAGTATATTCCTATGCATTTGTGAGATCAGGATCTAATTTCATTTAACTGTTGTCTTTATGATAATAAGCCATCATAATTGAGAGCACTCTGCTTTTGTGTCTTTCAGGGGTGTTTCTAAATTTTTCTCATTTTTGCATATTTTTTGTAAGCTTAGTCCTAAGTATTTTAATCTTCTTTATTATTACAGAAATGGGGTTTTCTCTACCATTGTGTGCTGATTGTTTTAGGATATGAAGGCAATTTCTGTATGTTAATTCTGTATCTTGCTATCTTCCTCAATTCTTTTACTGAATTTTATCATTGTTTCTCTAGGATTTTTCAGGTGTGCAATCATATCACCTGCAAATAGAGCTGGTTTTACTTCTTTACCAATTTTTGTGCCTGTAATTCATTTTTCTTGTCTAACAGCCTTGCTTAATACTGCTAGTACAGTATTGAATAAGAGAAATAATGCGCACCCTTGCCTTATTCTTGTTGTCAGTAGGAATGTCTCCAGTGTTTTACCATTAAATAAGACACTGACTTTAGGATTAAGGTAAACATTTTTTCATGTTAAAGATACCCACCAATTCGTTTTCGTAAGTGCTTTTATCAGGAATGGGTGTTGAATTTTTTCAAAGGCTTTTTCAGCATTATATCAACAAGGGAAAACTAATGCAGATGGTCCCAAACTTATGAATGGTTTGACTTGTAATTTTTCAACTCTATGATGGTGTAAAAGTGATACACATTTGGGGTGGTGGGGTGCCTGGCTGGCTCAGAAAAGCATGTGACTGATCTCAGGGTTGGGGGTCAGAGTCCCACATTGGGTGTAGAGATTACTAAAAAATAAATAAATAATAATATACATTCAGTAGAAACCATACTTTGAATTTTATTTTTTTCATACATCAAATTTGAAATATTTATCTTTTCCCAGACTGGAAGTATGAAGTACCACACTGTCTGGTGATACTGGGCAACAGCGAGCCACAACTCCCAGTCAGCCATGGGATCACAAGTATAAGCAATCAATACACTTAAAACTATTCTGTACACATAAAATCATTCTTTTTTTTTTTTTTTTTTTAATGTTTGTTTATTTTTGAGAGAGCGTGAGCAGGAGAGGGCAGAGAGAGAGAGACAGAATCCGAAGCAGGCCCCAGGCTCTGAATGGTCAACACAGAGCCCAACATGGAGCTTGAACTCACGAACTGTGAAATCGTGACCTGAGCCAAAGTTGGATGCTTAACTGACTTTTTTCTGTTTTTCACCTTCACTACAGTATTCAATAAATTACATGAGGTATTAGACACTTTATTATAAAACAGTGTTACATGGTTTTGCCCAACTGTACGCTAATGTCAGTGTTCTGAGCGAGCACCTTTAAGTTAGGCTAGGCTAAGCTATGGTGTTCAGTAGGCTAGGTGTACTAATGCATTTTTGACTTAATATTTTCAACTACAATGGATTTATGGGGAAGTAACACCATCCTAAGTTGAGAAAGATCTGTATAAAGATTGTTAACATGTCAGGGCGCCTGGGTGGCTCAGTCGGTTAAGCGTCCGACTTCAGCCCAGGTCATGATCTCACGGTCTGTGAGTTCGAGCCCCGTGTTGGGCTCTGTGCTTACAGCTCAGACCCTGGAGCCTGCTTCAGATTCTGTGTCTCCCTCTCTCTCTGCCCACCCCCTGCTCATGCTGTCTCTGTCTCAAAAATAAAAACATTTAAAAATAAATAAATAAAGATTGTTAACAGAACTCTCAGGTGGAGCAGAAGTAGCGTCTGTAAGAAGAAACACCACCCTAAGGCAGAGGAAAGAAGTAAGAAAGGAAAAGATTTAACATCTTAGAGGAGGGACCAAGAGGCCAACCTTCAGATCTTTGAGGAGATGATGTGCCTGCAGCAGGGAAGAGCAGCATACCAAGGTGCTCACCATCAACGATGAAGAAGAAATTTGGAAATCCCTAATTCAGCTGCATGATAAGTCCCTAGTGATCTGTAACCTTTCACCTTCATGGGAATCATTTGTTGGTTAGCAATAATTCTTGCTTTTAGTTTTTGTTTTTTACTTTTTTTCATGTAGTACACTTTGCAAATTTCCTATATTGATCCTGCATTACTTGGATCATTGGAGAAATGAGTGGGAGTGGAAGTATCCCTAAATAAGGTGAATTAGGGTAGATGTCATTCTAGCATGTCTGAATTAGATATGTGAGAATTTTTCTTACTTAGACCAAAGGCTTTGACCCACATCACAATAGATACCCACTTAATTATTGCACATGGACTTAGACATCTTTGTCCATTTTTCATGTAGTGCAAGTGTGCTGTTATCCTAAATCTGTGTTTTTTTTCTAAAAGTCCTTTTGGGGAACACTTTATCTGCAGTATTCATTGCATTCACATTGCTTAATATTTAGGAAAAATAAAAACTGTTATGTACTATGTAAAATATCAAGGATAACCACTATAACATTACTTCAGGAACAGTTGCCTGAACTCTTGCATGTATCACTGATTGGCATTGTCATACAAATGCATTTCACTGAGAATCTAGTGTTGTCCTTATGCTGGTCATACACCTGGAGTTGCTTATTTTAATATTTCTGCTTCTTTTAGAATTCCATAACTAAATCATAGTTGATGTAAAACTTGGATAGATCGATAGGAACTATGAATTTACCCACATAACCATGTCTCGAAATAAAACAAAGTTCCTATATAATTTATATACCTTGATTATAAAAAAAGATCAAAATAAGCAGAACACTTGAAATCCAGTAATGCAAAGAAAGTAACATTGAAAGAATTTAAGTATTAATTAGATGTTGAAACATTTATTTGCAAATGTTTAAAGCAAGTCTAACTGAAGATGCAATTTTTTTTTAACATTTTATTTTTAGGTGGGGTGTCTGGGTGGCTCAGTCAGTTAAGCATCTGACTTCGGCTCAGGTCATGATCTCACAGTTTGTGGGTTCAAGCCCTGTGTCGGACTCTGTGTTGACAGCTCAGAGTCTGGAGCCTGCTTCAGATTCTGTGTCCGTCTCTCTCTCTCAGAAATAAACGTTAAAAAAAAATAATTTAAAAAAAAAAAAGATTTTTAGGTAATCTCTACACCCAACATGGGGCTTGAACTTTAAACCCTCAGATCAAGAGTTGTATGCTTTACTGATTGAGCCAGCCAGGCACCCCAATGAAGATGCAAATTGAGAATGATGACAAATGTATGACTTCACTCACATGAGGACTTCAAGATACAAAACAGATGAACATAAGGGAAGGGAAGCAAAAGTAATGTAAAAACAGGGAGGGGGACAAAAGAGACTCTTAAATGTGGAGAACAAACAGGGTTGCCAGAGGGTTTGTGGGGCGGGGGATGGGCTAAATGGATAAGGGGCATTAAGGAATCTACGGAAATCATTGTTGCGCTATATGCTAACTAACTTGGATGTAAATTTAAAAAATAAGTTAAAAATAATAAAAATACACTTGATCTTAGCCAAAAGGCCAAGAAGTGATTAAAAAATAATAAAAATAAAAGTTTATTAGGACGCCTGGGTGACTCAATCAGTTAAGCGTCTGACTTTGGCTCAGGTCATGATCTCACGGCTTTTGGGTTTGGGCCCTGTGTGGGGCTCTGTGCTGACACCTTGGAGCCTGGAGCCTGCTTCAGATTCGGTGTCTCCCTCTCTCTCTTCCCCTCTCCCCACTCTGTCTATCTGTCTGTCTCTCTCAAAAAGAAACAAAGTTTAAAAAAATTTTTAATAAAAAATCAAGGTGTGAGCAATGGTTTGACTCAGTTTCACAAGATGCCTCTCTTCACCATAAATATAAGTAATATTTAGTTGGGTATAAAATCCCCCAAATATTCTAACGCTAACACTATTGTAATGCTGTGTGTGGGTATAAACTTAAATCTGTGTATAAACATTCATACCTATATAACCATACAAGCAAATTTCTCAAAACAAGATGTCAGTGTAATTATACTCAGAGGACCACTTTGAGAAAAAAAAAAGGTCACTCTCCCAGCTGATTGTTCTTCTCATTCTATCCCATGCTATGTATGGTAGGCATTGGCCATGTGACACTCTAAGGAAGAAAATCGGGAATCTTTATCACTTTTATCAGAGATTTTGCTTTCTCTGATAGGAGTAACTTAAGCAGTTGCTTTTCTATGCCAGCGTTTAATAAGGTATGCTGGTAGTGCCACCATGCTGAAATGGAGAATTATAACAGGAATCTCTTGCCCCATACAAAGTTACTTTCATCCCTATTTGTAGTTTCTTTGCTCTAGGCACAGAGCCATTAGAGAACTGGGGAGCTTCAAGATGAAGGGCAGTTTTAAATAATCTGGAAGTAATGTGCGTAAAGCAAAAAGGAAATAGGGCATGCATGAATATTGGTATTGGTAGCATGCTGCATGAATGAGTTCATAAAAGCTCCTAGTGGTATGTTAGCAGTAATGAGATAGAAGTAACAGATCAGAGGTTTTACTAAGGAAGGCAGTGGCTGAATCGGTGGGAGAAATGGAAACATCCCAGATGACTTAAGAGTTTGGACCTACGTACATGGGAGAATGGTAGATGCTGAAGAGGGGGAAATGTTTACAAATATATACAGGGTAGCTTTTAAAGATTTTAAGAAAAACCTCCAGCCAGAATTTAGGTAAGTAACAGATGATGACAGAAAGTCAATAGAGAGTTTTCAAAGGGCACTAGGATATTTGAAAGGATGTGGTCAACACGAGGCCTGATTGTATAATGGTAAGTACCACTTAGGTATGGGAGTTGAGAGACCATTTCACTGCTTCTGTCTGTTTCCGCATCTTTTGAATGGGATTATATGTATCCGAATGTACACAGCTCTACAGCTCATGAAGTGGATGCCCATGAAATAGAAGACACTGTGCCAAGAATTTGAATACCAAGCAAACTACTGAGTAACAGTTAAAACAATATATAAATAACAAGCTAAATGGAGGAGGGGAACGGAATTTTTCAAAAAGTCTGAAAAGAAAAATGTGGAACAGGCAGGGCAAAAAAAAAGTTAAATGACAGATTTGTATGCACATATGTTGGTAATTATGCCTTACTTTTTAATTGAACTAAATATTACACTACTATGGAAAGACAAAGATTGGCAGCCTGGATTTAAAAAAAAAAAAAGGCAATGGGGGCAGGGTGCCTGGGTGGTTCAGTTGGTTAAGCATCTGACTTTGGCTCAGGTCATGATATCACAGTTCATGAGTTTGAGGGCCAAATTGGGCTCGACACTGAAAGTGCAGAGCCTGCTTGAGACTCTCCCTTTCTCTCTCTGCCCCTCCCCTACATGTGCGTGCTTGCACACACTCTCTCAAAATAAATAAACTTAAAAAATAATAAATAGGAACGCCTGGGTGGCTCAGTCAGTTAAGCTTCTGACTTCAACTCAGTTCATGATCTCAAGGTTCATGAATTCAAGCCCTGTGTCAGGCTCTGTGCTGACAGCTCAGAGCCTGGAGCCTGCTTAAGATTCTGTGTCTCTCTCTCTCCCCCCTCCCCTGCTTGTGCTCTGTCTCAAAAAAATAAACATTAAAAAAATTAAAAATAATAATCATAAAAAAGGGCAACTATACAAGAGTCCTTTAAAAATTTTTTTAATGCTTATTTATTTTTGAGAGAGACAGAGCTTGAGCAGGGGAGAAGCAGAGAGACAGGGAGACACAGAATCTGAATCTGAGCTGTCAGCACAGAGCCCAACACAGGGCTCAAACCCAGGAACCATGAGATCACGACCTGAGCCAAAGTTGAACACTGAGCCAACTGAGCCACCCAGACATCCCAAGAGATCTTGATATGGACAGGTTGAAAGCATGAGGATGGTAAAATACACCACGTAAATGCCAGAAAATCTGATCTAGCGATTTTAATTTCAGCCAAAGTACTTGAAGCCAAGAGTATTATAAAGGGCACTTAAGAAGATAGAATTCTATATTTTATTTACCTAATAACACTTTAAGATACATATGTATAGCAAAAATTGTCAGAATTAAAAGGAGAAATAGGCATATTCACATTTATACAGGGATATTTTAATAAGCTACTCATAGTAACCGATAGAACAAGCAGGCCAAAACATAATCAGTATGGGTACAGAATATTTGAACAACAAAAGTAATATTTAAACCTAACTGACACATTAAAACAGTGCCCAAAATGCAGAATTTTTAAGTTTATTTTGAGAGAGACAGAGAGCGAGCATGAGTGGGGGAGGGACAGAGGGAGAGGGAGAATCCTAAAGAGGCTCTGCTTTGTCAGCGTGGAGCCCAATGCTGGGCTGGATCCCATGAACAGTGAGATCATGATCTGAGCTGAAATCCAGAGTCAGACGCTTAACCAACTGAGCCATCCAGGTGCCCAGATATTTTTACATTTTTATGAAACATTTGCAAAAACTGACCATGTGCGTGTTCATAAAATAATCTTCATCATATTTCAAGAATAGAAAATATACAGAATATGTTTGGCTACAGAATTATTAGAAATCTATAAAAAGACTTAAAAATCCATGTTTAATATAGAGCAATACTCTTCTAAATAACATGTCAAAGAATTATGAAAATTTAAAAATATTTTGAAAGTTTATTTTGAGAAAGAGAGAGAGAGCACATGTGGGTAATGGGGGAGGGGTAGAGAGAGGGAGAGAATCCAAAGCAGCCTCCCCAATATCAGCGCAGAGCTAACTAGAGGCTCGATCCCACTAGAGGCTCGATCCCACGAATTGTGAGATTATGACCTGAGCAGAAATCAAGAGTCAGACACTCAACCGACTGAGCCACCCAGGCACCCCGAAATTTAAAAATATTTTGAATCTTCAGTAATAATGAAAGAATTCCATATCCAGATTTGTAGAATGCCACTAAAGCAGAGTTTAGAGAAAACTTGGAACACAGGAGGATTAGATGGCAGTAATGTATCAGTGTTAATTTCCTGACTGTATTGCCGTATGCAAAACAATACTTCTTTATAAGACATGCAATTATTCAGTTGTGATGGGACATCAGGTTGACAAGTTACTCTAAAATGTCTCACGAAAAAAATTACTTGTAATTTTTCTATAAGTTTGATTATCCAAAATAATAGACTTTTAATACTATATTCCTTGTGCTGTACTTTTCATCTCCATGACTATTTTATAACTGGAAGTTTGTACCTCTTAATCCTCCTCACATATTTTGCCTATCCCCAGGCCCCTCCCTTCTAAACAGGAATTACTGGATCATATGGTGTTTCTATGTTCTATGGGGAACCCCCATACTGTTTACCACAGTGGCTGCACCAGTTTGCATTCTCAACAACAGTGCACGAGTGTTCCTTTTCTCCACATCTTTAACAACTTATTTCTTGTGTTTTTGATTATAACCATTCTGACTAGCGTGAGGTGATTACTCATTGTGGTTTTATTTTGCGTTTCTCTGGTATTAGTGATGTTGAACGTATTTTGTCTGTTGGCTCATCTGTATATCATCTTTGGGAAAATATCTATTCAGGTCCTCTGCCCATTTTTTACTCGTCTTGGTTTCTGGTGTTGAATTGTATAACGTCCTTATATATTTTAGTTATTAACCCCTAGCAGGGTATAGGATTTGCAAATATCTTCTCCCATTCTCTAGGTTGCCTTTTTGTTTCATTGATGGTCTCCCTTGCTATGCAAAAGCTTTTTATTTTGCTGTACTCCCAATAGTTTACTTTTGCTTTTGTTTCTCTTGCCTGAGGAAATACATCCATAAATAGGTTAAGGCCAATGTCCAAGAGATTAATGCCTCTGCTTTCTTGAAGGAATTTTATAGTTTCAGGTGTCACATTTAGATTTTAGTCTATTTTGAGTTTATTTTTGGGTGTGGTAGGAGAAAGCTGTCCAGTTTCATTCTTTCGCATGTAGCTGTCCAATTTTCCCAACACCATTTATTTATTTATTTTTAAGTTTATTTATTTTGAGAGAGACCCAGAGAGAGAGGATACAGGCAGGGGAGGAGTAGTGAGAGGGAAGACAGAGAATGTGAAGTGGGCTCTATGCTGACAGCAGAGAGCCTGACTCTGGGCTTGATCCCATGAACAGTGAGATCATGACCTGAGCCAAAATCAAGAGTCTACGGCTTAACCAACTGAGCCACCCAGGTGCCTCTCCCAACACCATTTATTAAAGAGACCATCTTTCCCATTGTATGTTTTTGCCTCCTATATCTTCGATTAATTGACCGTATAAGCATAAGTTCATTTCTAGGCTCTCTAGTCTGTTACATTGATCTACATGTCTATCTTTGTGCCAGTACCTTACTGTTTTGATTACTGTAGCTTTGTAGTGTATCTTGAAATCTGGGATTGTGATTCCCCCACCTTTGTTCTTTCTTAAGATTGCTTTAGCTTTTCAGGAGCTTTTGAGATTCCATACAAATTTTAGGATTATTTGTTCTAGTTCTGTGAAAAATTATCTTGGTATTTTGTTAGGGATTGCTTTGAATCTGTAGGCTGCTTTGGGTGGTATGGATATTTTAACAATATTCATTTTTCCAATTAAAGAATACAGTATATCCTTTTATTTGTGCCATCCTTAATTTCATCAATAGTTTTCAGGGCATTGGTCTTTTACCTTCTTGGATAAATTTATTTCTAGATATCTTATTATTTTTGTTGCAGTTGCAAATGGAAATATGTTTTAAATTTATTTTTCTGTCACTTCATTATTGGTGTATAGAAACACAACAGATTAAGGGGTGCCTGGGTGGTCAGTCGGTTAAGCATCCGACTTCGGCTTAGGTCATGATCTCATGACTCATGAGTTTGAGCCCTGTGAGTTCGAGCCCTGTGTCGGGCTCTGTGCTGACAGCTCAGAGCCTGGAACCTGCTTCGGATTCTATGTCTCTCTCTCTCTGCCCCTCCCCAGCCTGCACTCTCTCTCTCTCTCTCTCTCTCAAAAATAAATTTAAAACTTAAAAAAAAAAAAGAGAACAGATTTTAAGTTTATTTAAAATAAACTTCTTATATTTTTAAATTAATTTTTAAATATAACTTATTGTAAAATTGGCTTACATATAACACCCAGTGCTCATCCCAACAAGTGCCCTCCCCACTGCCCATCACCCATTTTCCCCTCTCCCCCACCCCCATCAAAATAGAGAACGGGGGACAGGCAGAGAGAGAGAAGGAGAGAGAGAATCCCAAGCAGTCTCGTGCTATCAGTACAGAGCCTGATGAGGGGCTTGATCTCACAAACTAAGATCATGACCTGCACAGAAATCAAGAGATGGATGCCTGACTAAGTCACCCAGGTGCCCCTAGAAACACAACAGATTTCTGCATGCTAATTTTGTATCCTGCAACTTTACTGAATTCATTTATTCTAATAGTCTTTTGGTAGAATCTTTAGGGTATTCGATACAGTATCATGTCATCTTCAAATATTGACAGTTTTACTTCTTCCTTGCCAACTTGGATACCTTTTGTTTCTTTTTCATGTCTGATTTCCAGTACTATGTTGAATAAATGTGATGAGAGTGGACATTCTTGTCTTGTTCCTGACCTTAGAGGAAACGCTTTCAGTTTGTCACCATTGATATGATGTTATCTGTAGGTTTTTCATATATGGGTTTTATTATATTGAGATATGTTCCCTCAAAGAACCCACTTTGTTGAGAATTTTCATCATGAACAAATGTTGTATTTTGTCAGATGCTTTTTATGCATGTATTGAAATGATCATATGGCTTTTTTTTCTTCTTGCTAATGTGATGTATCACATTTATTGATTTACAAATATTAAACCATCCTCACATCCCTAGAATACTTCCCACTTGATGATGGTGAATGATCTTTATGTATATACATATATGTATACATATATATACACACATATATGTGTGTGTGTATATATATATATATATATATATATATATACAGTTTTTTTTAAAGTAGACTCTACCCCCAACATAGAGCTCAAAATCATGACCCCAAGGTCAAGTCACATGCTATACAAACTGAGCCAGCCAAGTGCCCCAGTGAATGATCTTTTTGAATTTAGTTTGCTAATATTTGATGGGTTTTTTTTTATCTATGTTCATCAGGGATATTGGCCCATTTGTTTGTTTTATGTTGTATTTGGATTTTTTTTCTTTTTTTTTTTTTTTTAGCATCTTTGTCTGGTTTTGGTAATGCTGGCCTTGTAGAATGAATTTGGAAATTTTCCATTTTTGGAATAGTTTGACAAGGATAGGTATTAACCCTTCTTTAAATGTTTGGTACAATTCACCTATGAAGGCATCTGGTTCTGGATTTTTGTTTGTTGGGAGTTTTTTGATTACCAATTCAAGTTAATTACTAACAATTGGTCTGTTCAAATTTCCTATTTCTTCCTGATTCAGTTTTGGAAGAATATGTTTGTAGGAATTGATCCATTTTTCTACGTTATCAAGTTTGTTGGCATATAATTTTTCTTACTATTCTCTTATAATCCTTTGTATTCCTTTGGTATTGGTTGTTATTTTTCCTCTTTCATTTCTGACTTTATTTATTTTTAAGCAGGCTCCATACCTATCGTGGGGCTTGAACTCATGACTCAGAGATCAAGAGTCATACACTCCATCAACTGAGCCAGCCAGGCAGCCCTCATTTTTTATTTTATTTATTGGAGTCCTCTCTCTTGATGATTCTGCCTAAAGAATTATAATTTTGTTTATCTTTTGAAAGAGCCAGGTCTTGGTTTCATTGATCTATTGTTTATTTTTAGTCTCTCCATTTATTTCTTCTGTAATGTTTGTTATTTCCCTCCTACTAACTTTGGCCTTTTTCTTCTTTTTCTAGTTCTTTCAGGTGTAAGGTTAGATGGTTTGAGATTTTTCTTATTTAATGTTTTTTAATGTTAGTCTATTTATCTTAGCATGCAGGAGCAGGGAGGGGCAGAGAGAGAGGGAGACAGAGAATCTGAAGCAAACTCTGTGCTGTCAGCGCAAAGCCTGATGTGGGGCTCAAACTCACAAACTCAGATTATGACCAGAGCCCAAATCGGACGCTAAACCAACTGAGCCACCCAGGTGCCCCAGATTTTTATTTCTTAAGGGTAGGTCTGTATTGCTATAAACTTTCCCCCTAGAACTGCTTTTGCTGCACCCCAAGGATTTATGGGAGTGTTGTATTTCCATTTTCATTTTTTCCATGTATTTTTTGATTTCTACTTTGGCTTCTCTGTTGTCCCATATATTTTTTAGTAGCATATTATTTAGTGTCCATGTGTTTATGTTTTTTCCAGTTTTTTTTTCTTGTAATTAATTTCTGGTTTCATACAGTTGTGGTCAGAAAGTTACTTGATACAATTTCAGTCTTCTTAAATTATTGAATCTTGTGGCCTAACGTGATCTATCCTGAAGAATGTTACATGTGCGCCTGAAAAGAACACTGAAATATTGAAAACGGTTTTTAAAAATGTTTAATGTTTATTCACTTTGAGAAAGAGAGCATGTGAGCAAGTGGGGGAGGAGCCTAGTAAGAGGGAGAGAGAGGATCCCAAGCAGGCTCTGTGCTGTCAGCAAAGAGCCTGGCATGGGGCTTTATCTCATGAACTTTAACCGACCAAGCCACCTAGGTGCCCCTAAAATATTGAAAATGTCTTGGAGGAGGATCAACTTCTTGTATGACAGATGAGGAGTTGTGCTAACATGCTTCCCAGTGAAACCAGTAAAAATTGTAAAAACAGAAATAAAAGCAACCATTTAAAGTCTCTGGAAATGATCAAACAGCAAATGAAGGACATCTATTCAAGAAAAATCTATGAAAGTTTGTTAAGAAAGGCAACCACCACCTCATGAACAGAGACAACAGTGGTCAGAGCTTCAATCTTCTCAGCTCACTTTGCCCAAGGTGGAACCTTTGTTCCACAAGTGGTAGCTGGGAGCAAGAAGGGAGCCGCCAGCTTTCAACTACACATACCAGACCTTATCTCAGTACCAGATAGCTGGGAGCAGGATGTGAAAGACTGATGGCCTGAACCTCCCAGGAAGATAGCCCTCCAACTGGGAGCTGGTGGGAGAGTGAGTCCTGTGATCTTGGATGCGGCAGTCTGGAGTGGTGTCTTCAACTCCCTGAGCTGAGATAGTTGGGAAAGGAGTGGTCCTTAGTTCACATACCACAGACTTTTACATACAATTCATTTAAGACACCACCTGGAGTTAGCACAGACCCCACACCACAAGTAAGGGCTCAGTCCCACAAGACTGCATCCACTTCAGATGCCAGCTGCGAGTCTTGGATATCCCCAAACCACCCACTCTTCTGCCTGGCTGATTACAAATTCGGGGGCTTCTCTGGAGCTCCTCCTTTGATAATTTACCAAAACAACTCAAAGAAGTCACTAAAAGTGCTATACTTAAAATTACAGTTTTATTATAAAGGATACACTCGGGAATAGCCAGGTGGAAGAAACCTATAGCGCAAGATCTGGAAGCAAGGAGCACAGGACCTTCTATCCCTATGGAGTTGGGGTGTGACACCCACCTAGTCCATCAGTATGTGCAGCAACCAGGAAGCTCTCTGAGCCTCTTCAAGCTTTGTTGAGGTTTCATTACATGAGCACGGTTAACTAAATTAATGAATTAAGGGGCACCTGGGTGGCTCAGTCAGTTAAGCGACCCATTCTTGATTTTGGCTCAGGTCATGATCTCATGGTTCTTGACATGGAGCCCCGCAGGAGGCTATGCACTGACAGCACAGAGCCTGCTTGGGATATTCTCTCTCCTCTCTCTTGCCCCTCCCCTGCTAGTGCTCACTCTCTGTCTGAAAATAAACATTTTTAAAGAATAAATCAATCAACGGACGCCTGGGTGGCTCGGTTAATAAACAGCTGACTTCAGCTCAGGTCATGATCTCACGGTTTGTGAGTTCAAGCCCTGCATTGGGCTCTTTGTGGTCAGCACAGAACCCACTTCAGACCCTCTGTCCCCCTCGCTCTCTGCCCCTCCCCTGCTTGCATTCTCTCTCTGTAAAATAAACATTAAAAAAAAAATTAATTCAGAGCTGGAGACCCTCTCCCCTCCTCTGGAGGTTGGGAGATGGGGATAAAAGTTCTCTCTCTAATCACATGGTCAGTTTTTCTGGCAATAAGCCCCCATTCTGAAGCTATCTACTTCACCATGTTAATCTCAGATTTTCACTCCAAGATGGGAAAAGAGATAAGGATTCCAACTGTCACATTTACTTAACATTGTATTAG
Source organism: Prionailurus viverrinus (assembly GCF_022837055.1). Taxonomy (NCBI): domain Eukaryota; kingdom Metazoa; phylum Chordata; class Mammalia; order Carnivora; family Felidae; genus Prionailurus; species Prionailurus viverrinus. The sequence continues at coordinate 110,454,684 of NC_062569.1, read as the reverse complement.
AAGTCCTATAGAGGTCAATAAGGCAAGCTAGAATTGGAATAGGAGAAATAAAACTTATTTGCAGATAACATAACTGGGTATGGAGACAGTCAAAACTATCGAAATTAATAAGGGAATTTAGAAACGTTGTTGGATAAAATGTCTTATTTCCAATGTCAGAAAATTTTAACCAGTTTTCATCTTTTGGAATGTTTTGCTGTGGTTTTGTACACAGCATTTATCAGATGAAAGTTCCCATAATATGGGGGCGCCTGGGTGGTGCAGTCAGTTAAGCGTCCGACTTCAGCCAGGTCACGATCTCGCGGTCTGTGAGTTCGAGCCCCGAGTCAGGCTCTGGGCTGATGGCTCAGAGCCTGGAGCCTGTTTCCGATTCTGTGTCTCCCTCTCTCTCTCTGCCCCTCCCCCGTTCATGCTCTGTCTCTCTCTGTCCTAAAAATAAATAAACGTTGAAAAAAAAAATTAAAAAAAAAAAAAAGTTCCCATAATATACAAAAGTGTTTTGTATTTTTATATGCCAACAAACTGAAAAATAAAAAATAGCATTTGCAATTGCATAAATATATAATATGTTTACACCAACTGTAAAATATTTTGAGAGATATTAAAGATGACTTACATAAGTGAAGAAATATGTTCATGGAATGAAAATTCAGTTATAAATATATCAATTCTCTCCAAACTGATCTCTATAAGTTCAATGCAATTCCAGTCAAAATCCCAACAGGATTTTATTACAGAAATTGGTAAGTTCATTATAGATTTTACAGGGAGAGAGCATACAAGACAATCTGAAATAAGAGTAAAGTGAGAGGATTTACTCTATCAGATATCAAAATTATTGTAAACCTACAATAATTAAGAAACTAAGACAGTATGGTCCTAATTACTGTAAGGATTCAGTATTGTTGCAAGTTGGTATTGCAAGGAATTGGTGCAAGAATGTAGAAATAAAGCAAAGAGGCAGAATAGATTCCAGAAAGAAATCAACATATGCATGGACCTTTGATTTATAAGATGGCATTCCTGAACAATGGAAAAAATCAGCGTATTCAGAAAATTGTGTACACAACTGGAAATCCACACATATAAAAAAGCTTGACACATACCTCTACTTCAGATGGGTTATAAATCTAAATACAAAAGGCAAAAGTAGAAAACTTTTAAAAGATAAGATTGGAAAATATTATAATGATCTTTGGGCAGGGAAAGATTTTGTAAAAGGGCATAAATTTATAAATTGGGACTACCTTAAAATTAAACACATACATTCACCAAAAGATATCATTAAGAGAATGAAAAGACAAGCTCTAAAACGGGAGATGGCAATTGTAAAACAGTAACAAATGGCTTGTTTTCTGAAAGAGAAAAAAGACAATCTAATTACAAAATGGGTAGGATATTCAATGACCTCACAACAAGGATATCTAAACGGCCTGCAAATATATGAAAAGGTGTTCAGCTTTATTAGTCATCTGGGCAGTGTAAATTAAAACAACATGGGATACGAAGCACAGACATCGCAGAACAGCACACAGTAAGTAAGCAAGCACACTGAGCAGCCGCCACTGGTGAGGGTAACTGGAATAATCTCTTTGGAAAATATTTTGGTTCACAAATCCAAGTACCTCAGATTCTACTGTAAGTCACGTACCCAACAGAAAAGCATACCCATAAATGCCAAGGAAATAAAAATGGTCCTTACAGCATTCTTCAGGATAACCCTAAACTGAAAATAACCCAAACATCCATCAGTGGTAGAATGTGAAGTTGTGGTATACACATGTAATTTTTTGCAGAGCACAAGAACACAGCAAGAATTTAAAATGAACATAATACATCCCACCAGCAAAATAAGATGAATGGAAAAGGGAAGCAGGAATAAGCACCTATGAAGAACCAACTGTAAATGCTAGTATAAGGAATATAATTTTAGGGGCGCCTGGGTGGCTCAGTTGGTTAAACATCCAACTCTTGATTTTGTCTCAGGTCATGATCTCACATTCATGAGATTGAGCTGACAGTGCAGACCCTGCTTGGGATTCTCTCTGCCCCTTCCCATTTGTGCTCTCTCAAATAAACATGAAAAATTTTTTTCAATCTTTATCATTTTATTTTTTGAGAAAGAGATCGAGCAGGGGAGAGGGGCAGAGGGAGAGAAAGAATCTCAAGCAGGTTCCATGCTCAGCATGGGGGCTGATATAGGGTTTCATCCCATGACCCTGGGATCATGACCTGAGCCAAAATCAAGAGTTGGGACACTCAACTGGCTGAGCCACCCAGGTGTTCTTTAGTCTTTATTTTTTTAAAGTAGGCTCCATGCCCACACACAGGGCTTGAAATCATGACCCTCAGATCAAGTTTCATGCTCTACTGGCCAAGCCAGCCAGGCACCCAGAAATAAATAAATAAATAAATAAATAAATAAATATTTTGAGAGAGAGAGATAGGATGGGGAGATAGAGGGAGGAGAACTTCAAGCAGGCTCCATGCTGTCAGTGCAGAGCCCAGTGCGGGGCTCGAACCCACAAACTGTGAGATCATAACCTGAGCCAAGATCAAGAGGTGGACACTCAGGAGTGCCTGGCTGGTTCAGTTGGTTAGGTGTCCAACTCTTCATTTCAGCTCAGGTCATGATCTCACGGTTTGTGAGTTTGAGCCCTGCATCAGGCTCTGTGCTAACAGTATGGAGCCTGCTTGGGATTCTCTCTTTCCCTCTCTCCTTACCCCACTTGCTCTCTCTCTCAAAATAAATAAACTTAAAAAAAAAAAAAAGATGCTTAACTGAGCCACCCAGGTGCCCCCAGAAATATAATTTTTAAAATGAATATATAATTAAGAACAGCTGAAGATCAGGTTGAGGAACACCAAGGTTATGAGAAATGGTAGCTAAGATGAGGGGAAATGAAAGAGGTATTGAGGATAGAAATAAAACTTTTGGAAGTAAAGAGTAAACAGAGGGGAAAATATATAAAGAAACAACATGATTTGGTTTCCAGAGTTTGGAAGAGATTAAAATACCTGAAACTCTCCACTAGATAAAATGTAACAAACTCCTTTCAAAATCATACTAAGTTTATAAGAAAGGCAGTGTTCTAGGGTCCCCAAATAAGAGGAAACTGAATTAAACCTGTAGTAGCCTTGTGACAGATGAGATTGGCCGTTTCAGAGAGGCTGGCTTTTGACAGCTAAAAGGAAACATCAGGATTTAGGTCTACAGAAATTGGAAAAAGTAATTCCACACAACACTGAGACAACTGAGCACCAGGCTGGCTCAGTCAGCAGAGCATGTGACTCTTGATCTCAGGGTCAGGATTTCAAGACCCACGTTGGGCATGGAGCCTACTTTAAAATGAAAAAACAAAAACAACCCCCCCCCCCCCCCCCGCCCAAAACCTGGGACCACTTAAGAACTACATCTTCAATGAAAGAACAATGAAGAAAAAACTCAGTTCAGGGGCACCTGGCTGGCTCAGTTCATTAAATGTCTCTTGATTTCAGTCATGATCTCACAGTTTATGAGATCAAGGTCTACCCCTGTCCCCCTCAACCCAACAAGGCTCTGTGTTCAATGTATAGCCTGCTTAGGATTCTTTCTCTCCTCCCTCTCAAAATACACAAAGAAGGGAAAGGAAGAGAAGGAAAAGAAGGAAGGGAGAAAGAAGAAAAGAAGAAAGAAAAAAAGAGAGAAAAGAAAAGAAAAAGAAAGGAAAAGAAAAGAAAAAAGAAAAAAAGAAAAGAAACAGTTCCCTAGCGTAGGCAGATATATGAATTTGTCCCAGGCTGGGCTCTCAGTGGGCAAAAGGTCTCCCTTGAAGATTTAGAACAACGAATTTGCCCTCAGACTCGCCTGAAGTTCAAATTTACAGGCAATGGTCCAAGAAACCATAGTACCTAACCACTGATAGTCCTGGAGACACCTAGCAGAAGTAAACAAAAAACTGATCTGGAAGGACCCACCCTCAACCTAGGTGGGTGGCACAGGCTTCCTAAATATAAGGCTCTATTGGAGAGGAGTTCATACTCTAAAATTTATAAAACTCTCGAGGAAAAATCCAATAAACAGCAGTATTTAAACTTTATAAGCATATTTTTAAATATTTATTTTGAGAGAAAGAAAGAGAGCAAATGGTGGGGGGGGGGGGGGAGGGGGGCGGAAACAAAGGGTGAGAGAGAGAGAATCCCAAGCAGGTTCTGCACTGCCAAGGGCAGAGCCCCATATAGGTCTCTATCCCATGTGAGATCATGACCTGAGCTTAAGTCAAGAGTTGGAAGCTTAACCAACCAAGTCATTCAGGGACCCCAAGCATGATATATTTAAACTGATTAAATAAGTTACTTATGTACCTTTGCTCCACAAGCCTCTATAAACTGTAACTGATCAAATATATAAGATCAGGGGAAGGAAAGGCTTTTATTGTGTATGTTCCAAACATTAGATGTAAATTTAGGAACTCCCAAGAGATTACAGTTTTGACAAGAATCATGAGCAGGAAATATCATGCATGCACAGTTTACACCAATGCTATTAAAAATCACAAAACACTGAATGAAGGTTTGGATTAGCTCTAAGCCCAGCAGTTCAGGCAACCTTGTGAAATTCTGTGAGCCACTTTTAATAAAACAGATTAAAAGCCGTGTTAGAAAATTAATTCATTTCTATCAACAACATATACGTTTCGGTGACTAACAGCAAAGACTCAAACTGCATAGCAGCAGTAGTGATAATTGGGAGTGCCCAATGGGGAAAGTCACTGCAACAACAAAACAGTGCGTGTTTCTAAAAAGGAACTGTAAACAGAGAAGATCCCCCCATGCCACTATAAAACTGAATCAACCTATCAAATAACGGCCACTGATTTATAATTTGAAAATAGTGACAAGCTCAACTCCAAAGCTTATGCTTTTAAACAAGATTCGACATGTTTTATTTACATGTTTTTGACATACATCAACGGTCTTATACAATTAACTAAATCTAATAACAGTGAGGATGGAACATAAAAGACACAATTCCAAATTTTAGTCAGGTTGAAACACATTTTCACTAACTGAAAGATACAATAAACAAGCAGCCATTGTAAAGTTATAGACTGTATGTCAATTCACTTAAAATTCAAAAGTCAGCCACACAGCTATAGAGACAATGGGAAATTTGCAAATGCAAATATTACATATGCAGGTAGAACGCATGCATGGCATCACATTTATTCTTTATCTTTTAAGCTATTCTTAAAGTAAACTGGAATAAGTATCTTAATATATGTACATCAAGGCACATTCTTTTCTTGTGCTTTAGGAATGATTTACATGTGATTTGCTTTTATTTTCATTTTATACCTTATATTAGCGGCTAATACTTAAAAAGTTTAATTTTAACAATTATAGTTTGAGTGGTAGCTACCCACAGGAGTGAAATGTGGCATCTCCCTATGGTTATTTTGAAAATCAGAAAACTGGATAGCTTCTACAAGTGGGAATTTAAAAATCAAACACACAAATTAATATAATTCACAGGTAACTTTTAAAAATAATTTACTTCCAACAATTTGGTGGACCATAATCAATTTCTTTGAGTAGTATACTATAATGAGGGCTGAATTGAAGACTTCACTATTCTGAAGTTACTCAACAATTATATGGTATCCTCAGGACCCCTTTAGATGTCTATATTGCTATCCTATTTCTAAATTGCAGTTTTTCAACAAAATTGAACAATTAAACATGATACAAAAGCTGCAAACATACCAAATCTAGTTTTAACTTGTTCATTCTTTCAGCAAAAGAATGAGATTTTTTTTTTTTCCATTTATTGTCCCATGTTATCAAGAAGAAATTTCCCATCAACAGTGTTTAATAACAGTGTTCTTTGCTCGTGGTCAATTTACTTGCCTTGAAGAGATAGTATATAGTAAGGCTTTAATAGGCATTTCATGCATTTTAAAAATCAGCTATGTATTTAAGGGCTCCCCATATAGATAAGTATACTGTGCAAACTTGATTACAACATGTAACTCATTAAGTGCTTTAAAATAGAATAAATCCCTGACTTATAAGGGGTTAAAATAAATAGTAAGTCAAGAATCCAGACCTGAAGCATTTTAAAAATGTAATGTACCTATGCATCCTACTAAAATGCTTTATATTAGATTTTTTTTAGACCTATAAACAGGGCAAATGAAATCACAGAACCTATTTTGAGAATAAAAGAAGAAAATCTGACTAGTACAGCCTTTTAAACTCAAAGTAGATGATCATGTCAAAATGCAAGTGAAACTATACAGTTTTTAATTTAGTACAGTCCTTTATAAACATCAATTCATAAAAAGTACACCATGATAAACCAATGCCATCAAGTACATTTGTTTTCAACTTCTTTACAGTAAATGGACTTTTCAACAGAACCTATAGCCAGACAAATCGTTTAGAAGTGTTAAAACCTCACCCAAGAGCCCAGAGCCTTGACATACAGGCTCTAGGCAGACAGTCGCACAGTACTGTAAACAAATGTTCTGTGAGTTCAGTATACAATGCTAGGACCCTTCTTTTTTTCTCCAAGACTATATTCACTCTGTTTCTGAAATATGTGCCACCTCTACTTCGACAGTTTGAATCGCTTCTGCAACTTCAGACAGCTTCTGTCCTTGCTGTTGTGCCAACACGTAATTAACCACTTGCATAATACTTTGGTCAGAAAGCGTAGATACTGATGGACACTCTTCCGTAGCTGCCACGGCTTCGAGTGCTTCCATGGTCTCTCCTGTCACGACCACAGTCTCAAGTTCTTGAGGACCACTGCTTTCTTGTTCCTGCATGTCTGCTGTTAAGATACTAACAGCATGCTCCACTTGAGTTCCTTGGTTATGAAACTGAAGGGTATCTTTTTCCAGCATAATTTTGCAAGGCACATAATCTCTGTGGAATTTAGTCATATGTTTACGGAGGGTTCGAGCATCTATGTAGGCTTCGCTACATACAGGGCAGACGTAGGGCCGTTCACCAGTATGCGTTCTGACGTGGCGTTTTAGAGATCGGGCATCAGCCCAAGCTACTCCACATGTTAAGCATTCAAATGGCTTAACTCCTATTAAGAGAGAGAGGTGTTCCCAGAGATACAAGTTACTGAGAGGCAATTCTGATTCCATGAACAGTCTCATTTAACCTTCCCAGCAATCCTGTAATCTTAGGATAAGGAAACAGAAGCTTCAAATAACCCAGTTCAGCATAAAAATGCTGACCTACAATATTAAGCTCACTAAAAAAGGAATCCATCTACATACACAACAATCAGGTATCCAGGTTCAGGATCACCTCAATCATGTGAATAAATCTTACATAATATAGAATTCATCTCTTGTCAAGGAAGGTGAGGTAACAGGCAAGAAGGCTGGTAAAGGGGGAATCACTATTAGACTGGCTTTTTATTCTATTTACATATATACACAGTATGAAGTATAGTTACCTTCATGGTTGTTCATGTGTCTCCTATACTCTCTTAGCTGAGTGAATTTTCTTCCACATTGTTCACATACCCGTTCCAGGTTCTGCTTCGCTCTTCCTTTTTTTCCATGGGTAGCTTTCTTTACATGCCTTCTGAACAATGCTTTTTCATAAAATTCTTTGCCACATATATTACACCTATAATGGCGGGGGGGAACCTAAATTATTTTTTCCAAAGCACCAGCATACAAAAAAATTAATCCAAGTACATACATCTCAATTAAGTTCAGATCCTGCTCCAATCTACCTACCTATAAGGCTCAGTGACAGAATGAGACTTCACATGGGAATACCAATCTTTCTTCCAACTATAGCACTTATCACAAAATTGGCACTGGAATGGCTTCACACCAAGATGTTTGTTCATGTGCTGACGAAGATCTCTAGCTTCAAAGAAACTTTTTTCACATCTGCAATAAAATTCAAGCACTCGATCAGATCACTGTATTATTTTTTTAAAACAAATTTCCAAGACTCGGTGTATTTTTGGGTTTTATAACTCTAGAAAATGATCCCAATTGAAAACACAAGAATGCGCTACTATTCCAATCTTGCAGTAAAGGCTTCAAGGTTTTAAGTTCTTTTAGCTCTTAACTACTAGAGACATTTATACTTTTTAATGTTTTTATTTAAATTCCAGTGAGTTAACCTACAATGTGATACTAGGGGTACAATATAGTGATTCAAAACTTCTGTACATCCAGTGCTCTTCGAAACAAGTGCACTCCTTAATCCCCATCACTTACTTAACCCATCTTCCCACCCACGGCCCCTCTAGTAACCCTTGGTTTGTTTTCTATAGTTAAGAGTCTGTTTCTTGGCTTGCCCCACACCCTCTTTTTTCCCTTTGCTGGTTTGTTTTGTTTCTAGTACTAGAAACATTTTAGAAAGAACCATGCAGAGCTCTCAAAGGCTACTGTATAAGACATTTATTTTCTTTCTCTCCCTAAACCCCATCTGATCTTCCTTTTTATCCTCGCCCATTTTCCGTCCATGTGTTTGGAGTAGGCCTCACCATCGACCATAAAGATGGAGCAATTGTCTCAGGCCTGAGTCAATCAGAGCACAGCATTCCCTTGGCTATAATTACTGATCCAGGGATAATCGAATGACTTAACTAGATCCAATGGGCGTCGATCTCAGAACCTGTATAGGAACTACCAGAAAAGCAGCTTGACAATTTGGGAGTCGAGAGGATGTGAGGCTGAAACCATTGTTACTGCCATGTCCACAGAGCCTCAGAGACCAAGTGCTAACAGATGGGAATCTAGTTTACATTAAACTATTCAAACTCCCTAGATTTTACCACCTTTCATTCAGGCCAGTTTAGGTAGTGTTTTCTTTCACTTGCAACTAAAAATCTATTAATAATAAAATAATTTTATTAAAAAAAATTTTTTTAAACCTTTATTTTTGAGAGACAGAGCACGAGCAGGGGAGGAACAGAGAGAGAGGGGAGACACAATCCGAAGCAGACTCCAGGCTCTCAGCTGTCAGCACAGGGCCCAGTGCAAACCCACAAACTGCAAGTTCATGACCTGAGCTGAAGTCGGACCTTTAACCGAGTGAGCCAGCCAGGCACTCCTAAAATATTTTTTTTTATAATAAGACTAATAAAAGTGAGAAAAGAAAATATGGCAGAGTAGGAAACCCCACAAGCTCACAAAAGCAGTGGCCAAAACTAGCCAAAACTATGAGGATCAATTTTATTAGAACCCCAGAAATGGATTAAAAGTGTACAGTGGCCAGGCAAATGTTTAATTAAAAAAAAAATCAGGGGCGCCTGGGTGGCTCGGTCGGTTAAGCATCCGACTTCGGCTCAGGTCATGATCTCCCAGTTTGTGGGTTTCAGTCCCGTGTTGGGCTCTGTGCTGACAGCTCAGAGCCTGGAGCCTGCTTCAGATTCTGTATCTCCCTCTCTCTCTGCCCCTCCCCCATTCACGCTGTCTCAAAAATAAATAAACGTTAAATAATTTAAAAAAATCATTAAATCTTGTGAGAGAGCTTTGTAGCATTTGAACTCCCCTGATCCCCTTTCCCTGCTTCTCAGCTGAGCAGCAGCCATGAAGACTGCATTCCCACGATGGGCTCCTGGTGCCAGAGGGACTTCTTCTTAAAGAACTGTGCTGGTCTCTTTTGACCTATCCAGTGACTCCCTCAAGGATCCCCCCAAAAGGGCCTGCATTCTAGAATCAGACAGTGGTGATGTTTCCACAATGTACTGAATGTACTAAGAGTTAGTGAACTGTACACTTTAAAATGATGAATTTTTTGTGAGTTTTACCTCAATTATAAAAGAGATTTCAAGATGCTTTGGAAAATAAAAAGAGGAAGAGAAGAAAAAGAGTCTAAAGAGAGGAAAAACTAGCAGACGGCTTAGCACTTTAGATGAACAACCTAGAAAAAAATCTCTGGCTCGCACTGGGGGCTCTCACTTCCTACAATCTCTGCCTCCAAGTAGTACGTTTGAAGAATGTCTTTAAAGTATTTCAAGTGAGTGATTTACATGGTATAGGATATCTAAATAAAACTTAAAAACCATAAATAGCAATATCTAGGCAAAAAAAAGACATTACAATAAAAAATAAGTAAAAATTGAATATTATCTTCAAACAGTTTTTTTCAGGTTTATCAAGTTATAAAATTGTAAGATATCTGAAATGCACATCATAATGGTTTGATACATATATCCATTGTGAAAGGATTCCTCCCATTTAATGTATCCATCACGTCAGATATATATATATGTGTGTGTGTATGTTTAAGTTCCACTCTTTTATCAAATTTCAATTATATAATAGTATTATCAACTATAGCTACCTCAAATATTTTCTTCTGAAAACAATTTTCAAATAAACCTATTAAGAAACACAAGGAAACTGAATAGTTTGTGTATTAAATACTTACTGAGTACAATGATAGCCTCGAACTTCAGGCTTTGGCTGGTGTTTCTTTAGGTGCTTGCTGAGGCCAGAGCCCCTGTGAAAAGACTTTCCACAAACTGAGCAAAGGTACTTGGACTCTCCTATAAAAAATAAAAAACATGTCACAAATCCAGCAATCAGGTGCTCTTCAAACAGAATACTTTATGTTACACTTCAGATGTTACTTTACCAAAGGGACACAGAAGCTGTAACATTTGGCAGCCATCTTCTCAGAACAACAACAAGCCAAGTCAAAATCTTCTGTTTCTTCTCAACTACAGTACTAGCAAGGCTACTACCACTACCCAAAGAACGTGACACGCTTGCATAATCATCTGGATTATAATAATACAGAGTTGAACCCAAGTCCTAGAGCCGATATCTACCCTTCACTAGCCATGGCTACATTATCTAAATTATGCATGATTCACACATTTTGCTACACTGAGGGAAACAATGACTATTTTTATACCAATAAGATGGCTCTAAACTAGATTTAAAGAACACTTTTTAGCCTTAATTTGAATTTTTTTAAATGTTTATTTATTTTTGAGAATGAGACAGAGCGCAAGTGGAAGAGGGGCGCAGAGAGAGAGAGAGAGAGAGAGAGAGAGAGAGAGAGAATCTGAAGCAGGCTCCAGGCTCTGAGCTGTCAGCACAGAGCCTGACACAGGGCTCGAACTCATGAACATGTGAGATCATGACCTGGGCTGAACTCAGACACTTAACTGACTGAGCCACCCAGGCACCCCAGCCTTAATGAAAAAAACTGCACACACACAGCCGTTAGTATATCAATATAATTTCTAAAACATATATAGCACAATAATTAATTGAATTATGGTATATAATGGTAGCTAAGTTAATACAAATTTCTCATTACCTGTGTGAATACTCATATGTTCTTGAAGACTCCGTTTGGTAACAAATGACTTAACACATAGTTCACACTGGAACTGCTTTTGTGATTGATGGAGACTCTGGTGCAATTTTAGACCATGTTTATAGATGAAAGTCTTTCCACAGACCTAAGATGGCACAGGTATTTATGCCAGTAAAACAGAAAAGAGAAACCGGGGCTGTTTCTGAAGAATGAGGCTAGAGAAACTATATGCCATTTGAAAGAAAAAAATTATAAACAAAATGCCAAACTGAAGCTGAAACAAATGTCAAGGATATTTAGCTGGCTGACCATCTTCTGACTCAGAACTTAACAAATATCGCTACTTTTCTTACATCCACTGGAGGTCAAAGCCATACAAAAGACCCTCATGCTGTCCTTGTGAGACTAATAAAGAGTATACCTTATATTAAGAGACATGACAGCTTAATCAAGAAAATATACTAATTTATTGCTACACAAACTAGAACAGTGCTTCTCAAACTCTGTGATGAATCAGTCTTCCTTTTGTCAATCCATTTTTTGTTAAATATGCTAAAAATGTCACAACAATGTAACTGCCATGAGAGTTTCTAAAAGTCCACTCTCCATTTCTGTACATATCTTCCATGGACCACACATTTTGAGTAGTGCTACACTACAAGACCAGAGGCCCAATTAATACTCAGTTTTAAAATTTATGAGTAAAATGATGCTTAGGACTTGGCTTCAAAAGAAATGAGGGGAAAGGGAAGTAGGGCAGTGAGGGATAGTATACATAAAACACAGATGATCATGTGTTCATAGCTACTGAAGCTGGATAAAGGGTCCATGAGAGTCTATTCTATTCTATTCTCATATAACAAAAAGCTAAAAAAAAAAGGGGGGGGGGAGAGAAACATTAAAAATTTCACTGGGGAAAAAAACTCATTGTTTCCAAAACTGTTTATTAATACAAACGAGTTCCACTTATATGCAAGGCTACAGGGGCTACTGGAAAATTTTCACTGTTCCAAACAGCCCAAAGCTGGCTAATCACAGGATTCTTAGCTAGAAGCTGTATTTTGGCATTCAGATAGTCTCAGTCCTCAGCTCTAGAGAAGAACACACAGCTTAGGGAGGATTTTTGCTAAGAAGATTTGTTTAAGCCATGGGTTCCTTTCCAGTCCAGGTAGGTCCCGCTGAAGCTTAAAGGGATGAATGGGATAATGAACTAGTTATTCTCACCTAACATCTTCTGAATCACAGTTAAGTTTCATGAACATCCTAAACTGATTCATTTCAAATTACAACAAATTAAATAGCAAATCAAAGAACACAACTGGGAATTTCCCTTAAACCAGGCAACAAACTGAAAAAGTCACAGAATTCTCTGTGACATTTTACAAGAGTAAGGGTGACTCCAGAATCAACCAGTCTCATCACTAGTTAAATTCAAATTTTCTTTACATAACAAAGTAAATGTCATGGCTTTACCTGGCATGCATGTGGCTTTACACCTGTATGCTTTAACATGTGTATTCGTAGAGAATATAATTTAGGTAATGTCCTTCCACATATGGAACATATAAATTCTCGTTTGGTTCTCCCCTTCTCAGACGATGTTCCTGATGCCTCATTAGACGTGGAATTGGAAGAAGATGAAGTGGGTGCATCTTTTCTGGTATGTCGAATAAGATGTGCTCGCAAGGAGGCACTGTACTGAAACTGTTTTTTACACAACTAAAAGGAAAAGTAAATAAAATTCTGTCTAAATGTAGTTCCATAACAAATGTTAAGTGACACCTGACTCCTATTTCAAGTTCCCGTTTCTTTGTTACGATTATATAAATCAAAAAAACCACACACTATATAAAAGATGATAAGCTAGGTATCAGACATAAGGATGAAAGGGGTTAAAGACCCAGACTCTACTCTGGAGAGGTTTATAATCTAACCACAGAAACAGGATTTACATGTGAAAGAGTGAAGTATTTAGGAAGAGGGAGTAATTGAAGCAATAGACAAAGGCATCAATGAGGAGACTAGTAGAGGAAAAGTAGAAAAAACTCTGATGGTCCTTGGATTTTATTCTGTAGTTGTTAGGGATTCATGAAATATTTTGTTCATTTTTTTAAAAAAATCAAAGTTATATATGCTCACAACCTCTAATATTTAATTTTTTTAAATAAATAAAACTCGTCTCTTGCTCTATTTCTGCCATTGTTTTTTAACTCTCTCATGATGCTTGCTTACCTTGGTAACTCTAAGTAACATGAATAATGAATGGATGATGACTCTCTCCCTTCACCCTTCCACTCCCTACACATATGCAGACCTATTACCTTATTTTCTCAATACAGCTATGTTGTAGTTTTGATTAATTTCTACATTCACATTTTTTCAATGAAGTAATTACTATTACAGCTGGGCCACAGAGTACACTATGATTCTCTTTCCCTTCTTTTTGTTTTGTTTTGCTTATTTCTGTTTGTATTTACTGATTATTCATCACCAAAACTTTCCCTCAATTGTCTACTGAGGGGAGATTTAAAGACATCACCTATGAAAGAGATCTCCTTCAAAGCATTTTGTCCTGCTCCAACCTGGACTGGTTGTTTCCTATGCTTGGACTCTGTAGAATTGGACCCCATGTTTCCTGGTTTTCCAGGTCTTTCTCACTTTAGTGGAACACCTCTGCAAATAGCTTCCTGAGAAAGGGAGTCTGGGAGGTAAAACTTTTGAGACCTTGCATGTCTGAAACTGTTCTTATCTACCATCACAAATAACTCATAGTTTGGTTACAGATTTTAAGTTAGAAATCAGGGCCCTTTAGAATTTTAAAGACATTATGCTTTTCTTTGTCTTTTAGCTTCCACTGTTGCTGCTGAAAAGCCTGAAGCCGTTCTGATCTTTATCTTTTCTATGAGTCTGACCATCTGTTTTCTCTATTGTTATTTATAAGAATTTTCTTTGCCCCTTAATTAGAAGATTTCATAATTTATCTTGATATAGATTTACTTTCATCCATGGTTCAGGGCCTGCAACATGCCCTGTTTCACAACTTTTTTTTTTTTTTTAAATTTTAGAGAAAGAGAGAGGAAGCAGGAGAGGGGGCAGAGGGGGAGACAGTGCAAGCAGGGGAGAGGGAGAGAGATAAAGAATCTCAAGCAAGCTCCATTTGTAGCGTGGAGCACTTAATCCCACGATCCTGGGATCATGACCTGAGCCGAAACCAAGAGTTGAACACTGAACTGAGCCACCCAGGTGCCCCCATAAGGAAACTTCTAAATTCTGATATTTTTCTTTATTGCACCAATGATTTCCTGATCTCTGTGTCCTCTTTTTGGTGTTATCTGGATATTAGATATCCTACACCAATTCTCTAAATTCCTTCACTTTCATTTTCTAACTGGTCTTCTGCATTATTTCTGAGAGATTTAGTCTATTTCCCAATTTTTCTGAGATTTTTGTATTTGTGGATTCTTCAAAGTTGCTGTTTTTTCCTTGAAATATTTATTCCTGAATCTGATGATCCCTGACATCTACTCATCTTTCAGAATGTTAAAAAATGGATTGGAATTTCTGTGTAAGTATGTGGGGGGTGGCGGGGAGTTGTCAACCACTGGCTTTAGTCAGCACTATCTTCAGGTCCTTTGTTATTGTGCTTCGGATTTCTCACCTCTGAGAAACTTTTTTGCTTTTGGGTTAAGGGTCTGACTGCTAACATTCTGGGACTTGAGAAGGGACAGAGGACTTGAAGGGTTTCAATATTCAGTAAATAAGGTTTTCCTTTTCCTTGTTTTGGGTATAGTACATTCACGTTCACTGTATGCAGTGTTCCCCAAAACAGTCATGGTTTTAGCTCTTCCAGAGTAGAAGATGGATCTTTGGCTGAGGGAGTGGTTGTGACTTAACTGCTTCTTACAAAATTTTCTAACAACCAGATTCACTTCTGCTTTCAAAGTAGCTATATAACACCAACTCCTGAGGCATTTGGTAGTTCTGCAATACAATTCAGATGGATTCTTAGCTTTCCCCACTGAAAGCCTGGAATGAGCCCTTTTAAATCTGTTAAATCAGCTACTACCTCCATTTATCAGGGTCCAGGATATAGTTGATTTCCTCTTTACTCTTATGAACTTACATTTTTGTTTAAATTTATTTATTGTTTTTTTAAGTTTATTTACTTATCTTCAAGTAATCTCCACCCACAAGGGGGGCCTCAAACTTATAATAATAACCCTGAGATTAAGAGTCATATGCTCGGGGCGCCTGGGTGGCTCAGTCGGTTAACGGCCGACTTCGGCTCAGGTCATGATCTCGCAGTCTGTGAGTTCGAGCCCCGCGTCAGGCTCTGTGCTGACAGCTCAGAGCCTGGAGCCTGTTTCGGATTCTGTGTCTCCCTCTCTCTGACCCTCCCCTGTTCATGCTCTGTCTTTCACTGTCTCAAAAATAAATAAAATGTTAAAAAAAAAAAAAAAAAAAGAGTCATATGCTCTAAGAGTCATATGCCAGGCACCCCTGAGCTTATATTTTTTTCAGTGATAATTTTACTCTTGTCTTACTAGGGTATCAGGAAGAAGCAAAGACAGGTCACTGTTTTTGTTTTTCTTTGTCAAGGAAATGACATGTACAAATCAAAGATGACTCTTATAGCAATATAAGGGAGACAGAGAAACACAGAGACTATGAGTAGTAGAATAACAATGAAGCAGCAAAACTGGGTTCTATTTATCATGAAGTTAGATAAATCATCATTAATTAGCTTTCCAATTACTTACCGGACATTTGTAATCTCTAGCTCTTTCATGTTTCAATGTATGCATTATAAGGGCATATCGTCTCTGAAAAACCATTCCACATTCCCCACATTTATGGGATGCTGCTTCTTCAGTATTCTCTTTCGTATCCCTTTTGGGCTGTTTCATTTTTTTCCCTCTTTGAACTAATTTCTGGGCTACCTAAGTAAGGGATAGAAAACACAATCTAAGTAAGTACAGCCATTTTGATTTTTAAAGTCACGAGTCATATAATATTTCAAACTGGCATTACGTTATTAATACCGGTATTTAAAACATTAAGTTGCTTTCCTGCACCTACTGCCCTTCCTCCCCAAATAATTTCACCACAGGTATAAGTTGATGAATAGAATACTTTTTACTTAAAGGTAAAACTACAAAGGTCAACTCTTCGTCATACCTGTTGAACTGCTGACTTGGGAATGGCTTTCCGTTTCTGTAGCTTTTTCTCCATTCCTTTGTGTAGTCGGATATATCCCCCTTCATTAACAGAACGCTGCCGAAGTCTGCTTCTGTAAGTTTCATCATCAGTGCTAAGGTCTGGCTTTGCTGTCAGTGCAACTAGATTTTCCTGATCTTTTAAAGACTGGCTAAGGTTCTGCATTTGCTCTGGAATGTCTTCAGCACAGATATCTTCACTTGATGGGTCATTTCCCATATCACTGTTTTCTGGAGAGTTACTGATCACATTCTCTTTTGAAAGTTTGGGATTAATATCAGAAGGTGCGCTATCTTCTCTGTTTAAAGTTTCTACTTCTGTCTCATCATTTTTTGTTACTAAATCAACAGACTCCATTTCAGGATGGGAACCAGTTATACAGCCTGCAGGTGACAGAGTGGCTTCAGCTTCTGAAGAAACCTGGGGTTCAGGGTGCTGTCCTAGCTCTCCATTCTGCTCAGTTTCTGGCAATTCTCCATTCACCAATAGTACAATTTCACAATCCCCAAGTTCAGTAGATAATGTTGTTGTGGTCCCCTCGTTGCTAGCCACAGGAGGCACAGTGCCTCCATTTTGTTCTGGTAAGTCCTGGGTGGATGCAACTGTTTGTACTTCACCCTTCTTATATACTGTTAGCTGCTTCTCTTCCATTAGTTTATGCACACTCTCACAGATTTCTAAAACTTCTGACATGAAAAGATGACGAGCCAGGATGGCTACATCAGCCATGCTACAGAAGTCAAAACTTAGTACAGAAGTGTAGGCAAATTCCAATAAAGGAAGGAAGCTTGCCTTACAAAAACCTGCATGGAACAAAAAAAATGGGGGTACAGAAAAGTTAAAGGTCTACTAAAACACCTTAGAATAACAATTAATACATGATTATGATATATAAAATAGAATATAAAGGCAAATATGACCATTTATTCTGCAATTAAACACTGTGGATTTGTTTTGTGTTCTGGTTGCTTAATAAACCTTGACTAACTCACTTCAATGAGCCGAGTCTCTCAATACCTAAAATAGAAAATAGTATCAGACTTACTACCTCAAAGAGTTGCTGTAAGGCAGTCATTTTCAAACTGTACTCCTTAGAACCCCGGGGGTTCCTCAAATTCCCCTCAAGAAACAGCTGCTGGAGAATGGAGGGTAAAAAAAGAGAGGGAGGCAGGTGAGTAGGCAGGGTTCAACCAACCTGTCCCCTAACCTCACTTCTGTAAGTATAACCATATATTTTAATAACAGAAGTCCATATAAAAATGATTGTGAACAAAGGGTTCTACTACTGAAAATTTAAAAATAAGATCTAACACAGGGGGTCAGCAAAGTTTTTCTGTAAAGAATCAGTTAATAATTATTGCAGGCCATAAGGTGTCTGTTTCAACTACTCAACTCTGCCACTGTAGCTGAAAAGTACAGCCACAGATAACACATACGCAAATATACATGGCTGTGTTCCAATATACTTTACAAAAAGAGAGGGAAATGAGGATTGCTCTGTGGGCTACAGTTTGCGTATTACTGGCCTAAGGAAGGAAATAATTACCATACACATGAGGTATTACATTTTTATTTTATGTGAGAAAATGAGATCAGTTTATTTCTAAGTTCTCAATACTTCACTATTTTACAAAAGCCAATATTCATAATTCAAAAATAAAACAGTGATAAGTCCAACTCCATCTCCATAACCAGTATGAATAAGAATCTGTATAGCTTTCCAGAGCTTCTTTATACAATTAAGCAAATAATCTTATTCCTCCTTCTTGCAGTAGGTGGCATATAACTTATACTTATTCCATGCGTTGTTTTCTCATATCATAATTTGGCTTAAAGATCTTTTACAAAAATATAAAGCGCCAAAGCAACCTTTTAAAAACTCACATTTGCTGTATTATTCAGTTTTGACTCAAGGTACATAAAATGTAGTCCTTTTATAGAAGTAGATGATGAACAAGGAAGAGAAGCCTTAAACTGTGAGATACATTAGCATTCCAGTTGATCATGGCTAATTCAGCCATCCTAGGAAAGTTGGTAATTAAATAGGCTGAAGCCATGTTAATCCTGCTACAAATTATAAGACCAAGTTAAATAAGCTTGAGGTAAGTATTTCTTTAAAAAAAGGTGGCGCGGGGGGAAGGAAACCCACAAACAAAATAATGTATTTTGGTCTTTTACCTATACCTTTTTAAATTTTTTTAATGTTTATTTATTTTTGAGACAGAGAACGAGCGTGAGCAGGGGATGGGCAGGGAGAGAGGGAGATACAGAATCTGAAGCGGGCTCCAGGCTCTGAGCTGTCAGCACAGAGCCCGATGCAGGGATTGAACCCACGGACGTGAGATCATGACCTGAGGCAAAGTTGCACGTTCAACTGACTGAGCCCCCCAGGTGCCCCTTATCTATACCTTTTTAAGTCTGAAGTCATGAGAAAAATTTCCCATGAAAGAATTAACACTGTTCCAAGTAACAGTTTAAATATATAAAACAGTTTTTTTCAAGGACAAAAGTCATGTTTGCCATAAAATACAAAAACACAAAGGAAAAAAAAATCATTCATAATTTTGTCAAGAGACAATAGGCAGATAATTTCAGTATCTTGTTTTTACCCCTAGCCTTTTTACATACAATATACACACTCTGCAAAACAATCAAAATGACAACAATTTTGCAAGATAATAAAAAATTCCAGAGATCCATTACACAACAATGTGAACATGATTAACAATAGTGAACTGTATACTTAAAAATCATTAAGGCTGGGGGGCGGGGGCGCCTGGGTGGCTCAGTTTGTTAAGTGTTCAACTTCAGCTTAGGTCATGATCTCACGGTTCCGTTCGTGAGTTCAAGCCCCGCATGGGTTCTCTGCTGTCAGCACAGAGTCTGCTTCAGATCCTGTCTCTCTGCTCCTTCCTTGCTCACGTTCACTCTCTCCCTCTCAAAAATAAACATTAAAAAAAATTAGGAGGGTAAATTTTATATTGTGTTTACCAAAATTAAAAACTAAAAAAAGAAAAAAAAAAAGGACAATGGTTAGTAATAGATGGTGTTAGGGAATGTGATCAAAAAGACAGGTTTGCCAGCTGATACGTGAACTGGATGGACCCTGGGCACTCAAAGGCTCCCCACCTTCTTCCCTGTCCTTGGAATGTGAGTTCACTTGCCTTTCCTGCTCCCAGAGACTGCTCTAAGGACATAACCTTGAGATAGTGACGTGATACTGAAAATATCTACACAGTTTATGTGACTGGACCCAGTTAAGGACTCTTACAAACTTTTAAGATTTGGTGGGCAGGTGCAGAGATACATTCATCTTGCTGCCACCTAAGACAAGCCTCGTACATAAGCGCCCTTTGCTTGTTAAAACTGCCACCTACCAACCTGGAATGGTTTGCCCATTTCTTTGGTCTCTCCCTGCCTTTTGAGTACAGGGACCAATTTCACATTACACCAGGGAAGCTCGTGGGAGAGTTATGAACCAACAGACAGAAGAATTATGACAGGGACTTCCACATCCAACAGTATGGCAGACTAACATACCCTAATTTGACCCAATTACTTAAAAAAAAATAGGACATAAAAATTTTTTTAAGTATTATTTTATTTTATTTATTTATTTTTTTTTAATTTTTTTTTTTAACATTTATTTTTGAGACAGAGAGAGACACAGCATGAACAGGGGAGGGTCAGAGAGAGAGGGAGACACAGAATCTGAAACAGGCTCCAGGCTCTGAGCAGTCAGCACAGAGCCCGACGCGGGGCTCAAACTCACATACCGCGAGATCGTGACCTGAGCCGAAGTCGGACGCTTAACCGACTGAGCCACCCAGGCGCCCCTTAAGTATTATTTTAAATATACTTGGTGCCCCAGCATTGAGTGAAACAGGTAAGAAATCCTTCCTGATTAGTCATGACCTCAAACCAGGCTTAATCTAGTAGGATATTTTGTTGAATATATAGCACTTTGGTAGCCAAAAAGTCCTCACGCTCAGAATTTAAAGTAGTCCCAGACTGGTAATGCCCTCAGAATCTTAAGAACCAAATGTTTTCTCTGTGGAAAACACTTTCAACCCAAAACTCAAAGTTTCCTACAAAGTTCTGAAGAATATAAATTCAGTGTGCACAGATTTTTAATTACAAACAAGGCACCATGAATAAGAGCTAGTGGAAACAAACAGCATGAATCAAACCAGCAAAGATTTTTTATTGCTATGATCACATATAGAAAAGTCAACGGTGGCATAACACCAGTAAAGAGCAAAAGGTCATAAAAAGTAGCCCCCTAAAAGAGACACATGAAAAGAACTACATAGAGCCTCTAAAAAATGGGAAAGAGGGGCCCCTGGATGGCTCAGTCAGCAGAACATGCAACTCTTGATCTCAAGTATGTGAGTTCAAACCCCATATTGGGCACAGAGCTTACTTAAAAAAATAAATAAATAATAAAATAAAATAATAAAAATAGAAAAGAGACTGGAATAAAAAAAAAAAAACCTCAGTAAATGAATTTAACAGCAAATTAAACAAAGCTAAAGAGTAGGTGAACTAAAATTTTCCAGAATATCCTACATAGAGATAACCAAAATATAAAAGAAATTAAGAGACACAGACTATAAAATGAGAATGTCTATCTAACTCGAGTTTCAGAAATGTAGAAAAGAGAAATTGAGGCAGAAACGATTTTTGAAGAGATACTAGCTGAGACTTTTTCTCAACTGAGAAAAACAATCTCAATTGCTGGGTTCAGGAAGTCCAACAATTTCTATGCAGGACAGTTAAAAGTCAAAGATTCCCATACTGGATTAAGAACAAAATCCATAAATATGATGATGTTTAAAGAGAAATCTAAAACCTCAAGATACAAAAAGGTTGAAAAACAAAAGATGGAAAATATCCTAGGCAAATAGTTATGAAAATATTGTTTACATACCTAAAAAATATTTACTAAAGTAGTCAAAATAGAAAAATAAAAAAATACTGTTTACAAGATTTTAATGGTAAAAAGTATTACTAAACATAAAGAGGGTCATTATGTAATGATAAAAGGAAATTTTAAACTGTTTTGTATCTAATAATACATCCTCAAGATACATAAGACAAAAACTGAAGAAACTTGGTAACAGATGAATCACACTAGTTAATACTCTAAAGCACCTCTGTCTATAACTGATAGATATAGGGGTGGCTGGTGGCTCAGGTCATGATCTCATGTTTTGTGGGTTCAAGCTCTGCGTGGGCCTCTGCACTGACACTGCATAGCCTATTTGGGATTCTCTCTTTGTCCCTCCCCCACTCAACACTCTCATGCACATGGGCTTTCTCTCTCTCCCAAAACAAGTAAACTTTAAATAAAAACCTGAGAGATCAAGCACACAAAATAATCAGTAAAGAATTAACAAGCCATGGGGCGCCTGGGTGGCGCAGTCGGTTAAGCGTCCAGCTTCAGCCAGGTCACGATCTCGCGGTCTGTGAGTTCGAGCCCCGCTCAGGCTCTGGGCTGATGGCTCAGAGCCTGGAGCCTGTTTCCGATTCTGTGTCTCCCTCTCTCTCTGCCCCTCCCCCGTTCATGCTCTGTCTCTCTCTGTCCCAAAAATAAATAAGCGTTGAAAAAAAAAAAAAAAAGAATTAACAAGCCACAATATATTGAATATTGCTTCCAACTAAAAACATTTACGTTCTATTCAAGCAAAATGAAACTTATAAAAATAGACCACATGTAGGATTAAAAGCAACAGAACTGCAGTATTAAAGGGAAATTTATAGCCTGGAACGCTTAAACTAGAAAGTTGGAACGGCTGGGAGTTAATGGGTTAAGGATTATACTTAACCAAAAACAAAGTAACAGGGACTCCTGTCTGACTCAGTTGGTAGAGCATATGACTCTTGATCTGGAGGATCTAAGTTTGTGCCCCATGTTGCGTGAAGAGCTTACTTTATTTGCGTGTGTGCAAGTGAGGGAGGGGCAGAGAGAATCTTAAGCAGGGTCCAGGTCCAGTGCTGGGGCCTTGGGCTTGGTAGATCCTGATCTCAGGACTGTGAGATCATAACATGAACTGAAATCAAGAGATGGATGCTCAAAAGACTGAGCCACCCAGGTGCCCCAAGAGTTTACTTTAAAAAAAAATAAAACAAAAAGACAATAATGTTCAAATAAAATAAAAGGAAGATTAATGAGAAGAAATTAGTAAGAAAATAATAGCTGTTTTTCAAAAGGTGTGTTAAGAAAAATTAGTCAAAACTTGGTAAGAGGTAAAAAAGACTATTAAGTGTTAAAAGCAGTGTTGTACCTGTACCACTGATTGGCTGAAAGAATTTTTTCTTCAAATTCTGTTAGAAAATTTTAATATCTTACTGGTTTCCTCAGTTAACTACATAAAACTTTTGGATTATATATGCATAACAGTTTTTTTAACTTAAAAAAAATTATGTTTTGGCTAAGTGATAAGCAAAGTTTTTCTGTAAAGAGCCAGGTAAACAATACATTAGGCTTTATGGGT